>NC_040907.2:48867600-49482345 GCF_004126475.2 Phyllostomus discolor | reverse complement strand
TTGGAGTAAAATCAGTGGCCATTAAGGAGAGAGGTTAGTGTCTCAGGATGTTGTGATGAGAGCTAGACTGAGATACACAGGCTCCACAAGCAGGTACTTCTTCAGGGAGATGGTTTTTAAATAACTATTCAACATTTGTTCAAATGATGCTGAGTGAGTCTAGGAGAAGAGCAGAGGACCACAGGTTTGCCTCAGCCTCTCTCCTACTGTTGCCCTGGCTGGTGTGGCTCAATGGATTGAGCACCGGCCTGTGAACCAAAGGGTTGCAGGTTTGATTCCCAGTCAGGGCACATGCCTGGGTTGCAGGCAGGGTCCCCAGTGGGGGGCACACAAGAGGCAACTACGTATTGATGTTTTTCTCCCTCTCTCCCTCCCTTCCCCCCTCTCAAAAAATAAATAAATTAAATCTTTAAAAAAAATAAAGCCTAAAAATGAAACCAGCATTGCAGAAGGACAGGCCTAGGGATGGGAAGAAACTGAATCAATGCCATAGCCTTAGCTCCTGGGTCAAGGTTTAATTTAGATCTATGCATAAATTTTGTAGTTACTTGGTCCAATAAATTCCTATTTTCATTTAAGTTTGTGAGTCAGGTTTTCTACTCTTTGATCCAAAAGAGACCTCATGGATAAGCTCCTCTTCTGTTCATGTTTACGTGAAGTGACTCTCCTGGGAGAGAGAGCTGGTTTGCTGTCATGGCATGTATGCAGCAATAGATGCACGTTTTGCTTGAACTACCCAGTTTGGTTATTGAGCTGCAGAAATTCACTGGATAATTAATAAATTTCCACTTTGCTTTAGTTTAAATCATACCAGTCCTGAATCAAAAATATTTTCCCTTGCTTCTGCTTTTCTGCAGTTTCAAAACGTGCAATTCCATTGTAGCTATTAATGGAGAACCAGTCAATTCCAATGTGTAATAACATGCTTCCTTTTGGGGTGTAACTTCCTTAGGCGGTTTGCTGAGCCAACAATGCCAAGAATGAAAAGCTCCTGTTTTCACATCAGGAATAAATAGCTAAAACCATTTTTCTAACTAAAGCCTGCCGTTACTCCCACGTTCATTACCTCTTTTAATTGTTGCTTAAGTTCCATTATCTCAAGGAAATGATTAACTAGGCTTTTTTCTTTAATACAACATCAGAGTCTTTTTTTCCTTCAAAGCATTCTAAACCATGTTTTATTTATCTCTCACTACCTGGTAGGTACCTTAGTGCTCTGCTTAAGTATTTTCTTAATATGTACTTGTTGATTTCTGTTAAATTGTCTGCACACACTCAAAACAGGCTACAGGTTACCAAGTTTAAGATTACAAATCTAACTCAAATATGAACCATTAGGGCTGTAAGGGATTGAGATATTCTTTAACTAAACCCTTTTATTACTCTGATTCCCTCCCCTCCCCCAGTAATAAAGCATTGTATTATAGATGTGACTAAAGCCCACCTTACCACACTCTTCCTTCTCCCTCCCCCTGGTGGTAAGTTCTGGTGAAGCTGATGAATATGAATCCAGTATATGTTTTTGTTCTTTTATCATGTATTTTAATATCTGAAAATTTACATAAATGGAATCATATTAACGTATCCTTTTGGACTGGGCTTTTTTCACTTAAGCTATAATCCTGAGTTTATCCCTGTTCATACAGGTAGATCAACTCTAGGATAAGTTTGCACATGATCACAAGGAAGAATATATACAGCTGCTTACTGTAGTACTGTGTGTAATGAGAAAAAGTCAAAACTACCCAGTGTAGGGTAATGGATGAAATGCAGTTTATTGACCTAATGGAATGCCCATCCACAGTTAAAACAAATCACTTCTGTATTTCACAGGGTCCAGAGAGGCTATATGAAATGACAAATGTCACTCAGATGAATAATGGGAAATCCATTACCCCTGGGTCTAAAGCTAATGCTCTTTTTTATTAACCTTATATTTTAAGATAATTTCAAACTTACAAAAAATTATGAAAACAATACATGTAAAAATTTTTGTATACATTTTATCAGACTATTTTATTAACATTTTGTCACTTCTGTTTCCTCTCTCATTCCCTCTCTCCCTCCTTTCCTTCCTTTCTTCCTTTCTTCCTTACTTCCTCCCTTTCTCTCTTTCTTTCTCTCTTTCCTTCTCTCTCTCTCTCTCTCTCCTCCCCCCTGCCACCCAGTTTCTTTACTAAATTATCTGAAAGAGGTTGCTTGCATATATAATGGCCTTTTAGTTATAATACTACAGTATGTTTTCCTATAAATAAAGATATGTTTTTAAGTAGTCACAGCAGTTATCAAATGCAGGAAATTTAACAGTGATAGAGTATTTTAAAAATAATCTACATCCCATATTATAATTTTGTTGACTGTCCCAATAATAATCTTGACAGCAAATCTCCCTTTATACTTGCCAATAGCATAGAATTCAGTCCAGGATCACGCATTTGGTGGTCAAGTCATTTAAAATTATTTCTTATTGCTAAATCTGAAAATGTTTCACAGGAATGCCTTTAGTAATTTGTCTATTACACACACCTGCTGACTTTAATATACTCTTGGTAAACTGCTATATTCTTGGCATATACAATTATTACTACCAAGGTTCTAGTCTTGTATGGCAAAGGTTAATTAAAAGAAACAATTTAAACAGCAGCTTCCATACCTTGAGGAATCCATGGTAGGGCACAGTGCTGAGAAAGGCACATGGTATGAGTGAGGTGCCCTGGAAATGCCTCATCTCTCTGACTCAGTTTCCTCAGCATTAAAGAGCTAATAATATACCACAGTTGTTGAGAAGTTAAATAATGTATGGAAAAAGCCAGCTATGAATTCATAGAACTCATGTATAACAGATACTTTTTTTTCAATTTGTTCACTGAGATTTAGTTACTGTCAAGTTTGTGTGCTAATGGTTATGACACCCAAGAGCCCTTAAGTCTGTTCACAGCAGGAAATGTGGGAGGTGACACTTGAGTCATTTCTTCCCTAGTTCATGACAAGGTTACCTGGTTTCTGCAGAAACACAGATAAGGGGTTTTATCTTTTACATGCTATACCACATAAAATTTGGCACCGTGCAAAAGATTTTTTGTTTACGTAGTCATAGAAAAGGATTTGTATATGGTCGGTTGAACATTTTGGTTAGCCATACTTTACTCATATTTTGAAAGTCAGTCATGTAATTTAAAGGATTGTCCTCTTCTCAGATAATGTGCAGTATCTTTAAGCATAATTATTGAGATGAAAAGCTAAAAATTATAATCATCTTTAAAAATAAAAATATCAAAACTTTGTTTCCATTTTAGGCTTCTAGTTAGGATGCACAGTAAGTTAATAGTGCAATCTGATACTCACAGGCTTTTAAAAATATATATTTTCTTAAAGTGATTGCATTTATTGCCAATTCTTCTGTCTGTTATTGCAAAGATGTCGATGTAGGGAGCAGCTGTCAGGATGGCTTGAGGCTTACCTCCAGTTAATAATTTACTGAAAACAACACCAAATATATCTTTGCATAGTAGTAACTTTTCAGTTCTAGGTAAACTGATGTATAAGATAAAAACAAACAGACTGTATCATTGCTAATCATTATTAGAAGAAAATTATATATGTTCTGGAAGCAAAATACAAAGTTTTTTCTTTTTAAGTCTAAGTGGTTGTGTTAATTAGGACTCATGTTATAAATACCAATTTAAAATAGCTTAGGCAAAAAAGAAGGCTATTATTAAGGTTTCTCATTAACTGTGAGTCATGAATATGATTGAACTTTGTTAGCAGTTAAAATCAGGTACTTAGATGCCTTTAGGCTTCTCATTCTATCTCTTGTCATTGCCTTTTTCTGTTCATCTCTTTATTCTTCTTGCTCTGTATGCAGACCATCTTTCTTTTATTCTGGCCACATGGAGAAAAACATGACTGACAACAGCTTGGAACTTCGTATCTCAAACGCTTTCACTAGAGAGAGTCTCTGTTTCTCCAGAGTTCCTGGGGGACATCTTTGATTGGCCCAGCTTAGGTCAGGTGTGCATCTTTAACCCAACTGTTATGGCCAGAGTCATGTCCTGGGGAAGGCCTTTGACAGGCCAAGCTTGCATTAGGACATCCCACACCAATCGACTTCAGCCAGCTGACCAGGGTGACACTGGAGGAACATGGATAGGAGGAAAGGGGCAGTTCCCAGGAAAGGGGAACTGGGGAGATGATAGATGAGCACCAGAGGGGTGTACTCCATTCCTCATTTGAAAAGCTAACTTGCAATTACCTATTGCACCCATTAGGGTTAATTCAGATACAAATAACAAGATCACCAATAACAGTGATTTTTAAAACAATTATCTCATCTAAAAGTAGAGAAAAGTGTTCCAAGACAGCTCCCCCAAATCACCAGAGATGTGGGCTTCTTCCATGTTTCTGCTCTGCTATCCTCAGTGAATGGCTTTTGTCCTCACGTCACCTATGGTCCCAAGTGGGTTCCATGGCTCTAGCTATCATGTCCACTTCCAGTCATAAGGAAGGAGGAAGGGGGAGGGAAAAATGCTCTCCATTCATCTGTCTCTTCTTTTAAAGAGACTTCCTGGAAATCCCTCTAACAGCTCCTAAGTATACCTCATTTGACAGAACTCAGTTGCATGGCCACACCTAGTGGCAGGGAAGGCTGGAAGATGTGTCCTTCCATGAGGCCACTGATGCTTCAATAATATAGAGGTTCTGTTAGTAAGAACATAAGAATGGATGCTCACCAGAACATTAGAAATCTCTACCACATTTACTATGAGCCAGACACTGGTAAATGAGAATAAGATGGGTGTGATTTATAAATAGAAAACTACAGCCAGTCCCTAAGGAGGCACAAGATGAGGGGAAGAGTAAATACTAAGTGAAAAGATTAGCCTGAGAGGGGACACGTGTACCTCTCTTATCTCATGAACAAGGAGACAGGATGGGTGAAAGGAAGTTTGTAGATGGGGAGTAGTGAGATGAAGGGACTTCCATGGATTGGCATCTATTGTTCCCTGAGAAGAAGTGGTGATGGAAGGATTGGGGGTATAAATAATAGTATATAAAAGCAAAAAGTTTCTTTTCACAAAGAGGAACAATTAAGTTAATGGTTTTCAACCCTGGCAATACATAAAATACCCCTGACAAACCTCTATAAAACTATCACTGAGGCTGGATACAGTGACCAGGCTTCAGTAGTCTTTTGTTGTTGTTTTGGGTTCTCAAAGTGGTTCTAATGTTCAGGCAGATGAGAACTACTGGTCCATTTCTAAGCAGCTCATTTGGTACAGGTCGTGAAAGAGCCCTGGGCTGCGAGTCAGGAAAGTGAGGTCTGCCCCAGCTCTGCTACCTCTGCACATATCACCCGGCCAACCCCAGCTTCGTGTTGAAACAAAAGTAGATGGCATTTAAAACAATAATAAATAAGTAAGTAAGTAAGTAAATAAATAAATAAATAAATAGTGTGAATTGTATATTGACTATTTTAGGTAGATTTTAACAACATATCTTTACATCAAATTTCCTATCAACTATGGGAATGCTTGGTCTTTTAAATTTAGCTATTGGGAATAGAGGGAGCATTCCTCAACACAATAAATGGCATATATGAGAGACCTACAGCCAACATCATACTCAATGGGCAAAAATTAAAATCTTTTCCACTAAGATCAGGAACAAGACAAGGATGTCCACCTTCACCACTTCTATTCAATATAGTACTGGAAGTTTTAGCCACAGTGATCAGACAAGAAAAAGAAATAAAAGGCATCCAAATCGGAAAGGAGGAAACAAAATTGTCACTGTTTGAAGATGACATGATAGTGTACATAGAAAATCCTATAGACTTGGGCAAAAGGCTGATTGACCTAATAAATGAATTTGGCAAAACATCAGCATACAAAGTCAATATCCAGAAATCAAAGGCATTTCTGTACACCAACAATGAAACAGCAGAAGCAGAAATCAAGAAAAAATCCCATTTGAAATAGCATAAAGAAAAATAAAATATCTAGGAATAAACCTAACCAAAGAGGTAAAAGACCTGTATTCAGAAAACTACATAACACTGAGGAAAGAAATCAAGGGAGACAAACAAATGGAAACATATACCGTGTTCATGGATTGGAAGAATTAATATCATCAAAATGTCCATAATACCCAAAGCAATTTACACATACAATGCAATACCTATTAAAGTACCAATGGCTTATTTCACAGACATAGAACAAACACTTCAAAACTTTATATGGAGCCATAGACGACCCTGAATAGCTGCTGCAATTTTGAGAAAGAAGAGTAAAGTAGGAGGGATCACAATACCTGACACTGAACTATACTACAAGGCCACTGTAATCAAAACAGCCTGGTACTGGCATAAAAACAGGCTCATGGACCAATGGAACAGAACAGAGAGCCCAGAAATAACCCAAGTCTTTGTGGTCAATTAATATTTGACAAAGGAGGCAGCAACATAAAATGGAGTAAAAATAGCCTCTTCAACAAGTGGTGTTGGGAAAACTGGACAGCTATGTGCAAAAAAAAAAAAAAATGAAACTAGAGCACCAACTTACACCTATACAGAAATAAATTCAAGGTGGATAAAAGACTTAAATATAAGCCATGACACCATTAAAGTCCTAGAGGAGAACATAGGTAGGGAAATCTCAGATATTTCACGCAGAAACTTTTTTACTGACATGTCCCTTAGAGCAAGGGACATAAAGGAAAGAATAAACAAATGGGATCTGATCAAAATAGAAAGCTCTGCACAGCTAAAGAAAACAGTATCAAAATGAAAAGAGAACCAACTGTATGGGAAAACATATTTGCCAATGATACCTCAGACAAGGGTTTAATCTCCAAAATATATAAAGAACTTACATGACTCCACTCTAAGAAGACAAGCAACCCAATTAAAAAAATGGGCAAAGGACTTGAACAGACACTTCTCCAAGGAGATACTGGAGGACATACAGAGGATCCACAGACACATGAAATGATGTTCAATATCGCCAGCAATCAGAGAGATGCAAATTAAAACCACAATGAGATACCACTTTAGACCAGTCAGAATGGCCATCATAAACAAAGCAACAAACAACAAGTGTTGGAGAGGTTGTGGAGAAAAGGGGACCCTAGTGCACTGTTGGTGGGACTGCAGACTGGTACAACCACTATGGAAAACAGTATGGAATCTCCTCAGAAAACTAAAAATGGATCTGCCTTTTGACCCAGCAATGCCACTGCTGGGACTATATCCTAAGAACACTAAAACGCCAATACAAAAGAACCTTTGCACCCCGATGTTCATAGCAGCACAATTTACAATAGCTAAGTGCTGGAAGCAACCTAGATGCTCATCAGTAAATGAATGGGTCAAAAAACTATGGTGCATTTACACAATGGAATTCTATGCAGCAGAAAGAAAGAAGGAGCTCTTACCCTTTGCAACAGCATGGATGGAACTGGAAAGCATTATGCTAAGTGAAATAAGCCAGGCAGTGAAAGACAAATACCATATGGTCTCACCTTTAATAGGAACCTAAACAACAAAACAAAGAAACAAGCAAAATATAGTCAAAGACACTGAAATAGAGGACATGCTGACAATGACCAGAGGGGAAAGAAGAGGGAATTTCAGGGGAGAAGGGGAAGGGTTTACAGGAACAAATTTAAAGGACACATGGACAAAAACTAGGGGGAGGGTGGAAATGGGAGGGAAGTGGGGAGGGATGGGTGGGTGGGCTGGAGTGGAAGTAAAAGGGAGAAAACTGTACTTGAACAATGATTAAAATAAAATTTTAAAAAATTAGCTATTGGGTTTTATTAGCACACTATTTAGCTAATATTCTATAAAGGAGTACACTTGTTTGTTTGGTCATTTTGTTTGACCAAACATGCCATACAATTTTTCTGCCCCTGTTAGCCAGAGAGCTGACTAATTAGTGTGGTTGCTAGACACATTTCTTCCTGAGGAAATGGAAGATACTGTTTGTCCACTGAAGTGTTATTAACTCTTGAATCTATTTGAAGAGTTAGAATTCCTTTGAATCTGTTTGAAGTAAGGGCTTTGGTCAAAAGAAAAACAGTTGTTGAAAATAAGTATCATGTTGAAATAATCCAAGGAAATAAAAACAGAGTTGAAAAGAAAATGCATGTATTTACAGAATATCATTGCTTTTACATCAACTATCCAGCGTCAGTTTAAAGAGAAACAGCAATGATGGTGATCAAATAGTAGTGTTATGGAAGAATCACAGAAAAAGCATTGAGGTCTCAAAGTTCTTTGATGCCTTTGTGTGGTATTGTTTTACTTCTCATTGGAAGCAGATTTGAATTAATAGATTGAGTCATTATCTATTATTCATTTGTTTTTTAAAACATTATTTGAGCACCTACTATGTACCAGGCACTATTCTAAGCATCAAAAATTTATGGGAACAAAAGGAGACAAAATCCCTGCCCTCCTGGATCTTATTTTATAGCAGGCAACAATGAACATGATGTGTGTATAAAATATATGGCAGAGGAGCAGAGTAGGAAGTATGGGTGTGAGGTTTGCAATTTTAGATAGAGTGACCAGGGAAGGCTTACAGGTAATGTACTACTGGGCAATGCAGAAGTCTCAGGGAAGAGAAAAAAAATCCTTGAGGTGCTTACTATGTGGCTAGTGGGATAGAGATAAATCAGATGGGGCTTCATAGGTTACTGTAGTGACTCAAACTACTATTATTCATGGGATGGAAGCCATTGGCAGGTTTTGGATAAGTGTTGTTTTAGCAGGATCATCTAGTTACATCTGGTTACTCTATCAAAGATGGACCTTAGAAGACTTTTGTAATAACCTAGATAAGAGATGGTTGTGGTTTGAACTAGGGTGGTTGAGTTGAGGGAGTAAAAAGTAATTTAGTTTCTAGATATATTTTGAACATAGGGTGGATTGGGTTTCCTAATAGTGTAGATATGACAAGTGATAGCATTAAAGGTCAAGGATGACATCTAGATTTGTGAGCAACTGGAAACATAGCAATACTATTGGCTGAGATGGAGATATCTGTGAGTGGAGAAGGCTTGAGAGATCATCTCATATAGGGTCTTATAGGCATGAGGATGTGCAAACGGATATGTCAAAGGGTGAGTTGAATGTACGAGTCTGGATTTCATGGTAGAGGCCAGGATGATCTGTTTCATGACACAGATAGTGCTTAAAGCCCCAAGGATGGACGAGATCACTAAAGGAGAAACTAAGGCCTGGTCTATGGGGCCTCCAATGTTTATGTGACAGAGAGGCTAGGAGAAACCAGAAGAAGAGGCTGAGAATGAGTGGTCAGAGAAAGAAGTCATGGGCTTGTGGTGTTCCTGGAGTGGAGTGAAGAAAGTATTTCAGGAAGGAGAGAGTAGTCAACTCAGTCAGGTCTTCTTTAGTAAGGTACACCAAATTTAGTATCCTGACCCAGAAAATAGGACACAGAGAGAGAATATCAAACTCCAGTGACTGTTCAAGGTCACACACTTAGGATGTGGTAGATTCAAAATTCAAACCCCTGAATGTTTGACCTTATTTCAATCTCTTTAATGGAAAATAAAAGAAGAAAGGTTAGCCAACCTATTGCACCATTATTCATATTTGTAATTTTTATACTTTTCTGCAAACCTTTTGCTAAATGAGGATTTCTATTACTTAGTAAAACAAAAGAAACAAAATGGAAAAATAAGAGTTTTAAAGAGTGCTTTTAGAAATCATTTTAAAGTCATGAGGATAGATTGACTCTATCATCTATTATATTTTCAAGGCATTTTTTTTTGCATTATAATTGCTTTTCTGCATTACTCTGGACTTTAGCAAGCTCCTTCCCATCCCTCACAGGGTTCTGAATATTCTGCCTCTATTCAATTACATGGAATCTCCAAAGTAGTACATTAAATGGAATGTGTAATGAATACTAAAAAAAGGAAAAATGAACTTGCAAATATGAGGCAGCTGGCAGCTTCTTAAGGTCCTAGTCTCCTCACTTAAGAAAGTATAAATGATTTTCAATTTCACTAACTAAGATAAAATGAATCAACTACATTGAGTCCCAAAGTAAAACGAGTACTGAATTTTGTTTAAATCCAGATAGGAAGAGGTTTGGAGTAAGTATCACATCAGCCAGTCTCCATTGAATATATTTTTTTGTGTTTACTATGAAATTCTGAACACTAAAATAAAGGAGCAGGAGTATCATAGGAATTTAGGTAGGGTTGGTGCTATTTACTAGGTGAACAAGAGCAGTCCTGTGCTACCTAAAAGTGCATGCTTTGGGGGTCTTCTAGTCCTGTTTCTTTATGTTCTCTTTGCTACACAAGCCTCCTGCCATTTCCTGCCTCTCCACTCAGGTACCTCGTATTCCCCTTCTTGCTCTATCCATTTAGACATTTATCCCTCCCCCTACATTGGCTTATGATGTGAAGGTGTACATACGAACAATTACTAGAGGTGTAGGTATAATAATGAAAAATTGGAAACAACCAAAATGTCCAGAATAGGTAAATATAAGTTTTTTTCTATGGAATACTGTGCAAATGTTAAAAGAATAAGATAAAGCTATGTATAACACCATGTAAAGATTTCCAAGACATATTTTTAGATGAAAATAGAAAGCCACAGAGCAATACCACATTTTTACCCATTAAACTGGAAAGAAAAACACTAATTTATTGAGAATTATTATCACAATGGGCCTGGGACATGGGAAGCTGGGGTGTGCAGGAGGACTCAGTTTTCACTCCATTTATGTAGGTATCACTTTGACTTTTTAAAACACTTTTTAAGTGAATTACTGTGTAGCTGAAAAATAAAAATACTATTTAAAAATTTTACTGTTATATTCTTTCTCTCGTACTCACTTCTAATAAAATTCTCAAGCAGGATGTAAACAGAAAGAAAAGTCAGGTTTATTAACTTCTGTATCTCACTTTTGGGTTCCAGTGTTTGACTCTTTGTGATTTCCTTCCTGTGCTTGACAGAGTCACTACTTTTAGGCATGCCTGTGTGGCTAGAAACAGCATTTTGTTTTGCTTCAATTTTTGAACCAAGGATCTCAGGAAAGTACTGTTTCTCCAACATTTGCTTAGTTTAGTTTTTTTTTTCTCCTCAAAATGCTAGGCCAGAATCTTTTTATTATCCCAAACAAACAAACAAACAAAAAACCATTTTAGAATAAATTCTTAATTTATTGCTAAACCCTAATTATAAAAATTAGACAATAAGTTGTGTTCCTGGACATAAGCTTAAAGGAGATGCATCTTCAGAAAGTTGATGGAAATTCTGGATAAACAGATGCAGAGTAGGTTGAAAGTGAAATTAGCAAAATAACTAAGAGAGTCCTAACATGAAACATTAATTGGAATTTAATGGTATAATCTTAGCAGTGGGAAAGAGACATAATAACATTCTATCAAACATTTGTTATAGTTCTGTATAAAATTGCCTTAAGTGTGGCATCCAAGAAAGTAATACATAATCTACTCCATGAATCAGAATCCAATTATTTTATATTGGTTTCATGCTTTTACCCAAGAGAGCTCCATAAATTGTTTTTAATCACTTGTTTTATTTTAAATCAATAGTGTCTGCCAAGTGGATAACATTACCCATTAAAACATCACCTCTTATAATTGGTATTATTTCTTTATACAGAGATAAACCACAACACAATTCAGCAGTCTTTGGGGTTATAAAATCTAATAATGTTCACAACACAATATTCTATACTTTAGTGATCACAAAAAGAACATAAACTTAAACTAAACCCAGACATTTATGATAAAGTAATTGGAAAGAAACAAGTTAATTATTGCATGTAGTACCATTTCTATTACCAACCTCTAAGAGAAAAGTCCTTGTTACAAAGTTGTTAAGGGTGTAGGGAGGTTTGAGGGAGTTGTGGTTCTATTAGCTTGGGTTGGCAGCCTGTGGCTGAGATGGGAAAGTTGGTTCAGCCCTGAGGTCCTGGCTTCTCAAGGCTAGGCTGGGATCCAGATCACCCAGGTGTGGAAGAGAGAACCAGTGCTCCCAGCCTTGGATTTTCACTCTGCATGTGTAGGCTGTTTCAGACATGACCTTCAACCTCTGTTCCAATGGGAGACGTGCTTTCACCTGTTTTACATTTTGGGCTTCTGTAACAGGTTTCCTTTCAGTTGCTAAAATTTATTTATGAAAACTCTGCCCTATGTCGTAGTCATGTGCTGCCTCTATGTTAAAGAGAGGATGGCTGAAAATATAAGAAAAGAAGTTTAGAACACTCTCTTGTTGTACCAGCATGGCTGAACAGCAACCCATGGTACCTGAGAGCCACATGCTAAAACTCATAAGCCTTCCTATATCATCAAATATTATTTCTTATTTGTAAAAAAGTTTCTAATTTAAAAAGGATAAACACACACATACATCCCAAAACTGTACTTTAACTGTACCTCCTCCATTGCTTCTATGTTAAAAAAAAGTGGGGTAGAGGGAAAGGAAGATACTAAAACAAGAGAAAATTGGATGTTTTAGAATTGTCCAGAATTATGATATTCCATTTGGCTTCAGCATTGCTGAAAATTAGTCTGCCTTTCTTTCTTTGTGTTTCTCTTCTCCTCTACCCTCTCAATGGTATCATGAGGGGCTTTTCCTTCTCCTTAACACACACCAAGAAGCACAACATATTTTTTTAAAAAGCAGCAACTTACAAAGATTGTGAGACCCAAAGGTAATAATAAGCCCAAGGGTGAGATAAAAAGATACACATTGTCCCCAAAATCTACAGAAAATTCTGGCTGAGGAAGGGAAAGGTGGCAGGGAGTGGGGTTGGGGTAATATGAACATTAGGAAAAGAGTAGAGATATTAGCCACTGGAGAACTTTTCTACAGAAGCAACTTATCAGTGGCAAGCTGATTCTACTGTACTGGCTCCCTACCTGTGATTCAAAAGGCAATGTCAGTGTCTGCTTTTGGAAGAGACTTGCCCTGTGTAAAGTGACTACCAAATTGCTCTCTATCATATTATCTCATTTTACTTCTCTACACAGCACTTACTATCTGGCATTTTTCTTCTTTATTTTTTTCTTGTTTTTTTTTTCATCCCCTATCTTCATCTCCTACCCCACTAAAATGTAGGCTTCTTGAAAGGTAATGATTTGGAGATCCAAGATGGTAGAGAAGTAAGTGGAAGCTACACTAATCTCCTCTCAGCACCAATCTGGAATTCCAACTAAATTGTAATGAAATCATCCTGAATAACCAACTGAATGCTAGCTGGAGAGAAGCCTTATAACCAAGGATAGACAGAAGAAACCACTTTACCACAGCATGACTGGTAGAGAGTGTGGAGGAGGCACAAGAGAACTGGCTGGGCTCATGTGAGTGGCAGCTAGAGTTCCAGAGAGATATTTCAGTAGCCAGGACATTCCCCCTGAGAATTTGGGGTCTAAACCTCAAGCTGGACTCCCCAGCCTACAGCACCAGAGCCAGAAAGGAACCTAGATAACATCCAGCTGTGAAAAGCAGCAGGGTTTCTCTCTACCAGGGAGAGGCAGCTAGAGATGCAGAGAGCCTCTTAAAAGCCAATGCACAAAATTTAGTTTGCAGCCACTTACCCTGAGCTCTGGCAGAGGAAGGGCAGAGTGGATTAAAGACACTTGAGGAGAGTTTGGGGCTGGTGGCTCTGGGGAGAGATATGAAGGAATAGCCACCAAGATCCCTGTGCTGAGTCATTCCCCAGACTGTAGGAGCCATCTCTCTCAGGCAGAGCACTCCTCTCCTAGTGGCATCAGCCTGAGAGGAAGCAATAGCCCTAACCACAGGAATTTCTCTGTTCCACCCTGTGGGGCTTCAGCCAACATACTGATTACAGCTTGGTCAGTTTAGCAGCTGATTAGTTTAACAACTGAAGTGGAAAGTACAATGAAGCTGGCAAAATGGGAAGACAAAGACCCCAAATGAAAGAACAAGAGAATTCTCCAAAAGAAAAACTACATGAAATATAGGCAAGCAATTTATCTAATAGAGAGTTTAGAGTAATGATTACAAGGATACTCCACAGCATGAAAAAAGACATAGAAACCGTAAAAAAGGACCAGAAAGAAATAAAGAATGTAAGAGCGCAATAACTAAAATAAAGAATATACTGGAAGGAATAAACAGTAGGTTAGATGAGCAGAGAATCAAATCAGTGATTTGGAAGACAAAGTAGAAAAAAAAAACACCCAGGCAGAGCAGCAAAAAGAAAAAAAAAATTTAAATGAGGAGAGCCTAAGAAACATTTTGGACAACATGGAGCATGACAACATCCACATCATGGGAATGCCAGAAGGAAAAGAGAGTGAACAAGGAATCTAAAAACTATTTGAAGAAATAATGACCAAAAGCTTTCCTAATCTGGTAAAGGAAAAAGACACACAAGTCCAGGAAGCTCAGAGAGTCCCAAACAAGTTGGACCAAAAGACGCCTACACTGAGACACATCATAATTAAAATGACAAGGCTTACAGATAAGGAGAGAATCCTAAAAGCCACAAGAGAAAAGCAGGTAGTTACTTACAAGGCAGCACCAATTAGACTGTCATCTGATTACTCAACAGAAACATTTCAGGCCAGAAGGGAGAGGTGTAAAATATTCAAGATGATGAAAAGCAAGGACCTACAACCAAGGCTTCTTAACTCAGCAAGGCTATCATTTAAAGTCAAAGGAAACATAAGGTGCTTCTTAGACAACAAAAAGCTAAAGGAGTTTGTTAGCACCAAATCAGTACTGCAACAAATGTTAAAGGGCTTGCTTTAAGAAGAAGAAAAAGAGAAAGAAAAAAATAGAGGAAAACAGTATAACAGTAAAATGGCACTACATACATATCTATCAATAATCACCTTAAATACAAATGGCTTAAATGCTCCAACCAAAAAACACAGGGTAACTGAATGGATGTGACCCATATAAATGCTGCCTCCAAGAGAACCATCTCAGATAGACAGATACACACAGACTAAAGGTAAAGTGATGGGAAGAAAATATTTCATGCAAATGAAAGGAAAGAAAAAATAAGTTGGGTTAGCAGTACTTGTACCTGAAAAAATAGACTTTAAAACCAAGACCATAGTAAGAGACAATGAAAGATACTACATAATGATAAAGGGAACAATCCAACAGGAGGATATAACCCTAGTAAATATTTACCCACCCAACAGAAGGGCACCTAAATATGTGAAGAATATCTTGACTGACATAAAGGGAGAGATCAACAGAAATACAGGCATAATTAGGGATTTTAACATGCCATTGAATTCAATGGATAGATCTTCCAGACAGAAAAACAACAAGGAGACAGAGGCCTTAAATGACATACTAGATCAGATGAATTTAATTGGTATCTTCAGAGCATTTCACCTCAAAGCAGCAGAATATACATACTTTTCAAGTGTACATGTTAAGACAAAACAAGTCTCTAAGAAGATTGAAATCTTATCAAGCATCTTCTCAATGCTATGAAACTAGAAATCACAAGAACACTGAAAAACATGCAGACTTGGAAGCTGAGTAAGACACTATTAAACAATGAATGGGCCAACAAAGAGATTAAGGAAGAAATTGAAAGATACCTTGAAGCAAATGAAAATGATGACACAAGAATCCCAAATCTGTGGGATCCTAGGAAAAAAATCCTAAGATGAAATTCATAGCATTACAGGCCTATCTCAAAAAAAAGAAAAAGCTCAAGTAGATAGTCAACTTTACACTTAAAAGGAACTTAAAAAAGATCAACAAACAAAGCCCAAGGTAAGTAGAAGAAAGGAAACAATGAAGATCAGAGCAGAAATAAATGAAATTGAGTAAAAAAAATACAAAACATCAATGAATCCAAGAGCTGGTTCTTTGAAAAGATAAGCAAGATTGACAAACTTTAACCAGACTCATCAACAAAAAAAAAGAGAAAGGACCCAAATAAATAAAATCAGAAATGAAAGAGGAGAAATAACAACTGACACCAAAGAAATGCAAAGGATTGTAAGAAAATATTATGAACAACTATATGCCAACACACTGGACAACTCTGACAAGATGGATAAATTCCTAGAAACATACAGTCTTCCAAAACTAAATCAGGAAGAAACAAAGAATCTGAATAGACAGATTTCACCTAGTGAAATTGAAGCAGTAACTAAAAAACCTCCCAACAAACAAAAGCCCTGGACTGGATGGTGTCATAGGTGAATTTTACGAAACATTCTGAGAAGAGCTAACATCTCTCCTTCTCAAACTATTTCATAAAATTCAAGAGGAGGGAAGGCTCTCAAACTCATTTTATGAGGCCAGCATTATACTAATTCCAAAACCAGATAAAGACACTACAAAGAAAGAAAACTATTGGCCAATATTCCTGATGAACATAGATGCTAAAACCCTCAACAAAATATTAGCAAACCTAATACAGCACTGCATCAAAAAGGTCATACACCATGATCAAGTGAGATTTATTCTGGGAGAGCAAAGTTGGTACAATATTTGCAAATTAATAAATGTGATTCACCACATAAAAAATGAAAGATAAAAACCACATGATCTTATCAATAGACTCAGAAAAAGCACTTGATAAAATTCAGCACCCATTTATGATGAAAACTCTCAGCAAAATGTGAATAGATATAACATACCTAAACATAATAAAGGTCTTATATGACAAACCCACTGCCAACATCATACTCAATGGGCAAAAACTACAAGTGTTTCCCTAAGATCAGGAACAAGACCTTTCACCTCTCTTATTCAACATAGTACTGGAAGTCCTAGCCACAGCAATCAGATAAGAAGAAGAAATAAAAGGCATTCAAATTGGAAAGGACATAGTAAAACTGTCTTTGTTTGCAGATGACATGGTACTGTACATTGAGAACCCCAAAGAGCCCACCAAGAAACTAGAACTGCTAAATGAATTTAGCAAAGTAGCAGGATACAAAATTAATATCCAGAAATCAGTTGCATTTTTATATGCCAATAATGAACAATAGGGAAATTTAAAAAACAATCCCATTTACAAGTGCTTCAAAAAAGAATAAAATACCAAGGAATAAAGCTAACCAAGGTTGTAAAAGACTTGTACTCAGAAAATTATAAGGCACTGAAGAAAGAAATTAAGGAAGATACAAATAAGTGGATGGAAAGAATTTACATCATAAAAATGTCTACTACCCAAAGCAATCTATAGATTCAATGAAATTCCTATCAAGATTCCAATGACATACTTCACAGAACTAGAACAAATATTTCAAATATTTATATAGAACCACAAAAGGCCCCACATAGTGACTGTGATCCAGAGAAAGAAGAACAAAGTTGGAGGAATCACACTACCTAATATCAAACTATACTATAAGGCCAAAGTAATAAAAACAGCCTGGTACTGACCTAAAAATAGACAAACAGATCAAGGGAACAGAATAGAGAGCCCAGAAATAACCCCATAACTTTATCATCAATTAACATTTGACAGAGGAAGTGAGCACATACAATGAACTAAAGATAGTTTATTTAATAAATGGTGTTGGGAAAATTTGACAGATATGTACAAAAAAATGAAACTAGACTACCTCCTATACCACACACAAGAATAAATTAAAAATGGATCAAAGACTTAAAAGTTAGACCCCAAACCATAAAGATCCTAGAAGAAAACATAAGCAACAAATCTCAGACACTGCTCATTGCAATTTTTTATTGGGTGTATCTCCCTAGGCAAGGGAAACAAAGGAAAAAATAAACAAATGGGACTATATTAAACTAAAAATTTTTGCACAGCAAAGGAAATCATCAACAAAATAAAAAGACAACCCAGAGGATGGGAGAACATATTTGCCAACATATCTGACAAAGTTTTAATATCCAAAGTTTATAAAGAACTTACAAAACTCAACACCAAAAAAACAACGCAATTAAAAAATGGTCCAAGGACCTGAACAGACACTTTTCCAAGGAGGACAAACAGATGGCCAATAGACATATGAAAAGATGCTCAACATGTCTAATCATCATAGAAACACAAATTAAAACCACAATGAAATAGTATCTCACACCTGTCAGAATGGCTATCATCAATAAGTCAACAAACAAGTGCTGGCAAAGATGTGGAGAAAGGGGAACTCTTTTGCACTGTTGGTGGAAATGCAGACTAGGGCAGTCACTGTGGAAAGTGGTATGGAGATACTTCAAAAAATTAAAAATGAATCTGCCTTTTGACCCAATAGGCAGATTCTGGGAATATATCCAAAGGAACCCAAAATATTAATCTGAAAGAATATAAGCACCCTATGTTCTTTGCAGCATTATTTACAATCGCCAAGATATGGAAGCAGCCCAGGTGACCTTCAGTAGATGAGTGGACAAAACAACTATAGAACATTTACACAATGGAATACTACTTGGCTATAATAAAGAAGAAAATTTTACCCTTTCCAACAGCATGGATGGACCTGGAGAACATTATGCTAAGTGAAGCAAGCCAGTCAGAGAAAGACACATACCACATAACTTCACTCATATGTGGAATCTAATTAACAAACTGGACCAACAAGGAAAATGGAGACAGACTCATAGATGGGGGGCAGAATGACAAATAAAGGGGGTAGGTTTGGGGTGGAGGGATTGTGCTAAAAAGTAAAAAGGACTCATGGACATAGACAAGTGTGGTGAATGCTGGGGTGAGGCACAGGTATAAGGGGACTAAATAGTAATGGAAAACAAATATTTTTTTAAAGAATGACAATGACATTGTCTCATGGATTGTGTGTTTCTTCCCTGTGGTATATAAGCCCCAAGCTTCATGGACTTGACTGGTTTTGTAAACATGCATATCACTTAGAGTGCCTAGCACATAGTATGGACATCCACTACTTCAGTAAATACTTGAATAAAAAAGTCTTAGAAAGAAAACTCTTGCCATTTTACCAAGTTTGCATTGTGATGAAGCAGTTGAAATTTTCCCAGAGTCAGGGCAATGGCAGGCACATTGCCTCTGTTACAAGTATTGCTTCAGTTTTTAGTCCATTGGGACCATGAGGGCTAACGGCAAAGACAGACCTAGAAGTGTCTCCTCTGTGCTAAATAGTGATGTGGGTGTGAGGAAGACATGTTTAAAAAGGAAAGCCGCCCTCTTCCCACTCCAGAGAGCAAGAAGTTCTAAAGGAGGCACTCACTGTAACAGAAGCATATGCAGAAAATCAAAGTAATGCTGCAACTCCTTTTTTTTTAACCTTAATACTCACCTGAGGATATGTTCACTGATTTTAGAGAAAGAGAAAGAGAGAGAGAGGAGGGGGGGGCGGAGAGAGGTACATGGATATGAGAGAGAAACATCAATTGGCTGCCCTCCACACTCACTCAGACCAGGGATCGAACTGCAACCTAGGTATGCACCCTGACTGGGAATCAAATGTGCAACCTTTTTGGTCCAAGGGAAGATGCTCCAACCAGCTGAGCCACCCGGCCAGAGCTAATGCTGCGATTGTTTAAAGCTGACAAAAGTTTCTATAATGTGGGGCAGATTACAGTTATATTGAAATACACTAAGAATATATTCTTGACATGTTAACAGATGTCATGATGTTGGTAAACATCAAAGATCCATCCCAGTCTTTTTTATTTCTATCTCAAATACTACCTGCCCTTTTGCTTCATTATACATTATTCTCCCTTTGGAGAAGAATAAAGCAAAGATATATGGTCATTTAGAAATCAAGATATTTAATATTGGCATTTCATTAGTGGTTAAAATATACTTTCAGAATATATAAAATACCAGTAATACATACATAATTTAGGAAAAATAAAGTAGAATTTCACAGTAGTGGTATGTTTTCACATTTTGAATAGTAACTTTCCATTTTTGGAATAAAATGTCTAGCAAATAATATAAAGTAAAATAAAAAGGATTGTCAATGCAAATTTAAAAAGAAGAGATGACTTGTGATAAACTACTTATGTGCTGAACATTAAACAGTCTTCACAGATACAATGACCATAATTTATCACCCAAATGAGATGCTTCTGAGAGTGAAAGGGTGCACTGATCGTACCTAATACTGGGACAAAAAATAGGAAAACCAGGGTGTATGCTCATCTTCCTCATGGGGACACTTAATGGCAACAAAACTGCTTTTCACTTTTTTTTTATCCTCACCCAAGAACATCCTTATTGACTTGAGAGAGAAGGGAACAGAAGGACAGAAACATCGACACGAAAGAGAAACATTGAATGGTTGCCTCTCACACAGGCCCCAAATGAGGACTGTTCTTGTATGGGCCCCAACCAGGGATGAACCCTCGATTTAGGCATGTGTGCCCCAGCCAGGAATCAAATCCATGACCTTTGGTTTACAGGACGACACTTCAACCAAATGAGCCACACCGGCTAGTTTTTATTTATTTTATTTTTAATAAATGTCTCTTTTTTATTAAAAAAAAACAAAACCAAAATGAAATGGTTTGCTCATGTGCTAAACACATGGTAGGCAACTGGTCCTTTGTTTTAATTAACTGCTTGATTTGTTATAATAAAATTAAACTATTTAATCTGAATATAAGTTACCATTGACAACTATTAGAAGAGAAAGAAAAATTCAGTGGGTAAGCTACCCTGTTTCAAATTGTTCTGACCATTAAAAAATTGTTCCCCTTGATTAAAAATATTAATCAGAAAAATTAATCAGAATTTCTCAACTTAATATGTATTTCATATTTTTAAGATCACCTGCCTTTCAGTATTGACCTGGTTGGCAGATAGAGTTCCTCTCTAGTCTCAGCCATTATTAATTGTGGCCATCACAAATGCTGTGTCAAGATGATTGATTCTGAGGCCACCTTCGGGCTCAGCAGAGAGGCCTGTGGTGATCACTTAGTGATGTCTGCAGGAGACATAGGATGTGGAGCAATGGAAGGTGTGGCAAGTATTACTATCCAAGATTTGGGCATATATCCATTTTAACACTAATTTTCTGACATATATCTAGTACATAGTTAATTTTAAAAAATTACACCTTGCTGATCCTGCATCTGCTACCTCATTAATTCTACCATAGTGTAATTAATGCACCATATATGCCACAGGAGAACAACGGTATCACTCTTATCTTGAAAGAAGATAGCAATCTCATAATTTCCACACATCATTGTTTTGTAACTTTCTTAGTCCATAATCAAAATAAGGCAAGATCAGTGTCGCAGGTTTGATTCCCAGCCAGGGTATATGCCTGGGTTGCAGGCCACGGCCCCCAGCAACCGCACATTGATGTTTCTCTCTCTCTTTCTCCCTCCCTTCCCTCTCTAAAAATAAATAAATAAAATCTTAAAAAAAAATAAGGCAAGATCAAATCCTTGAGAACTGAATAGAAAATAGTAGAAAAAATTATGCAGCAAATACGCTAACCAATTGTTCCTTTGTTTCTGTCCTTATTTTGTTGTTGGGGACTATTTTTTTATCTACTTAAGAGAATTTTAGCAATATAATGCAAATTAAAACTTAATTTTCCCCTTGCAAGCTAATATTAATGTCTTATTTTTAAATAACTATTTTCAGCATTTACTTCATTATCATGTATTTTGTATTATTTATCCTTCATACAACAGACAGATTTGTGCCTTATAGTGAGGGAAAATGGGAAAATTATAGCTACTTTTTTTAAATGCAGGGGGTATCCCTAATATTCCTGCTGCTCTTGTGACCATGAAGTATGTTCTACCTTTGGATCTTAATTCTCTAATTTTAAAAAATAGGGCAGAATTAAATTTAGGTCGAGGGGAAATTCATGATTTGATTGCAAGGCAGCTTTCTCACATTAATTTTGACTACACTTTTCCAAGAATTAAATCCTATTGAAGTGGCTTTCCAAAATATTTTGTGGAAAATAAGAATTAATAGATGGCAACTCCTCATTCATGATCCCCAAACAGGAGACGAATTCATCAGGCAGCAGGGTCTGTTCTGGAATAGTTTCATTGGGTGAAGCATTTTCCAAAAGCATGGTGGTTTCCCCCTCCATTGAGTTTTGCATGTCAGAAGTACCGCATTCTCCTTGATTTAAAATGAGGTTTAATTTTTCGAGAAATAGTGTATTGTTTAGCGAATTCATACTTGAAAAAGAAAGAGCAAAATTAGGATATTTTTTAAACCGAGCATTTTTCCCTAGGTCTAAGGAATCAGCAGTTGTTGGTTTGGGAGTTGAGGAAGCTGTTTCATCATTATTGCTGGGATGATTTTCCTCAGTGAGAAAATTTGAAGTCTGGGGTTTATACCCAGTGTTGAGATCAGGAATATACACAACAGTAGTATTGGTGGGCAGTGACTTTTGCAGGCAGTCTCTCATCTCCAGAAATCCTGTCTTCTTTTCCTTTTTGTAGTCCATAGGCTTGTGTTCTTCTGGGAGAAAGATTTCTATCTCTGTAATCACTGGATCAACATATAGGACCTCCTCGCTGGAATTATTATTCATAAATTCACTCTTTTCCTGGGAAGAAAAAATATTGTTTTATTTTACAAAAAACATTAAATGTGTCAGCTGCATAACTGAATAAGGACTGGAATTCTAATTTCCCTCAACTTTCCTTTCTCTCTTCTTTTCCTCATATTGTTTATCTTCTCATATGATTTTCTCCTTTGTTTTCCTGTTCAAGTTCAAATCTTTATTAAATTCTCCCATGAGGAGACTGAAGGAAAGAAATAATACAAATAATATATGTTTCAAGCACATTCCTTGGCTTAAAAATTTCAAAGAGAAAGAAGCACTTTACATATTAACTTGCATATTATTTCAGGGCCTTTTAAAATTTGGATTTTGAAATATGTTGGAATACTTGTTGATATTATGGAGACTTACTACAAGAAAATATGTGGTTGCTTAAATGAAAAAGAAAAGGGTAGGGGGAAAATCCTATTTTGCTTCCATTTGAGACTAGGGTTGTAAGAAGTGCCTTGAATTGAGGTTCTAAAGGTGTGCAGCTGCTCACAATTCAGACATGCCTGTGATTGTCAGGAGGTTGGATGAAGAAGATTTTTATTTGTATAAAGGCCTGATGATTACTCTGGGTAAGAAAAAGTTTCAAGGCTTTCCAGCTGGTGGCTGGCTCCCACTCAACACAATTATAAAATTACAGCTGGCTGCTATGGACTGAATGTTTGTGTCTCTTCAAAATTTATATGTCAAGCCCTAACCCCCAATATAATGGTATTAAGTAGGGTGTTTGGACAGGAAGTCTTTTTTGAGTGGAGCCCTCAAGAATGGGCTTAATTCCTGAACAGGCAGAACATGATTCCTCCCTCTGCCATGTGAGGATACAGCAAGAAGGAAGCTGCCTACAAGAGAGCTCTCACTAGGAACCAAATCTTCCAGCATCTTGATCTTGGACTTCCCAGTCTCCAGGAATGTGAAATATAAATATTTGCTGTTTAAACCACTCATTTCATGGTATTCTGTTATAGCAGCTCAAATTAACTAGAACAAAACCTCATCTGAAGGAAACCCTAAGATTAACTTCTAATTTCAAGACCCCAGAATGGGAAGGAAGTTTGGCAAAAAGGAAGACCTTGAATAAAGCAGCATGAACTGTTGTTCAAATTTTCTGCAGGCTCAGCCCCCCTACAGAACTTAGAAGGTTTGGATGGGGTGGACTGACGTGCATAGTAGCCCCCTCTTTTCCACAGGGAATATGTCCCAACCCCCTCCCCCAGTGGATACCTGAAACCAAGATAGTACCTAACCCTATATAGTCATGTGCCATGTAATGTTTCAGTCAACAAGGAAACACATATATGGTAGTAATACCATAAGATTATAATAGAACTGAAAAGTTCCTATCACCTAGTGATACCATAGCCATCATGACGCCACAGTGCAACGATTACTGTTTGTGGTGATGCTGGTGTAAACAAACCTACTGCACTGCCAGTCATGTGAAAGAATGGCACATACAATTATGTACATAATTTGAGGGAGGACCCCCAAAATGGAATTATCTTCTGAAGGGCAGGCCCTTTGTAGTACAGGCTTCCCCCTTCTAGGTGAATGTTTTAGGAACCCATCTGTAGCAGTGTACCAGCTGGCACTGTGAGACACTGTATTTGGTTCCAGTGAATTTTTTTGAAGGCTCTTTCAATGAGTTTGCCCATTTCATGATGAGTGATTTACAAGCTCACCTGCCCACACCGTGCTGAGTGTCAGCAGTTTTTGACCAAGAACAGCATTACCCCGGTGCCCCACCTTCCCTATTCACCCAATCTTGCCCCTAGCAACCTTTTTGTTTTTTGATTTTTTGCTTCCCCAGTTGAAAAAAATATTCAAGGGGAAACTTTTGCCAGTATGGAAGAGGCAAAACAAAAAATGGCAGCAGCACTAAAGGGCATCAAAATCAATGAATTTTGTAGAGGGTCTCCATTCACTTCTCAACTGAACCTCTGGCCCACGACTTGCTCCTTATCACATTCCATGGACTCATTTCACTCCTTATGGTATAGACCCTCTACAAATTACTCACTACTGTGAATCCTTGTTCACTGAACCACTGTCAACATTTTGTTCACACCTCACCATGCTCATTTCTCTGACCCTCCTAAATCTGCCTCTTTCCAAGGACCATGCCTATTCCAATCAAAAACCCCTCGCTGGCTTCTCGTTATCTTCAGCAGTAGTTTGCAACTCCTTCTCAGTGTTCTCAACATTGTCTTTGTGTGGAATCACTTGGAAAGCCTTGGAAAATGCTGCTGTCTGGGTCTCCCCAGGCTCACCATCCCTGAAAGATCCTGGAATGGGCCTGGGAGTCAGGATTCTAATATGCAACAATATTATGCCTAGAGATTTCCTTGAAGTTGGGGAAGGAGTTAATTAAAGGGCTTGCCAAGCTCCAAATAGCGGTCCCAGACTAAAAATACAGATTTTTCTTAATTTGAGAAGTATCGGTTAACAGAATGAAGTTCCATAGCAACAAGACCTTTTGTGATCTCATCCCACTCACAATTCCAGCATTTTTCCAGCTACTCTTCAGTAAAGCAATACCCAACATGATCTTCTCACCTCTTTGCTTTTGCTCATGTTATCCTCCCTGTTTTGAATGTTCTCTGTTTCTTCAACTCCTATTCACCTTTCAATGTTTTCTCTACATTCCTGTCATGTTTGGTCTCATTTCTGTCACTGCACTTACATCACTGCATTGCAGCGCTGGGATAATGTGTCTGTCTCATTGACTGCATTTTGGGCCTCTTGTTTACCAGGCCAGTGTGCTGGAAAGTAGGAGGAGCACACATGGGAGATTCCTTCCCCTCTTTCATGATCATCAGCAGTTCCTCCTTAACTAGCAGAGTCCAATATACTCTCCGGGTCTTCCTGGCTCACCCTTCTTTTTTTTGGAGGTGGAAAACTGGCCCACCCTTGGTGACATCATCTCCACAGTCCTCTCACATTTATTTTCTCAAATTCCATTGGGTCTCAGGAGTAAAGTGGTGTGTCCTCCTTGGGCTCCACCTGCTTCTCCAATCTCATGTAAAATGGAAACCCCTTTGTGTCTTTGAGGCATAATCAATTGAGCTTTTCTGCCCTCTTCCTTTGGTCCCTTGAAGACATCTACCAATTGCATGGCCACCAAATGATCCTGGCACCTAGCCTACAATCTTCCACTTCACTTTTCTCTTTTGAGTAGGATTGTTTCTTTCCTTTATCTCTTCTTTCCCTAACTCTTTTCTCTCATCTCTTAAATACAATTTGAAATATGTATAATTTTGTTTCTAATTATTTTATATAGTTATGCTAATATGCACACACACTTTTTTTTATCAGAATGGAAATTGTACACTATTAAACTGTACTCTTGGTCACAGCCTTCATTTGTCTTTTATTTGACAGTGTTTGGTTACCTGTAGCATTTTCACAACATTACTGTTTTCCATATTAGGAATGTCTTCATGAAGCCATTTTGGTATGAGCAATAAGATTCTTCTTTTAATTCTGAAAAACAAAAATAGTAAATTCAAAGAAGCATTTTACTTTAGGATTGGTGCAGGCAATCATATGGGTGATTAGGAAATCGACTATATAAAATGGAATGTATAATAAAAATGAAACTTTCTGAAGCAGGAGCTAAGATTTCCATCTCTTACTTCAAATAGTTAAGTGGGAAGTTGATTCAATATCTGTCATATTTTTCTCTTCTCTCTATTGCTCTGCTTCTGTCTACTTAGCCGGAACATTTTAAACATGCACATTAGATTCAAGATAAGTGAGAGAACTATGCTGAAGTGAAAAACTATACATATGTTAGATATGGCAAAGCATGATGAACAGGAGACCTCAGTGTGGAAAAGTTTGGAAAACTTAAGGGACATTTTATACAACTTTCCAAGGTGACCATACCACAGAAAAATATTAAAGGAGAAAATGTTATATAACAAGATTGTATAATTCCAGCCTCTCTAATTCTGAATTTGTTATGACTTCAAATAAGGTTAAGATGATAGTGGTGGCTCCAACCATTTTTTATGTGGATGGAATGTGGGACAGGGGAAGTTGTCTTCCAGTACTGTGGCACAGTGAGAATACTATGTTTTATTTAGGCTGTGTGCTTTTCCAGGATCACTGAGGAAGGGTGATGGAAAGAAGATAGAGAAGCTGTGTTTGACCCACTTCTTCCCCAAAGCTACCCCTTGGCACTGTCATTGTGTTGAAAGCACTTTCTGCATTTACAGTAAATATTGATTTGAGCAAAGAGGTTGTACCAGGAACTTAAAAGAGACTAAACTTATCTCTGGCACATTTTTTCTGAGTAAACAGTGCATCTGTGAACAGCAGATCAGATGTGTGTCTCTGTTTAAGCAGCTTCTCTATGGACTTTTACTAAGTAACAACCAAAATGGCTGCATGTACTTTGCTAGCCCAATTTTACCTTGCACTATAGGGGAAATATAATTTCCTTACATATATTTATGCAATGTTTTATGATTCAGCTCTTTTTGTAAATTAGAGATTATTAATTAACACTATGTTTCTATACCTAAAATTAGACCAAATTAGTAGGTTCATGCTGTTGTGGAAAAGTTTTTATATAGCTGCTACAGTGAGAATATATATATATTTACCTTACATATATTTTTCTTTTGGTTTCTTTGGTTTAATTATTTAAAATGTTTTTCTCCCTGTTTTCCAGTCCTATATAAGCTATTTATATGAAATAAAGCTTATATAAATAATATATAGTTATAGTAAATAATAGTATTTTCATATGTATAATAGTTATATTGGAATCATCTCTTGTTCTTTTATATTTTTATTTTTAAAGAGAATACTTATTTAAATAATTAAATTAGCAAAGAATTGTCCTATTTTCTTATTTGTCATTATCAATAGGAAGTGAATTTTAAATTATTCTTAGTAACAAATTTAATGTTACTTTAAATTTCATACTAACTTAGACTTCTTTGTATAACAACATAAAGTATTAATATTTTTACATGTGTAAGTTGGAACATTAAAATATTTCAAAGAGCTTTATAATCAAGTATATTCTAATATAGCCTAAAATGAAGTTCCATATACATTTGACCACCTATCAAGGGTGCCAGGGATATGTTTATAAATGTGTAATTTATATACTTAAGTTCTGAGGAAAAAGTCTACATATGTTGGGAACCGCCCTGACTGGTATCAGAAGCTGAAACCCCCACCTAGGCTAAGGCTAAGGGAACGCCCTTGGAACCGTAAGCCAGCAAGGAGACTAAAGCTTATCTCCCTGGCAGGAATGCTGCTTCTGCTGCTTTATTCATAACTGAACCCCAAAAAGCTTGGTCGGTTAGCCAAAGACGGGTAGGATTCCCCATGGGGGGAACAACCTAAGCCAGGCACGATCACTTTGGGAGGCCCCCCAAAAGAAGGACTTGGGGGGCTGCAGCAAAAGAGGGTGACGGACCCTCGCTCCTCGGCTTTGACATAGCCTGAGTTCTCATCATCTGGGAGAAAATCTCCTTATTGCCTTAGTTCCCGTGCTAAGCCTGAAACAATGCCAGGGTGTTGCAGCTCTGTGCTGAAAAGGGGCAGATTCCCTGGGTGATCAGGCCTAAGAAAGAACATGTAAATTACTGTGAAACCTTCTTTGTTTAGAATGCTCTCAGTTGAATGAGAGGGGTCCAAGGAGGAAGTTTGTTCCTCAAAGTTTTAAAGTTCTTTTACCCTGACTCAAAATAGACCTGCAGACGTCCTTGTTTTCTATAGTTCCTTACTTCCCCCTGATAAGTACTGTACTTTACCTGAATTATTATGCAAAATGAGCCCAATAAAAGCATGTATGGACGGTAAATCAAGCGCCCTCCCCACTGGGGGGGTGGCCATTTCGTCCCTGCTTCCCCACAGAAACTAGTCTTGTCTCTGTGCATGTGTATGTTTGTTTCTTGCGTGTTTTTCAGGGAGCCATCCACAGCGTTCTGTGGTCACTGCTGGCTGGTGACCCACGCACAACATACATAAATTTTTTAAATCACTAGTTTATTTAGAATAGCGCATTCTAAATCTTTCTACTGCATTTTGGTTATAAATTTAAAAGAAACAAAGATTATCTCATGAAGCAAGTGATGGCAAGAAAGAGAAACTATTTCTCAGTGCCAATTAGGCAAAGAACATTCATATATATTAAAATTTGAAAGTTATTGGATGGAACGAGAGGTTGCCACATGAAATAGTACACTAGAGATATGTATTCTGGGCTTCTGACCAAGATGGAGGCATAGGTAGATATGCTTTGCTTCCTTACACAACCAAAAGAAGGATAACAACCAATTTAAAAACAAAAACAACCAGAACTTCCAGAAAATCGAACTGTATGGAAGTCTGATAACCAAGGAGTTAAAGAAGAAACATTCACCCAGACTGGTAGGAGGGATAGAGATGGGAAGCCAGGACAGCAAGGATGCCTGACAAGGCAGCAGCTGGCAGATGGGGATGGATGAGGTGGTGGCTGGCAGACTGGGCTATCCCACATTCACATGTGGATAAGCCGGGAGGAACAACTGTGGAGTGAAACAGATTGTGCAACCGAGGGTTCCAGTGCAGGAAAATAAAGCCTGAAAATCTCTGGCTGCAAAAACCTATAGGGGCTGTGGCAGTGGGAGAAACTCCCAGCCTGACAGGAGAGTTCATTGGAGGGGCCCACGGGATCCTAGAACATACACAAGCCCACCCACCCAGGAATCAGCACCTGAAAAGGCACAATCTGCATGCAGGAAGCAAGGGAAGTGACTGAAAGTGGGGCGAGAGTCAAGCAAGTGCCACTGTGCCCTCTCTGACCCCTCTGCCACATACAGTGCCACAACACAATGAAGTGAGTTGCTCCACCTTGGTGAATACCTAAGGCTCTGCCCCTTACAAAGTAACAGGTGCACTGAGACAAAGAAATACAACCCAAATGAAAGAACAGATCAAAGCTCTAGAACAGACCTAAGTGACAAGGAGATATCCAACCTATCAGATGCAGAGTTCAAAACACTAGCAATCAGTATGCCTACGGAAATTTTGAGTATGGACACAAAATAGAGGAAGAGGTGAAGGCTATGGAAAGTGAAGTAAATAAAAATATACAGGGAATCAACAGTGATGGGAAGGAAACCAGGATTCAAGTCAACAATTTGGAACAGAAGGAAGAAATAAACATTCAACCAAAACAGAATGGAGAAACAAGAATTCAAAAAACTGAGGAGAGGCTTAGGAACCTCCAGCACTGCTTTAAACATTCCAACATCTGAATCATAGGGGTGCCAGTAGAAGAAGGGGAAGAGCAAGAAATTGAAAACTCATTTGAAAAGATAATGAAGGAGAACTTCTCTAATCTGGCAAAGGAAACAGACTTCCAAGAAGTCCAAGAAGCTCAGAGAGTCCAAAAGAATTTGGACCCAAGGAAGCACACACCAAGGCACATTGTAATTACATTAGCCAAGATTAAAGATAAGGAGAGAATCTTAAAAGCACCAAGAGAAAAGGAGATAGTTACCTACAAAGGAGTTCCCAGCTGATAAGACTATCAGTTGACTTCTTGAAAGAAATCTTGCAGGCAAGAAGGGGCTGGAAAGAAGTATTTGAAGTCATAAAAACCAATGACCTACAACCTAGGTTTGTCTACCCAGCAAAGCTATCATTTAGAATGGAAGGACAAATAAAGTGCTTCCCAGATAAGGTCAAGTTAAAGGAGTTCATCATCACCAAATCCTTATTACATGAAATATTAAAGGGATTTATCTAACAAAAAGAAAATCAAAACTATGAACAGTAAAATGACAATAAACTAACAACTAGCAGCAACTGAACCTAAAAATAAAAACAAAAACAAACTAAGCAAACAACTAGAACAGCAACAGAATTGCAGAAATGGAGATCACATGGAGGATTATCAGTGGGGAGGAGGTAGGGAAAGAATGGGAAAAAAGGTACAGGGAATAAGAAGCATAATTGGTAGGCACAAAACAGACCGGGGGGGGGGGTGTGTTAAGAATAGGTTAGGAAATGGAGAAGCCAAAGAACTTTAATGTACAGCCCATGAACATGAACTAATGCAGGGGAGGGGCATTGCAGGGCAGAGGGAGAAAAAGAAGAGAAAAAAATGGGACAACTGTAATAGCAAAATCAATAAAATATACTTAAAAAGAAAGAAATATGTATTCACTACATCTAGTAAAATTTAGGAAATTGAAGGCTTTATTTTTCTCAAAGTCTCATTTGCTAAATAACTAGGCATAGATCCTTACTATTTCCATACTGGGGAAAAATGATTGAAGAAAGCCAAGGAGAACCGGCCTTGGGGCTGCATGCTAAAACACTAGCATGACTGATATCAAAGTGATAAATTCAGATGGTGTCCCACTTCTCCTCACACTGATTCATGGGGTTTATCTGGGTAGAATTCAAAGCAGGTTATGACTTAACCAGGCAGAGAATCCAGGCACTGAATACAAACTTGAGAGCACAGTGAGAGCTGTGTGGTGAAAGAGAGTGCATGGGCTGTGAGTTCAACCAGGTCTGGACTTCTGGTTAGTGCTTAGTGACCTTTTGCTGATCATTTAACCTCTGTAAGCTTTATGTAAATTAGACCATAGAGCTTTTCTGGCAGGGTCATTGTGAGGGTTAAATAAATGACATTTGTAAACAGTTTGGCATAAGTAGGTATTTTTCTTTTCTCTGAATAAAAATGTTGATGGACATTTTTTGTAAATAACTTAATTGACTACATTTTGGTGGTACAAATATATGGTCAAAATCAGAAAACAGAAATTCTGCAAAAACCTACCTAGTTCGGAGCGATTTGTTAAATATCACAATCAGAGAAAGAATTGACAACACAACAGCAAAGGAGACCATGCCCGATAAAAGTCCAATGTTCTGTTGCCTGTTGTCTGAGAGGAAAGAAAAATAATTTTAGCTAAGCTTTAGTGTCCACGTGATGTCAGAATCATTGTTCTCTCTACTCTGCTCAAAGCAAAGACCATTGATGTCAAAGGAAAAGAGAAAGAGGGAAACAAAATTATCAAGCTGTGAAGTGACTGCTCTTCCAAACTGCATGACAATGCTTTTTGTTTGAGAAAATCAGGTTGCAGGTTGCATGTATCTGGTGTCAGTGGGTTTCTAGAAGTGCATCTCTAGCAAATGTGGTTAGTATTAGACATTTTTCTGAGCTTGTGCACGCATATTTTATATAAAAAGGTTTAGTGATGAACCTCATTTGGTTTTCCAGACACAAGTGCGAATTCCTAATTGCTTGTAACAGAGCAGGCCACAATCGTGACTGAGGTTTTTAGTTTTTAGTTGTTGTTTTTTTTTAATCTTTGGTGTGAGACAGAAGTCATATACAACTTGTCACCATTCTTTAAAGTTTGTTGTTCGTGAATTTTTTCCACTGAGAAAGCAGATTCACTCTACTTAGAATATATGTTATATGTTATAAATTTTTTTATTGTTACATATCTTGCACTCACATTTTATTTGGAAAACGATGTATTGCAGGGGGAGCGGTGGAGGGATGTGGAAGAGGATATAGGGCAGATAAATGGTAATGGAAAAATACAATAAAAATAATGTAAAAAAAACAATAAATAGAACACTGTCTAAAAAACAATGCTAAAAATCTTTGCTTACATTTTTAAGTTGAATTAATCCCCTGAAATTGTTAAATAATGAATATAATATATTCAACACGTGTTACCTCCAGGGTCATCACATTTTCTTCCTAGTATACATGTAAAACTCTGTTTTCTATTTTCAAATATAGACTGTAATTGAGAAATGATTTATCACACTGGAGTTTGTTCTGAGCTGTGCTGGGTATTAACATCCATTCTATCCCCTTTCTTCCTCCCTTTGGTGAATGTTTATCATATACTTGTCATGTGGCAGACACTGTATTAGCCCTTCCCTAGTTATTTCCGAGCTGCACCTGCAATACATTTCGGGTCTCCAGACTGTCCAGTTCCTCTCCAAAAGCTAACTGGTGGTCAGGGGCTTAGATTATTCCAAAGTCCCAGTGGATATGAAATTAATGTTTTCCTAGGACTAATTACTGAATTACTAAAGATTTCATGCCACTAATGGAAGGTACTGACTGCCACATACACATGGGCATTAGTGCATGGAGGAGGACAGAGAATCCCCCTGTTAACATAGCACTGGGCAAAGGGGACCAAGGACAGAGCTGAGTGACCTGAGAGACCTGGGTTTGAAATTGACTTTGCCATTTACCAGCTCTGTAACCTCAGGGCATAATTATAAACTTGCTGAAGCTCAAGTTTCCTCTTCTGTGAAACAGAGATAATAATACCTATCTAATAGAGCCACCTTGAGTTCCTAGCCTCCACAATTCCCACAGAAATATCAAGGTGCAGGCCTGTGTAGACATCTGTAATTAGGGATCTGTACTAAACCTAAGCACTTGGCTTATAATTGATTCACATGTATGGATTCAGAGTGCTCACACCTTTCTTTATGACATTTACCACTACTTGACCTTATTCTTCTTGTTTTATTCATTGTTTTCTCACCTCCCCTGCATCTATTAGCCCCAGGAAGACAGGGGCTTTGTTCATTTTTCTCACTGCTGATCCCCATGCACCCAGAACAGCGCCTAGCACATAGTAGGTGCTTAATGAATATTTGTTAAATAAATAAGCAAAAGTCCAAAGAATGGTCATATAACCTGCAAAAATTCGATTATTCCTGCCAGATTTCTGTGCAAGGAGGTAAGTGATCTATAAGTGGTCAATAGTGAAATAGTCATGCATAAAGTTTTTCAATTTGAAATTTCTGTTTAGAGTTGTATTTGCCATTATACAACTTGATCTAATATCCTTTTATGCCTAAAATATTTAAGTATACTCATCAATGGAGGATTGAGTCATACTAACAAATAAAATAGGATCTTGATTACATGAGAGAAAGTGCAAAAACTTCAAAATTTGAAGAACAGGATTTGAATTTTAGTCTGTCACTTAGTGTGAACTTGGAAAAGTTCCTCAACCCCTCTGAGCTTAAGGTTTCCCATCTATAAAATAGACATCTAACACTTTTCTCACCAGGTTGTTTTAAAGATAGAAAAAAGTTGATGTATACATATCATCCTGGCTGGTAGCTCAGTTGGTTAGAGCATTGCCCTGATCCACCAAGGCTGTGGGTTTGATCCCTGGTCAGAGCACATACAAGAATCAACCAATAAATGCATAAATAAGTGGAATAAGAAATTGATCTCTCTCTCTCTCTAAATCAATAAATATTTTTTTTTAAAAAAGTAAAAGATGATATATATAAAACTGCTGGTATATGGTAGACACTGAAATAATAGAAATTTTTTAGAAAGAAGTTTTGGGGCCTTGAGTCCCAGCACTAACTGAAATGAAAATGTATCTGACCCAGAGCAAAAGCTGGCAAAATCCACCTATACCACTCCTTAAATTCAATTTTAAGCAGCTCTTTGTTGCTTATTTTCCTATAGAAAACATTTGGCAAATCTTATCAAGAAATTTATACCTGACACGTGATTTTCTCAGTATGGAGAATTCAAATAAATAATTAGCAAAGACTGCTAGAAAATCTACTAAAAAAGTTGCATTTTCTTACCAGAAGTAAGTTGTCCTTTAAAGATGGAAGCAATTAGAAGCCCAGAATTCCGAGTATCATGTTGGAATGATTTCAGCATGACCAGGGGAACTTAAACAAAAAGAAAATAGCTTCAGCTTTTTATATTTTGCACTCAGGTTACCCAATTTCCTAAGCTAGTTTCTTTACTTATTTAGAGATGATGAAAGTAAACCAGTAACTTTAATAGGCTTGAAAGATGGAATAAAAGCAAAGGCCTTCGATTATGCATCTTTTCTTCTTTTTATCTAATTGGGTAAACCCCAAAGGAAAACACACTGGGAAAAAAAAACAATAAAAACTACTTAGGGTTTATGAAACTTCAAGGTGTTCCCACTAATTTCATAAGTCTTCTAGGCAACAAATGCCAAGGAGCTTTATTTCATTCACTGATCCAAACAAAATTCACAATAACTGGCCTCTACTTGATTCCTTCCAATAAATGATACAATATAGTTGAGATTTCCTTAGGAGCCTCTAGCACATGTCACTTGCCTTTGCACAGTCTTTGAGATGCTGTTAGTGAGCTGCATCTTGACACCACATAAGAAGCGCAATTTTGATCAGCAGACACTCTGAGGTTGTAACACAGGTAGAATGCCATTAATGACTTCCCCCTGCTCCTTTCCTGCTGACAGGGATGCTGGCCAGCCCAGTCTAGTCATAAGGTTGTCAGGACAAGCTTATGAAAGCGTCTGACCAGGAAGGGGTGAGCAGCCTTGGCTGCCAACTCTCTTTCAGTCTGAACTCAAAAGAGTCCTGGAGCTTCCTTACCCATCTCTTCCCTCCTGATAATTAAAAGCTGCCAGGGGTGACTTCAAGGGCACGATTCTCCCAGCTGATAAAAGACATTCCTGAAAATGGTTCTAAGCCCTGGATTCCCAAGAGTGCTTCAAGCCCTATTATTCAGTTGTTCTGATTTCTGTGTTCAAATTCTTCTTTTAAAAAAGTTACTTTGGGGGCCAGGAGGAAATCGCAATTTGAGGTGTCCCTAGCTGCCATTGAGATAGCACTCATTTGTGTAACAAGCTATGTAGCCCAGACAACTCTCTTTGAGAAAAATACAGAGTTTCAATAAAAAGGTTCCTGTGGGTCTTTGGAAATTTTTGAAAAAAACTGATCTGGGTGCCAAGACAAGCTCAAATGAAGAGCAGTTTTGTAAGAACAATGGGTAGGGAATTTTAGAAGATGAAAACATCAGAAAAGCCAAAAGTTCTTTCCTATGCTTTTATGCTGGCTTCTCCACAGCAAGAGGGAAATGTTTCACTGTGAATTGTGACAAATCAGAAATCCCTTTCAGCTTCTCAGGACTTCACTGGCTTTTGTTTCAAGAATCTGGTTCCATCTTATTCTGAGGATGCAGGGTTATGCCCCATGGCCGACAGCCAGATTTATTCATCTAAATTGTATTTTATAAGCTCATGTTCATTCTCAGGGAACCCACACAAGAGTCTGCATCTACATTAGTTTGAAATTTTAAGAGAAATATAACATTAAAATGTGACACAATTTTTAATTTGGCAAAACCATGGGTTTATAGCATATGTTGCTTGGTTATTTTTTTTTACTTTCATTATTTTAAAATTAGCATTTTAATTTAAGAATATATATTGCTGTTGGCTTTTAATACAAGTTAATGTAATTCTTTTGTATAAAGTACAGATGGTTGTTCAGCAATGAAACTTTAGTTATTAATTTGCATTATGTAGAAGTAATTTTCATATCTGACTAGGGCTTTATTAGCCCTAATGGAGAATAAGCATGATCTTCCTTTCGGCGCTTCTGTTATCATAGTTTCAGATCAACCAGGTGTGTTAATTTAATTAGATTAAAGTCATTTAAAAGAGAGGCTTAATTGTCAGAGAGTCATTTCACAAAGAATTAGATATCTGAAGTAAAATGATTTATAAACAAGATTGTTGTGGAAGAAATCAGGACAAAGGCAAAATTTCTGAGTGTAGGACTGACATGAAACCATATAGACAATATTCTTCATGGCATACCGCCCCCAAGTGGTTAACTCATTTCTTCTTAAACCATGCTTGTTTTCATTATAAAAGCAGTAACTATAATAAAATAATTTTAACAGGAAAAATAAAAGCAATAGAAAAAGAACCATTTCTAATGCCATCCCCATAATCTACCTGCTATTGGTAGTTTCTGGTATTTTCATGTATTTTAACATGTAAAAGCATTCACAAACACAGAATGATGTACACACATAGCTTTTATGACTGAAAAACTGTAACAGCTGTAATCATCAATGTGTTGTCTAATGTACTAGAAAAATCTCATGGTATATTTATTATTTATTTAATGTCTGTTGTGTTATAGTCATAATGAGAATCCTATCCCTGGAGCAGAATATTAAATTATGACTGTTACTCTCACAGCGCATACTTGAGTATACTCAGAAAACCCAAATCATCTCTACTTTGGTAAAAACTTTTATACACTTTATATACACTGACTTTTTTTATTAGAGTTAGTCTCGTAGAAGACGATGTGTTCATAGGGAATTTAGAGTGGTTTGAAACAAAAATTGTAGTATCTTATACTTGGCCAAAACTAGAAGTGTAACATAACTACATTTTTTTGGCCCACCCAACAACAGTATAATGTAATCAAATCTGCTCAGAAGGACTTGGTTTTAGCAGTAATGTATTCCATCTGTTTCTTAGGGATGATGTCAAATCAATCTCCACAACCCTTGTCTTTATGTCCACCATGGGGCAAAGTATGCTTGTTCTTTTTAAGTGACCATTTATTGAGTACTAATTATGTTGCAGGTGATGGACTAGACTTCACATACGTACTCTCATTTAATCCTCACAACAATTTAAACAGAGAGATAATTCTATTGTTTCTTTTTTATGGATGAGGAAACAAAGGTGTAAAAAGGATAAATGATTTGCCCAAAGTCACACAGGTAGAAATCACAGAGTAAAAATTTCCATCCAGTTCTGACACACAGTTTTGCTGGTCACTGGCCTCATTACTTAATAACCTGGCTTCTGCAGCAGGGTGGCTCAGGATGGGGAAGCTCAGTCAGCCCTGCAAGCAGTGTCTCCCACGCTGAGACTTAGCCATAGCTCCTCTGGGCGATGGCCAGTGTGTTGAAGCTGCCTGGCCTTGTAGGGCTCTGAACACTACCACAGTGGGTTATGGTTGGGCTAATCCATTAGCACTGATTCTTAGCATCTTCCAGCCTAGAGTTATTTTCTACTGAAAACCAACTATTTTCCTTGATTATACAAGAAATACATGCTACTTGTAGGCTGCTTAAAAAGTATAAGAGTATGGAAAAGAAAATACAATTTTATATCTGTTCACAAACTAGAAACAACTATTTTTATATTTATTAACAATCTTTTGTGTATATCTGTACCCTAATGGTGCTCATGCTCTTTATTTACTAAATGCTGTCTTACTTTTCTTTTTATTTAGATATTATATCATGAATATTTCTTCATTTTATTAAAAATTGTTCATACTAATGACAATGTAATATTTCATCATATTTGTACTATAGTTGTTTAGTCATTTCCCTATTGAGAAATGGTACAGCTTGACAGTTTCAGACACCAGCTTTAGACTTGGACAAAACTATAGTTCAAGTCCTAGCTCCACTACTTGGAGTTGCATGGCCCTGGGCAAGTTGCTTAACCTCTCTGTGACTCAGTTTCTTTATTTGTAAAATTGGGTAATAACAGCACTTCACTCATGAGGTTTGATGAGACAGTTCATATAAATCACTTAGTACCATGCCTTACACAAATTAAAAGCTTAGTGGTAGCTATTGCTATTATTGGACCTTTAGATTATATTCCAAATTCTTACTATTATTACTAGCTTATAGATAATTACTATTGTACATAAACCTCCTTTCCATATCTCTGTTTATTGTCTAAAATTAGATTTCAATAAGTGAAATTACTGGGCCAAAATGTCTAGACATTTCTAAGGCCCCTTTATTTGCTTTTTCCCTTGCCAGTCTTGTTGTCAAAGACACACTAACCATGTCTGTGTCATAAAGGCTTTGACCAGAGCTGACACAAGGGAACTTCCAGACCTTTCTTTCAGAAGGTTCTAGATATTCAAGAAAGAGGACTCATATTAAAAGAGACAAAGTGTGCTTTTCAAATTATTTGATTTTTTCCAACCTATTTTTCTTTCTTTTTGTGTGTGTGTGTGTGGTTGCCTCTCTTGCACCCCCTACTGGGGACATGGCCCACAACCCAGGCATGTGCCCTGACTGGAAATTGAACTGGTGACCCTTTGATTCACAGGCCACCACTCAGTCCACTGAGCCACTCCAGGCAGGTCTATGTCCTACCTTTTAAAAAATTAATATATATACTTTACTTTGTCAGTAAGTAATTTTTTAAAAAATACATTTTATTGATTATGCTATTACAGTTGTCCCATTTTCCCCCCTTTATTTCCCTTCACCCTGAACACCCCCTCCCACCCACATTTCTCCCATCCCCTTAATTCATGTCCATGGGTCATAGGTATAAATTCTTTGGCTTCTTTATTTCCCATACTAATCTTAACCTCTGCCTGTCTATTTTGTTCCTACCATTTATGCTTCTTATTCCCTGTACCTTTTCCTCCCATTCTCCCCCGACCCCATCCCTCCTGATAACCCTTCATGTGATCTCCATTTCTGTGATTCTGTTCCTGTTCTAGTTGTTTGCTTAGTTTGTTTTTGTATTTTTTAGGTTTGGCTGTTGGTGGTTGTAAGTTTGTTGTCATTTTACTATTCATAGTTTTTATCTTCTTTTTCTTAGATAAGTCCCTTTAACATTTCATATAGTAAGGGCTTGGTGATGATGAACTCCTTTAACTTGACCTTATCTGAGAAGCACTTTATCTGTCCGTCCATTCTAAATGATAGTTTTGCTGGATAGAGCAATCATGGATGTAGGTCCTTGCCTTTCATGACTTGGAATACTTCTTTCCAGCTCCTTCTTGCCTACAAGGTTTCTTTTGAGAAATCAGCTGACAGTCTTATGGGCACTCCTTTGTAGGTAACTCTCAACTTTTCTCTTGGTGCTTTTAAGATTCTCCCCTTATCTTTAATCTTGACTAATGTAATTATGATGTGCCTTAGTGCATTCCTCCTTGGGTCCAACTTCTTTGGGACTCCCTGAGCTTCCTGGACTTGCATGGCTATTTCCTTCAGTAGACTGGGGAAGTTTTCCTTCATTATTTGTTCAAATAAGTTTCCAATTTCTTGCTCTTCCTCTTCTCGTTCTGGCATCCCTATGATTCAGATGTTGGAATGTTTCAAGATGCCCTGGAGGTTCCTAAGCCTCTCCTCATTTTTTTGGATTCTAGTTTCTTCATTCTGTTCTGGTCGAATGTTTCTGTCTCCCTTATGCTCCGAACCATTGATTCCCAGCTTCCTTCCCATCACTGTTGGTTCCCTGTATGTTTTCCTTTATTTCACTTTGTGTAGCCTTTATTTGTTCCTTCATGTTGCAACTGAGCTCAATCAGTTCTGTGAGCATCCTGATTACCAGTGTTTTGAACTGTGCATCTGATAGGTTGGTTATCTCTTCATCACTTAGTTGTATTTTTTCTGGAGCTTTGATCTGTTCTTTCATTTGGGTCATTTTTTTTCTTTCAGTGCACCTGTTACATATATCCCAAACCTACTTTTCTTAAAACAGAAATATCTCCTTTTGGTTTCTTTCTAATCTCCTTCTTCTGATAAGCTCAGCTGTTTAAGTGTTATCTCCCAAGGCCCGTTTAGCTCTATGGTTGGAATTCAACATTATTGGACCAAGCTTAAAGATTTCAAATGAGTTCACACCAGCAGCAAAGCAAAAGGCAATGGTCAGACATATCAAATAGTACCAGACGCCCGGGGCAAAGAAAAGGACCTGTCAGAACTAAGTCATTACCACACCTTGAAAAACAAGTCTAACAATGAATCATTTCATGGGTTACAGTGTCATCCTTGAATATTAAGGATAAGAGGGTATGCCTAGACATACTCAAGGGATTATCTGTATACCTAATTCCTAGGCTATATGTACTTGGTACAAAGAAGGAGAAGAAAGTAAGGATTACAGGTATGGCAATCATATTGTTAAAGGGAAAGAGTTAGAAGAGGAAAAGGTAAAAAAGCAACAGCCACCCAGGAAATTTTTCAAAGTGACATGGACCATACAGAGGTGAGGGTCAGATGCCAAAGAATAGCAAAACTTTATATGCAGAAACGAGCATATAAATTTTACCTAGTTGTTTAAGATTCTTCAAAAGTGCAGCTTTGCTCTCAAGCATAGCGTGTACCAATTCTCCTTTTTTTTTTTTTTTTTGATCTTAGAAAGAGAGGAAAGGGAGAGAGAGAGAAACATCAGTTTGTTGTTCCACTTATTTATGCATTCATTGGTTGATTCTTATATGTGCCCTGACTGGGGATCAAACCTGCCACCTTTGCGTATGGGGAAAATATTCTAACCAACTGAGCTACCTGGCCAAGGCATGTACCTGTGCTGGAGTCTGAAGAGTCTAGTTTACATTTGCCATGTTTTTAGTTGTCCAACACCATGACATTCTTTTTTGTGGGTATCCTAAAATATGTAAGAGGCCAGAAGGGCTTCCCACTGTGGATACCTCAGTGGTGCAGAGGCTCCCTCTCCCTGTAGCCATTAAGTAGCTACAAGCAGATGACCTAAGCCCAGCTCGTCAGGTGCCCTCCTCCCACCACTTGCACAGGATACACTGCTCCAGGAAATCACTAAGAATCCAATATGAATGCAACAGCTACACCAAGAGTTTGTTAACAGTAGAACTCTGTTAGAACAGGGGTGTCCAGGGCACAGGGCAGGCAGTGACACTGGCCATAGTGCCAACCATAGGTTCTCAGCAGATTCTTCCTAGGCTGCAATTTTGGCTGTGGTTCTGGCTTCTAATGTCCCTTAGATCCTGTTTGTTACCATTTTGACAGACTTTCTCCTGATTTCTGCCTATCTCCCTAATAATTCTCTTTCTGCTTGAGAAAATCAGATTTGATTTCTTTTGCTTGCACAGCATCACAATGAATAGTAGAAACTGCAATAGTAGGTAGTGGGTAGATAGGTGAGATGTAGCTGAATAAATAATGATAACCCAAAGAGGTCCATGTCCTAATTTCCAGAACCTTTCAGGAGATTACCTTATATGGTAAAAGGAATGTGAGATGGGGAGATTATTTTAGATTATAGGGTTGGGTCCAATGAAATCACAAGGTCCTTATAGAAAGAAGGCAGGAGAGCCAGAGAAAGAAATTGAAGATGCTGTGCTTCTGACTGTAAGATGGTACCACAAGCCAGGAAATGCAGGCAGCCTCTTGAAACTGGAGAAGGCAATGAAACAGATACTCTCCTAAAGCCTCCAGAAGTTACATAGCCTGCTGATACCTTGTTTATAGCCCAATGATACTGATTTTGGATTTCTCACCTCCAGAACGATAAGATAATAAATTTGTCCTGTTTTGAAGCTACTAAGTTTGCAATAGCTTGTTATGTCAGCAACAGGATACTAATACAGGAGATTATTACTTCCTCATGGAAAAGCATAATCTTAAGTCTCTATCAATGGGTTGCAAACTTCTGAGAGACTCTGAAGTTCTTTTGAGTTTTTCTTTAATTCTACAGAACTCTGGTGGTTTATTAGGAACAGGACCCAAAGAAGAAGAAATAAATGCAGAAGAAGAGTCTAAAATGATTAGTATGTTAAGGGACATTGTGTATCTATTTTACCCAGTTTAGCAACCATAAATCTAAAGGTTTATAAACCATTTCAATATCAATGAAAAAGAAATCTCTAATTACAAACAGCAGAATTTTTGAAAAGTACATTCTGTGTGCCTCCCTCTAAATTCATTATATTTAATATCACCTATATTTAGTTGCATTGATATAACTTTTTTCTTTTAGTCACTAAAAGCCCTAAAAAATGAATAAGAATCTTTATAGACTCATTGTTAATGCAGCAGCCAGCAATTTTGTGAGAACAAAATGCAATGTGGTTTAATATCTTGCTCATACTTGCCTTCTTTTGGAGAACTGTCAAAAAGAAGAAGAAGATGATGATGATGATGATTTCTCTGGGAAACTTTTCTACTGCAAGTAGCAATTCAAGCAAGTTAATTAGTCATTATGAAATATGACTGCCCTTCCCTCAGGCCTCTGACTTGTCATTAAAGAGATTACAGAGCCTGCACCTTTTCTTCCTCACAAAGGGATCTGTATTACAGTGCAGAACTGAAAACACTCCTGCCTGGAAGTCTCCCTTTCACCTTTTTTTCACCTCAGTAGTGGTGAATTTCAGGAATTGACTTTCACATTTTCAACATTGGTTTTCTATGCTGACAAATTATCTTGCCCTCTTGGCGGCTCTTTCTGTACTGCTTAAAGACCCCAGACATTTTTACTTGGTGGCCTAGAAGCTCCAACTTCAGCAGCCCTTAGTGGTTCTTAGAGCCTCAGTTGAAACCTCACACCCAGAGGCAGGGCAGGGTCCAGACAGAGGAGTACTGTGCAGAGTGATGGTTCACTGGAACAATGGTCTCCCATCCCATGCTCCTGGGGTCTCCCAGGCTTCTGAAGTGGGCTGGGTGGTGAGTGACTCAGGGAGCAGTGGGCAGGAGGAAGAGGAATCAGAGAGGTGACCAGATAGTACAAGAGATAATAGCCTGAGGTTCTCACATGCCAACACTTCTCTGGCCCCTCCCCCCAAAACTACCAATAATATTGATTCTTCCAATCCAAGAACATAGAATATCTTTTCATTTATTTGTGTCTTCTTCAATTTCTTTCATCAATGTCTTACAGTTTTCAGTGGATAGATCTTTCACCTTAAATTAAAGTCTTTTATTGTTTTTGGTGCTACTATAAATTTCATTGTTTTCTTAATTTTTCTTTCTGATAGTTCCTTGTCAGTATATAGAAGTGCAACTGATTTTTGTATATAGATTTTTTATCTTGAACTTTACTGAATTTGCTTATTAGTTCTAACAGTTTTTTTTGGTGGGGACTTCAGGGTTTTCTGTATATAAGATCATGTCATTTGCAAAAAACAGAGTTTTACCTTTTTAATCAATTTGCATATTTTAAGTTTTTTTTTTTTTTTTTTTTTTTTTTTTTGCCTAATTACTCTGGTTTGGACTTACAGTGCAGCATTAATAGAAGTGGTGAGACTGGGCATCCTTGTCTTGGGCCAGATCTTCAAGAGGAATCTTATAGTGTTTTATGATTATGTTGTAAATGGCCTTTATTATGTTGAGGTACATTCATTCTATACCTAATTTGTTGAGTACTTTTACCATGAAAGGATGTTGAATTTTGTCAAAGGCTTTTCTGTATCTATTAACATGATCACATCACTTTTTCGTTTGTTTTGTTAATATGGTGTATCACATTTATTGATTTGCATACATTGAACCATTCTCATATCCCAAGGATAAATGAACTCTACTTGGTTGTGGTGTATGGTCTTTTTAATGTGCTCTCTAATTCTGTTCAGTTCTTTCTGCATATCCTGCCCACACCCAAGATTATTGTCCATGGCACTTGTCCCTCTTAAAGGGTATGTCTAACCTTTTGATAGAGTGGTTCTTATACTTTATTGCAGAAGCATCACCTGGCTAGAGGCTGAGGAATCTGATTTTAAACTAATTTCTAAGCATTTACAATGCAGGTGGTCCACACGTCCCACTCTGGGAAGCATTGCTTTCTGGGCACTTGACTGAACAGGACCAGCTGGGAAAACACATGAATTTCCCTGTGGTGCTCCTGTCTTGAGCAAGGCCACCTTGTCCTCATCCCTGACTGCCCAAGGTTCCTGGAGTCCTGTGGTTTCATTCTCAGCACCTTAACCCAAATCTGCTTCCACATCTTGTATTCATGCCAAAGTAGAAATAATCTATAGTATCTTATGGTTCATTCTTTTATCATGTATTTTCACTTTCATAAGAAAGACTACATTAAAATGAAGTACTGTTGGAATAGTTTTATTATTAGCTAATGTGTAGAGGAGGATTTGGTTAGGCGGCTGAGGGGTGCTGACACAGGGCCCTCCTAGGTTGCTTAGAAGAAGACCGCACAGCTAGTAGAGTGCAGGTGCTAGAATCCCAGCCTGCGTTATGCCCTGCCTCTACCATTTTACCATTTGTCAGCTTTGTACCATTTGGCAAAACTGCTTAATCTCCCTGTGCCTCGCATCTTTTTCATCTACACAATTGGAATGATAATTACACTCCTGCAGTGGTGAGTAAAGGGCAATTCATATGTAAAATGGTTATCACACTGCCCAACACAGAGAGCATCCTATGAATGTTAGCTGTTATTATTTATTGTCCTGAAGTCACTCTGCATCCAGTCACTTAATTAAACCTTTGCTATTGTACCAGCATAGAAAAATATGAGTTTCCAACCCAAAGAAGTTTTTGTGTTTGCAAAAGCTTAATATTATATCCTGAGATTGATTTCTTTCTTTTTCTTTTTTATTATAAGGTTTTGTTTTCCAGTAAAGTCTAAGCACTCTGAGGAAGGAAAAGAGAATGATAAGTCATTTAACTATTGCTGTAAATGAGTTTGTTTGGTTTCTTTTGGAGACCAAGTTTTTAAAGGCCAAAGAAAGGCACTATCCAGAGGGAAAGTGATATAGAAGAATACTAGGGGCTGTGCCTACTTCATGATTTGCAGTGCCATCTGGGCATAATTGTGAAAAATCATTGGTGGGTGTGTGTATGTGTGTTTAAGAATTTTCATAACAGTTTATTTGAGCCAAGCTGACAACATATACCAAGAGCAATATCTCAAATGCTCCTGAGAATAAGAGTCTTGCATCTTTCTTATGCATTTAAAATTAAGAAAGGAATGTGCATGGAGGTGGGAGAAAGCAAGGCAGGGACTCGATTACAGGATAGGTAACGAGATTATGTGTTCTCTTGAGGGTTAATACCCACTTCAAGGGGTATTACATCTGATATTTCAAAGGTGTGTTAACCTGAGTGCACAAGAACAATAAACAGGGCTGTCTTAAAACCTTTCACTTATGAAGTTATAGGCCTGGGGAAAACACATTGTTTTGAGATGAATGAATTCAGCTATACACACATAACAGTTTCAGAGAACAAAACAGGAAACTCCTGCATAGAGGGACATTACTATCTGGGCTGTGTTTCTTCTTGAATAAATAAACCTTTATTACTGGAAAAGTTTGGCTGCTCAAAAAACCCCATGTCAAACAAGTTGGTTAACTAAAAGTATTACAGGAATTATTTTATTTTTTTCAATTGTGAAATAATTCAAACTTCAGTTGTGAGGTTTCATTCTTACTGCTTTTATTTATATCTTTATTATAGTGCTATCTAATTAATTTTTTTCATTATGCTTTTTTATTGTCTGTCTTCTCTATAATTAAGGAATTTTTGTCTCTGTGTACTGAAGTTCTGCAAGTACCTAACAAGTGCCTGGTGCCTAGAAAAGTCTAAAGGAATGTGAATGACTAAATGAATATCTTTCCATGGACACTTTTTTAAAAAGCAACTGATATTATAGATTTACTAATGAGTGATTTGACAACTTGCATCAGGCATCTTAAAATTTGCCTAACTCTTGAGCCAATAACACCTAAAGACAAAAGGAGAGTTTATTATACACAAAGCTATTCAAAGAAATTTATTGATAAGGGATAAAATGCAATAACCTAGATATTGTTAAAATAGGAAAATGATTAAATAAATTATTGTATATCCATAAATTGGAATGCAGTGCAGACATTAAGTAGTTTTTAAAAATTTAACAAAGTAGATTAAGTATAAAAGTTAGGATTTAAACAGTATATATGAGACAGTACTTATCGTAGGAAAAAGTAATGTTAGATCCATTTAATTGTAAACAACAGTGATTTCTAGGTTGTATTTTATAATACAATTGCCTGCTTTTACAAATAGAAAAAAAAGATACATTTTCAAAAAGATTTAATCTTATCACTTTCCCTGACACTTTCACTGTTTCTCATTGAATGTGTCTTAGAAAGGAATTTATACTGAAAGAAGTTTGTTTCCTCTTAGCTAACTTGTTAAACTTGTATAGATACAAGTTTTCAGGGATGTTTAATTTTAACTGGCATTTTTGCCTTAGGTGACTTTTTTCCTCAGGAAACCAATACTTGAAATTTAGGCTTGTTACAAGGTAGCTGTGATGTTCCTATTCCTGCAAGGTAAGATTTAAGAACTTTACTTTTAAAGCAAATTTATGGTGCTAATGCTTCACTTATAGAACACTTTAGTAAACTGTTTCTTCACTTTGATGTTATTCGTTAAAGAAATTGATGAGATTGCTGAGGGCTATAGATAAGAAACCTTGTGTTCTAGTTTAGGTGCTATTACCCACTAGTAATGTACAATTTAGAAAATCATGCCTCAGTTTTCTCATTTGTAAAATGGTGCCAATTATACTACCAAATAAGGCTGATGTAAAAGCCAAACAAGATTATACAAAGTAGTACTTTGTAAGTGGCAAGTAAATGTTAGTTATCAATTTGGACAATCTTGTAAGACAATTCTGCATTCTTTTATTTTTTTAAAGAGTGTATTTATTTATTTTTAGAGAGACGGAAAGGGAGGAGAGAGGAAGAGAAATATTGAACAGTTGCCTCTCACATGCCCCCAACTGCGGACATGGCCTACAACCCATGCATGTGCCCTGACTGGGAATCGAACCGGTAACCTTTCAATTTGCAGGCTGGTGTGCAATCCACTGAGCCACACCCCAGGGGTCTGCATTTCTTTCGAAAATAATTCAGCTATCAACTAAATTATTATAAATGCCATCCAAAATCCTAAGAATTTTTAACAATATCAATTTAAGAGAATATTTTCAATAGAAACTAACTTTTAAAAGAGACTTGGTATTGCAAATGATTCCCTTAATAATGTGTTTCTACATCATAATTACAACTAAATTACAGAACAACCATCATTCAAAACTGCCTGAAATCTCTCTGAATGGAAGTCCTACAACTAGGGATTTAAAAAATAAGCTATCTCAAGACTGGTAGGAGGGACAGAGACATGGAATGGGCTTTTTCCAGATACCCACATGTGTTGGATAAAAATTAGGAGGGGTATCTCAGATGCGGAGGTGCCCCCTGAGGGCTGAGGGCTCCCAACCCCATACCAAGCCCCTCTATCCAGGGTTCCAGTGCCAGGAAGAGAAATCCCTATAACTTCCTGCTGTAAAAACCAGTGGCGATTGAAGTTGAGGGAAATGAAGGGCTTCTAGAGTCCCAGGCAGTTCCCCATAAAGGGTCTGCACACTAACACACTTGGACTCACTCCCTCTCAACTCCAGAGTCAGGGCAGCATCTTGAAAGGCACCAGAGACAAATGAGGAAGAACTGAATTGTCTGGCATCAGGATGAGAGATTGCAGGGGGTGGACAGCAGCTTCCTTCCAGACAGAAGTGCTGGCAAAGACCATTGTTCTTCTGATGATTCGCTCCTCTGACAGAGGTGGCAGAGCGGTGCCATATCTGAAACTCCATTAACCTGGCTCACAATGTTTCCCTTCCCTGCTAATTTCCTGAGGCCTGGCCCCACCCAAGTTGCAGGCCCACTCGAGCTCTTTCCAGTGGCCTTTTCATACAAATGGTCTATCTTAGTGCATGCTTTAGATTATCCAAAAATGTGTCAAACAAGCAGCAGCTGGCCTTAGCATGCCCCATATCCCTTGCTAAGTGGCCCCAGACCCAGCACTAGCAACAGTCAGTTATGGTTCACAGCTTGGCCTGGCCTGGGCATCTCTAAGCCAAGCACAAGTAGCCATCTGCTGATCATTTCGTAGCTGATGGTGGGTAGCTCTGGGCAGAACACAGGCAGTAGTTGACCTTAGCCTGCTCCTCCTGGGAGGCCCCAAAGCCAGAACACCCAATAGACTACATCAAAGCACCACCCAGCCAACACCACAAGCAACGTGGGCCCCTGAGCAGCTGACCCTCCACAAGGCTGATGGTCACAGCCAGTCCTTGCAGCTAATTGACCTGGGTAAATCCCTCCCAATGACATGCCAACAGCAATCAAGGCTCAACTATAAGAGGAGGGCTCTACTCAGCCCACATGGGAGGCACATTTTGAGTGCCATGCTTGGGTGATAGGGGAAGCTGATCCATTGGACCCTATAGGACTTCTACTACATTAGGCTAGACTGCCCAGACTCAGAGTCAAAGCAGCTCTACCTAATACATAGAAACAAACATGGGGAGGATGGCAAAACTAGAAGACAAAGAAACATGGCCCAAATGAAAGAACAGATCAAAACTCCAGAAGAACTAAATAAAATGAAGAGAGGCTGTCTACTAGATGCAGGTTCAAAACACTGGTTATAAGGATGCTCAATGAGCTCAGTGAGAATTTCAATAGCATAAAAAATGACTAATAATAAGGGAAGGGTACACTAACTTAAATGAAGAATAATTTACAGGAAATCAACAGTAGAGCAGGTGAAGTTAATAATTAAATCAGTGATTTGGAATATAATGAAGCAAAAAACACCTAATCAGAAAAGTAAAAAAAAAAAATTCAAAAAAATGAACATAGTGTAAGGAGCCTCTGGGATAACTTCAAGTGTGCCAACATTTGCATAATGGGGGTGTCAGAAGAAGACTGAGAACAAGAAATTGAAAGCCTATTTTAAAAAATGACAGAAAAGTTCCCTAACTTGGTAAAGAAAACAGGCATACAAGTCCAGGAAGTGTAGGGAATCTCAAACGGGCCTACACCAAGACACACAATAATAAAAATGCATAAGGTTAAAAACAAAAAGGGAATCTTAAAAGCAGCAAGAGAAAAGCAGTTAGTTACCTGCAGGGGAATTCCCATAGACTGTCAGCTGATTTCTCCACAGAAACTTCACAAGCCAGAAGGGATTGGCAAGAAGTGTTGAAATAATGAAAAGCAAGGACCTATAACCAAGATTACTTTACCCCACAAAAGTATCATTTAGAACTGAAGGACAGATAAAGAGTTTCCCAGACAAGAAAAAGCTAAAGGACACCACAAACCAGTATTATATGAAATGTTAAGGGGTCTTCTTTAAGAATAAAAAGGGGGGAAAGGTCAAAATTATGAACAACTAAATGGCAGTAAATACATATCTATCAGCAATTGAATCTCAAAAAACAAATAAATGAACAGAATCAGAACAGAAACAGAAATAGAATCATACATAGACATAACATTCTGATGGTTACCAGATGGGAGGAGGCTTAAGGGGATTGGTGAAAAAGTAAAGGAATTAAGAAATACAAATTTGTTATTACAGAATAGTCATGGGAATATAAAGTACAGTGTAGGGAATATAATCAATAATATTCTAATAATTATGTATGGTATCATGTGGGTGAGAGACTTATCAGGATGATCACTTAGTAAGTTATTTAATGTTTAATCACTGGGGTGTGTACCTGAAACTAATATAATTAATGTATATCAACTGTAATTGAAAAATTAAAAAATAATTAAAAAAATAATAGTGTGTTTTCATATTTGGGCTTTAGGGGATGCCAAAAGAACTTTTAAGGCAGTCTTTGGTTTTTGGCTTTCTCTAGATGCTGACAATCACCGGTATTTATAATTTACATTGAAGTGCTTTGAAAAACATCAAAAACAATTACAAGATGTTATAATAAAGATAATATTAACAATAGCATGATCATAATTAAGTTCTTCAGTTTTGAAAAGAAAAAAATAAATCTAGTGTACAAGCTACCTACAGTAGGGAGAAACCTTCAGGAAAATGAAGCCATTATAGAATATCACGATAATTACAATAATTTATTTTATTGTTGGCTTCCAACTAAAGTCTATCTGATGAATTGTGTGAGGACTTACCGTCAAGATGGCAGTGTCAGCAGACATGGCTTGCATCCTCCCACAACTACATCAAAATTACAAAATATAGAACAGCCATCACTCAGAACAGTCAGAAATTGAGTTGAGTGGAAATCTGACAACTATAGAATTAAAGAAACCATATCCATCCAGACTGGTAGGAGGGACAGAGATGTAGAATGGACTGATGTCACATCCATATGTGGTGAATGAACATTCAGGAGGGATTATCTCGGGAATGAGGAGTCCTATCCTGATACCAGGCCCCACAGCCCAGGGTTCCAGTGCCAGGAAGGTAAGTCCCCTCAACTTCTGGCTGCAAAAACCAGCAGGGATTGAGTTGGTGGAAGAAATTTCTGGAGATCCAATCAATTCTTCTTAAAGAACCCACACATGGGCTCACCTAGTCAGACTCATCCCTCTGAGCTCCAGCATCAGGGTGGCAGCTTGAAAGGCACCAGTGGCACACAGGGAGGAACTGAAGTACCTGGCATCAAGGTGAGCAGAGGCCATTGTCCTTTTGTTGAACCCTCCCACCACAGAGCTGGCAAGATGGTGCCAGATCTGAGACTCCATCAACCTGGCTAACAGTGTTTGCCCTGCACTGGAGACCCAATGAGATAGTCCCAACCAACTTATGGGCCCACCCAACTTGCTTTTCCATGTGAATGACTGATCTTGGCTCCTGATTCGCAACTTCCTAAGTCCTCTCAAACAAGCAACAGCTGGCCTCAGTGAGCCCCAGGTCCAAAACTAGCAGCAGCCAGTCTAGATTTGCAGATTGGCCTCATCAGGGAATCTCCAAGCCCAGCACAAGTAGCAGCCATCTCAGATTGCTTTACAGCTCAGGCAGGGTGGTGACAGGCAAAACACAGGTTGGGGTCAGCCTTGCCCTGCACCGCCTAGGAAATCTCAGAGCCTTCACACCCAGTGAACAGCTACAGACCACACTGGAGGACTATCACCCTTCCCCTACACAGCTGATCCTCCATGGATGGCAAACAAAGGTGGTCATTGGTCACAGCCATTCCTGTAGCTGATTGGCTTGGGTAAATCCTTCCCATTGACCTGCCAAAAGCAATCAAGATTCGACTACAAGAAGAGAGGGTACCCAGCCCACAAGAAGGGCGCACCTCAAGTACCCAGCTTGGGTGATAGGGGAGGCTATGACACTGGACCCTACAGGATACCTACTACATTAGGTCATGCTACTAAGACACGGAGTCAAAGCAGTTCTACCTCATACACAGAAATAAACATGAGGAGGCTGCCAAAACAAGGAGACAAAGAAACATGGCCCAAATGAAAGAACAGATCAAAACTCCAGAAAAAGAGCTAAACAAAATGTAGATAAGCAATCTATCAGATGCAGAGTTCAAAACAATTATTTAAGGAAAAGGTCAAAACTGTGAACAATAAAATAACAAAAATACATATTTATGAACAATTAAATCTAAAAATCAAACTAAGCAAACAAGAACAGAGACAGAACCATGGGTATGGAGAACATTTTGATGGATGCCCAAACAGGTTGGGGTTTGGGTGAATGGGTGGAGGTGAGGGGATTAAGAAGTACAAATAGGTATTCTGTGACTACCTAGTCACAGAATAGCAATGGGGATGTAAAGTACAGTACAGGAAATGGAGTAGCCAAAGAACTTACAGACATGACCCATGGACATGACCAATGGTGGGGGGATTACCTGAGGGAGTGGGGTCACTGGGTGGAGGGGGAAAAGAGGGAAATATCAGGATAGCTATAATAGCATAGTCAATACAATATAATTTAAAAAATAAAAACAATTGTGTACATGGAAAATAAGTCTATTTGGCTAAGATTTCATTGAATTAGATGTGTAAATAACTTGAATATTAAACTAATAATATTAAGAGCAGAAGAGCTCAGATAGATTTTATTGAGAAGAAAATTAATCTTATATTTAAGTGCTTTAACTCTAATTGTTTTGTATAATAGGTAATAAATATTTATTGATATGGTTTTATTTCTATCTCTTTTAGGAGAATTTATTTATCAGAGTGACCTAAACAGTTGAGTGTAACTCTCAATACTGTTTTGTTTTGTTTTGTTTTCAAAACAAGGTCTTAGATTATTATATGCCTACAATCACCCAGGATGTTTGTAAGAAATGCTAATACTTGAGCATCCTCCCACTCCCACTACCTGAGACCTGTGAAGGAGGGATGGTGAACATGCATACCAGGTCGGTTTTTTAAAAGACTGTATTTATTTATTTTTAGAGAGAGGAGAAGGGAGGGAGAAAGGGAAGGAGAGACACATTAATGTGTGGTTGCCTCTCATGCGCTCCCTACTGGGGACTTAGCTCACAACCCAGGCATGTGCCCTGACTTGGAATCAAACCTGTGACCCTTTGGTTTGTAAGCCAACGCTCAATCCACTGAGCCACACCAGCAAGGGCCTAGGTGGTTTTTATTGGTTTTTATGCCCAGGAATGTTTGAGAACTGTTGCATAAATTATATTCAGCCTAACCAAATCAAAGCAATATGACAATTTAAGTGTTACCACCTGCCCTAGAATAGTTTTGTCAGTTTTGATAGAAGTCAAGAAGACTTCTTCTTTTATATAATTAGAAGAGAGACAGAGGTCAAAAGAAAAGCCTAAGAGATTAAATATATAAATACACTCACCTCTTTTAGGTGTTTTATGAAAAAAGGGTGAACTCCAGGACTGCCAGTAGCTTTTACCTGCTTCTCGACATCTCACTTGAAATACATATTTAGTGTTTGGCTCCAGATAGAATGTTGACTGTTGCGCATATGTGAAATTGGTGTCAATTTTTTTTACCTAAAATGGATCAATAATAATGATAAAATGATACAATGTGTTTTTAAACAATTATTCCATTTAGCAAAAATTCATGGAGCATCTGATATGTTTCAGGCACTTTTCTAGAGCCTGGGAAAACAAGGAGGAATAGGTTACTTTATATTGAAACATGGTCATAAGTAATTATATGTGTTATTTAACACTAAAAATGAAGTACACATTATATTGGACAGCTCTCTCAAGATTTTATTTTTATTTTTTTTAAGACTTTATTTATTTATTTATTTATTTTATTTTTTTTATTTCAATCATTGTTCAAGTACAGTTTTCTCCCCCCTACAAGACTTTATTTATTTTCAGAGAGAGGACAAGGGAGGGAGAAGGAGAGGGAGAGAAACATCGATGCATGATTTGTTGCCTCTTGGTGCCTCCAACTGGGGACCTGGCCTTGTTACCCAGGCACGTGCCCTGACTGGGAATGGAACTGGTGACCTTTTGGTTCACAGGTCAGTGCTCAAACCACTGAGATACACCAGCCAGGGGTCAAGATTTTAAATTTCAAGAAAGTCAAAATATAATATATACTTAATTTTGAAATAGCTGATTATAATGGGTTAAGAAACAGGGGACTTAATAGCATTTTTTTTTTATTTTAGTCTCTCATCTCTGCTCTCTCTATTCTCCCTGCAGTGGGATATAAAGATCAATAATTGTTCATGAATGGTGAAATAACTTCACCTGGTAATGATGATGTTTAGAAAAAAATTATTCATAAGCTAAGCTGTTAAATTGGTCCTTATTGCAGATTTATGCAAATTATACAAGACCTATTATGTATATGTATGTGTACGAGAGAAAATAAAATAAAACACTTAAGAAAGTTGAACTGTAAAAATCCAATAGAAGAGAAGTAAGAAAATAGCTGAGGTGTAAACTTACAAATCATTTTCTGGGGCATTGCAGCCTGCTATAAAACATAATGAAAAATGACCTCATGCTGCTTCAGATAGGAGAGAGAAGCCAGACATTTATACAGCACCTCCAGTATGTTGTGGTAAGTGGATTTACTGAAAAAAGTGATGCATGATTGAAAGGCACACATAAAATATGTATACAAATGCATTTATGCAGCAACTGGAAGAAAACAGTTACTACACATTCATGGGAGAGAAAGTTAAAACTATCAAGATTTTTTTTTAAGCAAGATATCAACCACATTTAGGGATTCTTCTGTTAAGAACCAATCTTAAAAAAGAACAATCTTAACATAAATCTTTAAAACTTGCAATACATTGAAAATGTAAAACTCAGAATGTCATGCTCCCTGAAACATATCATTCAGAGTTTCCATAAGCCACATCTCTACCCATGGCCCTTGGGATTTTCTGCTACGTAAATATGACTGGCCACGCCTGGAGTTGCCTGGAATCCAGGAGAGATTTCACTTGTGCCAAAAGTTTGACTTTCAAATGCATTCTGCTTCATATTAGCTGCTCTAAGAAGGGAATTATTATTCTCCAATATGTCTCTTGCCATTACATTTATAGATAAGTCCCCTTAGAGAAGTACCCTGAAGTATAACCAGAATGTTAAACTAGAAAGAAGAATTTTTCAAAATTGTTAACAGTTTTTTCTACCATGAGGCTAGGCAGGTGACTGCTTAGGGCCTTGCAACCACAAGACGATACCCCTGGATGACATTTTCAGAGGCTGAAATTAACATTGAGAGCTAGACCTAACTGAGTGCCTGTGGCAAGGATATGATCTCAAGTGCAAGAAACAGAACTTTATTTTTTATAGCACTTAATTTCTAGTTAGGCCCTGAGTTCTGAAGGTGAGGGTACCTCTTTTCTCATCAGTATGAGGTACCTCTTTCTTGGGGTTACATCTAAGTTTCTGGGAGCATCCTTGGGTGGAGGGAAGGAGAATCTCGAACCTGTTCAGAGTTCTATAATCCTGACTTCCTCCCTCTCCAAAGTTGTACGTGGCCCAGGGTGAGCAGTTCCTTCTCAGTGACTCACCAGTGTCTTAACTGTCTGGGTTCCTCCCTCTTACCCCTGGCGCTGGCAGTTTGCACTCTTAGGCCTCAGGTAATCTTTATCTAGTGTTTGGTGGAGGAGGGAAGGGGCATGATTATTGGAGAACTTAGTCATGACCACTCACATGTCCTTCCAAGTCGTCTGTGCTTTTACCAGCATTTACACTTTTGAAATGCAAAGGCCAAGGATTTGACCCTCTGCTATCTGGGCACTGTTTTATTTGCTATTCCAAGAAGAGATTGAATGCTGGTTCTGTGTAACACATGAGCTAAGAATGGTTTTTGCAGTTTGTACATGGTTGGAAGAAAAATCAAAAGAAGCTTATTTTGTGATACATAAAGATTATATGAAAGTCAAATTTTGGTGTCCAAAAACAAAATTTTACTAGAATGCAACAATGTCTACTCACTTATTGTCCTTAGCTGTTTTCATGCTGCACAGCACGGTTCAGTAGTTGAGACAGAGATCTTACAGCCTGCAAAGCCTAAACTGCCTACTGTTTAGCCCCTGAATAAAAAATTTGCCAGTGCCCTGGTCTTGTATAATTAGAGAAATGAGTCACCATTAATGCATTTACTCAGACTTACAGGGAAGATTTTCCTAAATTACTGTCTCTCCTGCTGGGACTCTCAAAGGCAAATAATACTATTACCAATAGCTAATGTTTCAAAATTATGTAAACTAGACGTTACAAGAATCAATGTAGGTACAAAAATGATTACAGAACAGCCCTGCCTTCTAGGGGCTCACAGGTAAAGGATGGGGAAATGTGCTTGTGAACAGGTAAGTATATACAATATGGCAAATGGTCTTGAGACAGGGTTCACAGCAGTGGGCAAGGATTGCTGCTGAGGATTGTGAGCTCAATTTTTGGCATACATTTGATATGCCAGGGAGACAGCCCATGAAGATAATCAAGTAGGCAAATACTTTCCCCATTGTATCAGCCTGTAGGGATTGCCTGAAGGGCTGTCTGATACCTCACAGTCTACATGCAGCTTAGCTGAAAAGCATTCTTAATGCATTGATTTTGATTTTCAGGTATTTCCTTTGCCCTACTAAGGTGGCTGCATGGCTCCCCTGGAGGTTAAGATGAGGAGTAACAGTAGCTGCCCCTATGTACTGGACATTAACTCCATTCCAGGCCCTGGGCTATCTTCGTACAACACTTGATCGTCCCCACAACCCTATGAGGTAGGTGCTTATCTTATTCCTATTTTAGCTATGGGAATAATGAGGCACAGAGGAGATAAGGAACTTGCCCAAGCTTGTATAACTAGACAGGCAGAGCCAGGCTTTGAACTCTAGAGCTGTGTGCTTAGCCCCCAGGCTTTCCTGGTAGCTGCCTGCCACTTGAAATAAAGAACCTCCCTCCAGCAATATCTGCTGGAAGCAAAGCCAAGGTTGAAGAGCAAATCTGTAGTCCTTAGTGTCCTCCCACTGTTCTGGACTCTAACTTCCCGTCTCTCCACATGGGGGCAAAGACAACAACAGTTTGTGCATGACCCAGACACAATTGATGGGGTAGTAAATGTAAAGCATAAAACTTCCTTTTGGTTATTACTGACTGGGCTGGGGTCATAATAATTCACCTTTTCCTGTGTGAGTAGTTATATTCGGAAGAACCATAGTAGAAGGGATAGGATATAGGTTTTGGATCAAAACCTGTTTTTTCATTTTCCAAATATTTTTGGGGTATCCAAAGTGATGCAAGTTTTGTGAGAGGCACTTAGTTCCTAACAGTGTAAAGTTTGGAGTACCCAGCTTAAACACCTTTGAGCCTGTTTTGTATGGAGCTGATAGTGCCCATCACAGAAGATCATCATGAAGGTTAAATGGGATAACAAATCCCCTTTCAGCTCCTTCATTTGCCTGCTCCTGGTTGAAGAGGAGGTTTTCAAGAGTGAGCTCAAATTTACCGGTTACCCAGTCTCACAATGAATGGCACTTGCAGCTCCACCAGGGGGAGCAGAAAACAAGAGTTTATACCAGAAAACAGTTGGTTTCTGAAAACCTGTTCAGAGATGCTGATGATATAATTTCTTTATATTTCCTAAACATTCTTACAGCAGCCTATTACCCCCTCCTACTATGCCAAATAAGGGAGTTTTCATATTCTCAGCATTGTCTTACTATTGTGACACTATGCAGGGTCTCAAGTGGTCCTATGGAGCAAAACTCTGTTAATTCAAAATCCAAGACTCAAGAATTTCATTTAGGCTGTTTTTGAATTTACCTAAATTCCACAGAGGCAAAAGACTGGCAGTAGATTTTTGTTCAGAGTTTACCTCACTTGTCCCAGGTTGAAGCCTGGGGTTTCTGTGCACAACACAGATGCCATAATTATTTAGTCAAGGAGTCCAGCAGGATCGCCACTTGGTTATTGACCAAATGATGCAGCACATGGATTTGCACCTAAGTGTAATCTAAACAACTTTGAAGTTCACATTTCTGGTGTAAATGAACAAAGGTAAATAAACAACTTGAAATCAGCAATTTATTTTTAAAGAGCAATCTTTAAATGTATGTCAGGAAGTCAGTATAGTTTGACCCTCATCTTCTTCACACGCTTTAAACACACTGTTCTACAGCAAAACTGATGCTCAGAATGATCAGGCTGAAGCAGAAGAAGGTTTTGGAATCACCCTAATCACCAAAGATTAGTGTTGAATACATATCATTTTCATCCCCGAAAACTGGTCAATTCATACATGACATGTAACTTATTTTGAAAGAGGGGATTATTTTATTTATTTGGATGAGTATGTTCAATCCACCATCTTCACCCAGAACTTCCCTCCCTCCCCCCTCCCTCCCTTCCTTCCTTATTTCCTTCCTTCCTTCCTTCCTTCCTTCCTTCCTTCCTTCCTTCCTTCCTTCCTTCTCTTTCCTTCCTTCCTCCCTCTCTCTTTCTGTCTCTCTCTTTTGTTCTTTTTTTCTTTCCCATCCCCACTTCTTCTTTGCCAATCATCAGCTTGTTCTCTATCTCTATGGATCTGTTTCTGTTTTGTTTTCTTTTTTTATTTGTTTTGTATGTTTTAGAGTCCACATATATGTGAAATCATATTATTTGTTTTTCTCTGTCTGACTTATTTCACTTAGCATAACACCCTCTAAGTCAATCCACGTAGTCACAAATGTCAAGATTTCATTCTTTTTAATTGATGAATAATATTCCATTGTATATATGCCACATCTTCTGTATCCATCATACATGATAAATAATTCTCAATTAAGCAAAGCCGGACAACTCCATTTCTTAATTACTTGACTAAATGGTAGTTTATTGTAATTCAAAAAATAAAATTGCATTTCTTTTCAAATACCCCAAATTTGAAATTTTTTCTCAGACTAGTGTTACCTTATAGTTTAAATTAGTGAGTTTTTATTAATGTTCACAGGTGCTGTCGTGTGATGTCATTTTATTAATGAACCTTATACCTATGCCACTCCGAATATACCTGGTAACTTGCCACTGGTATCTAGGGATGACTATTTTGTCTAGATATTCACTTTTTAACCTTATGCATATCTAAGCCTGAGGCCTGTACTAGTTACAAATCTAACATTTTGAATTGTATGTTTTTTCATTTAAAAAGAGACATCTATAAATCTGAAGCTCTTTTTGAACAGTTTTTCTTTTTCTGGATGCCTGTTAAATTTCAGCATAGAATCCTTAAATTTTATATTCATGATCACTGATATAAATTTCACCCTAGGACACTGTAGGACAAGGAACTAAGTAGATGGAAATCTCTTAGCTGGACATTTGTCTGTTTAGAAATTCACAAAAGGCAAGAGGACCCTTTCTGCTCAGAAAAAATCTCTATGGAAGCACAGTATAATCATTATTAAAGCTAGAGTGGTTTGAATATCCCACAAAGAATCAGATAAAAACATGTAAATCATCAATAGATCATTGTAAGCCCACTATGGTTGTTGACTGTTGGTTGGCTATTTTTTCATTCACTTACATGTTAAAGAATAGTGAAAGTTAGCTTACATTCCAAGTTTGGTTTGTTGTAGCCTTGTATCTCATTTCACAGGAAACCTTTTCAATTGTTGATTGACTATTCCAATGAATTATGGTCTTGGGCATTGTCGTATTTATATCCTCCGCCCTGAAAATGGTGACTGCAGAAGGTATCACTAGAAAAAAACAAAACCAAAACCCCAGAAATTTAAAACTTGCCTAGAGAGAAATGTGTAACTTTCCATCAATCTATAGACATGTTAAAATCAAAGTACTAAAAGAAAACAATTTTGTAATCTAATTAATGATTTTTTTCCTGGTTTTCTATTCTGTTATGTAGAAGAAAATTTTGGGTGTTAAATAAAATTCTTTTCAGCCCATTCTTCATTTCTTTTAAAAGGAACTCTAATGATCTTGTCTTTCCTCCCACCTCCCACACCCTTATAATCTTAACTCATGAAATTCCAGAGCCTGGCCTTATTAACAGAGTATAAAATAGAAATAAAGGAGGTAGCTCTTCTTTCCTGCATCTGTTTAGGGAGAGATGAAATTTTTCATCTTAAATTTAGTTTGAAGATTGATTTGATAAATTGTTAAATTTAAACCTTTTACAATAATATTATTTTAATTCTATGGTGTTATATGGAAATTTGAATGAATCTTTACATTTATTGCTAACTTGTTTTATTCTTCATTAACATAAATCTGTACTTGAAAGTAGATTTGAACAAAGCAAGTCTCACAATACTCTTTAAAACTTTACCAATTGTTACTTTGTTCTCTGACAATAACTTTCGAAATGGAACTGAAATTCTGATTATCTTACTAGTGCTTTTGTTTACTAGGAGTAAGGGTGTAACTGAAATCTCTATATATTTCTAAAATGTATAAATACTTATAAGTGTGTTCTGTCTGAATAGAATAGAGTCATTGGCACTTTCCATTTCTCCTATATGCATAATTAGGACAATAAAAACCTATGACTTTGCTACATGTATTATTTAACAAAGAACTCAAGAGTTTATATGTATATTTTTAAGGAACATTCTTATAGTTTAATGTCCTCTGTGAATTTATTTTCTTTTCATTTACTCTAAATTTATAAATTACTCTTTGGGAAAATTTTTATTTTATTATTAACTATTATCTATAATTATGTGCACAGGTATATAATTTATAGAGAAATATAAAAATTAAAAATTTGCTCTCTAGTAGCACAGTCTTAAAATAAAATCCTTGAGCTAAACCTAGCATAGCACAGAAATAGTAGTAGCATGATTAGTCTAATTAAAGAGCTACTGTACTGAAATTTTATCATCTGAATCCCACAGTTGATTTCCTTTATCTAGTATAAGCTTCTTGTAAGAATAATCAGTATTCAGAGATTTCTAGAGTCAGGGAAGTGGACCTCATTTGGGGGTTCTGAGCAAGCTAACATTATGCAGGGAAATGGACCTCTTTGGGGGCTCTGGGACCACCTGGGACCACTCAAGCACCCTCAGTACTATAAGTTATTCATCTCTCCTGTCTCCCACCTCTAAGTTTGGCCTGCCACTGGTATAATAGCACAAGCATTCTCTTGCAGAAAGAAATATTCTGAGAAGGAACCAAAATTCTGTTTAGTCCTATGAGACATGCAGATCACAGTAAGTCAGATTTAAGATAGAGTCTTAGCACAAGGCATGTCAAAGCAGTAGAGGTCTAACTTCAAAGCAGTTTGAATGAGTTTATATTTTTTCAAATGAATATGTTATATAACATGTATTTGAACATATTGTTTGTTACAGAAGACTCAAATGTTAAATTTTTGCTGTTGCTTAGGTTTCAAACATTCCTATAAGATTTTTATTTTTTTAAAGATTTTATTTATTTATTTTTAGACAGAGGGGAAAGGAGGGAAAGGGGGAGAGAAACATCAGTGTGTGTTTGCATCTTGCACGCCCCCTACTGGGGACCTGGTCCTCAACCCAGGCATGTACCCTGACTGGGAATCAAACCAGTGACTCTTTGGTTTGCAGGCTGGTGCTCAATCCACTGAGCCACAACTGCCAGGGTAAAGACTTTACATTTTGAAAAGAACTGTCAAATCCAGATCCAAATGTAAAAGAGAACTTAGCATATGATAAAAGTATATGATAAAATCATAAAAGAAAATAGTTATAATAAGAAATGACAAACATAAAATAACTAACCATCTATTGGAAAACAAACTAAATTAGATCCTATGAAAGACATTGACTGGTGGTTGAACAACCATTCCCAAACCTCTTTTCCCTTTCCCACCAGAAGTAACTTCTATCCTTAATTTTTTGGTAATAATTCTATTATTTTCATTTTTTACCTCGTGTATGTTTACCTATAAACAATGTATTATTCACTTTTGCCTGCCATGAAATATTTATTTAAAAAAACGAAGATCCCCCCCTAATTGTCAGGTAATCATAGATACCACATTTGAAGTTTCCGCTTATATTGAAATAAAGAACCAGATTATAGTTCTTGGTATCTTTCCAATGACATGTATTTACCCATAATTATTCACTGGGGGAATTAATATTCAAAATGGCAGCCAGAGGACAATTCACTTCATGTGTTCAAATGTATTTCTCTACAAGAGAATTTTAATTATTCCTCTCACATGTCATTTTGGCACAATGTTACTGCATTATTAACTCAGCTCTGCCTTTCAGCACAGACTCTGTAACTTAATTAAAGCCCAGTCCCATAGCTGTTAGGTGGAAATTGCTCCCAGGAGAGTCCACTGCCCTCAATTTCATAGAATGGTTCATTTATCTAGCGTGAAATATTTCATTCTTAAAGTGTCACAAGTGAAAATAGTTCATCTATAAATATTCTGGTGGCTTTGTTGGGTAGAGCCCCCTACACCATTACATTATTTGGATAATGAGAAAGGAGGAGGAAGGAGAAGAGGAGGAGAAAGACAAGAGAAAGAAAGAGGAGGAGAAATAATTCCAAACAAGAGGCTCCCTTGTTCACAATGTGAGAAGTCAGATTTGCAGGTGGCAGCCAGATGAGATTTTCCTTTTATGGGAAGTGGGATGGTAATTGACTATGGCAAGTCAAGAAGTCTGGGATGAAATCTAGCTGTCCTTACTAGCTATGTGACCTTGAGCAAATTATTTCATCTCTTTCTTCTTCTATGAAATAGAGACATACCATTTGTGATCGTTTCCAGAATTTAATGTGATATGCTTATTGTCTGGAACACAATTCAATGATGTTAAGATCATAATAACATCACAGTGATGATAATAGTAATACTACTACTAATAATATAGTTACTAAAAATTACATTGCCAAAAAGATAGTAGACATGGTAGCCTTTAATCATCAGTGATCTGTCAAGGTTAATCTGTTATAAGAAAAGGGCATATTATCTCATCCTACCTCAAAATGTAAATTTACAAAAATAAGTAGATCATGGGCAAGAGAACTGTAATTTTAAGAATATATACTACAATGGAATTATTTTTCATCACCATAGTCAACAGTGTTTTTTTCAAACCCAGTATTCAGAGCATCATGACAAACTTTTAGACCAATCCTAAAAGTTGACATAGTCAAGTTTAGTTAAGACAGAAGTTGAGATATGCGTTCCAATCAAAGACCCTAATGATCTCTTCAAAATACTCATGTTGTGCCCCAAAAGAAGACACCACATCCCCTAAATCATTAGACAGCAGGAACGTTGTCAGACCCATTGTAATGTGCATTTAAATAAAACTGAGGATAGGAGTTGAGGCTTTTGTAATTAGAAGCTCCCTAGCTCTGCAACCTCAAATTTCTTGATGCAACTTTACCTGTTTCCTCATGTATACACATATATAATCTCTTCTACAAAATAAGGCTGCTGTGAGGGTTAAATAAGATAATGTGTATAATAGCAGTTAGCACTGAAGAAAGTGTTGCGTGAATATTAGCTGGCCGAACTCATCCTTCATCCAGTACCTCTTTATCTGTGGCGGGTAGTTTCTGAGACCCTCAGTGGGTGCCTGAAACCAGTCATAGTGCCGAACCCCGTTACACTATATTTTTCCCTGTACATACACACTTGTGATAAAGTTTAATTTATAATTAAGCACAGGAAAAGATTGGTAACAATAACTAATAGTAAAGTATAACAATAATAGTATACTATAATAAAAATTATGTGAATGTGTGCTCTCTTTCATAATATCTTTTTGTACTATACTCATCTTTTTACTCTGAGTGAAAAGCACTTTACAGCTTCTCCTTGACACATCTGGATTGCCAGCAACATTACTCTTGCGCTGTGGGGCCATTATTAAGTAAATTAAGGGATACTTGAACACAAACACTGATACTGTGACAGTAGCCAAGACGGCTACTAAATGACTGACAGGCAGGTGGCGTATTCAGAGTGGGTGGATGTTGTGGACTAAAGGATGATTCACAGCCTGGCAGAATGTAAGAGGATGGCTCAAGATTTCACCACACTACTCAGAATGACACACTATTTAAAACTCATGAGTTGTTTATTTCTGGAATTCTTTATGTAAGATTTTTGGGCCACTGTTGACCAAGCATAACTGAAATCACATAAAGCGAAACCACAGATAAGGGTCGACTAGTGTGATAGAAACAGGAATAATTGGCACTGGGATCTTCACATAGCAGGTGATTCACACCTGGCGCTCTTGGCTGAACTCTGGCTTTAGGGCTGGGATGTAGTGGTGAAAGGCCCACTTTCTGGAATTATCTTAAGGAGAAAACCAACTATAAGCAAAACTTCAGCCAAAAGGTTGTTTATGGCAATAGTTCAAAGTGATGAAAATTACAAAGCAGTCTAAATCTCCAACAATAAGTGACTGTTTAAGAGATTTATTAAAAATGCTATTATAAAGTAAGAAATATTTATTCTATATTATATGTTTAAAAGGCAAAGTCTAAAAATAGCTGAAGCAAAAATTTTAACATTTATTACTTGGCTGATAAACAGAGATGCCAACATAATTCTCTACAATTCTCTGTGTAATTTGTAAAACTTTTCAAAATAAAACTAAAAACATAACTTTCACAGTAGTGCATACAGAAGACTTCTTTATTATACTGTGCTTCTCACAACATGAGACTCACAACACTTTATTCTAATTCTTATTTCTTTCCATCTTCTCTGGTAGATTGTAAGATACTTAGGGCAGCAGGTACCTGTCCATCTTATTCCCTCTAGCCCTTAGAACAATGCTTGAACATAGAAAGTTATCAATAAATATTTTTAAAACACATATACCCATGTAGAAATTATAGATACTTTTAATTCTTGTTTTCTTTATCATGATCTACAGGAACTTTCAGGGAAATCCTTTCAGATCTAGACCTCACTTAACTAGGTCAGTTGTTTATTTGTAAAGACATGGTAGAATTCTTCATTCTTTACCTATATCATCCAGGTGAACTTGCAGTTGTTTTGACTTCTCTGTGCCAAGTACATTTGCAGCTTGGACCCAAATCAAATACTTCTTGCCTCCTTGTAATGAATCAGTGGAGATGTTAATATAACTTGAGGTGAGGTATTGTTGGTGTTCTTCTGTTTCTAAACTTTAAAAAAAATTATAATTACCAATTGCATTTGGCTTGAATTAATTATTCCTTCTTTTTTGATGCTACCTTTTTAGCCCACATTCAGAATACAACATTTACTGAAAAAATGGATCATAATTTATTTTATTTTGAGAATTTAAAACAAGAAATCTAAGACCATCTAGGGCCACAGTGTGACTTTCATGGGCCCTAAGCAACTTTGTCTTCATGAACTCCTTCTATTAAGAAAAATATAGTGTATATATGTGTGAGTGTGTTTTTATTTATTTATATGTATACATGCCTATGTTTTTATAATGTTTACAACTATTGCTATAAATGCAAATATATTAACATCACATATTAAAACACTTTCTTTGACTAACAGTTCATTTTTTCCTTCTGATTTTAAATTAAATTAAACATCATGATGGACTCCTGAAAGTATTGTGGGCCCTGGGCCCTGGGTTTACTGTGTCTATTGAATAAGTCGGCCCTGGACGTAGCTTGAAATAAAGGAGCACCCTCTAGAAAGGAGCAATGAATAGAGGTTTGGTGTAAGGGCTTTGAGTTGACATTTCTACCAGATGCAGGATAAGGACATGAATGGGATGAGGGGTGCTGATGGGGTAGAGATCTGGTGGATGACTAACCTTCCAGATAGAAAAAAAAAACTAGCACATTCTGAATTATTTGTTATTTCAACAAATAATTGAAATCATATGCCATTTTTGAGAAAGTACAACAAGTTCAATCCTCTGGAGCGTGAAAGCATAGGAAATAACTTAAAGTGGGGCAGACCAGGTCAAAAAGGCTTTCTATGGACTTTGAAAGCAAAAAATGACCAGAACTGGTGGCTGGCTGGGTGAGAGAAAAGGAAGTCCTTTGCTGCGAAAGAGGGATGGAGAAGTTAGAGGAGAGTGACCTGGTTTGGAATGAGAGATAAAGAGCTATTAAATTACTACTTCAAAGTATATTTATCTAAGTTTTTGTAATTGAATAATTGAGGATATCTAACCCACCAATTAAACTTGGTAAAATTTCAAATGTTATTTGTTAAAGCTAAAACTTAAAATTTTCTTAACTGATATTCATTAGCTTTGAACAAAAAGTTTGAGCCTCTTTTTTACAAATGTCTACTCTATAATATTTTAAAGGGGTAGGGGTTGGGAGTAATGGCCAGGAGGGTACTGGAGAATGTTTCTTCCCTCATTTTCTGTTTTCTGTAAGGAAAGATTGTCATTAAACCTCCCGGCCTCTTGTCCTGCCCTTGCTTTCGCTTCCCTTTTGAAAGTGAGGGCGATTTCTCTGAAAGTGAGAAAAATGGGGCGTGTGCACCTCAGTCCCCTCTTCTTTCTTCTACCCCCAGGAGTCAGAAGACCAGAAAGGTAGGTCACTGTCCTAGTCCGCTCCTCCAATATGCTGGTGTATTGTTTAGAAGAGCGAGTCTCCCACGTGGGGACCTGCAGCTGTCTGGTGCTGGCCGTAACCAGGGGCAACAGCAATAAACCTGTTTATTCTGGGAGGATCAGGATTAGAAAGTTTACTGTTGCCACATACCAAAGCCATACACTCCATTATCAAGCTTCATCAGTAGTAAACATTAAAAATTATTTAAATATTTAAGTAAATATTTTTATACTTTTATTTTCGCCAACTGACTCAGTGGTTCCTCTCATTTAGTTTAGAGCTAAGGAAATCTGCAGAGGTCAGGATAGGGCCCCTCAGATGCTTACACACATGACCTGTGATCAGTCCATTCATAACATGAATGTGTTTTCACTAGACTTCACTGAGTTTACACTTCTTGAACTCTTTGAACTGCCAACTGCTTTTATTTCCCTTTTTTGAATTTCTCAGTCAGATTTTCTACATCCTGAGTTACTACATCCAAGTTACCATTTCTACTTGTTTTTTAAGCCCTTTGTTATGATTTCTGCCTTCACTTTCCCCATAAAACTAGTTTTCTAAAATGCCATCCATTCCAAGGTGAAGCCTTCTGAATTCTCTTTTTAGCATCTGTCCCTCTTAGTTACTTAAAATTCTTAGTTATCTTGGTTACCGGACCCTGTCCTAGCTTCTGAGTGAGAGCTCCTATATCTATTTTTCACACCTGCTTGGTGACATCATCCCTCCTCCAACCTTCGACCTGGGTTCCCCTCCCTCCTTCACTCACCACACTGAGGGTCAGCCTTTGGCACTTGCCTGTTCCCTTAGCTCTTTCCCTCGGCTCACTCACCATCCTGGCTTTGATTGCTATTCCACCTGCATGGCTACCACATATCTGTGCTTTCCCTGTGAGCTGCCTTTGAATGTCTAAGACCAGAACTATAGCACATTTCCAACTAAACAATCTTTCTGTGAAAATGAGCATTTCTTGCCACTTACTCCATTATTGTCAATAATGTGCTGCCTGATATCCTCACTTTGCCATTTTTAATAGTTTTCTCTACATCACCCTTAAGAGACAACCAAAGAAAGTGTAGTATTTTTTAAAATATTGTTTTCTTATCTTTCCTTCCCATTTTGGTAGCTGTGACCATGGTCTAGTTTTATCTCTATATTCATTATCTGTTTGGTACATTACTTGTAGATTCTTAACTTAATTGTATTGAATTGTGAAACCTAATTTGATACTCTAATACAGAAGGGATATAACCTTGGAATTTGAACAATGGTAAAAAGACAAGTACCCTACATTCTTATATTCAACAAATTGAATACTTCATAAATTTGTATGTCATCTTTCTTCAGGGGTCATGTTCATCTTCTCTGCACTGTTCCAAGTATAGTATTTGTGCTGCTGAGGCAAGCAATGGCTTGATTTCTTTATCTAATACCGTCAACTGCTCTCTGTCCTGGGGAACTCAATAGGCTTTGTGAGGAAGAAACAGTTATAAAATCACTGGCCTCTCATCCCTAGGGTTCCACTTCAGGTACTATTACTATTATGTGTCTATACAGCAGCTCCCAAATTTCTTCAGGCCCACCGTCTCCCAGCCAGAATTATAACTTGCTAGCCACTTAGATTTATTGGAATCCAACATGGTATGCTTGCTAAGACACAAAACTCTAGGGAGGAAAGGAGAAACCAGCCTCACACTACCAAATAATACATGCATTTATAAATAAAAATATTACATGAATTATATTTCTATTTTTTAAAGTTATTGCCACTATCAGAGCAGGATAACCTCAGCAGGCAATTGAGAAATCTCTCCAAGGCTGACAGAGGTGGGGGAGTAGGTAAAGGGGATATATAGCATGAAGGTGGCAGCAGCTCCTCTGTCTAGTTTGCCTGAGGTTTTTAACTCTCAGGGCATATTTTCCAGTGGTGCCTTTTTCCTCTCACCAGCAAGATCACTGTGAGCACCAAGGGAGGACAAGAAGGACCTATCATCATGGTGTTGAAAAGCACAGGGCTTGGATTTTAGAGACAGACTTAGGTTCAGATTTCAGCTCTGCCCCTTGATAAATTGTGAGACTTAAAGCCAGTTACTTAATCTCTATGTACATCTATAAAAACAGAAATAATAACATTGTTATCATGAGTAAATGAAATTAATGAGTAAATGAAATAAGAAAGCATGAAGCAGTCATCTTCACACATAATAAGGGGGCTTATTAAAATACAATTATTATTATGACTTAAGTGGTACTTATGACATGTGACTTTTACACATATAAAAGAATAAAAATGAAATTTTAAAAATTGCCATATTTCAACAAGTGATATTTTATGTTGCTTGTATCTGAGGTCAAATCATGCCATTAAATTCAAGTGTTTAGATGGCCAATAAACATATGAAAAGATGTTCAATGTCACTAATCATCAGAGAAATTCAAATTAAAGCCTCAATGAGATAGTATCTCATACCTGTTAGAATGGCTATCATCAATAAATCAACAAACAAGTGATGGCAAGGATGTGGAGAAAGGGGAACCCTTCTGCACTGTTGGTGGGAATATAGAGCAGTGCAAGCACTGTGGAAAGCAGTGTGGAAGTATCTCAAAAAATTAAAAATGGATCTGCGATCCCACTTCTGGGAATATATCCAAAGGAATCCAAAACACTAATTCAAAAGAACATAAGCACCCCTATGTTCATTGCAGCATTATTTACAATCTCTAAGATATGGGAGCATCCCAAGTGTCCATCAGTAGATGAGTGGATAAAACATCTATGGGACATTTATACAATGGAATATTACTCTGCTATTAAAAAAAAAAGAAGAAGAGGAAGAAAGCTTTATCCTTTGCAACAGTAGGCATGAGCCTGGAAAATATTAGGCTAAGTGAAATAAGCCAGTCAGAGAAAGACAAATCCCATATGATTTCACTCATATGTGGAATCCAATGAACGAACTGGACTAACAAGTAAAATAGACACAGACTCATAGATGGAGAACATATGACAGCTAAAGGGGGGAAGGAGATAAGGAGTAGAGGGATTGAGCAAAAAGAAGAAAAGACTCATGGGCATGGACAACAGTGAGGTGATTGCTGGGGGAAGAGGGATATAAGGAGACTAAATGGTAATGGAAAAAATACAATAAAAATCATTTAAAAAATGAGCTACAAATTAAAATTTTTGTGATATTATTGGAAAGCCAAAATAAATAAATAAATAAATTCAAGTGTTTGCATAGTTGCCTTAGTCTTTCTGAAATAAGCTGGAACATAAATAAATTAGCAGAGAATTTGTTATAAGGTATGCTAACCTCATACTAAGAAAGATTTAAAATGTGAAAATAAGAAAATGGCAACTATGTGTAAGTAGTAAGTAGGGCATCTTTGAATATTTTCCAGTTAGAGAAAACCACATGCACATTTTAATTGGCTTGTGGCTAATTTTTTTACCACACATTTTAAGACTGTAAGTCACAATGAAAATGTATTCTTAAACTGACATTAACCATGATTACTAGGTAATTTAATTTTTCTTTTAAAGCCTACTCTCATATTAACATCTAGACTACAATGCACTATTTTAGATGAAGATTTCAATAATAATGATTGACTGTACTTTAGGACTATTTCTATATAAAACTATACAATACAAAGTTTTTGAATTTCTTATTTCTATTTCTTTTCCTCATGTGCTAATTAATACATGACAGATTATTTGTTAAAGAGAGTCATCATGATTTATATTTCTGAAGTTTTCTGTGCACCTAACTCTAGTTGTAGTTAACAGATTTTTCAATAAACACTGCCAATTTATGGTGATAGTAGTGAATAATATCTTTGTTTATTTAATTACTCATTGAACAACTTTTATTTAATACTCAAACTATGTTCCAAGCACTGCTTAGACAAAACTCCAAGGAAGAAAAGAGCAACCAGCCTTATTCTACTAAATAATAAAAGCATTTCTAAATTAAAATACTATATAAATGAACAACACAGATAAATCCCAAACTTCGTGGAGCATACATTCTGGCAGAAACAAACATATAGTGTGTCTTCTAGTGATATATGGTCAGAAGAAAAATAAAGCAAAAGGGGGTTAGGAAATGCCAGAAGTGAGGGTAGGGGAATTTTTTTGTTTTAAGGAGATGGGGAAGGTATATCTGAGGAGGTGACGTTAGAATGGTAAATGATAAAGTTTTGTGGCTCTTTTTAGGAACATTCTAGGCAATATGCAAAGGCTGTGAGTCAGGACTTGCTTGTCTGGTTCGAAGAAACAGTAAGGAGGTCAAGGAGGCTTGATAGAGTGAGGGAGATTGAAAGGGATTAGAGAAGAGATCAGAGAATTATGGAGAAAGAGGAGATTTAGAAGGCACTGTAAGGTCGTACAGGGCATTGAAGGACTCTGGTTTTGATCTCTGAGCGAAATTGGAAATTTTGAGCAGAGGAGTGACAGGAGCTGACCTGCATGTGAAATTGATTGTGCTGGCTATTATGAGTAACTAGTGAGCTATAGGAAACCCCTAGCTAGGGCACCAGGTAGGATGTTCTTGTATGAGCTCAGATGAGAGATGCTGTAGCTTGGATCAGGATTGCTATGTAGGTAGTAAAAAGAGGTCAGATATTAAAGATAGATCCAATAAATTTTGCAAAGAAGACCAAGTATGTGTGTCAATGTATCAGCAGATGAGGGAGGTTGTAGTGTTGGGGTCCACCCTGCCTGGTCTCAGGAAGCTGTAACCTCCCGTGACTTAGGCTGAGTGAGAAACCTCCAGACCAGGAGCCACTAAGGAGACAAAACTTATTTCCCTGGCATGAACACTGCCTGTTCTGTGCCTGGCCTCCAATGCTTGATCAGTTAGCCAATGACGGGTAAGGTTTCCCAAGGAGGGAATCGCCTAAGACAGGCATGATCACATGAAGGCCTCAGGGAAGAGATTTGGGGCTGTGGAAATGAAGAGGTGATGGACATCAACCCCTGCCCCCTCGGCTTTGTCAAAGCCTGAGTCCTTGTTCTTAGTTGTAAGAATTCCAAGTCTCCTGGCTGCCTTTGTTTCCTCTGTTGATTCAGGCCTGAGGAAATAACAGGGGCGGTGCAGCCCAGACCAGAGTCGGTGGACCCCCAGGGTAATCAGGCCTGGGACATAGAATATGCAATATCCCGTGAGATCTGCTTGCTGGAGGATGCTATTGAATTAGAATTTGAAGGCACAGGCAGGAAATGAGACCAGCCTTTTAGGTCCTGTAGTGATAAAACCCCCAAACTCTGCCCAGAATCCCAGCAGGAGTTCTGCCAGCACCTTTGAAAATTACCTACTTGTTTGATCTTCCCTGCCAGACTGGAATCCACAAACTGTGTCTGTATTCTTAATAAAAGCCTACTCAGGCAGGGGCTTGGGACACTCTCCACTAGAGAGAATGACCATTCTGTCCCTATTTCCTCACAGGACCTGGCTGTTTCTGTGTATGTTTTTCTTGTGTTTTGACGAGCATCCACAGCAGGGATAGATACTGCTGGCCAGTATCCACCACATTGTAGTATTTTTCATTGCTCCTATTTTCTCAAAGAAATAGGAAACAGGTCATCAGTAGAGAACAAAAGATGCTAGAGACCAGAGGTGAGAGAAAACATAATGAAGTAATCATTTGGCTTAGTAGGGGAGTGACTTGGCCAGTGAAATGTTAGTGGGATTGCTGGCTGGCTCTCTGGGCCCAGCTGAGGTTAGTGGTTGTGAATATAAAGTAGTATCAATCAGAAAGTTTGTGTTTATCTCCAGCCACAATTAACTTTCTGAGTACAGGTGCAGAATTGGTGAGGAAAGGGATTTAAAAATGTAAACTGTTCATCCAGCCCTAAAAGAATTACTGGAACATAACATAAGAGGCTTAAAAATATTTGGAATCACGTCTGAACAACTATTTCTGGTTGTTAGGAATATGCATGTGATAAAGAAAATATGGCCTAAAGCAAGCAGATTGTATGAATTGGCAGAATAAATGATTTTAGGATGTCTGAAAGTATATACAGGGGGACCCCCCCCCAAATTTGACATTTATTTATAAAGATTTGTGTATTTATTCTTACATGTTTAAACTTCAGTTACCCTTCAAGTACTCTTCATATCTTATGATACATGTATCAAGACATTTTTTCCACTGCTTAAAACAGTTTTTGAATTCATCGATTTTAATGCCTTTTAGTACTTCTGCTGTTTTTTGTTTCACCTCTTTCACATCAGCAAAATATTTCCCTTTGAGAACTTTTCTCATCCCGGGAAACAAAAAAAAACATCACTCAGGGTGAGATCCAGTAAATAGGGAGGTTAGGACATGGGGTTCATGACATTTTTGCTCAAAAACTGTTGAACACTCAGCACAGTGCTAGTAGGTACACTCGTAAATCACCCACCATTAAATGGGCAAACACGTTGAGTCTTTAAAAAAAAGAAATTCACTGAAGCTGAACTCAGCCTCTCACAACAAAGCCAGCTGGTACACTGAATCAGATGGGTTTCTAGAACATTCACCTAGCAGGGGAAGCCTGTACTACAAGGTGCCAACCCCCTAGAAGATAATCCTGGTGTTTTGGTAGTCCCCCCTCATAAATCATCTAAAAATAATAGCCCTATTTGTTTTTCATGGCACTTGAAAATCCTACCATTAGTTATTCTAAACAACTGTGAGCTTTTCATGCTCAGAGACAGTGTCTATTTTTTTTAGTCTCTAGAGTTGAACATAATGCCAAGAAGACAAAAAAATGCTATAAATAAATATTTGCTAAGTTGACTTTAATGGAATGGAATGGAATGAAGGTCCACCATCATCCATTAATTTTTATTCAACAAGTATTTATGAGTAGAATGCATGGTGTGAGATACTACAAAGGCTTCTAAGATAAGGAAAGAACACATTTACGTAAACCTGTTGTAGATATTGGGACAACGGTAGGTAGACGCCAATTAACAGAGGCTCATTTTTTTTTTCTTTCACTACCCATTGATGCACAGCAGAATGCAGGGGAGTATGTGAATGGCCATGCAACTCTGCTGATGGGGTCACTATAAAGGTACTGTGGAGAAAGGAAGTTCTTTAGGCAATACAGACACAATTCTTAAACTTTATAACTTCAACCCAACACCAGAAGGAAACCATTAGGGAAATGCCACCTTTCTGCCACTGGTAAAACAAGTGAGTGGGCTGAGATGAAATGCCTGTCAGCACGTGTGATTTTACTGGAAAATAGAACCACACGAGTTGGAAATGAAACCTTGCAAATGCTGATTTCTACCTATCTGCCAAACTGGGAAATCCACTAAGAACCCAGGATCAAGAAGAGCCTTGTCAAATCTGGTTCTTACTACTTCAACCACAAAATTCATTATAAGTCAGCTTTTTTCTGGGAGGTAAGGCCTTTTTGCTAGTTGGAAAAATCGACTTTTTCTTCTCTAATTTTTTTCAACTCATGGGTGCATTTTTAATCGTAAGATGAGATGTTTAGCTTTGCTTACAGAGATCATTCTTTGGATTTGCTAGAGAACATTCCTGTTTATGCTAATCTTTCATGTCCTTTTTAAAATATAATAAAATCCCATTAATTGGGACTCCATTAATTCAGAATTTTGATTAAGTTTATCTGATTTTGGCTATAATTTACTTTTTATTTCAGAAAAGACAATGAAAAAAATTTTAGTATGTATGACCTTTTATTATTATTCTTTAACTAGACTGTGAAGGCAAAATACAAGAAATGTCTATTTCTAGTTATCAGTTAGAATAATCACTCAACAAATATTTATTGAGCACTTACTATGTGCTAGACTCAGGTAACACAGCAGTGAACAAAATGAACAAAACAAACAAAAGTTATTACCCAAATTGAGTTTATATTCTAGTTTGAATGAATGAATAAATTTACTCTTGACATATGTACCGCAGCCAGAAAAGTAGTCTTACCTATTAGAACATATTTAATATCTCTTTCTAATAATCTGTCCAAAATTACTGTTACTTGGAAAGAATGTAAATAACACTATTGTTTATAATACCCTATAAATGATCATTTTTTAAAATGCTTTACATTAAACTCCTCTCCCAAATCAGGTTTTGACGTAAGACCGAATTAAACAAGCCTAGGAGGTCAGCCTTGATTGTCACCATAATACTTTAAAATCACCTTTTTGTTGTTAATGTCTTCAGCATTTCTTATTTGCCAGCCATTTCCTATAATTTCCTTCCTTATAAGTTTTACAACAACCCAGTATGGTATTACTTATCCTCATTTCACAGGAGGTGGAGGCTCAACAAAGCGAAATAACTTTTCCAAGATCACACAGTGAACAACTGTGGTGGATGATGTTATATGACAGTACTAAGCCCCGCCTATGGTGCAGTTGGGTGAGAAGCCTGGAGGCCCAGCATCTGAGGGATAAGGCCAATGCACAAGATTGCAGAGGAGAAAGGTAGGAAGAGCCTGGGTCCTTGGGGTGTCATTGAATTATCATGCCAGCTCCTTAATACCTTCAGTGGTATAAATAAAACCCATCTCTTCAAGTCACAGCATTTGGGTTTCCTGATATTTGCATCATAAAAGACACCTGACTGGTAAGTCTCAGAACTGGAAATCAAGTGTAAAACCCTTAAAGCCCTTGCTCTTCCTGTTGGAACAATCTCAGTACTCATAACTCACTACAGGTGTTCTTTACTTTATAAAGAGTGAAAAAAAACACATGTAAATAACTTAAATATATATGATTTTGAATGCATTAGTGGATTTTAAAAGAAATCAGTAATAAATAATCTTATCAACTATTTGGAGAATATTTTTATGACATTAAGTGGGAAATTAAGCGATGGTTGGCAAGTGTTTACTAACAAATATATTTTCTCTAACTGAGTTATATTTGTTCCAAATTTATAATGCAATTTTATTACCAAGTACCTGGAAGGCAGGTTAAGTGGGACCTGAAAGGATTAACCCACACACATGAAGATGGTAATAACCAACAAGGTACTAACAAGTGTTGACAAGAATGTGAAGAGATTGGAACTTTCGTACAGTCCTGGTGAGAATGTAAGATGGTACAGCTGCTTTAGAACACAGGGTGGCAGTTCCTCAAAAGAGAGTTAGTTACCATATGACACAGTAGTTCTACTTCTAGCTATAGAGCCAAGAGAAACGAAAACACACGTCTATACAAAATATTAAACATGAATGTTAACAGAAGCATTATGCTTTATGCATAATAGCCAAAAAGTGAAAACAATCTAAATTCCATCAACTAATGAGTGGATAAGGTAAGATATACCCATACAATGGAACATTATTCAGCTGTAACAAGAAATGAAGTATTGATACATGGATGAACCTTGAAAACATGACTAGTGAATGAAGCCAATGACAAAAGACTATGTAGTATATGATCCTTTTCTGTGAAGTTTCCAGATCAGGCAAATCCACAGAGAATGCCCAGGGCTGGGAAAGTTGAGAAAAGTTGAGTGATGGTTAGTAGATACAGGCTTTCTTTTCGGCATGATGAAAATGCTCTAAAATTGTGGTGATAGTTGCACAGCTCTGTGAATATACTGAAATCATTGAGTGATTTATATAATTTACATAAGGTGAAGTATATGGTATATGAATTATACTCAACAAAGCTGTTATATTTAAAAAAATAACCAACAAACCATGATCAGCCCAGAGGTAGTGAAAGGGCCCAGGAAACAGCAAAAATTCTCAAGACTCTAGGCTTTCTTTCAATCTGGCACTTTCAAGTTTTTCCGTGAGCTTGAACTGTGGGGTTTGTTCCTACAGTACCCTCATTTTTACACTCCTAAAGTGGACTTAGCAATGAGACTCTAGTTTTCTTATTCTCATGGCCTTTTTTTCATCTCATGGAGACTATTTTACCTCAGAGGCAAGGGGTAGAGGTTAACTCCCAGACCCTTGTTAGAATCTTGGCTCCTTATGCCTTAGCCAAGTGACTTTGGAGAGACAATATGAGCTCTCCAAGCCATCTAGAAAATGGGAACAATAATAATAGTTGCCTCACAAGGCTGAGTTGAGGATTGAAGACATAATGCGTGTGAAGTATATACGGAGCACATTCCTTAGCATATTGTATATTATTTGCCAGTGCAACCCATTTCTGATCTCGGTGTTACCCTCATCCCTTTAAGACCTGACCACACCTCTGTCTAACCCCTGCTCAAAATGAAAGGTATGAGCTTCTTGCATATGGCATGCAGCTAGTAACCCCTGGCTTAGTAATGTATTCATAAAAATGTTTAGTTTTTACCCAGAATTTATTGAATGAAAAGGTGTTACTATTAGATTTCATTTCATAAAATTATTCCATGGATCTAACAGGTGGAGAAGAATAGCAAATTTAGAAGGTTATTTTCTTCCCTAATGATGAGACCTGGATAGCATCTATTAAATAACCCCTGTGATGTGGTCCTTTACACCATTTCAGTAGAAAATAACTAGATTAGGAATAAGGCAGGCAAGCCAGCCCTCTCTGTAGTTCTGTGGCCCTGGACACATTGCCTAACCTTGCTAATCCTCAGTAGCCTTCCTTAAGAAAATTGGATAAAATAATCTTACATACCTCACAGGGTTGTAGAGGGGATCAAATGAGGCAGCACATATAAAACTTTTGGCTCAGTGCTTGACAAACAGTAGGGGTCTAATAAATTGTCTTAAAATCAATAGTTTGTGAAATTATTTGAGAGAAAAAAGTGTATTTCAAATGTACTACTGAAGACATGCTTTTCAAAAAATAAACAAGAAACCAGCAATAGATCTGTGGCTGGCGTAACTCAGTGGATTGAGCGCGGGCTGGGAACCAAAGTGTTGCAGGTTCCATTCCTAGTCAGGGTACATGCCTGGGTTGCAGGCCATGACCCCCAGCAACCACACATTGATGTTTCTCTCTCTCTCTCTCTCTCTTTCTCCCTCCCTTCCCTCTCTAAAAATAAATAAATAAAATCTTTTTTTAAAAAAGAAACCAACAATAGCCAAGTGCTGGAAACAGTAAATGAGTGGATCAAAAAGCTGTGGTACGTTTACACAGTGGAATACTACGCAGAAGAAAGAAGGAGTTCCTACACATTGCAACAGCATGGATGGAACTAGAGTACATTATGCTAAGTGAAATAAGACAGGCGGTGAAAGACAAATACCATATGATCTCAATTATGAGAGGAATGTAATGAACAAAACAAACAAGCAAGCAAAATAGAACCAGATACATGGAAATAAAGAACAAACTGACAGTAACCGGGGGGGGGGGGATCATCAAGGAACATGTATAAAGGGCCCATAGACAAAGACAGTAGGGAGGGGGAGGATTGAATGTGGGAGGTGGGGGTGGGTACAGTAGAGGAGAGTAATGGGGGGGATGGGGACAACTGTAATTGAGCAACAATAAAAAGAAAAAATGAAAACAAGAAACATGGATGGGGTGACCAACTTATCCTAGTGTGCCTACATTTTCAAATTAATGGTTTTATTTCCATCTTTAACACTAGCAGAGGAGTCCAAACAGACTGACATGCATGGGTATAGTTTAAACGGAACTTAGAAATATTTGAACTATGTACACTGAGGAACAGAAAGAGATTTTTATATCAACCATTTCCTATTTTACAGTTTCTCAACAGTAGAAACTAAGGATATATTTTTCCCAGTTTAATTTAGTATGAAGTAATGTAACTTTTATGATCAACCATTTGTCTTTAAGCATAAACTTAAGAGATTTTGGCTGCATGGTCATCTTGGCCCCTGTATTCTGGGTGTTGTTAGGACATAACAAAAGAGCATTTCCACAAAGCCCTCCTCAACTCCATCTAGAAAATTATTACTTTCATTCAATTATTACTTTTAGTTTCAAAGCTGAAAGTTCTGTGTCCTGGGAACCTTCTTAGACTCAGGAAAACCATAAATGTTGCTTAGCCTATATAGACACCAAATTTAAGTTAGAGGGACCATTATTAATAAAATAGCTTTCATGAAATTAGTGCCTGGCACTGTGATACACACTTTAAAAGCCAAATTCCATGTGAACAATTAGAGCAAACCTTTGCAATAAGTCCTATTTTAGGCCCATTTCAAAGATAAAGAGAAAGCAATTTGGAGAAATTGAGTAAATTGCTTAAACCTTAGAAGGAGGATAGCTCTGGGATTTTTCAGTGAAGGTCCTTCTATAATTTGTCAGACTCTGTCACCATTAGGACCCTGCCTCTAGTTTCCTACCAGTGAATGAAAAGGTTAGGAAGATGGTAGAAAAACTTGCTCCCCTGAGTGAAGATATCAACGGCCTGGAAAAGGTTTTGGTCACTTCACTGATCATAATTCGGGAGTTGGGGATAATCAGAATGTACTTTCAACGCTTGAGGCTCATTTCTTGGATCCCAGCTTGAGGTAAAGCCCTGGCTGATCTGCGGTGGAGTTGCTCATGTTAAAGTGTTGAGGAAGGCACCTACCTCTTCACATGCACCACATACTTTGTGTCTATGTAGGTGGGCTTCCCAGTATTCCAGGTACAAGTCATATTGCCTGAATATTCATAAATGACACAGGTTACCTTGTCAGGGACATCTGGTGGATCTGCAACAAAATATATCACTTAGGAACTACCACAGAAATATAAAGTTCTTCATAAAATACTTGGTAAAATTTCCATTTTATTTGGGAAAACACGTCAATCCCCATTCAGCACTACTGTTATTCATTCCCTAGCACCTCACCTTGCAACCCACTCTGCATCAAATATTGCTCTTTTCCTTTGTTTATTTTTCTATATTTTCCACTCCTTGGGAGATATTAATGTGATCAAATTCCTCCCACAAAAAAAAAATCCATCCCCCGAAATTCTCTCTTCTTACCTACTACTGTATACTTCTCCTTTTCTTAACAGCTAACCTTTAAAATAAATCATTACACTGGTCTTTTTCTTCATCTTCCATTTACTCTTAAACACTTAGCCAAGATTTGGTCCACAATTCCACCAAAACCACTGTTGCTAAGGTTGTTCATGACTTTCTAACCAACAAATCCCATGATCAGTTTTCAGTCCTTATTGACCTTAGCCTCTGTAGCATTTAGTGTTTTGGTCACACCTTCTTGAAACCTCTGTGCCTTTTGGCTCCTGTGAAACAGCTCTCCAGAGTGTTTTTCTGCTACTCTGGAGACTTTTTTCTTCTCTGATTCCACTTTAAAAGTTTAATGTTCTCTGCACCTTTGGTGGGAACGCAGAGTGGTATAGCCACTGTGAAAATTAATATAGTGATACTTCAAAAAATTAAAAATGGATCTGCCTTTTGACCCAAATGATTCCATTTCTGGGAATATATACAAAGGAACCCAAAACACTAATTCAAAAAAACATAAGCATGCCTATGTTCATGGCAGCATTATTTATAATCACTAAGATATGGAAGAAGCCCTGGTATCCATCAGTAGATGAGTGGATAAAACAACTATGGGACATTTATACAATGGATTACTACTCATCCATAGAAAAGAAAAAAATTCTACCCTTTGTGACAGCATGGATGGACCTGGAGAACATTATGCTAAGTGAAATAAGCCAGTCAGAGAAAGACAAATACCATATGATTTCACTCACATGTGGAATCTAATGAACTAACTAAACTAACAAGGGGATTGGGGACAGACTCATAGATGGAGAGCAGGATGACAACTGGTCAGAAAGGGAAGGTTAGGGGATAGAAAGATTGAAAAAAAGGAAAAAGGACTCATAGACATGGACAACAGTGTGGTGATTGCTACAGGGAGAGGGGTGTAAGGAGACTAAATGGTAATGGAAAAAATACAATAAAGATTAAATTAAAAAACAAATAAGTAAAAGTTTATTGTTCATAACCACAACAGAGAATTATGCTGCCTTAAAAGGAAAGGGAATTCTGACATATGCTACAACACAGATGAGTCAGACTCAAAAGGACAAATACTGTATGATTTTACTTACATGAGGTACCTAGAATAGTCGTCATAGAGACAGAAGGTGGAATGGTGGTTGCCCAAGCTGTGGGTGGGAAGGAATGGGATGTTGATGTTTAATGGATACAGAGTTGTAGTTTTGCAAGATGAGAAGAGTTCTAGAGATGGGTGGTAGTGGTGGCTGCACAACAGTGTACTTCATACCACAGAACTATGTACTTAAGAATGGCTAAAGTGGCATGTTTTATGTTGTGTCTCTTTTACCATAGTAAACAACAAATTTTTTAAAAAATTTAGCAATCACAAAATTATTTCAAGGTTCTCTTTTTCTCCCTTCCCCCACCCCTTCTCAGCACTTTCTCTGAATGGTCATGTTATAGAGAACATTGTTAGTTTGTGTCTGCTAGCATTTGTCCCTTCTCAGAACTGACATCTCCCTCACTCCTAACCTCATTTCTTCTCTATTCCAAGGGTTGTCAATCACTAGGTTCCACAGGAAAGGATACCCTTCACTTAGGCAGATTAATCAAATATGAATTTCCGTTGGGAATGAACACATGACTCAAGATGAACCAGTCAGCTTTCTCCAAAGGACTTTTTCAGGAGCCATCGTAAACGAGGGACTTTCTTTCCCCCTGAAATTGCTGTCTCTGAGTAACTATGAGTTGCTGGTGACCATCTTGCTGTCATAGTGAAACTGTTTAAGAATGAAGCCAATACAGGGGAAAACAAAACCCAAGAGATGGGAAAAGATCAGAGAATTCAGATGACATTGTTTGAGTCCTTAGGGCCTCTAGAGCTGATGAAACCCCAACAGCTATGGAACAGCACTTGAAATTTTCAGTTATGTCACCTAATAATAAATTACCAAGAAAAAGATTTAAAAAAAGAAGTGTAGAGATATTGAGTGCTAATTATGTACTCACTTTTCAGGTGTGGTTCTTTGAGCTTGTGCCTACCTGCGCAATCCTGCCTGGGAAACTATACTACCCAGAGAACAACCAAATTAGCAGAATAGGGGCTTGTAAAGAAAAAAACTACAGACATTGATGCATCTGAAGTCGTACCCAAAGATTTATGTTAAATCTAAATATACTCCTGTGCTTCACCTGCAAATCACATACCAAGAATTACTTGTAAAATAAGAACTAAATATATGAAAAATGTATCTTCATTGCAAATTGAAACAATAATAGATATCATTTACACCTATCAAAACAGCAATGATTTTGAAAAATGGTAATCCCCAGTATTGGAACAGATTCAGGAAATCCTCTAACACACTTGTGCAAATTGCTACAGCCTTTATGGAGAACACTTTACATATCATAATCTTTAAAAGCTGGAACAATATCTTGCAACCCAGCAATTTTACATCTAAGATTGCATCCTTAATGAGTTGCTTATAGATATACAAAATATTTGGCTAAAAGTGTGCCCTTAAATTATCATTTGTAATAATGAAAACACTAGAAACAACTTTAATACCCCAAAATAAGATTAAATAAACTATAATATACTGCTAAAATACATCGTAAAATAATGTAGAGTACAAGTTAAGTATGCATTTAATTAGTTTAATAAGTAAGTAATGGCCATATGATAACGTGAAAAAGCAGATTATAAAATAGTATGGTATAGTGGTCTCATTTGAGAGACAGAGAAAGCAGGGGGAGATAAATTTGAAAGACATTCTAATTTATTAAAGAAGGATTTTATTAGTGGTGATATTATGGGATTATAAAAATGGTGGGTGTTTCCTTTTGCTGGTCTAAATTTTTTAAAACTTTATGCATTGACTGTAATATGATCTTGTAGTTAAAAGTTATTTTCAAACAATAGGAATGCACTAACATACTTTATAACATTTTGGTGAGTTGTAGCATTGAGTACAATGGGGAGATATAGGAGGACATCAAGTAGGATAAAGAAATCTTTAAATTTTATTGGTACCTTAAAGGAAGTAGCTGTGGAAACAGATATTAAGTCATTCTGAATATTGATTGAGTTACAGTCCCTTGATGATTACAATGATTTGTACTGAAGTTATTTTTATTCTCTGGTTTCAGATACAGGGTATCATTGATTTAGTAATCATGAAAGACAGCTGTCAATCTTTGGGGATACGTTATTTATTCCATAGCATTCACTATGAAGTGAATACTCAGGGTTGTAAATGTCTGGTGGTTAATTACTTTTGCAGAAGATCAAATAGATTATATACATACATGCAAATAAACACAATATTTATAACATTAATGTGAAGCTATACAAAGATAAGAATGTGAGTATGGTAATGAGGGTAAGACCAAATCATTGTTAGATCTCATTGCCAGGTTATTCAATGTTCAGGAATAAAAACCTGCTCTACAGCCAGATACTAGAGAATACCCTGAAATATATATAAAGGAGGCTTAAGTTTTTGCTCTTTCCTGTCAATGCCATCCCTCCCCTATTATTGGGGCACTCATTAATCAAAGGCCAGGTTTCTTATTAATTTAGAGTCCAGCCAAGGATCGTTCTTGAAGGCAGAGTCTGTGATTCTCTCTTCTTTGAATTCCTAGCATTTAACACATTTTGGGGGGCATAGCAAACTCTCAGTAATGTGTGTTTCATGAATTGATTGGCTTGATTCATAAAGTGATAATAATAAGAAGACTTAAAATGAAGAGAGATGCTATGCTCCTGGCAAAGATCACTCTTGCAAGGAGAGCACAGATCAGCCTAATTGTGTCAGTAATGATACTTAAGCATGCATGTTAAAGATGAATATTCCGGGCTTTTATTGGATAACAAGTCTGCTTTCATCAAGATAAGTAGAGATCAAAGATGATTAAAATTTAAGTCAAAGATGTTTAACCATTTAAATAAATGATTAAGTGACAATGTGATTATTCTGTGTATGGTTTATTTTAATTTGGTATTTTTAAATGCATAAAGATATCTAATACTGCTTGATTTCATAATTGGTGTTATTCTAATAGAACAAACTTCCCATAACAAGCATGCATTGAATCACTGATAAAAATCTAAGAAGTACTTAAAATTATGACTAAAAATGAAAATTGTGATAATAATAGTTTGTGTTTCACAAATTACACATTAAAGGAAAGGCTGTTTTAAATATACATGGATAACTTTTCAGGGAAAGCAATGACTCATTTATCTTCTCTCTTTTATGACTTGTCTCCAGTTTAAAAATATACATATAATCATTTTGCTTAAAATGGTAACAATAAATTGACATAGTGAAGCTCACAGGACGAATATCCTGTGATCAAAGTAATCCAATGAAAGCAATGTAATTTCTAGAGTACCACAAAAACCCTCAAAAATCTTTTTTTGGCCTACTTAAGTAGGAAGCTTTGTTTACTAAGAATGCAGAACCCAGGAACGCAGAGGTTCTTGAATCCAGGGGTTTGAGTAAGTTTTTACCTGAAGTTACAATCTCACACTCATAACCACAGGTTTATGTGAGAACTCACAAAGTAAATAAATGGAAAAAGTGATGCTCTTTCTAAGCAGCCATTTGCAAAAAATAAGTGCTTCTATTATGTTGTCCTAGAAGGAGAGCAGAGACCATACCCTGGCCTTAAATGCCACCCAGTTTTTTTGGGGGGGGTGGGGGGTGGCAGGGAGGGAGAGGCCCTCAGCCAACATGGGGAGAACTACTGGTAGTAATCTGTCATCCAAACTGCAACACAGGGAAGGAGACCATGCTTCTTTTGCCTCCTTTCTTTCTCTGTCTTAAATTTAAAAACTAACCTTTTCTCATAAGTGTGGAAGTTGCTTATTTGCAACTCTGAAAAATTTGTATAGTATTTTAACACCCCCCACCCTCACTCCAAAGTATAAATATAGTTAAGTAAGCATCAAGGGCTTATTTATATTTCCTGAGGATGTGGACAAGGTAAGGAGTCCTCATATATCAGATAAGACTTCTGCCTGTGGTTTCAATTCCCACAATTTAGGGCAAAGTTTCATGTTATTCTCAGTCTAAGTCATATATTTGCTAGCCTTATTCTTTGACTCCAAAACTTCTACTTCCTTTTCTACTACTTACATGTCTTCCTCAGTTTACCTCTACCACCTCCCGTATTTCTTCTCGCTTTTGAAAATCTTGCAAGATCAGGTAACCAGAGTTAAGTGGGACTATGGTTTTATTTTAAAACAAGGAAGCTCCCTGCTTTTCAGTTATTCACTCTAGGGTCTGAGTGGTTTGGCCCTTATTAGGTAAGGTCTGGAGGTGAGGAAATAAGAACTCAGATCTGGCTTTATAAGTATGAAGGAAAGAATGTGGCAAAGGCCTAAAGCCCCTGTCTTTATTGAAAATGGGCCCAGATGCCTTAGGGAGTGAATATCTGGGTTAAAACAGTGCTGCGCTTATTGATCTATCCTTCATAATAGTAGAACCAAGAATTAAGGTTATCATTAGGTAAATCAGCCCATGTTACTCTAATAATTTAAACATCTTTATAATACTGTGAACACAAATTGAATTAAGTAAATATTTTTAAGATTAACTTGATCATTTTATTTCTTAATAATTAAAGTAATAAACACAATGATTCTCAATTGGGCAGTAGGATTAGAAGCAGGGAACTACATCAGAAGCCAAAGGATGTATTTTTAAGGGTTTAGGTACATTGGCATTGTACTTTACAGTGTAAAATATGCTTTAAAATAAATTATTAAAATTGAGTGCTTACCACAGTCAATATAATTTGCCTCATTTTGCAGATATGGAATTGAGGCTCAGATTAGGTAGGCAATTTGCCCCAGGTCACGCAGCTGGTAAGGAGTATAACAGGAACACACAGCTAGTTTTGCAACTGTTTTTTCTCCCTAAATCTCAACCTCAAAATTTCACAGTGGTGTCTGCTTCAAGGTTGATGATATTAGTTTAGAAAAATAAAAACATCAACAAAAAAAGCAAAAAACAGATGAAAAGAACATTTAAAACCTGAGGTTGCTGTCTCTTAGGTATGCTTTGTCCGGCCAAGCAAGTGTTGAAAAATTGTTTGAATGCATTGGTAATATTGTAAAATTTGTAGAGCTTACATTAAAAATTCGTATTTCTGTCTTCTATTGAAGAGTCAAAAATCTAGGCATACTGAAGGCTCACAAGTACGGGAGCTGGGCCGTGGCTGTGTGCAGTGGACCGGGTATGTGCCTTTCTCTCTGCGGGGACCCCACCAGCCTTTGCAACTCATTTTTTCGCCCGTCTGGCCCCTGGAGACATTTAAGCTTGCAACTCCTGTATTAAACAAGTATAAGAAATAAACTATATCAAATTGCCTCTATTTTTAGAAAACTTGGTAATTACCAGTTAATTGTTAGACCAGCTTTCATTTGGACCTTGAATGCACCCCCAACACTTACATCCCGAAGAAATGTCTTTTCCACATATCAGTGTCTCTTGAAAATGTCCAGGACATTCAGCACTGCAGTGCATAGACGCGTGTGGTTCCAGAAAGTTGTCATATCGAAGCCGAGCTGTTGTTTTATTAATCCTTGTGATTTTAAATCTTTCTTTGATGCCATTTTTATAAAAATAAAGTTTGCTTGGTTGACAGTTCTTAATTGCTGCTTGGCAGTATATAGAGATATTCATACCCATCTTTAAAATTGTGGCTGGTTCTACCCAGATGTGGCCAGAGCATTTTATATTTGTAATTCCTAGAAATAAGTAGATTAAAGTAATAAATTCCATGTAAAATATTAAAACAGTAGATTTAAAAGAACAAGTTATTAGATTTAAAATTTATTCTTTTCTATTATTAAATGACTTCCATTGGGAAAAAATGTTAGGACTAAGTATATCTTTAAATTGATTAGTTTATTATCATGTATTTGTACTATGCTTCTGTTAAGGTTCAGCAGCATGATATAAGACTGGTGTCAGCCTTTAAGCCTCTCTGTCTAAAGAGCAAATATAATTAGCTGTTTTATTTTATAGCAGAGAACTGAGGCATTATGAGGCTACCCCTTTTTGAAAGGTAAGATTAGATATAACACGTGACACTATACAATCCAAACCCCATTCTTTAGCTATCAGTCAATCTTTCATTATTTTGTAGATAAAAGCTAATTTTACCAGAAAATTCTGATCTTAATGAAAAAAACTATACTTTTACTTATGGCAAAAATCTACTACTTGGTAACAACTTAAAGTTCATTCTTAATTTAATAATATGGGGTATGTTCAGAACTTTTTAAGTTAAAAATTTGCAAAGCAACATATTTAATATGTTGGAAATAAATAGATGGATTAATTAAAGAGAAATACACTTATCTTACAATTGATTTAGTAAGTCAATAATTTTTCAGTACATAGAAAAGATCATTAATCAGAAGGAATCCACATGGATTACATAAGAATAAGTCATATTTCTATATATTAACTTCTCTTTTTAATAGAGTTCTTGGATTGATCAGAGGAATGTTAAACATGGTAATGTGTGTGTGTGTGTGTGTGTGTTATTTCAAGAAAGCTATTGAAAGGGGGTAACAATATTCTAGTAGAAAACTTGGAAAAGGTAGTCTGGATGATATTAACTTTTTCATAGGAGATTGAACAAAAATATATAAAATAATTTCTGATGGACAGCTGAAAGATCTCTAATGCCATACCATTTACAGTTTTCAAGAAACCAGCAAAAGCAACTGGTGACTTATTTTCCCTAAATCTTAGATAGTGTTGGTCTGACTCTGGAAGTATCCAATATCTTGCTAGAGGGATTCTAGTTCTGATGATGAGGCTACCTCTGTATCTCTAATATAATTGTGTCCCAACCTGTAGAACAGAGTTTTGCACTTGTCACTACTCTGAGTAACTTGCATCATCTGCAAAGTTTTCTTGAGGCAAGAACCCTGCCTTGATGTCACATGTCACCCAATAAATGAGTCCTTGCCATCAACCCAGGATACCATTGCCTGCAATAGAAGCTCCTAAATATGCCCTGGCTGGTGTGGGTCAGTGCATTGAGTGCCATCCTGCACACCAAAGGGTTGCTGGTTTGACTCCCAGTCAGTGCACATGCCTGAATTGCAGGCCAGTAGGGGGTGCATGAAAGGCAACCACACACTGATGTTTCTCTCCCTCTCTTTCTCCCTCCCTTCCCTTCTCTCTAAAAGTCAATAAATAAAATATTTTTAAAAGAAAGAAAAAACTCCTAAATGCAAAGGGCTGTCCTGTCTAAAGATCCTTTTCCTGGAGTTCTCAAAACTGCTCATGTCTGTCATAGTGACAGACATTTGTACATTTGTATAAATTATAAGATGGGAATAATAATAACACGCAATATTACTGCACAAAGTTGTGAGGAATAAAAGGCTTAGCACAGTACCTGACACAGAATAACCATTAACAAATGGTTTGTGGAATTGAATAAAATTGGAAATGTTTGATAGGCTATCATAAAACAGTTATAATAGTTCAGAGATAGACCATGCCAACTCAAAGTAATATGTACTTCCTCATGGAAATTTATATATATGAGTTCACGTCTGTCCACTAGGGATACTTGAGAAAGGAACCCTGTATTAAGAGAGAGATTGGACTTCTTTATTTGATTCTACATAATTTTTATGTGCATATAATTTTTCCCAATATAACAACTGTTGATTCTTCAGAGATCCTAGCATAATACCTTGAGAACATTAGACCCTCTATTTTATTCGAATAAATTATAACAATAGGTATTCAAATACTGTACCTCCATGACACCAACTGAAGAATATGTAAAGAGCTATTACTGCATCCCATTGAATTGTGATCTGATTCATGACTGAAAGCAGCACAAAACTCCTTGTTCCCCTCAAGGAAAAATATGAAAAATGTTTAAATTGTAATATTTTAATAAAATAATAAAAGGCATTACAGTTTTTAGCAGTTATTATCATCTTTGATGAGGAACTTTAACTAGGAAGGAAGGGAGGAGGGGAGGAAGGAAGAAAGGAAAGAAGAAGGAAAACAGCAAAAAGTCACTGGTGTGTGAGGAGGTATAGTATAGGTTGAGAAGTAAAGCAGAAGAATGGCATTTTATACCTTTCAAAAATCACTATGAATTACCTCAGTACCACCTTTTGACCCTTGACATAATATAATTCCTCCTACCTAATCTGTCTCATCAGAAATACCTTTCTGCTCTCATTCCTAATGATGAATTTTCCTCCTGACCAGATCATGCACCTGTCAAGCTCCAGAAATATCAGAATTTAATGAGTAAAATTTTGGAAAAATCAGAAATTTCAGGGTCTCCAAAGAAAAGGCATTTAAAATGAAGAAAGATGAAATGAGACAATTGTGTAGTCTCACTTAATTGTGTTATCACCAGTTAAACTTACAAAAAGCTCTTTCATCCATACAGAATATAAAACAAACACATTAAAGAAATTGCCATGAGTTTATAACTGGAGTTACATTACTCAGTTAATCAGTTTCTTACATTATTAATAATTCAGTTATTCAATAACCAACATTATTCACTTACTTTGCCTGTTTAATAAAATTTGGACCTTCCATATAAAACAACAAAACAAAATTCATGTCTCATCAAATAGCATAAAGTATCTGATAACATTTTTAAAAACTGGTGTTCTCATGACTTGTGAATGTAGGGATCCCTTTCATAAGTTGTTAACAATAGTAGGTTTCCTCTTTATAAATAATAGGCAAAAAAACCCCTAAAATGTTTCTAGTCAAAAGTTAACTACTCACCTAATAGAATATACACAATAATTATTATTTAAGGTGATGTGGTGACAGATAATGTTATAGATTCAACTTTCATCAGTAACCACCGTATAAAATATCACAAGAACTTATAAGAGAAAATAACTTTGCCCATATATTTTCAAAAAGAAATACAGCTGCTTTTAAATATTTGGATGATTGCTTTCTCTTTACCTTTCAATCTGTTTGAAGCACAAAATTCCACTTCAGAACCTGGCCCATCATGTCTATGTCTTCTTTCCCCACTGCCTGCCTGTCAGTGATTGCTTCAGATTTTCAGTTCTGAGGCAAATGGAAATGTCAGCAAAGCCCTGACCTACATTTCAGATTCTTGAAGAGGAACTCAAACTGTCCAATTCAAAATGACTGGTTCTTCTGTCACTATTTGGGAAAACCCAGATTACTGAAAGCGAACTGCTTTGCCAATACTTTTTTTTCTCACCTTCATTTAAAATTACCTGTCTTGTTCAAGAAGTAGAACACATATACATGCTTGGTCAAAATCTTCGACACCAAGAATATGATGCTTAGTTTAAATTTGCAGCCAATACTGATTTTAATCATAAATGTGTTTCTTAAGAAAAGAAAGTTTAAATGCTACTGTTGACCATTAATTTATTTAACATGTATTTTTTAATACAATGAGCCAGGTATTGTTCTGGGCACTAAGGGTATAATGGTGTTTGATTACAGATCAGCTCTTTGTTGTATTGTGTACAGTGATTAAACTATGGATTAGTTGCTTTGACCTATCATGCACAGTTTAGCAGGATTCTACAAGCAAATAAAAAAATTTACCAAATATTTGGTTGATTTATAGTAGGCATCTCCAGGGGGATGCCTACTCACATGTCTTTCCTTCCTGCTTCCTCTCTCTGTTCTACATGGATATCTTTTCACTATTTACACTCCTTCCTATTGTAAATGTCAATTAATTTACTTGTTTTCTCTACAGCAAACTTCTCGAAGTCATAAAATCCACACTCTGTTTAATTTTTTATCTTTAGTACTTCACACATTAGAATACTCTGGAAGAATACTTGAAATATTCCTATACTTAGATTCATTCTAGACAATGAAGTCAGAATTGCTGTGGGTGGAGGCTGGACACTGATATTTTTTAAAAGTACCACCTACCCCCCAGGTGATATAATGAGCAGCCAGAGTTGAGAGCCACTAAATATACAAATAAGATTGTTTTTGAAGACCACACAGAAGAAATGACTATCAACTGGGTTTTAATGATTTGTAATAATTTTCTAACCTGAGAAGGAGAGGGTGTGGGAAAACATTTCACATACCAAGAACAAAATGTGCAAGTAATGTTGATATTTTGTGACAGGCAAGTGTTTCTCCAGGTTGAGAGGAATAAGATTTGAGCTGGAAAATTAGGTCAATGGCAGAATGCAATGGGCTTTGTATTCCTGCTAAGTAGTTTAACCTTTATCTTGATGTTGGTCAAGAGACAACAAAGATTGTTGAATAGAAATAGCATAATCAGATTGGATTGTAGAAATATAATTTTAATTATAGCGTAGAGAATTGACTGGAGATGAAGAACACAGTTAGGAGGACCTAAAGCAAAGCTAAGGCAGCAAGAACTGGAAGGAAAAAATAAAACTGAGAGTTCTGTGGAGGCAGGTAGTTGTGACCAGTAAGGAAACGATGACTCCTGAAGTGCGCAGTCAACAACATGTGTGGAAAGCTAAAAATTCAGGACAGGAAGAATGACTCTAGTGACTAGTTTTGCTGACCCAGTAGACAGTGGCATTAATTGAGCACACAAAAGGAGGTGTGATGATGAGGAAGTGATGAATTTGGGGTCTGGGCATGTTGATTGGGAGGTGCTTATCACATACTTAGAAAGAACTATCTGATAGGCTGTTGTAGGCATTGGTGACCTTGGGAGAAAAGTTTGAGCTAGAGATCTAAATCCAGATGATTTCAGCATGTCAATAATATTGAACTAAGTTTAGAATGTGAGGACTCAGAGAGAACACTCAGAGCAATAAAGGAAGGGAATGGGTGGCCAGAACCAGAAAATGTTGACCCAAAAGATAAAAAGAGATATAAGTAATGTGTGGTCAGTGTTGAATAGTCAGAAATTAAATATAAGAACTAAAAGGGAGTGTTGGATTTGACAACTGTCAGTCTTCCCTGAGAAGTTTCAGGAAAGAAAGGAGGTAGAAATGACATATCAGTGAATCAGAATAGAAAATAAATGAGAGGAAATTGGGTAATCTTTCAGGAATTTGGACAGCGGAGAGGAGATTGATGGAGAGTTCAATGCAAATCAGGATTTTTGTACTTATTTTAATGGGGGCTGCTGGTGGTTCTTAACCACCTTTTCATGTGTTTATTTGCTGTATGTATTTTTTTAGTGAACAGTCTGTTCAAATCTTTTGCCCATTTTGTTGGTTTGTTATTTTTCCTATTATTGCAGTTGGAAAGTTATTTATGTATTTTGAAAAACCAATCCTTTATCAGACATGTGTTCTGCAACTATTTTATCCTAGTCTGTGGCTTATTTTTTCGTTTTCTTAATGATGTCTTTTGAGAGCAGGAGTTTCTAATTTAAGCTCAACTCATTAACTGTTTTAGTGATTAATATTTTTTGTACTGCAAGCTTATGCTCACATTTTCATCAACATACCAATACATAATCTTGTTTTATGTGTGTTTCTGTTTAAAGACACCTTATTCAATCTGTATTGTTGACTAATTGACATTAGACTTAGAGCCAACAGTACTGTCATTCATGCCTGAATGAAGCTTATCTAACATACATATTTTCTTGGTAATGTACATTGCAGCTTTCTTGCACACAGGACTTCAGGACTACATTTGGGGGGCATTTTAAACAGCTAACACCAACAAAAAGCATAAAATATAAAAAATGTGGCACTAAATTGCCTGAAAATTTATAGTATGATAGCTGAAACAACTCTTTCACACTCTCCAACAAACCCATAGATTGTAGGTGCAATTGAAGTGAAGAGTTACTTTGATGATTCATGGTGTCATCCTGCTATTCTGTTGTCATATGGCCCAATAGAGGGCTGCACGTCCTTTTTGTGCTTTTTCTATGTCAACATACCCTGTGCAGTGGCTGTAACTGCAGAGGAGGATGTTAATGACTTTCGAGGATCCTGAAGTAGCAAAGAAGATACTATTTAAAAAGTACAATGAGAAAGAATAAAATACTAAAGAAAAGATACAAGAACAGTTATATGCAGAGAGGAATATACAGCAGCCTCAGGTCCACACTTTTGCAAGCGTTAGCCCTGAGTGCCAACTCCTGTAGAGGAAAGCTTACCTGATCTGGGTCAGTGACTCAGACTTTGTTTCTTGCCTGCTCCCTCTACTTTGATCTCACACTTGTCACTCTAAACTAGATTTTATGGTACCAGCACCCTCTTTCAACAGCCTCTCCTGCTGCCTCAGTATCCTCCACACCGCATCCACTTTATTTCACCGGCACTGCCCAGCTCATTGTCTGGCCCTGCCCTACTTTTCAACACTCACAACTCTGATTTAAAAAGTACAATTTCAGTCCCATAGTGTTTATTTAAGAAAGTAACAGAAAATATTATTCATTTAAGAAAACTTATTAAAAACAGTGAACTTATTTTTCTAACTTCATGGCTTACTCTTGAAGTTATAAGCTTTAATTATCTTGAGGATAATGTTAATTGGAAGAACACATTCTTCAAATAAGCCAGATAAATGAGGTGATGCTTTATTTTATTAATTTTCTCAACCACTGAATTAATAACCCCATTATTCATAAAGACTTATGTAGAGTCTATGAAGAGAAATAAATAACCATAAATTTTTTGGCTCATCCAAAGGATGGTACCTACAGCAGCTGCTTGATCCTTCTCAGCAACAAACACCTTGGGGCTCATTCAGCTCTGCTGGAAGAACAGGTGCTACAGGCTGACTCATCACCATTTCCTGTGAGGTATGCATTAAAGGTCAACTTTTCTTTCCTATGAGTTTGTTAGAGATTAAGAACTCTAAGATGTGGGGCTGAAATCAAAACCTTCAAGGTACAACTCTAGCTCTTGAAGACTGCATGTATAATTCCAAGGAGGTCAGTTTCCAGATTCTCAACTTCCACACATGCTTTTTCCTAAATTCAGTTTCTGTGAGAATAAGCCTGGGTTCCCAGTCATCTTTCTCTCACCTCATACATAGTGGTATCCTTCATCCCTAATCTCAGTGTTGCGCATTACCTTGGCTATAAGTAGTTCCAGGGTACCAAACAAACAGATTAATGGAATTAATTTTAGGAGGCCTCCTTGGATAATTAATCAAGGTGCTTTAGAATAAATCTTTTCTTTCCCCAACATATACATTTTATAGAAAAGTGAAACTTATTAAAATACTTGTGTTTCAGTCCATTTTGAGATAGTATGAATTTTAGCTAGTTTGGGGATATTTGGGACAACTTTGGGATAGTTTGAAGCTTGGGATCAGAAGCAACATGAGGGACTTAATGGTTACTCTCTTAAATGTAAATGAGATTTTTTGATAGACTATCACATTTTTTCTAGACACATTGGATAAAATTCATGTGAAAATTTTACTTGATTTCTTACAGATTTCCTATACTTTAGTCAATAAGATAGTTAAAGGCATACCTGTTCCTCTTACAGCCTAGTTCTTTCATTTATTTCATCTTATAATATGTTCAATAAACTTATTTGACTTATGTTTAATATTTTATATGTCAATTAAAATATGCAAGGGTGTGCATAATTTTAAAAGCTCCTTTTAAGTCACTTAAGAAAAACATTTAGATGACTCCACTAGATAAAGCTCGACTATATACACCAAACAAAAAAAACTGTAGAAAAAAATACATGAAAATATCAATAGTAATTTCTTTGGATTATGGAATTATGGTTATTTTGTCTTCATTTTGCTTTTTTTGTAACTTTCTACTTTTTAGGATGAGTATATGTGATAATTTTAAAGCATTTAAAAAGTAATAAGTACATTAAATAACAAGGAAAACTTTAAAGGGAGAAATATAAAGGGATAGTTCCTTCCTAGTCAATTCTAAAATATGAGACAATGGAAGGAATTACTGATATGTCTACTACTATGTACATTTTACTTATTTCAATTTAACTATAAGTAGAGGGGGGAGAGAGGGTTTCTGTCCCACTAAACTCTACTTCATTCTTCTTCTATCCCCCTCAAAATAGACCTTGAGCCTTTAATAACTAAAAAAATAAAGCCTTATCAGGAATGTAATATGATTTTTAAAACTGAGGTATAACTGACAAAGTTGTATATATTTAAAGTGTATAATAGAATGATTTTGTATATATATGCATATGTGAAATGATTACCACAATCAAACTGATTAACACAACCATCATCTCATGCAGTTACCTTTACTTTTTTATGGTAAGAACACTTCATATCTACTCTCTCAGAAAATTTCAAGTATACAATACAAAATTATTAACTGTAGCCACCATGCTATACATTAGGTCCTCAGAACTTGGTTCATCTTATAACTAAAATTTTTACCTTCTCACCAACATTTTCCTCACCCCCCAGCCCTACTTAGAATAATGCCCTCCACTTTCTTCCATGTTGTTAGAAATGGCAGAATTTCCTTCTTTTAGTGGCTGAATAATATTCCATGTGTCTGTTGACAGATGCTTAGATTGTGTCCATGTGTTGGCTGTTGTGACTAATGCTACAGCGAACGTGGGAGTGCAAATACATCTATGGAACTCTGCTTTTGCTTCCTTTGAATATATTACCAGAAGTGGGATTGCTGGATCATATGGTAGTTCTATTTTGAATTTTTTGAGAAACCTCCATACCAATTTACATTCCCATTAACAATGTACAAGGTTTTTTTCCATACCCTCAACACTTGTTCTTTTGTTTTTTTGATAATAAACATCCTAACAAGTGAGAGATGATATCTTATCGTGGTTTTGATATGCATTTTTCCGATGACTGGTAATGTTGAGCATCTTTTCATGTACCTGTTCACCATTTATATATCTTTTTTTGGGAAAAAAATGTCTATTCAGGTTGTTTGCTCACTTTAAAATCAGATTATTTGGATATTTTGCTTTTGAGTTATGTAAGTTCTTTAGGTATTTTAGATATTAACCGCTTATCAGATATATGGTTTGCAAATCTCTCTCATTCCATAGAATGACTTTTCATTTTGTTGATTGTTTTCTTTGCTATGCAAAAATTTTTTAGTTTGATGTAGTCCCACTTGCTTAGTTTTGCTTTTGTTGCCTGTGCTTTTGGTGACATATCCAAAAAATCATTGCCAAAACCAATGTCAAGGAGCTTTTTCCCTTTGTTTTTCTCCAGGAGCTTTGTAGTTTCAGGCCTCAATTTAAGTCCTTAATCCATTTTGAGTTAATTTTTGTGAGTGGTGTAAGAAAGGGGCCCAATTTCATTCTTTTGCATGTGGTTATCTAGTTTTCCCAGCACCATTTATTGAAAAGCTATCCATTTCACAGTATGTCCAAATATGTGGTCTTTGTGCCTTTGTCACAGATTAGTTGACTGTATAAGCCTAGGTTTATTTCTTCGCTCTATTCTGTTCCATTGGTCCATCTGTTCATTTTTATGTTTATGCTAATAGCATACAATTTTACCTACTATAACTTTGTGATATAGTTTGAAATCAGGATGTATAACGCCTCCAGCTTTGTTCTTTTCTCAACATTGTCTTGGCTACTCTGGGTTTTTGTTTGTTTGATTGTTTGTTTTTGTTTGTTTTTTGGGTGTATGTTTCCATACAAATTTTAGGACTGATTTATTTATTTATGTGAAAAATGCCATTGGAATTTTGTAGGGATTGCATTAACTACATATATTGCTTTGAGTAGTATGATAATTTAACAATACTGTATTATTTTTTTCATTCCAATAATATGGAATACATCTTTTCATTTATTTGTGTCTTCTATTTTTTCTCTTTTTAAATTTTTTTTTACTTTTCTTTTTTCATTATATTTCTTCTTACATTTTCAGTGTCTGGATCTTTCATATCCTAAGTTAAATTAATACTAAGTATTTTAGTGTTTCTGATGCTACTGTAAATGAGGCTGTTTTCTTAAATTCTCTTTCAAATAGTTTATGTTAGTATGTAGAAATGCAACTGAATTTTTGTAGGTTAATTTTTATCTTGAAACATCACTAAATTTATTAGTTTTAATAGTTTTTTGGTGGAGTCTTTAGGGTTTTCTATAAATGAGATCATGTCATCTTCAAAAAGACAGTTTTATTCTTTTCCAATTTTTGTATATTTATTTATTTTTTATTTTTTTCTCAATTGCTCTGGTTTGGACTTCTAGTACTCTGTTAACAGAAGTGGTGAGAATGGGCATCCTTGCTTTATTTCTGATCTTAGAGGAAAAGCTTTGACTTTTTACTCTTGAGTATGATGTTCTCTGTGGGGCTGTCATAAATGGTATGTATTACATTGAGATATATTCCTTCTAAACCTAATTTGTTGAGAACTTTCATCATGAAAGTACACTGAATTTTGTAAAAAGCTTTTTCTGCATTTATTGAAATTATCATATGATTTTTATACTTTATTGTGTTACTGTGGTGTATTACATTTATTAATTTGCTTATTTGAAACATCTTTGCATATCAGGGATCATAGTGTACATTTTTTAATGTGTTATTTAATTATGTTCAACAGTATTTTATTGAGAACTTTTTGCCTCTATGTTCATAGGGGTGTTGTTCTGTAATTTTCTTTTTTTTATAGTGTCTATGTTACAGAACAAACAAGAGGGGGGGCCTAGGACGATATACTATTATTGATAAAAAGCCCCCAGGTCCGTCATGTCCGCCGCCAGAGGAAAGACGTCTCTCAATGCCAGAGATTTGTGAAAAGGAAAGGAAATGTTTATTTAATGCTATACAGACTTAAAGTAGTGACCTAATGTCTTCACCAAAATCCCAAAGTCCCTTAAAACACCCACAAACAGACACAGTCCTTCCTTCCTTCCCCCTTTGCCCAGTCCAGAGTACCATATCTCAGGAAAGGAAATAGAACTCCATGGCTCAGGCAGTCCTCTGGTTATTCCCAGTTAGTACTCCATCTCGACTGGGAGACCTCCCTGGGTTCCCGGCACCCTCAGCTGAGTCGCCTGGATCTCTGCTAAAACCAGGAGGTGGTTCCCCCTTCTAAAGCTGCGGGAGTCTCCACTCTGGCAAAGGTACGTGGTCCTTTCTCCCAGGGCCACAGGAGTCCCCACTCAGCCAAAACCGCATGCTTCTCCCCCCAGTAAAGCTGTGGGAAGGGGGAGTCTCCACTCTGTCAAAGCCACGTGGTTCTCTCCCTACAAAGCTGTGGGAGTCTCCACTCTGTCAAAGCCACGTGGTTCTCTCCCTACAAAGCTGTGGGAGTCTCCACTCTATCAAGGCTGCATGGTTCTCTCTTTAATGTCTGCCATGTCTGGGTTTAAATCCCCTCACCAATCTTCCTCTACAGCCCCATTTCCGACTCCTCCTACACTGGGGCACACTTGCCCTCAATCTGCTGTCTTTTTCAGCTTTTCTGGTCGCCATCATGAGTCTGGGCAGGTGTGACCCCATGTCATGGAGCCAGTCTTCTCCAAGCTCCCACGCAGGTGCTGTAACTCGGGGGACCTGCCCCCCAGTCACATCTTGCGGGGGGGAGGTCCCTTTCCATCCCCCTGGCCTTGAGCATGGCCATAGCTATTTAGCATATCTAAGTGACCAGCCAAAGGCTATAGGTATGTTAAATGACCACGCCATGGATTAGCTGCAAAGCTGCCCTGCATGTTCTTGCTCTGTGTGCCCCTTCCCCCAATTCACACCTGTGGGGGAAGGGGTGAAGACACCTTAAAATCTCCTGGACACCTTGAGTTCTGGACCCCATTTCAAATGCCTATCTGGGGTCCCCCCTCTTGGCTGCACCCTATAACATCTAGTCTGGCTCAGGTATCAGGACACCAAAAAGATTTGTCAGTTTTATTTGTCTTTGTCTGGCTTTGGTATTAGGGTAATGTTGTCTTGTAAATGAGTTTGGAAGTGTTGTTTCCTCTTCAGCTTTTGGAAGAGCTTAATAATGATTGGTATTAATTCTCTTTAAATGTTTGGTAGAAATTTACCAGTGAAGCCATCTGGTCTTGGACTTTTTTGTGTTGAGAGACTTTGTATTACTGATTCAATCTCCATAATATTAATCAGCCTGTTCAGATTTTCAATTTCTTCATGGTCTGTCTTAGTAGGTTATATATTTCTAGGAGTTTATCTCTTCTAGATTGTCCAATTTGTTGACATTTAATTGTTCATAGTAGTCTCTTATGATCCTCTGTATTTCTGCAGTATCAATTTTTTAATTTCTGATTTATTTGAGTTTCTCTTTTTTTCTTAGTCTAGCTAACGGTTTTTCTATTTTGCTTATTCTCTAAAAGAATAGGTATTAGTTTTGTTAATATTTTCTATGGTTTTTCTAGTCTGTTTCATTTATATTGGCTGTGATCTTTTGTTATTTATTTTCTTCTGTTAACTTTGGGCTTAGTTTGTTCTTTTTCTAGCTTTTTGAAGTATAACAAGTTAGGCTATTTCTTTGAGACCCTTTTTTTAAGATATTTTTTTAAAGATTTTATTTATTTTTTAGAGAGGGGAGGTAGGGAGAAAGAGAGAGAAACATCAATGTGTGGTTGCTGGGGGTCATGGCCTGCAACCCAGGGATGTACCCTGACTGGGATCGAACCTGCAACACTTTGGTTCGCAGCCTGCGCTCAATCCATTGAGCTATGCCAGCCAGGGTGAGACCCTTCTTTTTAATGTAGGTGTTTATTGCTATACTATTACTATTATTAATGATAGTTATTATCATTAATTATTATTATTGGCTTTGATGAAAATTTGTATCATATGTTATTATTGATAGACGATAATAGAAGAAAAACAGTTTTTATACACTCACTTGTGCCAATTAGTGGAATAAAATACTTATGAAGTCTTTCTTGATGTTTAAAATATTTTTAGAGAATTTTTCAGATAAAGATTAAAACTCAGCATGGTCAAGGCACACACTCGTTACTGCTTTGCAGGCCCCCCAATTCACTAGGCCTTCACTTATAATTCTAATGGAAGTTCTTTTTTTTTTTTTTTTTTGGAAGGTGCAGGTTTGTTGGTTTTTTAGTTTCAACTGATGATAGTATATAAAAAACACATTTCTTTAAAAACCAGCAATTCTTATTCATCACTGATGATTCAACTCTTCAGGAAAAGGGGGAACTCCGGCCTCACCTACGTAACACCACATCTCTTCCAGGTGTGATGTGCAATCCTCGGGTAGGCCCTGTCCTCACACCACTTCTAAGAGACAGTTAATCAAACTCAGATGAATGCTTTTTATAAAAAGGAGGAAAAAGAAAAGGAATGAGAGAGGAGGCTCAAAGAAAAGAGAGGTGAAAAGTGGAAAAGAAAGAGGCCGGGTGGAGAAATGGAGCCCATGGAGCACGGGGGTCCATGTGCCATTTCTAGGCTAGAGTTAGAGCTTGGATGATGGTTGGCAGCTGGGTTCTCCTAACTACACAGAGAATAGAGCTGGTCATTAGACCTGGCCTAGAACCAGTCATTGGGGAGGAAATCAGTATTCAGACTGGTTATCATGACAGTGACCATTTGTATGATTTTAAATTACAGGGTCATTTTTAAAGCCTCTAAATCATCCTCTCATTTCTGAATAGCAGACAGGCTATTGAAGGGGCTCCCAGCGTGGCCCTGGAGCAGGTTATCTCTTTGCACTTTCTTAAGTCACAGAAAACTTGAACCAAGTGGTGTGGTCATACTTCTCACCATGCCCCAGCAGCACAGGGTGGGGAGTGAGGCTGATTGACTGCATCAGACCAGTTCTGAGTCTTGAGGCAGAAATCAGAATGCTTGGGATAGAGTGGGATGGCTCCACTCTTGCCCTCAAGGTGCCATCCAGGAAATTGCCCATGTAGAACTGAACCCCAGGCCAGGTGGTGCACACTTCCAGTACCCGCCCACTTCCAGCATGGTGAACCTGTGCACAAAAATGCTCTTCTTTACATCACTTCAGAAAGAAATTGTGGTCAAAGTCATTGATGTGGAACTCCCAAGGGTGTTTTCCAAGCTCCACTGGCTTTCCCAGGTCAAATGCAGTTCCAAGCACAGGAGCAACCTCTCCTGTAGGAATCAGGGTTTCATTCACAGGCTAAAAAAGCATCAGCTTCTATAGTGACTTCCTGGTCATAGATATTCAGAGAACCCTGGCCCGTCAGGTTGAAATAAGGATAGTTGATCAGGTTGACTGGTGTGGTCTGACTGGCCTCAGCTCTATAGTTGTCCACGAGCTCCCCACCATCCAGCGTGTATGTTACCCAGACTTTTAACTTCCCAAAGTAACCTTCCTCACCATCTGGACTGACCCATGAGAAGTGGATGCCATTTGACAGCACCAGAGGACCTTATCAAACCCTCTGATGCCTCCATGCAGACTGTTGAGCCTGTTGTTAATGGCCAGCTTATACTCCTTCCCATCTAACGTGAATGATCATTTGGTGAATGACCACCCTGCCAACCACTGCTGCAAAGTAGGGCTGTTTTTGGAGGTAGTCTTCCAACCTGGCAAAGCTGAGTACCACATCTGAGGCTCTGCCCTATCTGTCTTTGACCTCCAGGGTTGTGATGGTACAGCCTCAGGAAGTGATGTCCACTCTCAGCAGGTCTGACTGCAGCCGGAACTTCTCCACTGTCCCTGCCTCCAAGGGCAGCTCCCCAAACACTGATCTGGTCACCGAAATTGTGGGGAAGTCTCAGGGTGTGCAGCTACTCCAAGCGCTTCGAAATCCTGCCTCCGAACTGGTAGCGACTAATGGAGGTTCTAATTACAAGGGTGATTTTAGGCTTTTCAAGTCAACAGATACCAGAAAGACATTCAAATTCAAAATCTATTTATGCAAACAATTTTGAATATTGAAGATCTCTCCAGAAAGATTTAGAGTTCCATCCACTCAAATGAAAGAGCAAGGACCTGTTTGCATGGAAACTAATGATCTTCAGTGGTTTTCATTGCCTTTGCTCATCTCATATCTGAGATTTAAGAGTTAATACAACTGAAAATTGGAAAAGCATAGTTTAAATACTACTCTTTAATTGACATGTGTGCTCAGGTTTTTGTTTTTGTTTTTTTTTGTTGCACGCAAAAGCCTACTACACATCTAGGCCATGCCATCTAGGATTGTGGAAGTACACTTGGTGATGTTCGCCCGATGGTGAAATTGCCTAATGACACATCTCTCAGAGAGTACCCTCATTGTTAAGTGGTGCATGACTGTATATATATTTTTTAAATAAGTGAATGAGAGTTTTTTTTAATTAAGAATTTAAAATATACCATGGGATTTTCTTGTCTTTCTGGAAACATGCACTAAGAGGTACAGCTCAAGGGAAAGGAAAATTATTCATCATTTTGTTATCTCCATATTTGTTCTGACCTTTTGTACTTATTTGAGAATTCATTTATACAGGAACTATTTATTGAGTGTTTGCTATGTTCCAGTAACTATTTCAGCACTAAGAATGAAGGAGTAAACAAAACAGACAAAAATTCAGTTCTCATAGAGCTTACATTTTAGTGTGAGGAGAGAGTAAGTAAAACCAATAAGTAAAATATAGTTTCAGAAGGTGCAGAATTTGGAGAGAAATAAAGTGGAAAAGGCAGACAGAATTAATTCAGTGTGCTGAAAAAAGTTCTTGCTAGAATGTGACATTTGAGCAGAGATCTGCTTGGATTGTGGGAGTGGGGTATGGAGTTCCTTTCAAGGAAGTGCTTCATGCAGACAGAACAGTAGGGTGACAGGGATGGCGGAGAAAAAGAAGCCCTGGGGTGCATGAGAGGCCCAATAGGGAAGGCACTGTGGGATAAGCAAGGTAAGGAGGGAGAAAACAATGGGAATTAAATCAGAATAAAATAAGTTCAGAGAAAACTGCAGTGAGGGGTGGTGAGCAACATCCTAAGGCTCTGGAAGGTCTTCAGCTCTTCTGATAATTGAGTGAAGCCATTGGAGAGTTTTAGGTGGAGACGTGAAAATGATTTGACTGTAAGGATTCTTGCCTAAGCAACTAGAAAGGTTGGATAAAGTGGCCGTTGATTGAGGTGTGACAAAACCTGAAGAGGAAAATGTTTTGCTGAGGAATGGGAAAGGGATTTAGGAATTTGTGTTGAGACATGTTAAGTTTAGAATGCCTGTGAAGACAGAGATGTTGAATAGGCAGTCGATCATATCAGTCTAAAATTCAGAGAAGAGATACAGGCAGGATAAAAAATTTGAGTCTCAACTACACATAGATGAAATTTAAAGTCATAAAAACATATGAGATTACCAAGAAAATAGATGTAAACTAGAAACAGAAAAAGGAAGTCCTAGAACTGAGCCCAGAACATGCCTTTGTAAAGATATCAGGAAAAATGAACCAAGGCAAATTTTCTGACAACTTAAGAAAGTTACCAGGAAATTCATTTATTTATTGTTGGAAAATAATTAACTATATAAATCACAAAACTGAAGAAATTTGAAGCTAAAGTAGACTTTAACCTAAGGGATGATCAAATTCAGACTGCTGGCTTCTTGGCAGCAAATACTTTGACCTTTAAAAAAGTAGCTGACTGAGTCATTCATCTGATTTTAATTTACAGTTTTAATTTCAGTCAAATTATGGTCAATGATTGAAATATGAGCCTTTAGTATAAAGTAAGAGGATTAGCATAAGTATGCTCAGACAAAAGAAGGATCTAGTTTTAACTCAGGGGTTAAGTGGGGAAACCACTCAATTCACAAATATTTATTGATTGTAAAACACTTGATGGGATAATTTGAGAAATATGAAATATGAATACTAAGAAATATGAATAAGACACTGTCTTTTTCTTCAGAAAGAATACAACAGAAAATGGAGAATAAGTAAAATGTGATAAGAGCCATAGAAAGGCAGAGAGATATTTTATGGAGGATCAAGCTAAAGAAACTTCGTTTTCATTGGGAACATCTTAGAAGGCTCCATAGAGGACATGACATTTAAAATAGCCCCTAAAAAGGGTAGGGTGGGATGTGGACAGGTAGAAGGTACAGGCCCAGCAGTGGGAGTTTGTTTCCCTCAGGGGTGTTCATGTTCCGAAACCACTGTTATTGTCATTCATACTGTTTTTCTTTCATTGTTTTATCTCAAACTGAAGAAGTAGAGAGTGCATAAATAATTATTAGTTTAAATCCATCAAGAAAATATGCATATAGCCCTGGCTAGTGTGGCTCAGTCGACTGAGTGCCAGCCTGAGAACAGGGGGCCACTGGTTCAATTCCCCGTCAGGGCACATGGTTGCGGGCCTGGTCCCCAGTAGGGGGCGCATGAGAGGCAACCACACTTTGATGTTTCCCTCTCTTTCTTCCTCCCATCCCCTCTGTCTAAACATAAAAAAGAATAAAAAGTAAATTAAAAAAAGAAAATATGTGTATACTTGTACACCAATGTTTATACCAGCATTATTCACAATAACAAAGAAGTGGAAGCAGTCTAGCTAAATGTCCATCGATGGATGAACCATTATTAAAAAAGTGGTACATAACTTCCGGCCAAGATGGAGGCATAGGTGGACGCACCGTACTTCTACGCACAACCAAGGTTAGAACAACAACAATTTAGAGGCAGAATAACACCCAGAACTGACAGAGAATTAATCTGAATGGAAGTCGGACAGCCAAGAAGTTGAAGTAGACCCGTTCATCCAGACCGGTAGGAGGGGTGGAGAGGAGCAGCTGGGTGCGTGTCCGGGTGAGGAGAGCTGAGAACGTTGGGTGCATAAGGCAACTGGGGGTGCATAAGTCATCTGGGGCACATAAGATCGCAGCGGATGGACCCTGAGTATGCAAGTGTCAGCAGGCAGACCCAGTGGGGAGGTGATTGTGGAACAGGGCAGAGCGTGCAACCCAGGATCCCAGAGAGGGGACTGGGGTCCCACAGAGAGCGGAGCTACCGCCATTGTTCCCTCCCACCCCCACTCCCACATATAATGTCACAATCTAGCAACTGGGGTGCCCAGCCCCAGTGAACACCTAAGGCTCTGCCCCTCACCGTAACAGGAGTGACCAGACCAAAAAAAAATAATAATAAGAGAGAGACATGTCTCAAACAGAAGAACAGATCAATGCCCCAGGACTCATTATTTTAAGTGACTAAGAGATAGCCAATCTATCAGATGCACAGTTCAAAACACTGGTGATCAGGAAGCTCACAGAATTGGTTGATTTTAGGTGCAAATTAGATGAAAAAATGCAGGTTACCATAAAAGAAATGAAGGAAAATGCACAGGGAACCAATAGTGATGGGAAGGAAACTGGGATTCAAAACAATAGCCTGGACCAGAAGGAAGAAAAAAACAACCAATCAGGAAAGAAGGGAGAAATAAGAATTCAAAAACATGAGGAGAAGCTTAGGAACCTCCAGGATATCTTTAAACGTTCCAGCATCCGAATTATAGGGGTACCAGAAGGTAAAGAGGAAAAGCAACAGATTGAACACGTATTTGAACAAATAATAAAGGAGAACTTCCCCAATCTGGCAAAGGAAATAGACTTCCAAGAAGTCCAGGAAGCCCAGAGAGTCCCAAATAAGTTGGACCCAAGAAGAAACACACCAAGGCACATCATAATTACATTAGCCAAGGTAAAAATGAAGGAGAGAATCCTAGAAGCAGCAAGAGATAAGGGGATAGTAACATACAAAGGAATTCCCATCAGACTGTCAGCTGATTTCTCAAAAGAGACCTTACAGGCAAGAAGAGGCTGGAAAGAAGTATTCCAAGTCATGATAGACAAGGACCTATATCCCAGATTACTCTATCCAGCAAAGCTTTCATTTACAATGGAAGGGCAGATAAAGTGCTTCTCAGATAAGGTCAAGTTAAAGGAGTTCATCATCACCAAGCCCTTATTTTATGAAATGTTAAAAGGACTTATCTAAGAAAAGAAGATACAAAAAAAAACATGTATAGTAAAAGGACAGCAAACTCACAATTATTAACAACCACACCTAAAGCAAAACCAAAAGAAACTAAGCAAACAACTAGAACAGGAACAGAACCACAGAAATGGAGATCACATGGAGGGTTAGCAACAGGGGAGTGGGAGGAGGAGAGAGGGGGAAAAGGTACAGAGAATAAGTATCATAGATTGTAGTTTGAAAATAGATAGGGGGAGGGTAAGAATAGTATGGGAAATGTAGAAGCTAAAGAACTTATAAGTATGACACATGGACATGACTAAAGGGAGGGATGTGGGTGGGAGAGGATGTACAAGGTGGAAGGGAGTGAAGGGGGAAATGGGACAACTGTAATAGCATAATCAATAAAATATATTTTTAAAAAAGTGGTATATACATATGATGCAGTTTCTAAAAAGAGGGAAATCTTGTCACATATTACAACGTTGATAAACCCTGAGGATGTTATGCAAGTGAAATATCTGGTCACAAAAAAGACAAACTCTGTGTGATTGCACTTATATACGATATCTAAAATAGTCAAACTCATTCACATAGAAAGTAAAATGGTAGTTGCCAGGGCTAGGGAGGAGGAGAAAGAGAGGACTTGTTATTTAATGAATGTATCATTTTAGTTTTGCAAGAGGAAAATTTTCTAGAGATCTGTTGCACAACAATTTGCATACAGTTAATACTACTGTATCACACATTCAAAATTAGCTTATGGTATATTTTGTTGTTTTTTTTCACAATAGAGAAAGAAAAGTGATCAATTGTAAGTGACTAAATCAAACCAGAATAGCTCAGTCAAACAAAGGGAAATTTTTGGGTTCAGAGAACCTAAAAAACAGAATGCAGCAGGGCCTTAGGAATAACCACAGCAAGGATTCTAGAAACCCACTAGGTGTCACCCTCTGTCTCGTGACTCATCTTTCTCACTGTGGATCTGCTTCCTCCAGAGTATGCAACATAGCTGATGAAAACTCCAGGTTTTACATGTGGACTGTCTGCCACAGAAAGAGAGCCTGATGTTCTCCCTCCAGGTTCAAAATATTGAGAAGAGCTTTAAGTGGTTCAGCAGGTCTGTGGAAAAACTGATTATAGGATCTTGTAAAAAGATCTTACAAAGATCCAGGTCTTATAAGAAGAACCTGGTAAGTCCCATGGGAACCATATGATTGGGAATGGAATGGGATAGGAGGTATATCCATTAACTATTATCACTTTAATGTTGTATAACAATGTACCCCCAACTAGTGGTTGAAAACAATTGTCATTTCAGATCTGCATATTGGTGGGAGAAGCCATACTTTAGGCTGTGGTGACCAGGGTGGCTGTGTTCCACACTTAGGTCATCCTCCTCCTGGGAGCAGTCAGCTTGCCAGGTCACAAGGGAGACCCCTGACATTTAGGCTCAGAACCATCTTAACACATGCCATTGATGGAAGCAAGTCACAGGGCTAAACCCCAGGTCAAGGGGCAGAGACACACTTTCTGCCCACAGTGAAGCTTTAGTTAGAGTGGGATACAGGGGATAGAATGGGTTGGGAGTAAATTAATTCACCACAGGGTGGATGTGTAAAATGGTTCCCAGAGGAAGACTGGTTGTTGGCCAAACAAGACAATAGGGGTGTACTATAGTGTTATTATGTACATACAAACACAGTAAAAGCTGAAGTGGTAGATTTTGTTAGTCCCCCATTGTTAATGTGAAGAGTGATGAGAAGAGAACTAGTTAACCCTTACAATGTAACAAGCTCTCTACTAGGAATTTGATAGTTATCATTTCAAAGGTGAATCAATATAATTTTCCCATAAACTCTTTTAACTACGTTTCAGGGAAAAATCTTCAAGGATTCCAAGTTTGTATCTCTGTTTTCAATTGTTGCTGCTTTAAGATTAGGTCATGCCGTGAACTTTCTAATCTTTATATCTGGGAGACAAAGCTACCAGCATGGAACAATAGGAAAGAGAAATAATCTGAACCCAGGGAGACCTAAGTTTAAATTCAAACTTGGCCATATACTAGTTGAATGACCTCAGACATGTCACAAACCCATTTTAGCATCAGTTTTCTTCTCTGTAAAATATGGGTAAGACATATATACCCTAGGTTTTAAGGGAGGATGAAATGATAGTATGTCTATCAAATGTACATCACAGTGTCTGGTCACATAAGTGTTTAATAAATGTTAGCTTCTTGGTTGTGGGAGTAACAGATGAAATAAGGCAAAACTCCTACCCTGAGTTCAATGCTTTGCTCCTTTCCACACTGAAATCTGATACCATTACAAAATGAAAAAAAAAACTTAAATGAAATGAAGCACAAGTTTACATTGAAAAAAGTAAAATGCTGGAATCATTGGCACTATACTTGAAACCAAACTTTTGTGGGGAAAAAAGCGGTTGTTTGTTTTCTCAACTAGTTCTCTTAGTAGAATCTCTGACAACCTAACTGTGAGCATTTACATTTCATGTGCCATTCAGTAGTGGAGCTCATGTAGTTTATTTTTAAATATTGTCAAGGTACAGTGGCTTAAACTCTGAGGAACTAACACCTTTCACTGTTCACAATTTGTAAGCATGACTCAACTATTTTAAGTCAGGAGAGATATAAACCTGATAGTAGCTAACTGACTTTCTCTTTCAGGATATTTCTTCTTGGTGTCTCATTTTCTTCCAAGTATTGGAAAATCAGTGTTCACACTTGTAAACACTTTGTACAAAGGTAATTTATAGTATAAATTAGGTTGCCAAATTTCTACTTTCTCATTTAACAGAGTAAATCTTGGATCAGAAATTTAATTAGTTGCCTTCTTTAGACACTTTTATACTTTACACATTTCAAAAGTGGTCCTTGCTGTGGCCTCATTTATAAGAACATTTATATTTTGCTGTGATTTTCTTCTTAACTTAATACTAATCAGTTGTTAAACAAAAGAATGATTCAATGTTAGAGTTAAATCTTTGTTCAAGGTTTACTGTAGAAACCAATAGAAAACTTTATTATATCCAGAGCACAGTAATGTTCAATAGTAAACAACTCTCCAAGAATTTTATTGGTTTTATTTATTTATCTATTTACTTTTAACCTTTATTTTAATTGTTGACACTATTACAGATGTCTCCCCCACCCCGACTTTGTCCCCTTCCATCCAGCACCCAGCCCCTTTCCCTCTGGCCATCACCACACTTTTGTCTCTATGTATGGGGTACGTGTAAATGTTCTATGGCTAATCCTTTCACCTTTTTTCTAAAAATATACTTGATTGATTATGTTATTACAGTTTTCCCAATTTTTCTGCCTTTGCCCCCTCTGCCCAGTACCTCCCTTCCTCCACAATTCCCCACGCCTCTTAATTCATGTCCATGCATCGTACACATGAGTTCTTTGGCTACTCTATTTCCTGTACTATTCTTAACTTCCCCCTGTCTATTCTGTACCTACCATTTATGCTTCTTATTCCCTGTACCTTTCCCCCCATTCTTACTCTTCCACCTCCCAGCTGGTAACACTCCAAATCATCTCCATATCTATGATTCTGTTCCTGTTCTCCTTTGCTTAGTATGTTTTTTAGATTCAACTGTTGATAGTTGTGAATTTGTTGCCATTTTAATGTTCAGAGTTTTGATCTTCTTTTTCTTGAATAAGTCCCTTTAATATTTCATATAATGATGACTTGGTGATGATTAACTCCTTTAGTTTTACCTAGTCTAGGAAGTACTTTATCTGCCCTTCAATTCTAAATGATAGCTTTGCTGGATAGAGTGAACTAAGTTGTAGGTCCTTGCTTTTCATCACCTTGAATACTTCTTGCCAGTCCCTTCTAGCCTGCAAAGTTTCTTTGGAGAAATCAGCTGACAGTCTTATGGAAACTCTTTTGAAGATAACTATCTGCTTTTCTCTTGGTGCTTTTAAAATTCTCTCTTTATCTTTAATCATTGGCATTTGAATTATGATGTGTCTTGGTGTGGTCCTCTTTGTGTCCATCTGGTTTGGGACTCTCTAGGCTTCTTGGACTTGCATGTCTATTTCCTTCATCAAATTAGGGAAATTTTATTTCATTATTTTTTCAAATAAATGTTCAATTTCTTTCTCTTCCTTCTCTCCTTCTGTCACCCCATATGAATTGGATGTTGGTATGTTTGGAGATGTCCCAGAAGCTCCTTACACTATCCTTGTTTTTTTAAAATTCTTTTTTCTTCTTGCTGTTCTTACTGAATGCTTACTTCTTCCTTATGTTCCAAATCATTGATTTGAATCTTGACTTTATCCCCTTCACTGTTGGTTCCCTGTAGCTTTTCCTTTATTTCACTTTACATAGCCTTCATTTCTTTCTGGGTCTTTTTTATGCTGTTGCCATACTCAGTGAGTTCTTTGAGCATCTGATACAGTGTTTAGAACTCTGTATCTGATAGATTGGTTACCTCCATTTTGTTTAGTTCTTCTTCTGGAGTTTTGCTCTGTTCTTTCATTTGGGCCATATTTCTTTGTCTTCTAAATTTGGCAGCCTCCCTGTATCTGTTCCTGTGTATTAGGTAGAGTTGCTTTAAATCCCTGTCTTAGTAGGGTGGCCTATTGTAGAAAAGGCACCTGTAAATGATGTGAAACAGAGCTTTAGGTAATCTCCAGGGCAGGGGAATCCACTTCATCACTTTGTGGCTCTGCATGGAGGGCTTGGAGAGGTGACAATGCTGCTGCCTGGCTTCTAGAGGTTTGCCTGGCACTCATCCTGTTTCCAGTCACTTCACTTTCTTTCCATATAGGACTGGTACCCTTCCAGCTATTGCCCTGGTGCTGAATCCCAGAGCAGGTGGGTCTATGTGAGTTCTAAGTCAATGCAGACCCTTTAAGAAGAGTCTCATGAAAATCTGGCAGTTTCTTTCGCTGCCCCAATTACCACTGGTTTTTACAACCAGAAGTTATGGGGATTTATCTTCCTGGTGCTGGAACCTGGGGCTGTGTGGTCTGGCTTGAGGCTGGGATCTCTTTCTCCTGAGGCACCCCTCCCAAATTTTATCCACCACACATGAATGTGGGGCCCCCAGTTCTGCCACCTGTCTATGCCACACAAGTCTCTGTTCCTCTCTACCAATCTCCACATCTCTGCCCCTCCTACCTATCTGAATAAATGTTGTTTCTTTAAATCCTTGATTGTCAGACTTCTATACAGCTTGACTTTCTGATGGTTCTGGATGATATATGTTTGGTGATCTAGTTGTAATGTTTTCTGTAGTCATGTAAAGAGGCAAGGCATGTTTACCTATGCCTCCATCTCGACCAGAAGTCTATTACTTCAGATTGTATCATTATTTTTTCTTTTGTGGATGGCAAAATTATAGATACTGTATATTCATTTTTAATCAAAAATTTCAAATTGATGCTGCAAAAGAAATCTAGTAAAGCTGAGATAACTTTTAGAATTGTCAACTTACCCCAACAGAGCATACATTTTATACATTTTTTCCATTATAGAACACTCTGAAATCAAACACCAAGAAATCAAAGTTCTTGGATAAGTTCTTTGGTTAACATCATTAGATCATAGTACATAACTGCAAGTTATATACAGAACATTGATTTCTTTCTAGATAATTCTTTAGATATACTGCAACTTCAGCTGTTTTTTAGTTTGTCATTTTCCTACTATGAATATGAATAACTTGTAGGTAACTGAACAACAAGAAAATATATTTTCATAATTTTATTGTGTTGTACTTGCAATAGTCAGCATTTTTATTGTAACTGACAGCAATCCAACTCAAACTAGCTAAGTAAAAGATTGGAATTAATGGGAAAAAATGGGGCCTCTTACAGAGTTGATTGGATTTCTGTGGAGAGCAAGTAACGTCAGGTATATCAGGGAGAGAAACTTCAGACTTGACACAACCAGAACTCACTGTCTTTTGCACCATTCATCTGTCATCTGCTTAATTTTTCTGGGCTTCATGATCTCCTCCAAGAATTTTCCACTTGGAGCCCAAGATTACAACCTTCTTATTCTATTCTTCAAGAAAGAAGGAGTCTCTTTCTGCAGGAGAAAAAAGCCTCTGAGGAGTACTCTCATTGCCCTATCCTGGGGCCTGTACCTGTCCTCTAGAGCAGTCTCTTTTCTTAAAGAGATGACATACCTAATAGGATTGATCAAAACAAGGTTGTGTTCCCACCACTATGGGCCAAGATGTAGTGATGTAGTATAATTGACAGTCCAGTCACAACTAATTGGAAGGGGGGAAGGATAATTTCCCCAAGGAAAAGTGTAGCTGTTAGCAGATGAACATGGGGAGAGAAGAGGTATCCTAATATTCATATATTTACTAATTAAAAATAAGTAAATATATGTCCCTAGTCTTAATTCACTAGCATCTGAGCATGTAGAACATCTTGGTTTCATTCTTCTCTGGACAAGTCTAAAGGTCTGGTGGAATTCATATCCAAGGACCTCTTTACATCAAGAACTTGGCACCTCTTTGAAAAGATTTTAATCCAAAGGAACGGAATGTCATGACATGGAAGTGTTGCTTAAGGACAATGGGCCAAGAAAAAGAAAATGATTATGAATGCAACATTATTTCTGTCTGTCATCCTATAACTCAGATTATATATTGGACCAACCCGTGGATCCATGCCTGAGTCCCAATGTGAAAGCAGTACAATAAAAATGTGAGTAAATCTGAAAGGCTGTTTCACAATGATCTCTGTGGAATACTGAAGTACAAGAGCTCAGCAGCATTGATGGCAATAACTTCTGCAGTGACCTGAGACCACACCCCAGTACAGACATCTGCATTCTTAACATCAGGTGCCAGAGCATTAGCAAAGATACTGGTAGGCACTGGTAACTGTGGCTGTAGCACAGGAACCTCAAACTAGGCAGCTGCTTAACTGTTCATGATATTCTGGGGAAAAAAAAAAACCCACCTGGTGGACTAGCCAATGTGGACACGCTGTTTATTACTCACATTACAGGGGAGTGCACTGATGGCAGTGGATCCGTGCGAGAGAGACCACACCCCCCTCCAGTCTGAGGTTTGTTATAAGTGGTCCCAGACAAAGGAGGCCTGTGTCCTATGCATGACTCCATACTACACTATCTCAGTGTGTACGTGCAGAGGGAAAAGGTCAAGAAGCAGTCACAGGACAAGAAGCTGCTCCCAAAATGAGATAAGGGTGCAGTTATAATCCATTTCTGAAACAATACACATTCCTTCCCACCAGGGGCACCCTGGCCAGCCCTCTTTACGAGTGGTGGGAGAGCCATATGTTGACCCTACAATGGCAAAGACTTTGGAAGATAGCAAACTTTTCACTTTTGTCATTGCATGCACAGGAAATAATAGTAAAGCTGAGACAACTTTGTAAATTGTCATTCTACCCCAACAAAGCCTATATTTTTAACAGGATCACATAAAGCCAGAATAGGAGAGAAAGAGTTGACTGGGCTATGCTCAGAAGTTCTTCTGTCCCACAAAATGTTTACTGGAGCTGCAGTCATCTGTGTCTCAGCTGGTCTGGAATATCCAAGACGGAGCATTCCTATGGGGGACAGCTCAAGCTGGCTAGCATCGAAGACATCAGATGGGATTATTGACCAGAGTGTCTCAGTTTCTTTCCCCATGGCTCTGTGATGGTTTCTAAAAGGGAATATTTCAAGTAAAGAAATTGGAAGTTTCAGATATCTTAAGCTCAAACTTAGAAGTTATACAATGTCACTTTTGCCCCCTTCTATTGATTGAAACTGACTCCAGGGCAAGCCCAGATCCAATGTGGAAATGGTTTAAGTGAAAGTGTGAATACTGAAAGGCACGTTCATTAGGGGCCATGTTTATAAACTAGCTACTACACCTAGAGAACACAGTTTTGTGACTATTTTAATGATACTGTTTTCCCTATAAGCTATCTAGGAAATACCTGATAGACTAAAATATTATTCATTCACTTGTGTATTCATTAATCCATTCAACAAAAATTTAATTTCCTAATATGTACTATTCACTGTGCATGGTAGTAAAGACATTAATGCATTGGGTTGGCCAAAAAGTTTGTCTCTTTTTTCTGTAAGATGACTCTAGTAGCACTTAGTTGTCTTTAACTTCATTTGAGACACTTTTGTTAGATTGTATTGTGACAGCTGTCATATCAGCATGCATTTTTTTTAAAAAATCAAATTTGGTGAATTTTTGTGTAGCCATTTTAATTTTGAAGATGGAAGAAAATGTGGAACATTTTTGGCATATTATGCTTTATTATTTCAAGAAAGGTAAAAACACAACTGAAATGCAAAAAAAAGATTTGTGCAGAATATGAAGAAGGTGCTGTGACTGACAGAACATGTCAAAAATGGTTTGCGAAATTTCATGCTGGAGAGTTATCATTGGATGATGCTCCTCAGTTGGATAGACCAGTTGAAGTTGACAGTGATCAAATCAAGACATTAATTAAGAACAATCAACATGGGAGATAGCTGACATACTCAAAATACCCAAATCAATGAAGTTACTGGTGAAAATGAAAAATGCGTCTTTTATGGAAAAAAAGCATGGACTTTTTGGTCAACACAACCAATATGGTGGTGCAGTAAAAATGAACACAGACATGCAATGGTATAACGGATAGAAAAGAGGCAGGGAACAAGGGCCACGAGAGCACAGAAAAGAGGAGATAGAATAAAGTGCCAGGGAAAATTTTTTCCTCCAAGGCAACAACCAAGTTGAGCATCAAAAGATGTATAGGAGAGCAATTGTCAGAAGGAATAGTATACTAGAAAGTAGAATAAGGTGTGTCTAGGGTCCTGAGGGGAGTGGCCAGTGAGGCAGGTGTTACAAAGCTTGTGAAGGATCTTATAGCCTATGCTGAGGAGTTTGGACATTATTTGGTGGAGAATGGAAAGCCATTTAAAATATTTAAGTAAGAAGAGGACATCGACATAGTATTATTTTAGAAGCATCACACTAGCAGCAGTGCATACTATGGAGGGAGGAGGGAGGTAATAAGCTGTTTAGAAGGTTTTGGTAATTGTCCCAGTTAGGGAACTAATGAGGGCTTAACCTAAGACACTGTGAGGGCAGAGAAGAAGAATTAAGGAGGAATGAGAAAATTTGGTAGTTGATTGGACGTGGACAGTGAAGAAGAGGGAGGAATTTTTTGGCATATTCTTGTATTAGTCAGGAGAGGTTATGATATGCTGTGATAACAACACCCTGTAATCTCTGGATCTTTTTTCTTTCGCATGCAGTGTCTCTTTCAACTTGTAGCTCTGCTATCTTCCATGATTCATGACCTCTAAATTTGTGATAACTGAGAGAAAAAAAGAGATTGAGAGGAATGCCATTTCTCAAGTGCCTTAAAGATTGAGAAAAATGCCATATCTTAAGTGCCTTGTCCTGGAAGAGACATATATCACTTCCATTTCCACTGACCAGAACCATGTAGATGATCCCAACCTAATCACAAAGGAGGTGAGATAATGTTTAGAAACATGGATTTTGGGTGCCATTACTATTAACAATGTTAAATTAGCAGTATGGACTCTGAAAATACACTGGTTGAGTTTAAGTCAGTTCCTGTACTTACTAGTCATTTAGTTGTGGGAAAGTTTCTGTTTTCTCATTGGTAAAATATTAACAATAGTGCTTACCCTGTTTTAAACATTGAATAACATAATGCACATAAAAGACAGTGCCTGAGACAAAGCAGGCACTCAATTAATGATAATAATAATATTCCATTTAAAACAATTCCAACATTTTCTTCTGAATGACCAGGCGAAAGGGATAAAGGGGGTGGGATGGAACAAGTTCAGGAAAGGATATAAATTAACTTGTAGACATGTGGAATTTACAGTGGAGATGTTTAGAAGGCAATCACAAAATGAAACTGGAGCTTCAGAAAGAAACAGGGCTGACAATATGAACCTAGGAAGCATCAGTAAGTAGGAGATAACTTAAAGTTTGGGTGTGGGTGAGATTGCTAGGGGCAGTGACTACGGGCAGCCTAAAGGAAAATGGAAGTTTGAAGGCAGAGCCCTGACCAGTACCAGTGTTTAAGAAGAGGACAGAGACCACATCAGAATAACCAAATCACTAAGAGCAAACCAAAAGGAAGTAAAAGGGAAGTTTGAGATAGTCTCAATCCTTTTAGAATTAATAACAATTTATTACTATTTACTTTTTAAATGTTTTTCGAGTTTTTTACATTTATTTTTAGAGAGGGGAAAAGGAGGGAGAAAGACAGGGAGAGAAACATCAATGTGCAGTTGCCTGTCACATGCACCCTGCTGTGGACCTAGCCTGCAACCCAGGCATGTGCCCTGACTGGAAATAGAACCAACGACCCTTTGTTGGCTGGCCAGCACTCAATCTACTGAACCATACCAGTCAGGGCTCTATTTACTTTTAAATTTAGTTCAAAGATAATGGTATTTGATACAGACTTTAAATTTAATCAGCAGGGCTTTAAGTAAATATTACAAGTAGCTTAAGAGGAAATGTTTATCATGTTTATAATACAAGAAATGATTACATAAGAATGGTTATAGTTAATCAGCATATAATAATTTTTTACAGCATTTTGGTTAGAAAACAACTCCTGTCTTACTAAAAAGAAATAACTTTCTGTTTCTATAGAGAATGCCAATGCAAAGAAACAAATCAGGCCTCGGTGGCTGCAAAAACTAAAGAGACATACAAAGTAAGAAAGTGGCTTAATTCAATAGTTTCACGCACTGTAATAGTAATTTCATGAACCTATAACAGATGTAAAGGGCAGGGGTTGTGGGACAAGGAAAGATTAGGGAAAAAATCTTTCTGAAAACTTCCAATATAGTAACAGCAGTTTAATCTCCAACTAGAAAAGGGCATATTTTGGGGAGGTTGCTTTGCAGCCATTATCATGGCATATTCGTTGTCATTTCAAGTGTAGTATTACTCCGTTAACTGCCTAAACTTTGACATACTGCCACCAAGTGGTAGGAAGTGTATAGAGGAAGATATATTTTTTTCTGCATTTTATTCTTTTGAAACCACAGTACTTTTTTCCTGAAATGTTATTTTATTCTACTGAAGTTACACACACACACACATACACACGCACACACACACACACGAGATTATTTATTGGTCCCTGTTGATGTACTGCCTATATCCCCGCAGTCAACTCTTGAGGTCACTTGCAGCTTCATGGAATTTTTTTCTTTGAGGTCTGTCCAGAGGGTATCCTGCCATGTAATATGAAAAATAGAGACATTTATTGGAGAAGATATAAGAAACATTATACACAAGACAATGACAGCTTTGTCTCCTTCAAAGTAGACACCTTGGGACCTCACACAGTTCTCCCAGTCACCATCCACTGCCCCATCCAATTTTCTTGAATCTTATCCATGGTCTGAAACTTCTTCCCTTTCAAAGGTGATTTTAGTTTTGGGAAAAGCCAGAAGCTACAGGGTGCCAAATCTGAGCCATAGTGGGGCTGAGTCACCTGGGTGATTTGATGTTTCACCACAAAACTCTATGAGATGTGACACCTGAGTGGGTGCATTATCGTGATGAAGCTGACAATCCCCAGTTGCCCATAGCTGTGCCCTTCTGAATCATCTGAATAGCTCCCATGGAAGGATGTTCAAGCTTAATGCAAAATTTGATGCAGACTCATTGCTCTAGTTGCTCAGTCATTTTGAATGTGATGGCCACACAGTACACATGCTCACTCAACGGGGTGTACTGCCCCCACTGACTAGTACAGTAAAGTCATCAATGTTTATATATGTGTATTCCAATCCACTCTCCTTGGCTACCAGGTTACACTGATGTTGTGCAAACCATTCTTGTTATATTAACACTGGCTGGACTTTTTCTGAACAGGCCGTATGCCAAGGCCACCTTACCTCAAGCACCTGTGTCTCTCTGCCCGGAGACCTTCTCTGGTCTCAGCAGCATGCTCAGCCCATTTGTGCGGCAGGGTTATAACAGCCCAGAATAACCAAATAAGTGAGGGATGAGATCTGTGGATATATATCCTAGCTTCCTCACCATTGAAGGGACACTTCCATAGTGAGTTCTAATCGATTCTATGAACTCTCAGAGCTACCCAGGGGAATTGAGCCCAGTTGTCCACAGCAGTAATCCACTCATTAATGCATCGACTTTTCTTTTTCCCTTGCTTCCATTCATCACTCTTCCTGGGACCACCTACTAGTTAAACTTCTTGTACCAGAGAACCCAGATAAGATAGTAGAACCCTTTGTAATGATCTTTATCTTTTTCTTATCAATTCACTTTTAGTTTTATTTTAAAGAAAAAATCCTTCCCAGCAGTGTCTTCTAGGTCCTGCTGTTCATTTACAAATAATCTAAAGATTATCTCTTAGCAGACTGCAAAATTTGTTTTAGTCACAAACAGAATGTTCACTCTGCCTAGATTTTTGCCTGTGCAACACATGTTTGATTTTGTTATCCTGTAAGTGGGGAGTAAACTAGATCCTGACTATGAAGGGAAAAAATATTAACCTCTCACTAAGTTACTTTGTCAAAGAACTTAACCTCCTAGTGCCAATTTCCTCATCTATAACATGGGGATAATAATGCTTACCTCTTAAACCCTGTGGGGAAGATTAAATGAGGTTATGACATGAATACAAGGTCTGATTAAAAGTGGTTCATTCTTTAATGAAATACTGTAGTAAAAATCTAGCAAAGTACCTCACATGTATCTTAGATATTTTCTTCCCATCCTCTTTCTCTTTAAGTTTTACTTTCCTCCTCTAAATAAGACCAAACAAAATAACAAAAGAACATATTCTTATCTGTACCATAAAACCCTTCATAACCATTTTTCCTTATTTATAAGTAACTTACTTGTTTGCTCTTTAATACTCTCTCCAACCTATTCGGTTTGTTTTTATTTCTCTCTGTCTTCTCTTCCTCCTTTCTTACCAGAAATGCTCTTCCACCCAACTTTTCCTGTTTTTTTTTTCACTAGTCTACTCTGACTGTATTATTTTTCTAATTTTATTTTAGAGTTTTTCTGAACAGTTTAAAGTAATAAGACAGATTTCTTAGAACTTTTTCATAAGGTAAAAGAATCCCTTGCAAACTATTTTGAACAAAAGTATATGTATTTTAAAATCATGTTAAAACTGGTTTTCTTTAGTGGTTCTAGAGAAGTTGACAAAATGAATTTGGAATTATTTCTAACTCTAAGTTAATCTAAGCAGGAATTCTATGTTCAGCTCAGCAGTAGAGATTCTATTTTCATTCAGTTGGAAGTATCCTCACTAATAGTTGTGTCATAAGCACAACTATTCTATTCTATTATTACCCTATTATTTCTATTCTAAGATACAATCTATATTTAGGAGTCTTGAAGTCTAAGTTAATATGCCTTGCTCATTTCAGATTTTCCCTGCCTTAGAATGAAAACAGATTGCTGTGTTGTATTTGTAAAATATCTTTAAGAGCAGATGAGTGGGACAGGCTGCCACTCTTATAGAGAAGTGTCTTGGCCCTTAACTCAAGTATCACCCCCTGGAACAGAGAATAGAAGTATTTTAAAATTATCAACAATGTTCTTTTTGTCTCCTCTTAGTTTTTCTATTTTTATTAGTCTACCCTTTACTTTTGAAATCATTAAATTAATTTTTTTAATCTTTAGATTTCTGGGTGAAAAGGGGGTTCTACAAAAAGTAACGTCATAGGGTGAGCTGATCCCCGGCATATAACTTCTCTAGTAAAAGTTCATCTTTGCCCTGGTTGGATGGTTTGGTTGGTTAGAGCACTGTCCCAAAACACCAAGACTGAAGTTCGATCCTCAGTCAGGGCACATACGAAAATCAACCAATGAATGCATGAATAAGTGAAACAACAAATTGATGTTTCTCTCTCTTTCTCCCCTCCTTCCTTCCTCTCTAAAATCAGTTTTTTAAAAAAGTTAATCTTTGCCTTCAGCAAGTCCTGTTCAGTGTTTCTGTTAACACACCTTCAAAACGCTTCCTTTCAGACCCCTCAGAAGAGAAACCACCCTAAAGACAGCACATAATCTCCTTAACTATCCTGTCATCCAGACACCACCTTACTTTCTCCCACCTTCAGGTAACCTTCCCTACAGTCCCTCCTTAATTCCAAATGCATAAAAGAAGCAGCAAACTGCCATTTTAAGAAGTATTTGTATCATTCTATTGAGATCTTGCTTCCAGACATATCCTCTTTTTGTCTCAAATACATTTTTATAAAAATTCTCTATAGATTTGGACATTCTTAAGTTCACCACTTTGTGTATTTTTGTAAAAAATTTTTTGAATGCCAAATGAAAATACATTTCAAACTTTTTTGAAAGAGGCTTCTCACTTTTCAAATCTCACAAGAAGAAAAAAATGCTCTTGGCCATATTGAAGTATTTTAATAACTTGGCTATAAAAATAATACACATTCATATATACTCCCTACTATTCATTAGTCTTTGTGAATTTAAAAAATATAAATGTACAAAGTAGTAAAGAATTTCAAAAGTTTAATTTTACCGCCATCAGAGAACCATCTTTTAAGGGTGATTTATTTCAGGTCTTTTTCTGTGAATGTAGGCCCATACTTTTTTTTTAAATCATTCTGGCCCTGGCTGGTGTGGCTCGGTGCATTGAGTGCAGGCCTGAAGACCAAAGCATCGCTGGTACATGCCTGGGTTGCAGGCCAGGTCCCCAGTGGGGGGCACATGAGAGGCAACCACATATTGATGTTTCTCTCTCTTTTTTTCTCCCTCCCTTCCCCTCTCTAAAAATAAATAAATAAAATCTTTAAAAAATAAAAAAATCATTCTGTGTAATAAAATCTTATCTGATTTTTTGTTAACACAATGTCATAAACATTTTCCTTTATCTTTTAAGTATACTTTTATATCACTTTAAATAGCTGCATCACACATAACATCCTATGACTAGACAAAAACTGACAAGACAGTCTAAAATAGTAGATAGGTTTTTGAAAGAAATAAAACTAAATTTAAATGCTGCCATCTGCTTCTTACTAGCTTTATGATCATGATCAGCATGCTTAATGTCTCAGAGTCCAATTTTTAATCTATAAAATGAAAAATAAATGAGTCGACAAATGTGAAATTCCATATAGTACTTGACATAAAATAAATTCAATAAGAGGGAATTCAACAAATAAATAATAGATAGATGCAATTATACTATTTTTAATTTATCATACCATTATAAAGAATGTTACATCAACATCATTGTTCCTAATTCTTTGTGAATTTCTATGATTAATTTCTAAATATAAATTTTTGGAAATAGAAGTGCTGAGCCAAAGATTACATATATTTTTGAAAGTTTTATATGAATTGTAAACCACCATCCTAACAATTTACACTTCTACCAATAGAGAATACATGTGTGTGCTTCTCAGTTCCTTCCCCTGACTTAACAGTGTAAGGGAAAATTTATATTTTGTTATTTTAATACATATAACTGAACATTTTGTTGTTAAAAATATAATATTCTGGTTTCTCTTCAGATCATATAAATCTTTTGCTTTTTAAAAATATAATTCATGGTCATTTACATGTATTCTTTTGTGAATGGATTCTTTATAATTAACATGCATTTTTTTCATTGTGTTTATTCTTTTAATAATTTGTAAGATTTTTAAAAAGATTTTATTTATTTGTTTTTACAGAGAGAGGAGAAAGGAGGGTAAAGAGGGGGAGAGGATCCATTCATCAGTTGTCTCTAGCACACCCCCACCTGGGGACCTGGCCTGCAACCCTGACTGGGAATTGAATCAGCAACCTTTCAGTTCACAGTACAGCACTCAATCCATGAAGCCACACCAGCCAGAGCACAATTTGTAAAATTTTTAAGATACTTTATTTACACATGTTTAGCAGTCTTCTAAGTTTAACATGTTTGAAATTTTTGCTCTTGATTATTTTGTTTTAATTTAATTTTGTTTTCATTTAAATTTATTGGGATGACATTGGTTAATAAGATTATATACTTTCAAGTACATTACATTGTGTACCCACCACACAAAGTCAAATCATCTTCCATCACCATATATTTGGCCTAATTTACCCTTTACCACTCCCCACCCTGCTTCCTTCTGGCAACTACCATACTGTTGTCTGTGTTCTTGAGTGTTGGTTTTATTTCCCACATATGAATGAAATCATAAGGTTCTTAGCTTTCTCTGACTAACTTGTTTCACTTAGCATAAGATTCTCAAGGTCCACCCATGTTGACACAAATGGCAGTATTTCATCTTTTGTTATGGCTGAGTAGTATTGCATTACATATGTGTACCACATCTTCTTCTTTACCCAATCCTCTATCAAAGAACACTTTGGTTGTTTCCATATCTTGGCCACCATAAATAATACTGCAATGAACAGAGGGCTGCATATATCATTGCAAATGAATGTTTTCAATTTTGGGGGGTAGATACACAGAAAAGGGATTGCTGGATCATATGGTAACTTTATTCCAAATTTTTTGAGGAAGCTTCATACTGTTTTCCATACTGGCTGTACCAGTTTACATTAGCACCAGTAGCAAATGGTGGTACTCGCTACTGGAATTTTTTTCCACAACCTCTCCAACATTTGTTATTAATTGTCGTGTTGATAATATCCATTCTAAGAGGTATGAGGTAGTATCTCTTTGTAATTTTGAATTGTACTTCCCTAATACCTAGTGAAATTGAACATATTTTCATATATCTCTCAACCATTTGTATGTTGTGAGAGAAGTATCTATTCAGATTTTCTGCCCATTTTTTAATTGGATTGTTTGGTGTTGAGTTATATGAGTTATGTATTTTGGACAGAATCTCTTATCAGAGCTGTTGTTGGCCAGTATCTTCTTTCACTTGGTTGTTTATCTTTTTATTTTGTTAGTTTCTTTTGCTATGCAGAAGCTTTTTAGTTTGATATAGTCCCATTCACTTATTTTTGCCTGTGCTTCCCTTGCTTTTGGGGTCAAATTCATAAAATATTTTCTAAGACCAAGGTCCATAAGTTTATTACCTGTTTCCTATGTTTACTTCTATGTAATTTATTATGTCAGGTCTTATATTTAGGTCATTGATCCATTTTGAATTAATATTTGTACATGGGAACAAACTATAGTCTGGTTTTACTCTTTTGCACGTGGCTTTCTAATTTTCCCAGCATCATTTATTGAAGAGGCTTTCTTTTCTCTGTTGTATATTTTTGCCTCCTTTGTCAAAAATTATATGTCCACATACAACTAAAATTTCCAGAGTAGCATATTGATAAAAAAAAACAACCATATGCTGCCTTCAAGAGATATATCTAAGCTGCAAGAATGGACTCAAAGTGAAAGAATGAAAAATGATTCTGCAAGCAAATAGCATCCTTAGAAAAGCAGGTGAAGCCATACTTGTATCTGACAAAATAGATTTTGAGATAACAATGGTAACAGGAGACAAAATGGACATTGTATGATGATAAAGGGTACTACACATAAAGACATAACACTTCTCAATATATATGTATCCAGTCAGGGAGCACCAAAATATATTAAGCAACCACTAACAGAACTAAAGGGAGAAACTGACGAAAACACAATCATAGTAGGAGACCTAAATACTCCACTGACAGCTCTAAACAGATCATCCAAACAGAAAATCAATAAAGAAATATCAGCCTTACATGACACACTAGACCAAGTGGGCATAATTAACATTTCTAGGGCCTCTCATCCCAGAACATCCAATTATGCCTTCTTCTTCAATGCAAATGGAATATTCTCAAGGACAGACCATGTGTTGGGTCACAACACTAGCCTCAACAAATTTAGGAAGACTGAAGTTTTACCAAGCATATTCTCTGACCACAATGATTTGAAATTAAAAATCAACTGCAGAAAGGAAGTTAAAAAACCCACAAACATGAGGAGATTAAATAGCATACTACTCAAAAGTGACTGTGTCAAAGAATGAATAAAAGGTGAGATCAAAAGATATATAGAGGCAAATGAGAATGACAATATGACATATCAAAACTTCTGGGATGCAGTGCAAGCAGTAATAAGAGGGAAGTTTATATCATTACAGGCCTATCTCAAGAAACAAGAAAAAGTTCAAGTAAACAACCTAACACTACATCTTTTTTAAGATGTTACAGCATATACTTTATGCTATTACAGTTGTTCCAGTTTTTTCGTCTTTGCTCCCCTCCACATGGTACCACCATTCCCTCCAGTAATCCGCCCTGTTAGTTCATGTCCATGGGTCATGCATATAAGTTCTTTGGCTTCTCCATTTCCTATAGTGTTCTTAACATCACCCTAGCTATTTTGTACCTACCAATCTGTGCTTCTTAATTCCTGTACCTTCTCCCCGGAACATTTCCCCAAGCCCCTTCCCAACTGATAACCCTCCATGTGATCTCCTTACCTATGATTCTGTTCTGTATTGCTTGTTTGCTTAGTTTGTTAGTTGGATTCATTTATTGATAGTTGTGAATTTTAATGTTCATAGTTTTGATTTGCTTTTTCTTATGCAATTCCCTTTAGCATTTCGTATAATAATGGCTTGTTGATGATGGACTCCTTTAGCTTTACCTTGTCTGGGAGACACTTTATCTGCCCTTCCATTTTAAATGATAGTTTTGCTGGATAAAATAATCTAGGTTGTAGGTCCTTGCTTTTCATCACTTTGAATACTTCTTGACAGTCCCTTCTAGCTTGCAAAGTTTATTTTGAGAAATCAGCTGATAGTCTTATGGGACACCCTTTGTAGGTAACTCTCTGCTTTTCTCTTGCTGCTTTTAAGATTCTCTCTATCTCTAACCAGTGGCATTTTAATTATCATGTGTCTTGGTGTGCTCCTCTTGGTGTCCATCTTGTTTGGAATTCTCTGTGCTTCTTGGACTTGTATGTGTATTTACTTCACCAAATTATGAAAGTTTTCTTTCATTATTTTTTGAGATAAGTTTTGAATTTCTTTCTCTTCCTTCTCTCCTTCTGGCACCCCTGTGATTCAGATGTTGGTATGTTTAAAGATGTCCCAGAGGTTTCTAAACTTATCCTTGGATTTTTTGTTTGTTTGTTTCATTTTTCTTCCTGCTCTTTTGGTTGAATTTTTTTTCTTTCTTGTGTTCCAAACTGTTGATTTGATTCCTGGATTCATCCCCTCCACTGTTGGATTCCTGTAGATTTTACTTTATTTCACTTAATGCAGCCTTCTTTTCTGCCTCAGTCTTTTTTATGCCATTGAAGTACCCAGTGAGTTCCTGGAGGAACCTCACAACCAGTGTTTTGAACTGTGCATCTGATAGGTTGCTTATCTCTATTTATTTAGTTTTATTTTTCTGGAGTTTTGTTCTGTTCATTCATTTGGGCCGTAATTCTTTGTCTCCTCAATTTGGCAGCCTTCCTGTGTTTGTATCTGTGTATTAGCTAGAGCTGCTTTGACTCCCTATATTAGTAGTGTGGCCTATTGTAGAAAAGCACACCTGTTAAGTAGTATGGGACGGAGGCTTAGGTAAGCACCAGGATGGGGCAACCTGTGTCCCTGCTCTGTTGCTGTGTCTGGGAAGGCTTGCCAAGGGGGCAATGCCACTGCCTGGCCTTTGGAGTTTTGCCCAGGAGGAAGTTTTCTCTTGGCATTCACACTTTACTTTCTCCCCATATGCCACTGGTGCCCTTCCAGCTGTTTCCCTAGTGCTGAATCCCAGAGAGAATGAGTCTGTGTAAGTCCTAAGTCTGTTGTGTGCCCTTTAAAAGAAGTCTCCTGAGAATTTTACAGTTACTTCTGCTGCCCCAACCCCACTGGATTTACAGCAGAAGTTAGGGGGACTTATCTTCCTGGTGCTGGAACCCTGAGCTGGGTGGTCTGGACTGGGGCTGGGACCCTTTGTTCCTGAGGTATCCCTCCCATTTTTTGTCTACCACATGTGGATGTGTGACTACGTGTTCCCATCTCCATGCCTTCCTATTACTCTTTATGACCCTCCACCTCTCTGTTCCTCTCTGAGTCTCCACCCCTCCTAGCCATCTAGATGAATATGGTTCCTTCAAATCCTTGGTTGTTGGGCTTCCATAGCTCAATTTTCTGACAATCCTGGGTGATATTTGTTTTGTAGTTTAGTTGTATTTTTTTACTGTAGTTGTGCACAGAGGCCAGGTATGTTTATCTACACCTCCATCTTGACCCTCTAACATTACAACTTAAAGAACTAGAAAAGGAAGAACAAAAGCAACCCAAAGTTAGCAGAAGAAAGGTAATAATGAAAATTAGAACAGAATTAAATGAAATAAAGAACAAAAAGCCTATACAAAAAATTAATACAACACTGGGGGGGTGGGCTAGGATGAAAGTAAGAGGCAGAAAACTGTATGTGAACAACAATTAAAGTGAAAAAAAAAAAGGTTTGGAAGACAGTTTCACAGAGAGAGGGATAGTTTGGAAAAAATTAATACAACAAAGTGCTAATTCTTTTCAAAGATTAATAAAATTGACAAACCCCTGGCTAGACTCACTAAGGAAAAAAGAGAGAAGAGTCACATAAAAAATTAGAAATGAAGAGGAAGTTACCACAGATATTAGAGAAGTACAAAGGATCATAGTAGAATACTATGAAAGACTATATGTCACCAAATTCAATAACCTAGAAGAAATGTAGTTCCTGGAAATATATAAACTTTCTATATATATAGATATAAAACCATGAAGAATTAGAAAATCTAAATAGATTAACAGTGAGGACATTGAAACAACCATCAAAAACCTCCCCTAAAAATAAAACTCCAGGACCAGGTGGCTTCATTAGTGAATTCTATCAAACATTCAAAGATTCGATACCTATTCTTCTCAAACTCTTCCCAAACACTGAAGAAGAATCAGTGCTTTAACACATTTTTATGAGGACAACATAATCCTGATACAAAAACCTGGCAAGAATAATACAAAAAAAGAAAACTACAGACCAATATCTCTGATGAATACATATGCAAAATCCTAAACAAAATACTAGCAAGTCAAGTACAACAATTATTAAAAATATAATACATCACTATCAAGTGGGGTTCATTCCAGGGGTGTCAGGATGGTTCAACACATGCAAATCCATCAGTGTAATACAGCACATTAACAAAACAAAGGATAAAAATCATATGATCTTTTTAATAGATGCAGAAAAAGCTTTTGATAGGATAAAATATCCATTTATAATTAAAACACTAAAAAAAATAAATTAAAAAAGAGAAAAAATTGCCCTAGCTGCTGTGGCTCTGTGGACTTAGCATAACCCTGCAAATGGAAGGGTCACCAGTTTGATTCCTAGTCAAGGTAGTGCCTGAGTTGTGGACCAGGTCCCCAGCTGGGGACATGCAAGAGACAACCAATCAATATTTCTCTCACACATCAATGTTTTTCTTCTTCTCTTTCTTTCTCCCTTCCACTCCCTCCAAAAATAAAAAATAAATAAAATAAAATTTTAAAAAGAGAAAAAATTCAAAACAATAAAATATGTATAGAAGGAAAATATCTGAGCATAATAAAGGCCATATATCACAAACCCTCAGCTAATTTAACACTTAATTGTAAAAAACTGAAAGATTTTCTTCTAAAGTTAGGAACAGGACAAGGATGTTCACTCTTACCACTCTTATTCAACATAGCCCTGGAAGTCCTAGCCAGAGCAATCAGGCAAGAGAAAGGAATAAAAGATATCCAAATTAGGAATAAAAAAAGAAAAGTGTCACTTTTTGCAGATGAAATGATTCTTTATATAGACAACCCCAAAGACTCCACCAAAAAACTATTAGAAACAAGAAACAAATACAGTAAAGTCACAGGATACAGAATAATATACAAAAACCCGCTGCATTCCTATATACTAACAAAGAAATTTCAGAAAAATAAATGAAAAAAATTCCTTTTGCAATTGCAACAAAAATAATAAAATACTTAGGAACAAACTTAACAAAGGATGTGAAGGACCTATATACTGAAAACTACAAAGCACTATTAAGAGATTGAAAAAGACACAATGAAATGGAAAAATATTGTGTGTTCATGGATTGGAAGAATTAACATAGTTAAAATGTACCTAATAGCCCAAGCAATATACAGATTTAATGCAATCCCCATTAAAATCCTAGTGTTTTTTTAAAGAAAGAGGACAAAAAAATCAGATTTGTATAGATCTGATTATCTATAATCAAAGGATCCCAATTAGCCAAGGCAATCATAAAAAAGAATGATGCCAGAGGTATCACACTACCTGGCTTCAGATTATACTACAGGGCAATCATAATCAAAACAGCATGATATTGGCAGAAAAACAGACACACAGATCAGTGGAACAGAGTTGAGAGCCCAGTAATAATTACTTGTCCATGGGTATATGGACAAGTAATTTTTGACAAAGGAGCCAAAAACATACAATGAAGAAATGTTATGTTTTTTAACACGCATAAATTTTAAATATTTATTTATAATCTTCTAAATATTGTGGTTCTCCATGTATAGCAAGAAAAGCATTTTAAGATGCTATCCCAAGAAATATATATATATTTTTTAAACAAGTATTTTATTTTATTTTATTTTAAAGATTTTATTTATTTATTTTAGAGAGAGAAGGGAGGGAGGGAGAGAGAGAGAGAGAGAGAGAGAGAGAGAGAAACATCAATGTACGGTTGCTGGGGGTTATGGCCTGCAACCCAGGAACGTACCCTGGCCGGGAATCGAACCTGGGACACTTTGGTTCCCAGCCCGTGCTCAATCCACTGAGCTACGCCAGCCAGGGCCCAAGAAATATATTTAAAGTTGTGGTCTTTAATAGGAGGCAAGAATTTAGAGGGAAAGGTTTAGGATTTAATAATTCAAACATTTGAGAATATGTATTTTCTTAGGACTAGAAAATCAAATTCAGGTAATGATTTCGAATGTGTTGTGTGGACTTTGTGGGAACAGAGAGAAGGTTAGGAGCACAGAAACATAATGAGTTTGGGGCATCTGCTTTTTGCTAGGTACTATGTTTGGTGCTTCAGACTGCTGAGTCATTTAACACTCAGACCAATCCTATTAGATCAGTAATCTACCCATTTTACAGTGACCTTTCGTTTGACATATATTCGTTGAGCACAGCATGAGTTTTTAGACTTCCTTTCATGGAAAGTGAATACTGTCTCAGTAGTCAATAGACCCAGGACTTTGTTCCTAAGACTACTGGATGTTGACCAGACCCACATCGTCCTGAGGGGCTTAATGATCAAGCAAAGGAGTGGGAGGCAGGTGAGTCAGGGTGCTAGGTGAGGTTAATTTGAGTCAAATGAAAAAAATCAAAATAAAAGTCCCGACTAAAGGAAGTAAGTTTTCTGTGTAATTACAGGCTTTTCAGTGGCTGACTGACTCAGTGGTCAGCAAGTTGGGCTGTGATACAAGAACAATGGATAAAATGTGATAAAGCTTTTGTCCAAGTCCTTGTTCCAGCCCAGGCTTGTAAAACAAAAGCTCTTGAGTTACTTATCAATAGAAATCAAATAGCACAGAGAGACTGTTCATTTGACAGGCAGTTTCCAAGTCCAAGGAGCAGAGCCATGGTCTGTAAGCAGCCTTATAGTTCAAGCTGGAAAAGCAAACAAACCAACCCAGAAAAAAAATATTGGACCACAGATATTAAAGTTCTTATAAATCCTCACAATGTTTTCATGAATTGACTATGAATGACAATGTCTAGCCAGATTTTGATTACTATATAGCTAAAACCACTTTTTTTGCAAACTTTCTACCATTTGCACTAGCACAGAGTTATGCTGTGATGATGATTGATGCCATTTTTTAAGGCTTTTATTTCTATTTTGATTTGCATCAGACAAGGTACATTCCCAAAATGCTTACCAGTATAGCTCTTGACTGAAAATAACATTGTAGAAATGTTACATCACTCAACCAAATCAAGAATGTTTTCAGGTCAGTCATTTGTAGATTATGATTATGTGGTGTGTGTATGAATGGTGTGTGTGGGGGTGAAGGTGTGACCAAAATTGCATTATGGCTTATCAAATACAAGGGTGATCTTACCAATCACATGGGATTTCTTGGCCTTAGGAATAAGAATGGATTTTTTATAAGTTATGAAAGCAATCTATCATCATATATTCAAATATAGGCTGTTGACTTCCATTCAGGAGGAAGTTTTAAGCTTCTTTTTGAAATTCTCCTGGCTGGCATAGCTCAGTGGATTGAGCACAGGCTGCGAACCAAAGTGTCGCAGGTTCGATTCCCAGTCAGGGCACATGCCTGGGTTGCAGGCCATGACCCCCAGCAACCACACATTGACGTTTCTCTCTCTCTTTCTCCCTCCCTTCCTTCTCTAAAAATGAGTGAATAAAATCTTTAAAAAAAAAAAAAAAAAAAAAAAGAAATTCTGTGTTTACAGGAAAGTGCAAGAGGAAGAAGAAAATAAAGAGAAGCAAAGTCACCGCTCCACAGTTCTTTTTACTTGATTTTCTCCTTTCCTGTTAACTCCTCTCTCTTTCCACCCTTTCAGCATAATAATTTTTAGATCTATTAATATTTGGTGATTCATTTTGGCTTTTAGTGACATAAGTACTGTGGGCCAAACCCCTCTTAGGAGAGAGAACCCTGTTCTCAAGACATTTTCAAGGTAGGGAGAGCTTGGGAAACTGTTTCCATAGATGCAGGATGTGTGGCAATGGGACTAAAGAGAAAGAAAAATAACTGCCAGAAGCAGAAGAGAAAAAAAAGAAGTAGATTGGGTTTGAGAAGGCAGAGGTGTTGGGAGGCTGGAAATTCAAGTTTGTATGGAAATGGGAGGCAAATTATGAACACATAATTTTATTAAATCTTAGGCCTTTTCATCCCTCCAGTCTGTGGTATTCTCTTCCAGCTGCATCTGGTTAGGGAGAGATTGGGTGCAATGCCACAGGTGTCTCCTTTAAAGCTGGGCTGCAGGCCTGCTCCCGCCACTCACCCTTGCTCAGGTGAGTGTGGGACGGAAGTGGGAGGCAGGTCTTAGGGGTTCTTCCAGGTTCCTTGAAATAACCTTTTCCTCTTCTATACTTAGTATTAAGGTGCATCCTCAATTTTGCCCCCAACTTTGGCTACTCATTAAAGGCCCAGAGGCCTGAAGTGTTTGAGTTGGGCTTCTTGTTTTTCAAGCTCTCTGCACACACCTTGACAGCTGCCCTGGAGGAGACTCCACACAGGAAGTGAACTGGGGGTTGTGGGGCATGGTGAGCAGAGAAGGGAGGCACGTGGTGTAAGCCAGGTGAAGGCTGCATAATTGTTTCATTTCAAACATGCGAAGAGAGAGGGGACCTGGAATGGACCAGTGGGAGTTGATCACTCCTACAGTAATAATGGTGTGACTTGACTTTAAGTTTGCCAATGGATTCTTCCAATTCTTATCTGATTGGTTGCTCACAATTAATATTCCCCTGAGCATGCACATCATACTTTTACAACATCCTTGATATTTTTCTTTAGAAGCTTCTCATCCAACCTCAAGTTGGTGACAAGCAAATATTAATAAAGTTTCCAAAAAAGTAAATTTTCTTTCCTTCTCTCATAACAAAAGGAGACAAAAAAAATTATGGTGTGGTTCTAAGCTCATGGGCCAGGTTTAATAGTTAAATCTTCCAATGAGTTTTTAATTTAGTTCTCAAGATTTGTTGGATGCACTGGTTTGCTAGGGCTTCCATGCCCTAGCAAACAAACTGGGAGGCTTAAATGACATAAATTTATTTTTCACAATCTGGAGGGTAAAAGTTCATAATCAAGGTCTCTGTAAGGTTGGTTTCTTCTCAGACTCCTCTCTTTGGTTTCCAGATGGCGGCCTACTCTCTGTGTCCCCAAATGATCTTTCTCTGTGCATGCTATCCCCAATCTCTGCCCACACAGTCATATTGGATTAAGGTGCACTCTAACAGATTATTTTAACTGAACCACCTCTTTAAGATAAAGGCCCCACCCCCAAATACATTCTGAGGTACTGAGGGTTAAAAATTCAACATATGAATTTGGGGGGGGGTGCAAAATTCAACCAATAATATCAACTATTATCAACATTTTAGATGTAAAAAAAAAGGATCTTCTTCTGTGTGTATACTTGGAATGTGAGCTAAAGAAGTTCAGCCAGTTATCTCATTATTGAATAAAAAGTAATCATTTAACAGTGAATGCTTATTACATGGTCAATACACTGTTTGGTGGACTATGTAAGATAAAAATGTAAGACAAGAGGCCTTGCCTTCAAGGAATAAATATTTGAACTGGTAAAGCCAGATAATGGAAGTAGATTTTAATTTAAGCTTTCATTTTCTAGATAATTGCTCACTCCTTCTCTTTAGTGTCTGAATTTAGAGCCTCTTCATTTTCCTGAATTCTTCCTTTAACAGGAGACAGTTAGAACTTGCTGAAGAAGCCTTCTTACCAGAGCCTATTAAGTTGGCAGCATCAGGGATGTTTTGTTTTGTTTGAATTTTTTTCAATCCCAAAGGTTCTAACTGTTAAAATAAAGTAGTGTTCTTCCCTCAAAAGTAGCTTTTTAATTTGATATTGTTATTTTTAGTAATGACTTAGACTCTAATGGGCTTATAATGTTGTCCCTGCAACCTTGAAATTGTTCATTGATGTAGCCAAGTCTTTGCAATGAGGCCTGTGGATGATTGATGGTGGGAATGACTGGGGATTTTATACTGCCTTAGTTGGCAAGCTCTCTATATCATTGTGTTCTTTTTCAAAAAACTGTCATTACTGAGCCAGTAATTAAGAACATAAATCTAAATTGCCTTTGAAAATAAGTTTACTGAATTTAGATTTGGCAAGAACCACATTTTATAATAATTCATTCAACTTCATATTTTATTCCCCCTAGTAAATCATACAAATTAACATCATCTATTACAGATAAGTTGGGATTACTCCCCCTAAAATATTATAATCAGAGACACCTCCAAATTAAATTGTAATTTTCAGATCCCAGGTAGGTACTGAGATTCTAAGGTGGGTAAGTCAATTGTTGCTTTAAATGAGCTTTCGATACAGTGAGAAAGAGATTTGTCAAAGAGCGAGTCTCAATAGCACAATGTGCCAAGTTCTGCAGTGAAGGATGTGCCTGGGAAAAAGGCAGGATGCACCCAGGGAACAGGAGTGGTAGTGTACGGCAGAGAAGACAGGATACAGTCTAAGATTAATTAGAAGGCTGGACTGAGCCAGATCCTGGACTGTCTGTTCTTGAAATATCTTGTATCTCATCTGAGGAGTCTGTGTGTTATTCTGCAGGTAATGGGGAGCAAGTCAAGGTTTGTGGCCTGGAGCTGGATTTGATCAGTGTCCTGTTTAAAGAACACAGCTCTGATGGCATTTTGAAGGATCAATATTTGAGAGATAAGGAAGGGAGAAGTAAGGAAGGAGTATAGTACAATAATGTAGAGGAGGGAAAGTGAAACCTGAAGGTCTGAAGGAAGACAATGGCAATGGAAATAAAAGTAAGGAGTGAAAAGGTCTTGTCCAGGTGGAATCAATGTTGCCTCATTGTTCATGGAATTGTGTGAAAGATTGTTGGCCCATTCTGACCTCAGGATTCTATGAGTTGGTCTCCTCTAACCCCAGAAGAACACTAAATTCCAGAAGAGAGCATTTCCTCCAACTGTAAGTACATATGAGAATGCTTCAGATGTATTTCTACATATTTAAGAAGTGAGACCTTCTCTCCCACTTTGGTTATCATATCTTTTGCAATGGGGATGATGAGATCTATTTACTAGAGTACAAACTAATTTTGTTTGTTTGTTTGTTTTTATGAGTTTCCAGTATGGAGACACAGTAATGCTTACCAGAGTAGTCTCCCTGAATAGGAGGCCTATACTTGTGTTCTATAGGACAATGAGTTTTAGTTTCTGTTCACTTAACTCAGAATAAGAATTTACCCTGGCTGGCGTAGCTCATTGGATTGAGTGCGGGATGGGAACCAAAGTGTCCCAGGTTCGATTCCCAGTCAGGGTAAATGCCTGGGTTGCAGGCCATAACCCCCAGCAACCGCACATTGATGTTTCTCTCTCTCTCTCTCTCTCTCTCTCTCTCTCTTCCTCCCTTCCCTCTCTAAAAATAAATAAACAAATAATCTTTAAAATTTCTTAAAAAAAAAGAAAATACTGAATTGCCATATTAAAATAGAAGATACTGACTTGCTGAATAAATTCTCATAGTTTCCTAAAGTTGCAAGGATTTAGAGTAATTGAAGAAATATACTGTGAAAGAAGTAAATAGGCCATCACATATATGGACACCATTGGCGATTGCATAGTGGCAGGTAGACAAAAACAAAATGGTATACAAAATACATGAGAGAGAACATGTATTTTGGAGCCCTTATAGATAATCGCAGATACCTTATCCCTAACTGGTAAGTATATCATTACTTGTATTTATTTATTTTATTTGCCAAACATTTATATGTCATTTATGTTCACTCAATTAAACCTCATAACAATCCCATAAAGACAGGTACTTTTATTATTCCCATTTTACAGATGAGGCAACAGAGAGGTTAAGCAATTAGCCCACAGTTACACAGCTGGTAAGTAGCAGAGCCAAGGATTCAAAACCAGGTATCCTGACTTCAAACTTTATGTTCCTATCCAGTACACTATGCTGCTTGATGATGGGAGAGAAAGTAATGTTTTTTAATACTATGGTATGATCTAGAAGGACCTCAACAGGACTCTGTCAAAGATTTGTTTATTCTCATAAATATAAATGCAAGCTAAAAGCAATCATAACATTTACAAGGGTCCATTTCCTTTATTGCTGATAATTAATTCATTCAGGTTGTTAGGTATTAAGGATGCAAAGATGAATTAGATGTGGTTTCTACCTTCAAAAAAACATGTAGTATAGAGGGGGAATAAAACAAGTATATGAAATGCTTCAAAAGAGTGAGATAAATTGCAGAATAGCAGTATATATAGCCTGTTATGTAAGCACAGACACTGGACATTTAAATCATAGTGTATGAGGGAAAATTTCCCAACAAAAGTGTTATATTTATGTTAGGTCTTGAAGGATAAATAGGACTTACAGAACTGTAGGCAGAGGAAACAGTCAAGACAAAAACAACAGTGAAGGAAGATGTAACACATTTGAGGAACTGCAGTTTGTTCATTAAGATCAGAACATCTGGTATACATGAGGAAGAGGCAGGTGAGGTTAAAGACTTAGAGGCAAAATCATGAGACTTGAATAATAAATCAAGGAGCTTGGCCTTTGTCCTGAACACTGTAGGCAGGGGTTGAAGCTTCAGTCAGAGAGACATGTGAATTTATTTTTTAAAAGTAATTTGGAAAAACATGAAGTATAGAATGGATCAAATATATAGATATATTTTTAAACTATTGCAATAACCCAGGTAACAAGTTATGGAGTCCTACACTGAGACAATAGAAATGTGAATGGATAAGAGGAGAAAAACTAATATAAGCAGATATGTTAGGTATATCATATACAAGAGAAAGTGATTATGTATATTTAAGAAGGGTAAGAGGGAGTTTTCCAGGAGAGTGTTGGCCAGATCCTAGTTTGGGGAGCAGCTACATTAAAATGACTTTAAAAATATACAGCCCTAGGCTTCACCTCCATAAATCCTGATTTGGGACCTGGGGAGGCACCTAGGAATCTGCATTATTTGAAAGTCTTTGAGTTCATTCTGCAATGTATCTAAAATTGAGAACCATTACAACTTCTAAGTTTATGGGCTAGATGCCTAAGAGATAACTAATTTGATAACAAATGTTGGAAGAGATTTTTGGCTGAGGGAGAGGATAGATGGGTATACTTTTAGACCTACATTTGGGCTAACTGTGGGAAATCTGGATTGAACTAGGTGTATAGGTTAGGAACTCAGATGAGAGATTATGTCTGGAAATAGATGGTGGTAGATGAAGCCACTGGGTTTGGGTGGTCATCCTGGAAGAATATATAGAATGATGAAAGAGATGATTGAGCATTTAGGAACACTAGTATTTAGGAAGTGATCTAAGGAAGAAGAGCAAGTTGAAGACTCTGACAAGGACTCTTCAGAGAAGGTAAGAAAATGTGACTACTGTCATAGAAACCAAAAGAGGGGAGATCCATAGAAAGAAGTTGTCAACATTAGCAAAAGTTGCAAGCATTCAAGTAGGGTAAATGAGTACAGAAAAGTATCTACTAATACATAAAATGGTGACCCCGGTAACCTATGAGAACAGATTTAGTGTACAGTTTAGGAGGAGTGGTGATGGTAAGTTGAAAAGGAGAAGGTGTGTAAAAACTTAGAAAGCCCAAGTGTAAGCTGCTATTAAGAAATTTTGCAATAAAGGGAAGATAAGCAAGAATAATGGCTAGTAGGGTCGGGGAAAGAATTTTTTTATTTTTTTATTCTAAATTTTTATTTTTTAGAGAGAAGGGAAGGACAGGAGAAAGAGGGAGAGAAACATCAATCAGTTGTGTCTCACATGCCCCCAACCAGGAAGCTGACCCACAACCAGGCATGTGCCCTGACTGGGAATCTAACCAATGATGCTTCAGTTCACAGGCTGATGCTCACCCCACTGAGCCACACCAGCCAAGGCAAGTTTTTTTTTGTTTTGTTTTGTTTTGTTTTGTTTTTTAATGAAAGAGACTTGAGCATGCTAAGGAGAAGAAATCGGTGATGAAAAGAGATGAACCTTATAAAAGAGAGGATAACCAATGAAAGTAACTCTTTAAGGAGGCCAGAGTGAGGAGAATCTAAAGTATATTGGGAGGGATTAGCTTTGGTTGAGAAAGACAATACTTCCATTATAATTAAATTATAGGTAAGATGGGAATGGACACAAATGAGACACTGGTATTAGAGGTAGAAGCAAAAGAAGTTTTTCCCTGATAGTTTCTATTTTCTTAGTGAAATGGAAGAGACCATCTGCCTTGCCTAGGAAGATGGGGGTCACAAAGGAAATTGTCTGCCAGGTAACAACTTCCTCAGTAAATTTGATAAAATACCTAGCACAATGTCTTCCATGTAATATTCAATACATTTAGGTAGCCAGTAGCCAAGCAAACAAATAAATGTTCACCTTTAAGTGATAATATATGCTCACAAGAATAGAATAAAGTAAAATATACACCCATAGAAATAGAAAGTGAAATCAAAGTATGAAATATGCTGGTTTACAGTAGATATTAAAATTAAAGATCTCATCAAGAGAAGACTGAAATACATAAGGCCTTATTGAGGAACATTTAACATAATCTTGATACATTTTTCATTAAAAGATTAGTTTTTAGTTCATGCAAAACAGTTTGGATATGCCACCATGTTGGACCTGACTTTCCTTTGCTCTCAGCATTTATTTGAAGTAACACAAGCTAGGCCCTTGGTACCCTTGGTATAATGATAAAAGCAAGCAAGATAGGCTGTGGAGTTTCCTCATCTCCACTTTCTTCCAGGGCCACTCATCCACTAGGAAGCACGGACACATTGTCAAAAACCTATGAAAACATTCAAAAAACTAAAAAAAAAGTGTAGCAGTTCCAGAATATGAAAATAAAACTGTAAAATTAAAACTAATAACAACCTGTCAATTTCATAAACTGTCAAATTTGGTATTCATAAAGTTGTCATTGACCCTTAAAAATAATTGGTTAGTTTTTCTCACTTCAAAAGAAATTCATGATATGTGCAGTGATTTTTCAGAAATCTTATGATAGCTGAATAATTTACTCATAGCAAAATAAGTTTAAATCAAGAACATAAAATCATAACTCGTGTGTGTGTGAAATGGGGTGATGTGTCACATATTAAAATGTCTGATTTATTGAAATAAGAGGTTTAGGACCTTATATTCTTTAAAAAGACCTGCCTTCTATTCTCCCCAACAAGTAAACAGTGTGTCCCAGGTGTTTCTAATATAACTTATACCTTCCCAAAGTTGGGGAATTCATTCACTTTCATATGCTTGTTCTTCCAGTTATTTAGCATTCTATCTCTCACTGAAAAATAGAAATTTTTGCCCCTAATAAAAAAAATAGTGAAAAAATTTAGGATCCTTGTCAACATCTCTAAACTCATGTATGTTTAAGGGAAACACCGAAAGTAAAATTCCTTCAGTTGTTTTTAGAATATATGAGAGGGCTGGTTCCCGGGTCTGAAAAGACAATTACATACAATGTTCAGATAATCTACATTCTTCCAAAACCTGTCCCCTACTCTCCTGTAAGAGACCCAGAGAGTCTGAGGCATTCACACTGTGCTAACTCTTCCTGCATCTCTCCTTCCAACCTGCAACCTAAGGTTATGTGGTTTATAATAGGATATGCTATCCTGCTACAGCCTCATGGCCCAGAAAAGTTCTTTGTCACATAGAATTACATCATGGGTTGGAAGTGGAGTATCTGGATATAGCAGAATGGCAGAGAGCTTGCTGGAATGGGAAGGCACTATCAGAGCACCAGGAATTTACCACCAGGGCAACATATCATGAAGGAAAGAGAATAGAAAAGAGAGCTAAAAGAAACCAAGTTAAAAAAAAATAATGTGAGCTTTTGATATGGGATCCTAAATCCTTGTCTTTTCATGTATCATCATCTTTGTGTGATATTGATTGAATAACATATGAGAGAAATAGAGAAATTTTTTGAGCTAGAAAAAACAGTGTGGACATTGATGGTCTTTAGAAACTGATGAATTTAATACTTTCTATGAACCATATGATTTTTACACTTAAATGCCAGTGGAAGCCATTCAATTGACTGAGAAAACATACATGTAATGAATAATTATGTCCTTAATTGTAAAAATAAATTGACTAGAAGAAGCTTTAGGTTCATATTTTGATCCTTCTACTCTGCCCCAGCAGTCTACATTACATTAAAAAGGTACTTGGTGGCTTTTAATCTTTTCGGTATGAAAATGGAAATAAATTAGACTAGGTCCTGATGTCTAACATTCAGTTCCCCAAGCCTAATATGGATCATCTGATCCCAGATGAAATTTTCAGCAATATTAATTAACTAGAAAGTATGAACTATTACTATGGCAATAGGACCTAACCAGTTTGGCTGCCGCTCCTTCGATGTGACTGATTGCCTTCTAAGTGCCATATTAACAGTCTTGGATCATTGCTCAATATACTTTTAATGCAGTTGATTATATAAATGTGAGCTTTCCACACTTTTATTAAAATCATATCATAATAAAATAATATAGATATAAATCAAATTGCATATTTTTCAAGTATGCTTCAAATATGAGTCACGTCTGGTTCTCATATGGTAATCTTGAACTTTCTTCAATTCATCTTTATCATACATTTAAAAATGCCTGGGGCCTTCACGCAGCTGGGAGTTCTGATCATGAGACTTTCTGTCTAAAAAACTTGGACCTCTATAATTCTATGATATATTCAATGATCTTTATAGTTTGATTTTTTACCTAAAACAGTAATATAAAGATGTCTTTTAACTTATGCCTAAATAACCAATTATATGTTTAAATTGTTTTAAATATTTATTTTTCTCCTTTATAAATAGGAATTTACTGATTGACAATGGCAGAAAAAATTATAGAGAAGTTAGATGATCTAAATGAGTATGCAAAGATACTCTTGGCCAGAAGAATAAAGGTTTGTGAAATAAAAGCTAAAATTTAATTTAATTATTAAAAATTGTCATTTCAAATGTGAATGATTATTTTATTTTTTACTTATTGTGAAGATATAAATTAATTTTTTAATAAATACATTAGTTGAAAAAATCATCTATGTAAGTGGGTACTATAAAGAATTAATTAGATATAAGGTAACTTATGATGTATTTAAACTGCTTACAATTTTTAAAAATTTTAGGTAGGAGCCCTGGCTGGTATAGCTCAGTGGATTGAGCATGGGCTATGAACCAAAGCATCGCAGGTTCGATTCCCAGTCAGGGCACATGCCTGGGTTGCAGGCCATGGCCCCCAGCAACCTCACATTGATGTTTCTCTCTCTCTCTCTCTCTCTCTCTCTCCCTCCCTTCCCTCTCTAAAAATAAATAAATAAAATCTTAAAAAATATCCTAGGTAGTCAAATAGTAACTGTGACTACAACTATTGTTCTTACTGACATGTTAAACATATTAAAATGTATTTACTTGGTTTATTAAAAGGAAGAAAATATTTGGCATACTTACCAAACTAGAAATAACTAAAGTTCATAGAAATTAATTAAAGTAAAAAGGTAAGACTCCTATAAAGTTCAGTAAATGAAGAATAATGAACAATAAATAATTGTTCACTGAGAAATACAGTCCTCAGAAACCAGGTTTTTAACACATATGAGCACAAATTTAATTTGGTTACACAAAGACTTATGAAATGTATTACAGTGTGAATGAATAAGGCGTAGATAAGAGCACACAGTCTGAGAAATCAAGGAAGACACCACAGAAAGGAACTCACGTGAATGAACATATATTTATGAAGGTAGAATGCCTCTATTTGCTTTTTTAATGACCAAAAAAGGAGCTAACAATATGTAAACCAGTTCGGAAATTGATTTTTAAATTTTTAAATACTTTTTAAATTTTGAATTAATGATAGATTTATAGGAAGTTACAGAAACAGCATAAAAAGCCCCACATGCCTTTCCCCCAGTTGCTCCCACTGCGGACACCTTATACAGGGCTGTAGCTCGACTGTGATGCTGGTTACACACATCGGTAATGGGGTAAAACTGTGTAATATCAAAACCAGTATGAGCCATAACTGATATCCACAACATTGGCATATGACTGTTAATCAGAGTACAGACTTGATTCAGTTTTTACCATTTTTAACCTGCATTCATTTGGTCATTTGTATATTGAGTTTCATGCAATTTTATCAAGACACAGCACATTTCCATCACCATAAAAGAACTCCTTTATGTTATTTCCTTGTATTGGTATCCATGTCTCCACCTCATCCCTCATTTCTGTCCCTGACAATGGCTAATCTGATCTCCATCTCTATAGTAGTTTTATAATTTGGACAATTTTATATAAATGGCATCATTCAGTATGTAATTTTTTGACATTGATTTTTCACTAAGCATAATGCCCTTAAGGTCCATCTAAGATCTTATAGGAATCAATAGAGTTATTATTATAAATAATATATAAATTTTATTGCTGAATAGTATTCCATAATGTGAATATACAGTTTCACTCACTCACCCATTGAAGGACATTTGGTTGTTTGCAGTATCTTGCTTTTAAAAATAAAGCTGCTAAAAAAGTAAGACAAAATAAAGTTGCTATGAATATTTGTGTACAGGTTTTTGAATAAACACTTCTCTGAAGTGAATGCCCAACAGTGTGGTTGCTGGTGCAGTCTCTGTCTCTGAAACTCAGCAAGGCCGAGGCCACGCGGTTTGGTTCGAGTTCCCCCTCATTGTGCCTCAGCCTGGAGACTGGAAGCCCGCTAGAAGCCCCCAGGAAGTACACTGGGCTGCGGTAGGCTTTGCCGCGTTTGTTTCCTTTTTTTCAGGGATTGTGGTCCTGCTCTGCTGGTTTTCTCATGCCTGCTTACAGTTGTTTTTATATGTTTTGTTGCAGAAAAACAGTCTTCAGGGTTTCATAAAGAAAAAGACTCCTATTGCACCCCTAACATTTGATTTTCATTTGGAATCTGAAGAGGCTATTATTGCCAAATCCACGTCCATGACAGTATCAAAGAGCACAGAAAACAAGTCACATGATATTAAAAAACCAAAAAGGTAACCATCATAACTACTTCAAACTTTCAATTTGGAGTTTTAAGGCATTACTTCAGATTTGTCTTAGGTCATTCAGTCTATATTAAAAGTCAGCTTTGTCAAAAAAAAAAAGGTATATTTCATAGTGGTTATAAGTTATAATATACTAGATAAGCATCCAGAATATTCTTGTATATAGACCATTTATTGTAATACTGCACATGTTGATTACAGATAGTAATTATAATTCTGAACTTTTAAAGAAAGACTTTTCTTGAGCTGTATTTTATTGCTGCAAATTAATGTCAGGATTTATTTCAAACTTTAACCAATGTACTGCTGTCAATTGATGGTTGTTGGCACTGATTCAATGCCAACGGGAACCCCCATATGGGGTACAGTGAAGAAGGAAACTTTATTCATTGCAAATAACTCAATTGTGATAGCAATTGACAGCACAGCTGTGAGAACAGCAAGACTGTAGACCAGCTCAACAGTGTTGCCGCTCAATTATGAAGCAGCACAGCTGTGGAACAGTGAGGTGGCCCTGGGGCAAGGTGGTCCTGGGGTGAGGCCCCTTTCTGATTAGACAGTTCTGCTCTGTTCTGCCCTGCTCCACGTTCTCTTCTCCACTCTGTTTCTGCAAGACATCTTCATTGTTTCAGCTTCAGCTGGGGAAATGGTCTTCAGGCTCTGGTAGAAAGGGAAAGTGCACTCTCAGAACCAGAGGGGAGCTGACTTACACAGAGAGAAGTCACTACTCCTGGTCCCTGATTGGTCTGTCCTCATGCAAATGAAGGTGCCAAATCCTAAACTTTTTTTTTGGTCTAAAAGGTACTGTCTTCATTGGTCAGAATGGAGCTGCTCTGACTGGTCAGTGAGAGTGCTGATGGGGATATAACTGCAGCTCTGATTGGACAGGGAAATTCCAGTCCAATTGGTTGAAATACAATTTCAGGAACTCCTTTGTAAGGGCCGCTCAGATGGCAGGAACACAGTGTGGCCAGGCAGTTCAGTGCAGACTTCTTACTGTATGTGCAATTTGTGTGAAAGGCCCTTGTGTGGAAACAGCTGCTAGGCTCTGTTTGCTAAAATCTGAGCCCAGCTAGCCACCAGGAGACTTTCTTAGTAGGTATCTTCTCTCTCAGGTTCTGCACTGCAAGGAAAAGAAAAAGGTCCACCTAGAAAATTAAGGAAGCTTCTTTGTGTACTTGGAAGGAATAGTCTGAATATGTCATACTTGGCCTTTCACTGGCATTGTGTATGTATGTAATGCTATATAATTTTTCTAGGCATCAGAAATGTAAAGAGACTCCAGACAAAAGAAATACTGAGATGTAGAACCAGGAGAACCTCTTTGAGTGTCTCTTTTGTCCTCACTCTTGGCCTCTTAATTTCTTACTGCTTTTAGGTAGCTCTTAGGTCTCTTTAAACAAATATTTTAACATTTTCCCATATTTTTAGTTGTTCTCAGGAGGATAGCTGATCCAAACTACCTAGTATTCTATTTCCAGAAATGAGACATAAATTGCTGTTTAATATAATACTAGATTTTACTCATACTTGAATAATTCTCATTCTGATACAACTGACTGTGTTTTCTAGGGCTCTAAACCAAGTTCAAATTAAAAAATCCTTGCAGGTAACTTTTGCTTATCTTGGTATAATAGCTTTGCTATCACATACTATTATAATTTTCATGTATTGATTTTCTTCTATAAGTATTAAGTGACTGTTGTACTCTGAAGATACAACAGCAACAGGGAAATATATCTGTGTATTAAAATATAGGTGGAGAATTCAGATAAGTGAATAGGCAAACACCAGTTACTACAGAGAGATTCCTAATGTGAGGATCTGCAAAAGTTTTCTGGAGGGAATGGCAGCTCAGGTGAGACCTAGGGAGTTTGTGAAGAGGCAACAGATTTAAAAGAGGAAAATGTGTTCCAGGCCAAGGCAATAAGATGAACAGTGGGCCAGAGATAAGCAAAGGAAAACCTGGTTAATTTGAGGCACCAACAGTAGTTCAGTGCCACTGGACTTGAATGCAATATGGGTTAGAGACTGGAGAGGGGCCAAAAGAAGGGAAGCTAAAGAGGTAAGTAAAGGCCAGATTACCAAAGGCAAGGAAAGAACTTTGGACAATCTCCTACACCAGTATGGAGCTACCGAAGGGTTTAAACAGGGTGATGCATATTTATATTTGAATTTTAGAAATATCATTGGACAGCAAAAGAGGTTGTTAAAAATTATGAGGGCTCCCCAGAAAACCTGAGCTTTTACTAAATTCATGTTATATACAGAAACTGCCTCTTCCGGAAGCAACTCATCTTGCAGTGAGTCCTTTTCTAGTCATAACAGAATGATTGCTTAAATAGCAAAGCATAAGGCAGAAAGTTTCTATCTTCCTATCACCAATAATATGCTGGTTATGGTTACATCAGTTTAATTGTATAGATTCAGTTCCTCCAAATCTTGAGATGGAGCTCCTGGACTTACAGACCATTTTAATTATAACTAAGATACAAGTCTCCATCAGTGCTCACAAAACCTCACTGAAACACTGAACAAAGATGTCAATCTAATTCACACCACTTTCTGAGTTTTTGATTCAGTAGGTCTTGGCAGGGGCCTGATAATTTGCATGTTTAGTAAGTTTCCAGGTAATGCTGATGCTGCTGCTCCTGGTGCCCCCCTGTGAGGCACTGCTGTACCTTATGTCCCACTGTCATCATGCTGCCTAATACCAACATCTGTTCCATTCCTTTCCTTAGCTTGCTGAACATCATAGCAACACTCAACCTGGAGCTGATGGATGAAACCTGCCCAACTTTATTTGTAGCTGAGCTTTGCTTTCAGAGTAGTAATTTCTACCTCAGCTTCACATTACTATTACCCAGGGACCTTTAAAATAATTGGATTCTACTTTAATTGGTTTGGAGTGCAGCCCAGGCATTACTATTTTTAAGGTCTCCCAGATGATTCTTATATAAAGATAGGATTGAAAACCATTAAAATTCCTGGTCAGTAACTCCCAGAGACATCTTTTCTGTGTCATTATTAGCTCTGAATGTCTGCACTTTTCTTGGATAAATGATAACTGATAAAGGTGATAGCCTCTATTACCTAGAAATAGCCTCCTAGGATTACTTTTCTGATAAGCAGAGAGTTTTATAATCATTCAAAAATCTCTCTCAGTCCTTTGCTTTTAATTTGCACATAGTTTTAATATTTCTCAAAAAACACCAAACCTACTCTTCTCTGCAACTTCTTATAATTGGATCTTTTACAAAAGGGGCATACTCTTTAATAAAAGTTCTTTAAAAAATTACCTGTAATAAAAAAATTTTAGGCTTCTGGTCAAGATAGAGGCATGGGTAAACATGGCTCACTTCTTTGCACAACCACAGCAAAAATTACAACTAAGCTACAAAATAGCAATCACCCTGAATCGTCAAAAATCAAGCTGTATTTAAGTCAGACAATCAAGGAATTAAAGAAGTCACATTAATCTAAACTGGTTGGCTGGGAGGTAGGGGGAGGGATGCAGGGATGTGGAGATGTGGAATGGGCAGGTCCCACATCCACATGTGGTGGATAAAAATCAGGAGGTACACCTCTGGAAGAAGGGATCCCAGCCCCACACAAGACCACTCAGCCCAGGGTTCCATTGCCAGGAAGAAAAGTCCCCACAACTGGTTTTCTGGCTGTAAAAACCAGTGGGGTAGGGGGTGGCAGAAGAAACTGCAGTATTCTCAGGTGTCTCCTCTTAAAGGGCCCACAGTGGACTTAGGACATATGCAGACTTACTCCTTCTGGGCCCCAGCACCAGGGCAGGAGTTGGAAGGGCACCAGTGGCGTACAGAGAAAAACTGAGTGTCTGGCATCAGGGTGAGTGCCAGGGGACAGCTCCTCCTAGACAAAACTCCGGAGGCCAGGCAGTGGCTATTATCCCTTTTCTGAGCCCTCTCCCACACAGTGACACAAAGCAGTGACCCCATATTAGAGACTCCATCAACCTGGTTCACATGGCTTGCCCTGCCCTAGTGATTACCTAAGGCTCCAACTTACTGGTGTGCTTTTCTATAATAGGCCATGCTACTAAGATAGAAAGTCAAAGCAGCTCTACCTAATACATAGAAACAAACACAGGGAGGCTGCAAAGTGAGGAGACAAAGAAATATGCCCCAAATGAAAGAACAGAACAAAACTCCAGAAAAAGAACTAAACAAAATGGAGATAAACAATCTATCAGTTGCAGAGTTCAAAACACTGGTTATTAGAATGCTTAAGAAACTCATTGAGTACTTCAACAGCATTTTAAAAACCCAGAATAATATAGGAAATGGTATAGCCAAAGAACTTATATGCATGAGCCATGAACATGAACTAAGGAGGGGAGATTGCTGGAGGGAATAGGGGTGTACTGGGTGAAGGAGGGCAAAGGGGGAAAAATTAGGACAACTGCAATAGCATAATCGATTATATATATATGTTTTTTGTGGATAGGTAGCAGTTTAATAGGCAAGGGAACTTGCATACAGTGCTTGTCTTAGGCATTACAAGATGAATAGATCTCTACATTCATCCAACAGAATCTTAAAAGTTCATATAGAGACCTTAACTGCATTCAGTCCAGACAGCATCAGTGATGCCTTACTTTCTCAAGGCTATGTCCTTGAAACAGTTCCCACTGTGGGAACAGTAGGCAGAGTGTACATTCCAAGGACAGAGGAGGAGGTAAGGAGCCTTCGATTGCCTGGGTCCAACTCAACTGTCAACCAGCAGTCATGTCCTCTTGTTTATTTCCTCCAACAATTTCCCTGGCTGGTGTGGCTCAGTGCATTGAGCGAGGCCTGCAAACCAAACGGTCGTCAGTTCAATGCCCAGTCAGGGCACATGCCTGGGTTGCAGGCCAGGTCCCCAGCAGGGGGTGCATGAGAGCAACCACACATTGATGTTTCTCTCCCTTCTCCTCTCTCTAAAAATAAATAAATAAACTCTTTAAAAATTTCCTTTGATTTAACATATGTTTTTTTAAAAAGAAAGACACAAAATTTTCAAAGAGAGATGAAGTGATTTCTTTATTACTTGAGCATTCAATACTGAGTTGTCATGTGAAACTTGAAAATTTATAATATATAAAGTAGTAAGAAATAGAAAATAAGAGGCAAGAAGATATTTGGACTTAATAGACTCTTCTCATTAGGAGAAATTTTTCCTAAAAAATATATTCACACTGATACCTGTCAAAATATTCCTTTTAGAAACATTTTTATGACAGAAGGATGAACTTACACACAGGAAACATAATTAAATATGGATAGAGAATGCAGTTGCAGCCTACAGTATAATGTAATTGGTTAAATTCCTTCTTCCTTTAGTTCAACACATGTCTTAAACTCTGTGTGACATTAGCCTGGCATAGAGATTAAGAAGATGGCACTTATAGACCAGTTGCAGGTTTATGTCCTAACTTTGCTTCCTAGTAGCTGTGACCTTGGACAAGTTATATAACCTCTTTGTGCTTCAGTCTCATCATCTTTTACAGTGGGGATAATAATATGTAACCCATAGAGTTGTGTGAGTTAAATGGATTAATATATGTGAAGAGTTTAAAACTGCCCATACAGCAGGCACTCAGAACAACAACAGAGATTGATTTCTTTATGACTGAAGGGAGTTAGACTTGTAAATACCTGGGGGAAGAATATTACGGGCAGAGGGAAGAGCAAAGACAAAGGTCCGTAAGTTGGAGCTTAAGTTCCTTTTCTTCAACCAAACAGCTGGAAAATTCACTGTGCCTCCACGTGGAGGTGAGGGGTGAATGGGAGTGCACAGAGAGAGGCCTGGAGGGACATTCAATGGAAATTTCTTTACTTATAAATATGAGATTTGGGGGAAATTTTTCTGTCTTCCAGTGAGAATTTTAAATTTTATTTCAGTTTGACAGGAAACAATGGAAAGGAAATGGCAATCCCAATTATATTTTACAGGTGTCTCCATGATTGCTGGAGACAAGAGTGATAACTCAAAGAGCAGACAGAAAGTTAGAGGCATATACTAGTTCAGATAAGAGATGAAGGATCTTCAACTAGAGTGGAAGTAATAAGGAAAGAAGTGGTTGGATTTGGAATGTATTTCAAAGAAAGATCTAGTGAGATTTGCTAACAGATTGGGAATGGAGACTGAGAGAAAGAAATCAAAGATGACTGCAGAGTTTTGGGCCCAAGTCACTGGTTGAATGGAAATGGGGAAGCCTGTAAGGAACAGATTGGGAAGGAGGTGAAAGCAAGAATTTGGTTTTGAATATGTTAAGTTTTAGGTGGCTATTAACATATCTAAATGCAGAAGTCATGCAGCAGTTGGAAATATAAATTTGGAGCTCAGGGAAGAGTTTGGGGTCTAGACTATGCCTCTGGGGACATCAGCCTATAGGTAATATTTAAAGGTGTGGGACTGGGTGATATCAACTACAGATGAGTGTCTGAGGTCTGAGGACAAAATCATAAGCATTTAGAGATCAGAAATAGCACAAATTATATACCATTAACTTTCTTACATACCATCAATAGTCAGTTAAAAAATTCTATGAAAAAAAATTCCTGTTTACACTAAATAAACGCTGTGATCTGGTTTCTGGGCTGATCCTAACTCCATGTCCCACCACTTTGACTCAAGTCTGGCAATGTCCCCAGTATCTCATTTAACAATTTTCCAGCACATTTTTCTAAAAGGGTTAATTAGCTCCTGAACAATAGTTTCTTGAGGCACCTTCAATTTTATGATAACAGCAGTTTCCTGTCTCTCTACTTCAAATAAATATCACTAATATTTTCAGCTCCTGCTTAATTGGTCCCAATCTTTCACATTTTGTACTATATCAATAAAACAACATCCAAATTTTTATAAATGGGACTTGAACACATTTTTCCAAATTTATTCTTTAGATTGCTTTATAAATTATCTGATTATTTTAATTGCATTAATTTTATTTTTTCCAGGTATGTCTCCTGTGAAAATAAGCCTCAACCTACTAACAGTAATTTTACAAAATTAAATTTAAGATCACACTTTGTGTCAACAAATATAAAAAATCAAGAGGGCAAAGCAAGAGGTAATGCTTTGTGTAATGTATTTATTTCTCCTTTGATTTATTAATGAGTGTTTTTATTATATACTTTAGTATTTATTAATTCGTATTTTAAAGTTTCTTGATAAATTGATGTCTCTGTTGAAAGCATTTGCTTGAGAGTATATGGGTCATAACTGCACTGTGAAAGGTTTTAGTGAGCTGTAAAAAAGAATTTCTTAAGAGGAAGAGATGTTAAATATCAGAATAGATAATTTATATAATTCAAAAACTGGGAATATATTTGTATATTTATTTTTCTAGAAAGAAAATCTCTGAGTTTCCTTTCAGTTTAACCTTGAGTTCCCTTGTTATTGTTTTTTTTTTAATCAATCAAGTATAGACATCTTGCTCAAGAATCTTAACTTTTGAGTCATGTAATTAACACTTGCACTATTACCCATTACATGGTCAATCATTATAAATATTCCATGTGTACTTCAAAATAATGTAAATTCTGCAGTTGTTCAGTGTAGTGTTTTATATCTATATCTATATAGATAGACAGACAGATAGATAGATAGATAGATAGATAGACAGACAGACCGACAGACATGTATCTTTCAGGACAAATTTGTACATTGCGTTTTTTAACTCTTCTATATCCTTACTCATTTTTCTGCTTGCTTGTTCTGTCAATTACTGAGAAATTTTAAACTTACTATCTTACTTGTAGAATTGTCCATTTTTGCTTTACATATTTTTAATATAGTTTAGGTCACATTGCTAATTGCATAACATTTTACAATTATTATATATCTAGTGAATCGAACCCTTTTCATTTTAAAATGATTTTCATCTTATCCAATATTACAGTAGTTACACGGCTTTCTTTTGGCTAACATTTGTATGGTATATCTTTCTCCATTATTTTATTACCACCTTTCTATGACAGTATGATCTAGATTTATCTCTTATAAACATCAAGTTGCTAGATTTTAAAATCTATTCTGGTAATCTTTGTCTTTGAATGGAGCATTTAGTCCATTTATACTTAATATAATTAGCAAAATCTTTGGATTTGAATTTGCCATCTCATTTTGTACTTCTTATCTTTCCTATTGACTGTATGCTTCTTTTTCTGCTGTCTCATGTCTTCTTTAAGATTTAATTTAAAAAATTTTAAACTTTTCTCCTTTAGTAATTTGGAAATGACATAATCTTTTTCTTTATTACAATAGGAATTACAATATGCATCCCTTCAAAATCTAATGTTAACCTCCTTCTAGATGATAAAAGCATCTTAGAACACTGTAATTATTTTACTCCCATATTGAGTTTTATATTATCACTAAACTCCAAAGTCTCATCTAGATATCATCTAAATCAAATATAGGTGAGACTCAGGGTGAGTCTCCATCCTGAAGCAAAATTTGTCTACAGCTGTAAACCTGTAAAACCAAGCAAATGATATGCTTCCAAAATACAAAGATGGGTCAGATATAGGGTAGGTGTTCCCATTTTAAAATAGAGAAATAGAAACAAAGTAAGGGGTGATGGGTCTCAGCGAAGCCTAAAACCTAGTAAGGCAAACTTCATGGGATTTTAAGGCTCAAGGCTAATTCTCTTTGGCTTGATGCTCTCTTCAGGACCCACTGGGGCTGTGGTCCTGCCACCACAGCTCTGCAGGGTAGAGCCACAACCCCCCCCCCCCCCCCCCCCCCGCCATCCCAGAACTCTGTTAGGCAGGGATCCCATTTCTACAACTTTGCCCAGCAAGAGTCATATCCCAGGGCTTCAGGCTGCCCACCCTAAGGCTTTGGGTGGAAGCTATCAGGCCTGTAGCAACTGAGAAAATGGCCTCCACTTTTGAAACTGAAGAGGTGGCCCTGATTGTCTGGAAATTGCCTTCACAGACATTCTTCCCTTGTCTTGAAGAACAGCACGTGTTTGCAACAAATAGGTCAATGGTCCCATCCTGTGAAACCTAAGAAGTCCAGTAGTCCTTCATTTTGTCCCATTTCCATCCACTTCAATTCAAACTGGCAGTGTCTCTGCTGGGTGGCTGACTAGGTCTGTGGTTCACACCAAAACCAATCCCCTTTCCAACGGCCAGTCTCTACTACCCTCAGTGTTTTCTTTTGAACATACTTTCTCATTTTTTGTAATATGGACAAACTGAGAATTTTCCAAATTTTTGAGTTCTGGTTCTTTTTTGCTTAGCAATTTGTCTTCAATCCATTTCACTCTTCTCACATTTTACTACAATCAGTAAGGAGAGACCAAGTTGCTCTTTCAATACTTTGCTTAGAAATCTTAGTTAACTGTTCAATTTCATTGCTCACAAGTTCTACCTTCCACAAAATGCTAGAACACAAACACAATTCAGCCAAGTTCTTTGTTACTTTATAACAAAGATAGCCTTTTCTCCATTGTCTGATAGCATGTTCCTCATTTCTGTCCCAGACCTCATCAGAATGGCCTTGCCCATCCACATTTCTACCAACATTTCTGCACATGATTATTTATGTATTCTCTAAGAAGATGGACGTTTTCTCTACAGCTCCCCTCTTTCTTTCTTAGTTCTCACCAGAATTGCCTTTAAAATCCCTTCATGGCCATACTGGCTTTTTCTAGCATGCAAAACTCTAGCACTTCAAAACTCTTTTTGCCTGTATCCATTACCCAGTTCCAAAGCCACTTCCACATTTTTAGGTATTAGTTTCAGCAGTATCCCACTTCTTGGTACCAATTTTTCTCTTAACTCAGGCTACTATAACAATCTGCAATAGCCTGGATGGCTAAACAACAAATACTTATTTCTTACAGTTGTGGAGGTTGGAAGTCTGTTTGAGGTGCCAGTCTGGTCAGGTTCTGATGAAGGCCTTCTTCCAGCTCTCTCCTATCTCTTCTTATAAGGGCATTAATCCCATCATAGGGGCTCCACCCTCATTACCTCATCTAAACCTAATTACTTCCCAAAGGCCCACTTCCAAATACCATCACATTGAGAATAGGAGCTTCAGTGTATACATTTTTGGAGGGATACAAACATTCAGTACATAGAAACTACCCTATCTAAATTATACCTCCCTGTATTGTTCTCACTCACCAACATCTGTTTATTTCTGTCATAGCATGTATCTCAATTTATAATTATTTACTCCTTTGTTTCTTCACTTGTTTATTTTCTGTATTACCCACTAAAATGTATGCATCATTGGGCAGGAATCACAATTCTAGAATCTAACACCAGTGCCTGGCAAATTATTGTAGGTGAGGTTAACAAATAACTGTTCATTGAATGAATACTATACAGTCTATTCAGTTTGTTACATCTTTTTAAAAAATCTTATTTATCCTCACAGCATCCATATTAAGATTATGTACTATCATTTCCACGTAATAGATGAGACAACTAAGGCTCAGCTGGGTTAAATGACTTTCCTAAGCCTATATAACTCACACACGAAAAGTAGGTTGTGATCCCAGACCCAGACTTTCTAAATCCAAAGTCTGTGTGCTTGACCCAACATTATGCCAACTTTAAGACAACCCATTAAATGATAATCCAGATTGATAAAACTCATAATTACAGATGGAGGGGGTTCAGGGTGAAGTAAATACAAGGTCTGACACAAATATTGCCCCTTTTTATTACAAAATCTTTTATAACAAAATCATAAGCATGTAATTCTGTAACATAACAATATCACACTCAAGCACACCATATGATGTGTTAGGTGAAATGTTCAAATTAAAACTATAAATTATTACACCCATATGATTATTCTACCAACCACACTCAAGCAGGAGTTACTTCTTCCAGACCCTATGTATCTCTTTTCAAGGGAATTCATGAAAAGATTTCTTTGACTATCAAGTATGATTCTATTTTATTTAGAATATCATTTTCCCAAGATACAGTTTTATCATATTATAGTAATTGAAAGTTATATTTTGTTAGTAGAAATTTACTTTTAAAACAAATTATTCTAGAATATATTTAGCTCTAAAAATGTAAAAGCAATTTTATGTAAGCAAATAAGATGAAAAACTACATTTCTAAAAAGTTTACTACATGTAAAGAAAATAATTCATTGAAATTAAATTAAAAGTGGTCTAATAGTATAGAAATATCATTTGTATTTGGTTTGTTTCTTCAGAACCAGTAGAAGAATATCTAAAATCAAGATCTCATAGACCTTTGCTCTTTCTTAAGGATATAGATGAGGTAGGTTTAATTTGTATATTTATAATTACTTAATAGCAATTCAGACTAACCCAAATGATTTTATATATGCTTCTACCAATGCCAAAATCAAATGGATGTTAGGATTCAAGAGCATAAGATTTTAAAGTGATTTTATCTTTGATAAAAATGTTATGGAAAACTTTACATATGGGAATAATAGAAAAATAATATATTATTTGTTACACAGTCAGTACAATAATTTATTGAATATGATGAGGTCCAGCAGTTATAAAGTTGATTAAGATAGAGCATCATAAACTATACATGCATAAGTTAAATATTTTTTAAATTTAAAATATGAAAATATACGTCTATTTGTTAATCTTTTGATGTTTTGCCAAGACCATTTTTGAGAATGCTATAGTTATTTAAACTATATAATTACAATAACAACACTACTGAGTCTTGACAATCGATTGAGCAGAGGCTCATGGACATACTGAAAGTAGCTGACTAGCCTTGAGCATTCAGCATGGCTTGGATATCATTCAGCAGGTTTTATCTAGGGGACTAGAGAAAGAAATAAGTTCAGAGAATCAGCAAAAAAACATCATTTAAGAGAGTCTCTTAGATATCAATATGTTTATTATTAACCTTGCCAGTATGGATAATGAAACATAAATACATACTTTGGACCATAATTAATAACATCCTATAATTTTCTTGCATATTTCTGCTTTTTATAATTTTAAAAAATATTGACAGGATCCACTGTCCAGAATATTAATTTTGTCCTCAACCACATGGTTTATTTGGGTTCATATGTAACAAAAATCTCCCAAGAAATATTATAATATCATATTAAGTTTAATTATCATAATAAATTTACTAGCATCCTATATAAAACATATATTTTAATTAAAAAATACAAATTAAAGTATGCATGTATTAAAAAATAAATAATATAGCAAGACTAAAAAGAACATAAAATCCTTCTTTGCTTTTTGCTCCATTTTTTTTCTGTGCCAACCATGTACAACCTTTTTAGGTTTCAATTCCTCTTATGAATAACTTTATAGTTCTAAAGAATGGGCTTATACTACTGTTTTTTTATTTATCAACTTTAAACGTTAAATACTGAAGAATCACTAAAAGATTTGAATTAGCTTAGTTACACTGCTTAATATCTCACTTCTCTCCTTCTGTACCAGGTAACTACTTTTTTGCTTCTATTGTTAACTTTTGTACCTTAAAATAATATATCTAAAATGTTTTTCTATTAACTTTAATCATTAACTCTTGATTCACCTTTATATAAGATGAATCTTAGCAGTCTTATTTTCTCCATACCTCTTTCCATAGGTCAAACATATCTTTACTTTTACAATTTTGAGGTCAATGATTATATTGACCTTAATCAGTTTGCAACTCTGATTAAGCCCTTATGTTTTGTCTATAAGCTAATTCTAAAATTCAAAAATTCTATTGAGCATCATTTATGTTGTTATGACATTGTAAATAGCCATTCATTATAGAACAAAGTAATGTGTTAAGATTATGTTACATCTCAATGGACACAAGGTAAAACAAAAATAGGCTCTCTTTTCTTATTCTTCATCAGTTACTCAAAAGTAACGCCGTGTATTAGTTAGATCCTCCCATATTTAGATCCTGTGTGTCTTGTGTCATTTTCTGGAGTATTTAATTGCCTTTTTTTGTTATGTAGCCTGATAGTAACAGCAAACACTTATATAGCACTTAGGTTTGCCAAGCACTGTTCAAAGAAATACATACATGTATTGCTATATATGTGTAGCTCAAAGAAATAGTTTTATACATACATACTAAAAATATGTGTTTTATATACATTATATATACATACATGTATAAAATATACACCCTCAATAATCTAGTGAAGTAAGAACTATTATTGTTCCTATTTTATAGATAAGAAAAAAGAGCCATAAAGAAGATAAGCAATTTGACTGAGATCAAATTATAAATGACAAAACCAGGAAGAACCCGGCAGTCTGACTCATGCCTTTTACCTCTAAGATATGCAGCCTCCAAAAAAAGAAGCATGTAGCTTAAGTGGAATCCATCCCAGTCTTCTTATTGAAATTGTTCAGGAAGTCCAGTGACTACTCGTTTTAAATTTGACCCATTAATTTTAAGCCTCTTGGCAATTGTCATGGGGTCATCCACTCCTGGTTTTGTTTCTAGATCCTCATATCCCCTGTCTTATTTCTTCTTGTATTTCATCTTTATTTTCCAGAATACATCTTCAAGAAATGTCGCTAGAAATGGCATATGGATGTCTAGGAGTATATTTATTTCCTACATACTTGACTGATAATTTGGCTGAGGAGAATTATAGGTTCAGAATCATTTTTTTCTCTAAACTCTGAAGACATTGCCTTACTGTTCTATACCATTCAATGTTGCTATTGAAATGTTCTCTGTCTTTTGTAAGTAATCTTATTGTTTTCTTCAGTTTCTTTATCAGTATTGTTTTGAAATGTCTTGAGAATATGACTAAGTGGTAATTTTACTTCAATTTATTTCATTCAGTGCTCATTAGACCCTACCCTAAAGCCAAATATCTTTCTTTGGTTCTAAAACATGTCTTCATAGTATGTTTTCCCATTTTCCCTAATTATTAATGGACTGATTCTCTATATACCTGTCCTCTATTTTTGTCTCTTTAAAATTTTGCCCCTTATTATGAAAAATTTTTTAACTTTTTCTTCTGATCTTTTTGCTGCATTTTTGATCACTAATAATATTTTATTTTTTATTGTTCTTGGTTAGTTTTTTGCTTTCCATAGAATCCTGCTACATTTTTTCACAAAATTTTCTGATATTATAATTTATTTTCTTTTTAAGTATATTTTATTGACTATGTTATTACAGTTGTCCCAATTTTCCCCCCTTGTCCTCCTCTACCCAATACCCCCTTCCCTCCAGCATTCCCCCAGCTTTAGTTCATGTCCATTGGCTGTCCATGAAGTTCTATGGTTTCTCCATTTCCTATACTATTCTTAACATTCCCGTCTGTCTGGTACCAGCCAATTATGCTTTCCAAGCCCTGTACCTTTTCCTCCATTCTCCCCCTTTTCCCTCCCATCTGATAACCCCCCAAATGATCTCTATATCTATGATTCTGCTCCTGTTCTGCTTGTTTGCTTAGTTTGTTGGGGGGTGGGGGTTGTGATGGTTGTGAATTTGTTGCCATTTTAATGTTCATAGTTTTGACTTTCTTTTTCTTAAATAAATCCCTTTAACATTTCATATAATAATGGCTTGTTGATGATGGACTCCTTTAGCTTTACCTTGTCTGGGAAGCACTTTATCTGCCCTTCCATTCTAATTGATAGCTTTGCTAGACAGAGTAATCTAGGTTGTAGGTTCTTGCCTTTCATCACTTTGAATACTTCTTGCCAGTCCCTTCTAACCTTCAAAATTTCTTTTGAGAAATCAGCTGACAGTCTTATGGGAACTCCTTTGTAGGTAACTCTGCTTTTCTCTTGCTGCTTTTAAGATCCTCTCTTTGGCATTTTAATTATGATGTGTCTTGTTGTGTTCCTCTTGGTGTCCATCTTGTTTGGGATTCTCTGTTCTTCCTGGACTGGTATGTCTATTTCCTTCACCAAATTAGGGGAGTTTTGCTTCATTATTTTTTTCAAATAAGTTTTCAACTTCTTGTTCTTCCTCTTCTCCTTCTGGCATCCCTATGATTCAGATGTTGGAAAGTTTGGAGATGTCCATAGGCCTTTTATACTTTTCTCGGTTTTTTGAATTCTTGTTTCTTCTTTCTGTTCTGGTTGAATGTTTATTTTTTCCTTATGTTCCAAATTATTGATTTGAATCCTGGCTTCCTTCCCTTCACTGTTGGTTCCCTGCAGATTTTTCATTATTTCACTTGGTGTAAACTTCACTTCTTCCTTTATGTTGTTACCATATTCAATGAGTTCTTTGAACATCCTGTTCACCAGTGTTTGGATCTCTGCATCTGATAGGTTGGCTATCTCCATTTAGTTTAGTTCTTTTTCTGGAGTTTTGTTCTGTTCTTTCATTTGAGCCATATTTCTTTGTCTGCTCAATTTGGCAGCCTCCTTGTGTTTCTTTCTGTGTTTTAGGTAAAGCTGCTTTGACTCCCTGTAAAAGGCACCTGTAAATTGTGTGTGGCGGAGCCTTTGGTTACTGCCAGGGTAGGGTAACCTGCTTCACTGCTTTCTGACTTTGTGTGGAAGGAAGGCTTGGACAGGGGACTGTGCTGCTACCTGTCTTCTGGAGACTTGCTGAGCACTCTCCCCACTTCCAGTCACTTCACCCACTTCCTATATGTGACTGATGCCCTTCCAGCTGGTGTTGAATCCTGGAGTCAGTGGGTTTGCATACTTTTTCTAACAGTGCATGCCCTTTAGGTAGAGTTTCCTTAGAATCCAGCAGTTTCTTCTGCCTCATCAACCCCTACTGGTTTTTATAGCCAGAAGCTATGGAGATTTATCTTCCCAGTGCTGGATCGCTGGGCTGTGCAGTTGGCATGGCACTGGAATCACTGGTTCACAAGGTATTCCTCCCCATTTTTCTACTGCATGTGAATGTGGGACCACCCATACCCATTCCACCACTGCTGCCACTACTGCCTCTCCACACCACACCATGTCTCCCTGCCTCTTTGCCCCATTTCCATGTCTCTACCCCTCCTCTTCTCCGGATGAATGTGGCTTCTTTGAATCCTTGGTTGTCAGACTTCCATACAGTTCAATTTTCTGATATTTCTGGATGTTATTTCTTTTTAGATTTAGTTGTATTTTCCTTATGTGGTTGCATGAGGAGGTGAAGCATATGCCACCATCTTCACAAGAAGTAGAATTTGTTTTCTTAAGTTAACTTCTGTTTCTTGAATTACCTGTTTCTTCTGGTATCCATGTTCTTTTTGTTTATCATGACGTGTACCTTTGGACTGGCTGATTTTTTATCATATCTAGTAAATCTTCATTTGTTCACATTTAGAATGAAGACATGGATTAATTTTTCTATGAAACCGCCCTTCACTTTACAAATAAGTTTCTCTCCACAATGGGAAACTGCTTTGTGCATATGGCAGAGTTCCCAACCAGGTAGCTTTACTGTAGGGCAAGAAAGCAAAGACAGCTGTTTGCCTGGTAGTCAGCTTTCCAGATGTTAACATAAGAAGAGTTTCACTCTGAGAAGCCAAACCCACACTAGCAGGAATTTTAAGAGAAGGGCACTTACTTTAGCCTGGAATTAATTAAATGCCATTTTCTATAATTCTGTCAGTGGAATAATGTAACTGGGAGATGGAGGAAAGCAGCAATGGTTCAGAAATTCCATAGACAGATTTACAGTTAACCTATCTCTTCCTAATATTTGTTCTCTTTCCCACAGTCAGTATCTGCCAATTCTAAGCTTGGAGTTTCATCAGAAAGTTGGAAAGATATCATGATATATTTTTAGTTGTTCCATTACTGTATTTAAAGGTTCAATTAACTTTCCATCTTTTAGAAATCTGAAATCTCTCATAGACTGATTTCTCTCTCATGTCTCTTCTCTCCCTGTCTCTCTTTCTCTCAACATGTGTATACACCCTCCATGTTCTCTTTTTATTAAAGTCATTTTCTATGTATAAACTCTGTCCAAGTCTCTCTCTTACCTATGAGCGATGAATGTTTAGAGAAAACTATAAGTAGTCCAACTAAGGGTGAAAGAACTGAACTGAAGTTTGAGCTGTCGCTCAACGGACATAGTTTATATTTTGAGTCCAACCAAGTTCATTGGCAAAAAGTAAATAAATTAATTAATTCATAATATTTGTAGGAATATAATAAATTCCAGACTCTCCACATTATAATGGTGATAATGTCCAGGATAAATCCAATTTAATAAAGAACCAAAAAAATTAAGCCTAATCTCAAAAGAGAAGACAATTGAGAACAACTTTGAAAAGACCCAAGTGTTGGAATTAATAGAGTTTAAGGCAGCTATTATAACTATGTTTAATTAAAAAATAAAATATGTTCACAGTGAGTGAAAAAAGAGGAAATCTTATCAGACAAATAGAAACTACTTTAAAATATGAAAATTCTAATACTAAAAGTATATAATACCTGAAATGAAAAAACTCACTGGTTGAGCTTAAAACAGAATAAAGATAGTGTCAGGGAACTTTAAGATAGATCAATAAAAAATTATACAATATAAAAAAAGGAAAAAAATTAATATAAAGAGATACAGGAACCTGTGAGTTAATACTGAAAGGTCTGCCAAATGTATAATGAGAGTCCCCAAAGGAGAGGAGAGCTAGAATAAGGTACAAAATAGTGGTCAGAAACTTCCTTCTTTGAGGAAAAACATAAATTTATAAATTCCAGATGCTTAGTAAACCCTAAGCAGGATAAATATGAAGAGAACCATACTTAGGCACATAGTCAAACTGCTGAAAACCAAAAAATGAAGAGAATATCTTGAAAGCAGACAGAGGAAAACAAATTATATAACAAACAATTAAAAATACTCCTGACATCTTATCAGAAACTATGGAGATCAGAACTATAAATGCCAGTAGACATTGGAACATCATGAATATACTAAAAGCAAAAAAAAAAAAGAAGAAAGAAAGAAAATTATCAGCCAGAATTTTGTATCAAGCAAGCAAAAGTTTCCTTCAAGAATATTCTTATGACATTTTTGGTAAAAGAAAACTGAGATAATTTATTGCCAGCAGACCTCTGTTACAAAATATACTTAAGGAAGTCCTTCAAGCTGTAGGGAAATGACATAGATTCTTATCACTGGGGTTGTTGAATTTATAAAATGTGTTTTAAATATTTTAGCTATGAAAATAATTACATTATTTTTCTCCTTTAACCTATTGGGTGGTAAATTATAACAACATAATGGTTAGAAACCTTTAATTTCTTGATAATTTGATTTGGCCATTATGAATTGTTCTATTTGTATAGTGTTGAATAGTAATTTATTTTAAGTTTGTGAAAACTCATCACCTTCTGGTACCTCATCATTTCAGACTTTGGTGTCAAGATTATGCCAACTTATTAAAAGAACTGAAAAGTTGTTTACTTTTTAATTAATGTTATCTCAGTAATTTTCTTTATGTTGAAGTTTCTCTGTTTGACTTTCAAGGCATCTGTAGTCTATTTCACAACTCTTCTTCTCACCTATTCAAACTTGTGTTTTATAGTCAAAAAATGATCAATGTCCCCTGCTCTAAATATGCTGTTTTTTTTTACTGTGTTATGAATACTCTAAGCTTCTTCTGAGATACTCTCATTTTCAAATTCCAGCATTAAGTTCTTCTTCATTGATGAAATCATTCCTGTCTATTTCAGCCCTCACTAATATTCCTCTTTTATAAACTCTTTTTCATGTATTAATTAGCTTGGTTCTAAGTGATATTTCTTTATTACATTACTTACTAGTGTTTCATGTATGCTAATCATATGCATCCAATGAGAATGTGAGCTCTTTGATTTTTATGCTTTATTTTTATCCCATATTATCCAAAACCAAATATATTCTGTACCTAGTGTGAAAAAAGTGTAGTGCTAAACAAATGTTTGGTTTGTTGATGTTCACAAGTTATGTTGTTTATATTTATATATGCTTATATTTACATATGTTTATATTTACATATTTTTGATATCTAGATATATGTATTTAAGTGAAAACACAGGGAGCCAATGTGAGACTCTAACTTAGGAAAATCTGAATAAGTTTTTCTCCAGTTTCTCCCCCTTTATTTGGGGCTATTCCACTGCACCAACTCTGTGTATGAGAGAGTAAAGCTTGTTTTTAAATTGAGAAGGCTATTTGTTTTTCAGTATTGGAGCTTAGACTTTCCCTGAATTTGGAGTAATAAATTTATATGGATATAAAGTCTAGGCTTTAAAGACAAAGAATAAAAATTAGTAAAAGTGTGAGCATAGGCAAATTTTTAAATTTCCGTAGACTTGTTTCCTTATCCATAAAGTGGTAATAATACCCACCACATAGGGTATTTTTTTATAATTAAATGAACATGGTATTTTTAAGTAGTAAAAGAACTAGCCTTCTATTAGCTATCAAAATTAGACATTCCAAATGTGAATCAAATATAAATGATCAATATACACATGGAAAGAAATGATTTTTAAAACACTTTTTCCTTTTTCTTTTTCCTGACGTTTAGGCAGAGTACGCCAAGCCCTTACGTTATCTGTACTCACAGCATAGACAAGGATGTAGAAGAACACTGGGTCCTACAACCTCCTCTGGACCCAGCACTCAGTCTAACACTTATAAGGAGAAAGATGCTATTTTGTTTACAGGTATACACAATGTGTGTTTATATTAAAATAACTGAAAATTAACTGCATCTAACTTTTAGACATAGTATGAAGAAAATCTTTAACCAAGGCTATCAGAATCTGGTCATATTGTCATATTATTTTACTACTTAATAACACTTGAAGACTCTATTAGAAAAATAATAAAGTCCATATTGCTTAGTATGGAATATAAACTGCTAAAAGCCTTTTATTGTATCCTTGCCCAGACTGATTCTAGTCATAATGAACAATCTATTCCAACTACTCTATGATTTGATCCATTCTGTTCTCTGTTCTCAGAGCATATTTCTCCACCTGATAGATTCCTATTCATCTTTAGTAACTGGGACACTTTTAGCAGCACTTAAAAGAAAATCTGATTACATGTGGCCTAAACAATAAAATATATGTAATCTCAAACAATAAGTCCCTCAGTAAAGCAATCTCAGGGCTGATTATTTCAGAGGTTTATTGATGCCATCAAATATCCATTTCCTCCATCTTTCCTCAACTGTCTTACCAGGCAGCGTGTCTTCCCAGCCTTGCTGTACAATACAGTGACTACTAGTTAAGATAACTTTCATGGGTAACAACATCCACTGTAAGAGAAAAACGCTTTGTAAAAATGAGGATAATGTTCCCCAAAGCCCTCCAGCAGAATTCTCTTTGTCTCTCCCTGGCCAGAATAGCTTCCTGCACCCATATATAAATCCATAGACCGTGATTGTCTTAGAGCAGTTTTTCCAACTTTCAACATGACCCACAGTAAGAACTACCTTTTATATTACAATCTAATATATATGTGGATCAGAAGATTCAGATTCATGGAGCCCTAATTATTTGTCTTTCTGTCTATAAGTTGAACTTGATTGCAGTATTTTAGTTTTTGGTATAGTTATTAGTAAAGATCCATGTGATGCACTCTGTTACATCTTTTAAAATGCTGGTCAGGAGATGCTAAACTGATAGTATCTAAACTGATGAGTTTGTAGCTCACATTTAGAAAAGCATAGGCTTAGGTGGTTCAAGGTTCACTCCCTTGTGCTAGGAAAGAGCCAGCCTCATTCGAGGGCCATAGTTGCTTGAAGGAAGATAAGAGCAGAGTTCTGTTAGCAAAGAAAGGAGGAAGTAACTGTTAAATAGGCAATCCTCTCTTTCACACATTATTCTTTAAGACTCCACTTAAGGGTCACATCTTTTCCAAAGTATTCCCTGATATCAGTGACAGGCTGGTCTACTTTTTTAGCAAAGCAACATTCCTTTTATAAAATTTATTGAGTCTCTATAGAAGAGGTAACAGAAGTAGAAAAAGAAGAAAAATGTATTAAATTAAATTAAAACTAGAATATTTTGTCCAGAACTCAGAGAACATCTGTTATATATTGTAATATAAAGTAGTTTGAAAGAAGATTCCAGAAGTTGGTTTACCATTCCATTTTGGTTTGGCCTACTTCCTGTATATCCAGTTGGCAGTGGCAAGGACTGATTTTCCCTTTCTCTTCACAAGCCAGGTTACTGCACCCCAGCCCTTTGTATCAAGCAGCAGACCTGTCCTTCTCCCACTTGCCTTCCCCATTTGTATAAATGACATCTCCACAGTTGCTGAGGCCAAAAACCTAGAAGTCATCCTTGATTTCCTTTTTTCCCTTATATTCCATATTCAGTCAGTACAGCCGGCTCTACCTCCAAACTATAACCTGAGGCCCACTGTCTCCTCTGCTACAGTCCTTGTCTAATCCACCAACATGTCTTATCTGGAACACCGCAACAGTCTTCTAGCTGGTTATGCCATCGCTACTCTTGCCAACCACATTCCTCCTTACCACCACAGACTATCCATCTCTGAGCAGACAGAGGGGTCTTTCTAAAGAATAAATCAAACTACTTTATTATTCCACTTAAAACTCTTCAGCCCTGGCTGGTATAGCTCAATAGATTGAGCACTGGCCTAAGAACCAAAGGATCACCAGTTGGATTCCCAGTCAGGGAACATGCCTGGGTTGCAGGCTGAATCCCCAGTTGTGGGTGTGCAAGAGACAACCACACATTGATGTTTCTCTCCCTCTCTTTCTCCCTCCCTTCCCTTCTCTCTGAAAATAAATAAATAAAATCTTAAAAACAAAAATAAACAAACAAACAAAACCTCTTCAAATGATCTCCATTTTAACCAGAATAATATCTGAACTCTTCACTATGGTTTATTTGGTCCTATGTGATTTGGCCCCTGGTACCTGTCTCATCTTACTCCACCCTCCCCCTCATACACTACACGCCAGCAACGTGGGCCTTTCAGTTCCTTCGGATTCCAAGCCGGTTTCACACTTTTCACTTGCTCTTTCCCCTGCCTAGTAGGCTGTTCCTCAGCCCTTCACCCAGCTACCTCCACCTCTTCCTCAAATTCTTGAGAGAGGTCTTCTATAGTCTCCATAGGTGAAGTACCATGTTTATATTTTTTCATAATATGTACAAGTAGTTGAAATTATTTTATATATTTGTTTTGATCAATTTACTTATTTATTGACTCTTTCCTCCCTCTGGGGTTATAGGTATACTATAGATATGCTGCAATATTGATCCTTTAATTTTCAAGACTGCTGGGTTGACCCTGAGGTAAACTGGCAACGGTGCTCTCGCATGTTTATCCAGGTGTACTATGCGAAGGATACTGATTAAGAATGTTTGCCATGAGGTGGACTAGGTTGGGAAGCACTGCACTAGAATACAAACTACTTGAGGACAAGAAAAAAAGCTGAATTTATTGCTAAGAGCATGTATGTCTGGGGATACTTTTAAGAAGGTAGAGAAATGCTGGATTGGCTACCAAGTGTATCTGGAAGAGTTCAACCTTGGATACTTTCTTTATGCCAATTGACCAGATCTATTTGACATTTGCTAACTTCCCTCCATACCAACAGTGTTTAACCATCTGAGGCTTCCTACTGGCTAATAAGACTTTACATATTGGAGATATTTATAAATTTGGGAATACCTTTCTTGCACAAAAATCTTCAGTACCAATTTTATGTTTATCTGTCTTAGCTAAACATTAGATCCTTGATTGTATGATTAGATCCAAGATAATCTTTTCCAGTTCTAGCTTGTTCACTTAAGAAGCTTCTACTGAGCAGCTACTGCAGATCAGGCAATATACCAGGTGTTTTGTATATGTTATTTTATACTGTAAACTATTTCATACAAGATATTTTCTAAATGCCATAGTATATGTGTGCCTTTTATAAAACTCTTTATAATTTCAGCTCAAACTGAAAAAAATCCTAAGGCATCATTTGATTTGGTTGGTCACTTAGAAGATTATGTAAATAAAAGGTAATTTATTTTTTATTTTTAAACATTTTATTCTGTTCAATGATGTTTCTTATAAGAAGAGTTCTGCCTTTTATGTTCTGGACCAAAATGAATCTATTCTGGATTATTACTATTTAGGCCATACTACAATCCAGTATTAATCCTAGACTGTTCAGTGAGTCAGCATTACATTTGGACTTGGAACACTTGTTCTATCTGCTGCAAGTTTACAGTCAAATGCAGAGAAAGACATGGAAAAAATGAATGGAGAGAAGATCATAGTGTTTTTTAGACACAAATTTAGTAAAAACACAAATTTAATTACACTACAACATGGATGTAAGAAATGTAGCTTTTTATTTTTATATAAAGTTTATCTTCCTCATGAGATTCTCAAACTCTGTAATGAACAATTAGTCTAGTGTGCTTTAAAATTTGTTTGGCGCAATAATATCTGGACTTTTTAGGTTTATCTCAGTCTTTCTCTTTCTTTCTGAGATAGACTTTCTGACATTGAGGAAACTCACTTGACAAAGGGTCTTTGTTAATATCCTTGTACAGCTGGTCTCCTTCCTAGATGTTCTGTGACTTCTGCTCTCTGTGATTCCTGTCTGTATGGTCTGTTCCCTCTGAATTCACATAGGGTTCCCTCTTAACTGTCATTAGTATGGTAGGACTCTCTGAGTCTCTGCTATATCCTTCGTCTGCCTGCCCCTCCAGGGGTGTCCAACCCATAGCCCACAGGCCACATGCGGCCCAGAATGACTATGAATGTGGCCCAACATATAATCGTAAATTTACTTAAAACCTTTTCTTTGCTCAGCAGTTTTCATTAGTGTTTGCGTATTTAATGTGTGTCCCAAGACAACTCTTCTTCTTTCACTGTGGTCCAGAGATACCAAAAGGTTGGACACACCTGCTAGATTATCCAACACTTATGCCAAGCCTTTGCTATGGGTTACCCCACCATTGCAATGCAAGCCTCTTGGCAAACCTAAACTCAGTGACCATGTCACATGTGAACTAAGCATGATCTGAAATGAAAATTATATCCTCTCTGCCTAACCACTTTTCTCCCAGAATCTCAACAAAAGAATGTAGAAATACTTCTCCACCTTTGATGTTCTCCTCAACCTACATAATGTTCCTTCTCCCACTGAAAATCCAAAGAGGCACACAGATTACTGTCTTGCTTCCACCACTACTTTTGCTGTGCACCCTGCCAAACCAGGCAGGAATGTATGTTTTTTTCAGGCTGAAAGTTTATAGCAGGGGGTTTGGGGGAGATGTTGGCAGTGACTTCGAGGAATGGGCAAGGCAGACAAAAACTGACAAGCTGAAATAAGCCCTATAGACAATTATGCTGAACTTGTGTTTATTTTCAGGAAAAAATCTCCTCCACCAATGAATGATTTTCATATAAAAGGAAATAAATCTGTCAGAAATGATCAGTTAAGTGAGTATCGTTCAGTAGAAAAGAAAAATTTGCTCCCCTTATGCATTGAGGATGAACTGAAAAAGCCAAATGTCAAGATAATCAACATTAGTCCAGCAAAGACAGTAACTCCTCCCATGGTAATAAGAATATCTACTGCTGTTCAGTAAATATGTGTATTCGCACTCCTTTTGGGAATATCACATTCTAATGGCCAGAATCTTTGATAAATCCTTCTTTTGGTTTCACATGTGTCAAGTTTTAATGCTCTTTTTAGAATTGCCATCCCCAAATATAAAATGTGAATGGTACTTTAAAAAATGAATCATGCCCTAGCCAGTGGGTCAGTTTGTTGCATTGTCATCCCATACCCGAAAGGTTCTGGGTTCAATTCTCAGTCAGGGCACATAACTAGGTTGTGGATTCAATAACCAGTCTGCATGTGTCTGGAAGGCAACCAGTCTATGTTTCTCACTCACATCAATGTTTTTCTCTCTCTCTGTTCCTTACTCTTTAAAAGCAGTGAAAAAATGTCCACAGGTGAAGATTAAAAAAAAATGAACCATATATCACTTTTCTATCAATCTACTTGAGCTATTTCAACCAGAAAATACATTTATTAAAGGCAGTTTGGTAGCTCACAGAGCCACTAGGAAGACTGGAAAGACAATCTGACTTGAAAGCTATCCAGTCACAAGTCACCAAATTACAGCCTCAGGGTGCTCTACTGGGGCCCATGCTGCTGATCACAGATAGCAGTAAATAACTCTGATTGTGGGCAGGGGACACTATTTCTAAGGCCTTCGTCTCTGTGGCCCTTCAAAGCTAGATATATCTACCACCATCCTCACTAGAATAGTGTTCATAGTGCTAATTTTTTCATAGTGCTTGCTTTTTCTGAACTAAAGACTTGTCTTAGATGTAATTTATTGGTAGATCCCAGGTCACATGTCTGTGCCCTAACTTCAAGGGAGGCTGCTAAAGCTAGTTTCTGCTTCTCCCTAAGGTTACATAGACTTGAAAGGTGAAAATTTTCCTAAGGTATTGGACAGACCAAAGATATGACAGATTTCCACTATGGTGGCTGAGTGGATAACACTGACATTACCAGTGGATTGCAAAACTAAATCTTTTGTCATTTTTGGAGAAATCATAGGCACTAACATGTCTTTCAAAATAAGTACACTAATATAAAATCAGATGGAACCTTGCTTCTTATAATTTTAATTATATTTCTAAAAGTAAAGTATCAATCACTGAGTCAAAGTTTATGAACTAAGTGCTGGTAATCTCCATATTTAACAGTTTCTTTGGAGTTAATTTTTTTGCCCTAGAATGGAAATTTGTGGAAGAGTTTACTGAGTAGCTCATACATACAGATTTTGCTACCACTGTGACTAAAATAATCTATTTTTAAGTCAATCTACTACTTTAGCTACTTTATTCTGCATATATATATATATAGCACTTTTATGTGCTGTGTTGGGACATAATAACAAATATAACCATTGCAAAGATAATTTTAGATTTTCTGAGTTATTTATTAGGATATTCAGACTTTGTAATTTGGGCTTGTAATCGGTTATGTCTCTTATGACTTTTGACTAAATCTATTTTCTGGTATGCTTCTTATTTCTGGACATGGAAACTAAGAAATGTCTGAATAATGTTTCATTCTCCCATGTTCTACTTTATTTCAAAAAGGATTTTAGGAGGCCAAAAGTTCAGATTTTAACCCTAACATCTCAATAGAATATTAAGAAGAGAATGGAGTATGTCACATACAAGTACTTGTTTTTTTTTGTGTATGTTTGAATACAACTATTGTTCATATTACAACTCCTATGTAGTCATTTTCAGAATATTTTATTTTATGTATAAAAATACATGTAGCCTTCTTACCTCAATAGATTGATGACCAAGTACTCTTTTCTTTAATCTACAGGAACAAAATGATACAAATCCCATAATTTTCCACAAGACTGAATATGTACAAATGTTACTTTTGACAACAAACAGACTTCCTCCCCATCCTATGGAAAATAGAAACATTTGCCCACATAAAAAGGAAAAGTTTGTTTTAGAAAAAAATCATAAACTTCTCAGATCTTTAATTAATGATAAATGTACTACTTCTTCCAAACCCAAAAGCACTATGCCTACAGCATGGAAGGAAGGTATACAAGCAGTAACTTTTGAAGTGAGCCATAGAGCTGTAGAGGAGAAATCAAAGAAGAAAACTACTACGCAGACATTCAAAAACACATCCTGGAATAAACTCCAAAATTTCTCAGAGCCTTTTCCAGCCTAACAAAAAAATTTTTAGGCATCCTTGGTAAAACTGTTATTCAAGAAATGAGTGCTAAAACTGGCAAATTTGAAAGACTGTTTCTACAGTAACACCAATGAGCAAATTCAGTGCCTCACCTGTCAAATATTGTTCAAAGCCTTTAAAAAATGTACTCAAAGTTCATACATGACATAATGTAACTCCACTGGATGATTTGTTAAAATTTTAGAGTGAAAATTCAATTTCTCATAAAATATTATTTACAGCAATACTTGGATAACAAGAATCAAAACATTTCAAGATCATCAAAGAAATTCTTGTCTGAATAGTAATGTTCTGATGGATGGTATAAAAGGGCAAAGCATAGAAATTGTATTTACAAATCAACAGTAGTCTAGGAAAAACCAATATTTGTACAAAATAAGAGGACAAAAGAAATATTTATCAACAAGAGGAAATAGCTCATGAATTTCTGTTATCTCAGTTGGACTTCTCAATCACCAGCATTCCTACAATAAATAGTGATTTGGACCAAGAATGTTATAAACTGAATCTGGAAATTGGCTATTAGAAGCCAAAACGTCAATAGCCTTACTCTGTAATTGAATATTAAAAAAGAAAATGTACCACTAACCTGATGCATAAGGAAATAATCATTTTGGATAATCATTGTGTGTCAGCATTTTGGATAATCATTGAAAAATAGTATTTTACAGTAGCATTTCATGTAATTAAAAGGGCTTTGCAAAATTTCAAATAGTTTTTTGTTAGTAAATGTTAGCACTTCATTACTATAAAATGTTTTTTTTTCAAGTATAACTTTGACTTTTTCTGAATTGTTAAATAATTTAAAGGAATAACCTCTCTTATAAGCTAAATAATTTTAGTAGCAAATACAATAAAGTATTGAACATGTTAAGTATATTATTACATTGCTATTTCATTGTTTCTCTTTAACTTCTCATTGACCCGAACAGTATAAAGGCAGAACTCGATTTAGAAACAAAAGTTTCATTTTAAAAGTTTAGTTGTAATCCATTTATTAAAGGATTAAAAAACAGAAACCTTAACTGTTAGTGCTTGAGGAGATGTGGGTTTATATAGAAGCAAGCACTTCAGTTAGGGAAGGCGTTGGGAGGTCTTTAGAAAACTTTCGAGGATGAGGAGATTAATTTATCAGGTCCCTGTTTCCAGTTCAGACTGGAGGCCTCTTCCCGTGTGTCTTCAGTGCTGCTCTGAGGTGTCTTGTCACCAGAGGCAACAGTTGGCTTTCACATAGAATGTCAAGGACAGAAAATGGAGACGGGAGGGAGTGAGAGGAGTCTGACTGGAAACTGTAAATGAAAAGCAAGAGAAAAAGGCTTCAAGATAAGGTACTGGGCTTAGGAATGTTGGAGGTAGGGGAGGAGATACAGGCTTTTTACATTTCTTCTGGTTCTGGCTGGGGAGAAGTCGCAGCAGCATCTCAAGGTCATGAAGTTGTCTTCCTCTTTGTCCAACAAACAGGGATTGACCCTTTTGTTCTCTTTATTTGCTGTCTCCTATTCTCCCTCTGTCCCCACCCCACCCAAGTTTTCCCTCCTCCCAGGCTCTCTGCAAAGCGAAACAGTTTCCCTAACTACCCTGCTGGCTGAGAAGATAAAACACAAACTCTTTTTAATCACTGACAAAAATAAAAAGAAATAGAAAATACACTTAATGATAGCACAATAATGATGATCTTTTTTATTTTTCCTGGTATTCAGTGTAAGATAAACAACTGTGGACCTTGGATTTGGGCAGAAGTGAAGTGAATGAACGTGGACAAATAATGTAAACTACCTGAGCCTCACTTTACTATATATCTTCCTTATGATGGAGATAGCATTACCTATTACAGTATTATTATTTTCAGTATTAAAAGAATAATATGAAGCACCTTGAGTATGATAAACAGTCATTAAGGATTTCTTTCCTATTCCCACCCTTTTCTCTGCTCTAAGTGTAAGTATAACATCTTAAAGATGTTCCTCAAAATCTCTTAATTCAATCTTTTCTAAATTACATGTTAAATCTAACCACAGTATTGAGACTTTAGCCTAAAGTAGATTCAAAATAAAAATGGGGATTTTTGTATTAGCTATTTTTGGAGGTTCCTGCTTGAGCTTACAAGCTTTATTCTTTTTTTTTTTATAAAGTGTATACTTTTTTTAAAATTTTTTAAGATTTTATTTATTTATTTTTAGAGAGGGAAGGGAGGAAGATAGAGAGAGAGAAAGAGAGAGAAACATCAATGTGTGGTTGCTGGGGGTTATGGCCTGCAACCCAGGCATGTACCCTGGCTGGGAATCGAACCTGGGACACTTTGGTTCCTAGCCCGCGTTCAATCCACTGAGCTATGCCAGCCAGGGCCACAAGCTTTATTCTTTAGAGAGATATTCCATCAACTTAAAAATTTCATTTTGCTGAGGATTTTCCACTAAAACTGGAAAGCTGGAAGCAGTGGATTCTGGGAAGATGGCAACCTAAATCCAGCACCTTTCTCTTCTACTCTCAGCTTAAACCCATTATCTCCTAAACCAAACAGCTGCTGGGATCTTCAAGCAGTGGGGTACAAGGTTAGACATTGTTTCCATGCTGACACTGAAATCTGAATGTGGCCCTACAGACCAGTCTCTGAGTCACAAGGCAATGGTGGAAGTTATATTGTGTGCTGGGACTAGTTGGCCAGTTGGGATCTGTGGATTACCCCAGGAAGAGGTTGCCTTTGCCCCTTTATAGCTGTTCCCAGTCTCTTTGGTCCCCCAGGAGGCCAAGAAGGAACCACCCAACCAGTGAGAAAAGTGGGAAGTCAGAGATCCATGAATTTTCCTTCAGATGTCTTACCAGGGGGTTGTGGTTGACTTGTTTCTGTAGCCCTGGTTCATAATGGGCAAGACTTTAGCTTCTACCACTTATAAGACTGTAGTCACTAGATTCTGCAGTAAATAGACCTGAGCTTCCCTGAGCCAACTAAGAAAAATAGAGCTCTATCTATAGGGGCCCAGCAGTTGACAGTGGCCAGCGAGGCAGAATATAACAAAGAAAAGGGAAGAATTATGAGGATTACCAGAGGTTTCACCAAATGATGGGGAAAAATAAGTAAGCATAGTAACTTTGTAGGATCAACAGTGAGAAAATTTTTTTGAAAAAAATGAAAGTTTTTCCTATTTGCTCACCCTGACAAGTCTAGTGCATTTAGTAACCAGCTATAAAAACAAACAGAACACATAGAGCTGCTAGAGAAGACAAAGACAAGGGACAATTTCATGAGAAAAATAGTAAAAGCACTGAAGGAGATTCAAGCGTGGCTCCACCCCACTCCCACCCCTCCCACACACATATACATACTATGCTACTTTCTATAAGACAACTGTTTCATTATATTTGTTATTACTCTCAAGCATAACCTTAATGATAGAAGAGTTAGCTATTAATTGAATAAAAAACAATAAAAATTCCAGATTAAAGGGAAATGGGATTAATAAGGGAAATAAAAAATGACAAACAAAATCATAAAAATACTTAAGTCAACTATCTGTCATTATACTATATTTGAATTGGTTGGATTTTTTATTAAGAGACAGAGACTCTCAGACTTAGTTAAAAATAACACTTAACTATATATTGTTTGTAGGAAGTATAGTTAAAGCAATAAAGAAAGCCTAAAAATAAAAGAATGTAGAAGGAGATACCAGACTAATAAAACCAAAGAAATTGGAGTGGCATTATTAATATCAGATAAGCTAAAGTATAAGATTAAGAACAATAAGTAAGACAAAGAATTACTTATGCCTTATGTGATAATAAAAGAACAATTTATGGAAAAGATACAACAGCATATTTGGTACATTTTGTAGGTACCAAAGTATCTAATTATATAAAGTAGACTCTTGGAAACCCAGAAGAATATAATAAAAGCAAATTATAATGAGAGACTTCAATTCATCTCTTTCATAGTTAAAAAGGTAAAATAAAACAAAAGTATAGATACAGAATAATTATATAATTAATAACATTGATGTAATGGATATAGATTTTCTTTGAAACAGAAATAATATATTTTGCAGTTTGTCCATAGGAAATTGATGATATTCTAAGCTACACAAAAATACTTAACCTTAGCCCTGGCTGGTGTAGCTCAGTGGATTGAGTGCAGGCTCAGAACCAAAGTGTCCCAGGTTCTATTCCCAGTCAGGGTACATGCCTGGGTTGCAGGCCATGACCCCCAGCAACTGCACATTGATGTTTCTCTCTCTCGCTCTTTCTCCCTCCCATCCCTCTCTAAAAATAAATAAATAAAATCTTTAAAAAAAATACTTAACCTTTTGACAAACAAATGTAGAGACTTCTTCAGTAATCCTATAAAAGTAAGAATAAAACCAAAGAAAAATCCAAATATATTTACTATTTGAAAATAAAAGGATGAAGAAGAAAACTCAAATTATAAAGCAGGAAAAAATGAAAAGGAAATCACTTCATTCCAAGTCTTATGGCACACAGCTAAAGCTAGTTCCAAAGAAAATGTATTCCTTCCATTTTTCTTTCTCCTCCTCCTCCTTCTGCTTAGTGAAAAGGATCCTAGGTTCTCATCTTGTGAAAAGAGAAAAAGTATAAAGTAAATCAGAAAAAATTATGAACAGGAATTTAATACAGATAAACATTAAAATACTTAAATAGAAATAAAAATATAGTATAAAATCATAAATAAAAACAAAATGTATTGTGTATTTGTTTTTAAAATACACTAAAATGGATAAATCTTTCTCAAGCATGATTTAAGGAAGAAGAGCAAAGAAAAAAAACAGTATAAGATTATGAAAGAGAAAAGAAACAACCCTAAATATAGGAGAGTAACAAAATCATAAGAAATACTGCATGCAAATTTATGCCAACAAATTTGAAAATCTAGAAAAGAAGTGCGTGGTTTCCTATCAAAAAGAAAATGAATGAAATTGTTCCCTAAGAATGGATATTTTCAATAGACCTATTTCCCAGAAGATGATGACATGGACCATGTCTAGATGAGTTCTCAAGTAATTTTTCTTTATTATTGAAGCCAATGTGGTAGGCAGAATTCCAAAGATGTCTCCCCAAGATCCTATCCCTTGTTATTCAAACACTAATTTAGATACTGCCTGGAAAGGACTTTTTGCAGCTGGACAAAGAGTTACTAACCATCTGACTTTAAAATATGGTAATTATTCTGAATTATCGATGTGCCCACTGTAATCACATAATCCCTTAAAAGCAGAATGCAGAAGTAAGAAAGAAGTAGCAAAAGAGAAAGCAAGAAAGATGGGACAGAAGTAAAGTTTGAAGACTTTGCTTCACAAGGGCAATAATGTTAAACACTTGTTTATAATATTTCCAGTTTTTCACAATTACTCATTTCCTCCCTGCCTTTGCCATGCTTGTGCATAGGCGAAGTGTTGTTTCCCTACTCCGTTGACTTGGGCTTGGCTATGTGATTTATTTTATTTTTAAAAGATTTTATTTATTTATTTAGAGGGAAAAAGAGGGAGAAAGAGAGAGAGATATCAGTGCACGAAAGACACAGTGGGCTGCCTCTCACAGGCCCCCAACTGGGGACCTGGCCTGTGACCCAGGCATGTACCCTGACCAGGAATCAAACCGGCAAGCTTTTGGTTTGCAGGCCTGTGCTCTATCCACTGAGCCACACTAGCCAGGGACATGTGACTTAATTTAATCAATAGAGTGTGCACAGACATGATTTGCATGATTTAATTTTGCTTCTCTTGCTCCTGTCCTCCACTATAAAAGTATCATGTCTCAGTTAATGGCCATTCCTTGAGCCTCAGTGCCAGCATAAGACATCTGGGGCCAAGGCCAGCTGAGTCCTGCAAAAACCCAAAAGAGCCTCAGCCAATTCATGGCCTTCATGTAATATGATCAAAAAATAATTTTGTAAATCACTGAGACAATGAAATTATTTCTACAACAAGGACAGATTAAAACAATCTTTGGGGAACTTTAACCTTTGAATTTAATTTCCCACAAGGAATTTCATAGTGGGGAGGGTGTTTTATTCAAAATCGGACATCTCTGTGTTGTTAGCATTTTATTATTGGAGTATGTTAATCTCATGACAGAATCTCTGATGAATCATACTGGGCAATGGTCTGGCCATAATTTAAGATGGGAAATAAAATAGGAAGTGAAAATTTTATCTTGACACATCATAGTCTTGGGGTTAATTAATATAATGATTAATGTATTCTGGATGCAAAATTAACCCTATTGAATAACATGTCTGGGAAAATCCCAAAAGGCACAGTGTTGGAGCAATCTCATAAGGAGGACTTCCCTGCTAGCTGCCAACCTCCTCTTCAGAGGGTGCTAGATACACCCTTGATTGACTGTGAAACTGATGATTAAGTTCAAAAGCTAAGGGAAACTTAGGGAAGAACACATACCCCCCCCCCCCCCCCCCCCCCCCGCCCCTTTGTTTCCTTTTGGAGACAGAATTTCCCTATGGTAATATTCATGGCCTCATGCCCCACCCATTACTCACTTTTCACCACTGAGGAGGAGTGAAAAGCCTTATTAAAGGTGATAACAACTAGCCCAAGTTTCTTGACTAGGTAGGACTAATGAATTTAAAGACTCTAATCCTGCCCTGGCTGGAGTAGCTCAGTGGATTGATCATGGGCCTGTGAACCAAAAGGTCGCTGATTCAATTCCCAGTCAGGGCACATGCCTGGGTGGCAGGCAGGTCCCCAGTTGGGGGCACGTGAGAGGCAACTACACATTGGTGTTTCTCTCCCTGTCTTTCTCCTTCCCTTCCTCTCTCTCTAAAAATAAACAAATAAAATCTTTTAAAAAATAAAATAAAATAAAATAAAGACTCTAATCCTAGGGATTTTATTATTTTCTTCCGTGTTTGCCCCAAGTCAGAGAGAGCAGCAATAAATACAGTAAATGTGTGTGTTCTGCAGACTCAAAACATTCCAATGGGTGGGATATCACATACTTGGAGATGGGAATGCAGAACACAACAAGTCCATTTAATTCTCAAACCTAAACCATCCTCTCCAAACAGCTTAAACGGTTTTATTATTGCTGTCAACCTGCCTTTGGTATCTATCTCCCAATTACTTCCAAATTTCAGTGGGGAAAGATGAGCATTGTTCTTTATTCCAGCATGTATTTTCCAATGTACTTTCCTAGAATGTCTGTAGTCAAAGATACTGATTCCATCTCATAACAATGAGTATGGATATGGATGGGGTGGCAGGAAGAGAACCGCCAGAGCAATTCAGACTGTTTACCAGTCTTCAAAATCCCTTGCTTCCTGAGTCATACTTTTTAGATCTCCAAGTCTAATACTCTAGGCTGGCTTCACCTATTCCCATGCCTACTCCAGCTCCTAAAACGCTAGCCTGGCCTGAACCTAGTATCCTATTTATTCCAGCACGATGACTAGAAATTTAACATAGGTTATCTACCCACAAGGAATACCTATTTTGGGGAATATATATCACTACATTTGAGATGACATCTCACCATCTTGACCATATTATTACTTTTGGGTTCTTGAGTTTTCTAAGATAGAAATGATGAGGAAATCCCAGAGAAACTTGATTTTATTAAGCTTATGCTCAAGCCCAAGGAAGGCAGCACAGAGGAAAGGAAGCACTGACTTGGGGTCTGACTTTGCTTGACTACTTTTATAAACTGGGGACAAAGCAGGCTGTGAGAAAAGGCAGGCTTTTTGAAAAAGGTGGGCTTGCAGAATTTTTCATTTCAAAGTGGGGTGATTTCTTTTCCATTTCTATTGCCTGGTAACTATGTTCATGCACTATGGGGCAAGATGGTGGACTGTTCATTACTGGCACAGTAGGAAGGTCATATATTAGTCAGATCTCAATAAACTGTGCTTGTGGGTCAGTAGTTCAGTATCTGTGAGGAAGCAAGCATTTAGAAGAGAGATAAAATCTGCTACCTCTGCATTTTTTAGTAAGGAGCGGAGGGGTAGTGAGATTCTTGCCATCAGCTTATCCTCCATTCCTTCTGGCCAACTGGTCTTAACTTGGCTGCCTGGCCCCTGGGCATTTTTCCATCCCTGGGTCCAAGTCCTTATACTGTCTCACTGTAAGGAGCACACCTGGAAGCTTATCTTTATGTTATATGGATGAAAAAGAGGCCACATACTAAATCTGACAAGCTCAGAGGAGGCCTGCATGGTGAGCCTTACAAATTCAGAGACCTAGAGTAACCACATAGGATAGTCTGAAATGAAAACTTCCCAACTAAAAATGAGTCATGGTGGATAGTCATGTTCTAGGCTAGTATCTTCCTTGAGAATGGTCAATCTTTACCTTAACTGAGCCTGTCTATTGTCTTTTTTGCATCTATGATAACATACCTTTGGAATGTCAGAGTAATCTCCTTTTCTTGAGACCTCTTAGGACACAATCTCCCACCAGAATGCTGTTATCTTGTTCTGCTAACAATCTCTATGTGCTGTAAATGTTCATTGTTAAGTATCCTACACCTACCAATATAAAAGAAATTCTGTGTCTCTCCATTTTACTCTTTATCCAATCCCAGAGATTTCCCTGCTTTGCTTTCTCCCACCTCCCTAATCTATCACTGGTGGATTTCCTGTTAACCTCTATACATCTTCCCTTTCGATTCTGATGTATAAAATAGGTGGTAAAACTGCCATTTTCCAGAGCATATTCTCAATATATTGAGATTTTGCTTCCCAGAAATTGTCATCAGTTTGCCTCAAATAAATTCATAAAAATTCTGCCCTGGCTGGTGTAGCTCAGTGGATTGAGTGCGGGCTGCGAACCAAAGTGTCACAAGTTCAATTCCCAGTCAGGGTACATGCCTGGGTTGCAGGCCATGACCCCCAGCAACCGCACATTGATGTTTCTCTCTCTCTCTCTCTCTTTCTTCTTCCCTTCCCTCTCTAATAAATAAATAAATAAATAATACTTACCTATACTTTAAAAAAAATTCTTACAGATTTGGATGTTTCTTCTATGGACAGTTACACAGAGTAATAAAGCCTTTGTACACCTGATTTAGAATCTACATCTGAGGATCACAAGATGTGTTTAGTTCTTCCAGGATTCCACAGCCAGATACTCATATTTTTAAAAGCAGACCTAAATTTCTGTTAATTTTTGACACATTAGATCCAGCAAAATTTCTCCCTTAACTCTACTGCTCTTAGTCACTAACCTGGATGTCTCTTTCAGGTACCACCACCAAGTATCCCATTTACCACATATTTGGTAGCAAGACAATTAATTTTTCCTTTTTCTTTTTTTTTTTTTTTTAAATATTTTATTTACTTATTTTTAGAGAGGGAAGGGAGGGAGAGAGAGAGAGAGAGGGAGAGAGAGAGAAAGAAACATCAATGTGCGGTTGCTGGGGGTTATGGCCTGCAACCCAGGCATGTGCCCTGGCTGGGAATCGAACCTGAGACACTTTGGTTCCCAGCCCGATCTCAATCCACTGAGCTACGCCAGCCAGGGCTAATTTTTCCTTTTTCATTTCCACTTCTTTTTCCCTATCTCCATCACTCCTAAACACACACACACACACACACACACACACACACACTAGCAGTATAGATTCTTGGACTACGCAGCCTTCGTGATTATAAAATCATTGTCACACATTTTGAAGCAGAGAACTCCTTCAACGCTTTGGTGCCCTCTGACTATCTGGCAGGGAGTGAAGTCACTATTCTTAAAACAGCTCATGCCATTTCCATATCTTACTAATTGCTTATCAGCCAGGAAACCTGACAGCCATCAGATAGTCAAAATTATTCACAATGGCGTAGCTTAGTTGGTTAGAGAATTGTCCTGATGTGCCAAGGTTTCAGGTTTGATCCCCTGTCAGGGAACATGCAAGAATCAACAATCGATGTTTCTCTCTCTAAAAATATAGTTTTAAAAAAGTTATCCACAATTAAGTGGATAATTTGAGGAGAGTTTAAGAGGTAGCTAACAAGGTATCAGCTCAGTGTAAAGAGATAAGGGATAATGTAATGCCCAGAGCTAGTAACCACACCAGGCCTATGGGGCTGAAGGAAAGAGAGGACTAGAGGTATTGGGGAAGAACGAACTTCATCCTCGAGTCCTCTTTGGCTGGTCTGATAAACAGACATGAAACAGATTAGTAAGAGAAGGAAACCGAATTTAATATATGTTGGAGGCCATCTAACAACTGACCCTTGACACAGTCAGGATGGATGAGACACGTCTGCACAGCAGAAACGACTATGGCTGGGTCTCCTGTCTATCTCTTGCCATATGTCTGTCCCTATTAGCATCAGGTGGTGGGATTTTTGGACACCTGTGCTTTATAACAAAAAACCTTGCACAATGCCTCTGACTCTGCATGAAATGACTTGCTGACCACTAACTAGAAGCCCCTAATAGCCCTAATGCTGCCCATTCCCCCCACCTGGAAAGTTAAAGATAGAATTAAACTATGGGCAGACTAGCTGCCAGAACGCTGGAGGAGGCCATTGCTAGGAATGTCTAGGGAGTCACCATTCAAAAGCTCAAGATTTATTAGAACCACTGCCTTTCCCATGCCCTGGGCAGGAGCGGTTGTTGGGACCAGATAAATAGAGGAGGAAGGAGTTTTAATTTAAATATAATAATCTCAGTACATGGAAACATAATATGCCCCCCCCAGATATGTAGTTAATAGATCTAGGCAAAAAATCATTTATCGAATTTAGACAATCTAATTTCTATAAACAATAACTAATTTTTAAATCACTCCTTGTACCCCTTTGATTTAGACCAATCTATAGAAACTTAGTAGATATTTAATTATAATCACCATTTAAAAGTTTGTGTTTGTATAGCTTTGTTGGCTATCTGATTAATGACCCTCTTGGTCAAAATAACCTTTGTTTAATATGGTTGACCTGTGGGACTTCCTGTACTTTTCGGTTATTTCTTTGTTTAACATGATTGATCTGTAAAACCTTCTGTGTTTTTAGAAATTATTTCTGTGGTAATCATTTTTGTTTTAATAATCACAATATGTATTGAATGTTGTATAACGTCCCCTATAAAAGTAAAGATTAATTTTCCTCGGTGAGTCAGTCAGGTCTAGAGAGCCTGGCTGTCCTCCGGCATCACATCTGGTGTCTGTCTCGTTTCACCTGAGCCATTCCTCCTTCGGGGACCCTGAGACCCGCCGAGGCTGGACCCCGGCAAATACATACATATGTTTGGGAACCCGCATATATGAGAGAGTCAGAGACCCAACATGCAGGAGAGGTTCAGAGATAGGAAATGGACTTAAAGTATATAAGACATCCTGAGCTAGGTAGGTAACGTGCCTCGTAGGCTTCAAAGGGTCATTGAAGGATGATAAGAATGTCTGTAATGTAATTACGTTTAGTAATTAGAAGTTTGCCTTGCCCTATAGGTAGGTCAGAGGAAGTTACCTGTATAATTTCTTATTATGGGCAAGGCCTGGATTCCAGTTCTTTGGGGTATCAAAGGAGGGGCAGAAGTTGCTCTTGAGCCTGAAGCTAAAATTGCCCCTCGCGCAAAACAACCCAAATACCACAGAAGCACATTCTGGGGTGGCTCATTCTGATCTCCCACAGAGGAATGATGGTGGAGAGGGAGTATGGCAGCCCATGGTAAAGCCCCAGGAAGGAAGCTGAGGTATTTAATAATACCCTGGAATTCCACTTTCCTTTTGCCCTCTTGTGCCTGTAGTGCCTCCCATTGGCTAAAATCAATCAAAAGTCCAGGGTTAAGACAGGGCTGGGATTAAAATGAGGCAAGAGACATGCCTAGGGCACAATATATAAGGAGACACTTCCTGTCAGAGCCTTGCGGTGCAGGGTGAGCCCTGAGAGTACCTCCTTAATTGTCATGCCCTAGGTGCCTCTCTGGCCTCACTCTAGTCCCAATCCTGAATTCAGAGAGCCCATTGATATAATTCATAGAAATAAAACCTCCAGGGCATGGAGCTGGGTTTGTGAGTAAACTGGAGAATCAACTGGAAGATATTCAGCACATACTATGAGGAAGTTCTTATTACAGTAATTCAGAAATCTGTGGCTGCCTCTGGACTTCCTTGATCTACTACACTTGATCCAGGAGTTTTTTTGTTTCCTACCTCCTTAATTCCTTGACCTTTTTCACCCAGCACCCCAACCCTCCTCCCATCTGAGAGCTGTCAGTCTGTTCTCTGTATCTATGAGTCCGATTCCATTTTGTTTGTAGAGGACCTGAATAGACATTTCTCCAAAGAGGACATACGGAAGGTCAGTAGACATGAAACGATGCTCAATGTCACTAATTATCAGAGAAATGCAAATTAAAACCACAATGAGGTATTACCACACACATGCCTGAATGGCTATTGGATAATTTAAAAAATATTTCTCCTTTTCCTGGAAGCCATCCAGATATTTCAAGACATTGGAGATGTCTCATTTTTCTCTAGGAGTCAGATGTTCAGGATTAGACACAGGTGCAGTGTGAGCAGGAAGGTATTTTATTTCAGTGCCCAAAGGGAGAATCAAAACCAGTCATTATTAAAGCTGAGGAGATATTATTAAATGTAAATCCTATTTACCACCAATTTCACTCTTTAAAAACTTTTATTGTAAATGTTCTCTGCCCAGAAACTAGGTGGGACATTGCATTTATAGCTATAGCCTTGGGATGACAACAAAAAAGGAACACAGAGCAGATCAGTCCAGTAGTCAAAATGTAGATTCCAAAGTGGCATTTAGTTTGTCAACATGCCTAATTTATTTCAGTCAATAGTTAATTTGATCCAAACCTAAGTGTAGACTTCTGTGTGAACTAGAAACTAAGTATGGGCTCTCTGTTTCAGATATGAAATACACGTGCTTAGTGGCAATAATTGGTAACTAATCAATTCTATTTCATAATTTTGCTTATTTTTTTCTCCCAACATCCTTACTATCCTGGTCTTTTCGTCTTTTCTTTCATGGAGTTGCTTAGGACCTTAGATTTAAAAAGGATCTTGAAAATCTTCTAGGCCAGGGCTATCAATAGAATGCTCTGCAATGATGGAAAGGTTCTATGTGTTGTTCAATACAGTAACTGCTAGCTACACGTGGCCATTAAACACTTAAAATGGTTCTACAGCAGGGTTTCTGAGACTCAGCACTATTGACATTTTGGGCTGGATAATTCTTTATCGTTGTCAACATTGCTGAGAAAATTCACCATGCTGAGTAGGCCCATGCACAGTCATTCTATTTAACTTCAACCTCGTTCTCTCAGCTCTCAGCAATCTTCTTATTTAACTCCTGTTCACATCCCTTGACACAGTCCATAGGGGCTGTGCTCAAATTCATGATTTCACCCTGCCCACCAGTTCCAAGGATAGGAGGAAAATAAAACCAGTCACAGCTGTAATATGAGACTACTTTCTCATGTAATCCTGGAGTTTAGTTAAAATTTCCAGTTCCCATGTGGTAACAATACTAATCATCTCTGAATTTCTCCATCCTGTGAGAAAATCCAAGTGGGGTTACTTGTCTGTTTAGATCTAACAGAGGAAGTTCAGTGTAGTAAAAAGAACACTGGAGGGCAATAGAAGAGGCCAGGGTTCCACGATCAGTTTTACAATGACAACACATGTGGCTGATTCAACAAGACTTTCAACCTGGCCTGCCTTGGATTCTCCATCTACACATCTTAGAAAACTTCTGGTGCTTTTTTTCCTCAACATTTTAGATGATATTTTCAGTTCTAGACCTTTACATTTCTGCCTTCTTCAACTTTTAATCAAAAAATGTTTGAGTACCAACTATGTGCCTTCACTGTGCTAGTTGCGGGTAATATAACAGTGACTAGAACAGACTTGGCTTATGTTCTCATTTAATTTGATGGAGAAGCTGACTACCTGTACAATGCTCCATCCTGGGAAAGCTCAGCTTTAGGGAGAACAATCCGTCTAAGCAATAAGGTTGTATTACTCTATTCTTAGGCTAACCTGTTGGGTATCAGGACAGTGAAACTAGGCCTCCTCTCAGTTCCTGATTTCTGTCATGTAGCTATATTGATTGCTTAGTAGAATGAAGGATTATATACAAGACTCAATGAGCACAGTACAGGCATTGGCCAACCAAACTTATACCTGAAGCAGGATGTCACTCCTAGACTTTCTCCTTTGGTTGCTGGTTTGCAGGGATCCCAGAGGAGGGGCTAGGATGACCACGGCAGTACATTGAGTCTCAGAGGACTAGGGCATGTTACTGTTTACCAGCACTTATAGAAATATTCTCATATTCTAGCTATAGAGTGACCCTTCTGGTGTGTTGCTTCAGAATATCAACCCTAAGTAGAATTAATGAGGTAATATGGATACACAGCTATGTTAACTAATAAACAACATTGGCCTTTCCAGAGTCATCAGGAGAAGCCTGTGGTATCCCAACATTTCCTGAAGATGCCTGCATGGGTGTATATATGAACATAAACCCTACATCTTAATTTTAATTTCGTCTTTGACTCTACCCAATTTTCCATCCCAGGACCTCTCTCTCCCAGGCCATCTCATAGTTTTGCCTACATCAGAGTCCAAACAGCCCATCACCTCCCTGTGTTGACATGTTATCTTAATGTGTGGAGTGGATTAGGATCCTAGATTCCCTCATTTGGCCCAATGTATTGTTTTTCCTTGGAAATTACTCTATTAACAGTTATTCTCTGCCATGTGTGGAGAAGACATTATGCTTTTGTAATCCAAATTATGAAAAGAACACCCCTATTTTTTCTTTTTTCTTTCCTACCTCTCTTTTAACATGTATATATTGTATGGCACTGTTCTAGGTGCCAGGAATACAATTGTGAACAAGAAAAAGTCCTCCACTCTTAGGGACATGGATGATAAAGCTAATGAAACTTAAGCTTTGTGCCCTTCACTCAAAATTCACTCATAAACTTTTTCTAGGGCCCTAAGAGAGACTCTCAAAAATGTTCACCTGGCTTATATATTTTATGCATTGTATAAAATTCACACATGCGAGATATTTCACCTGCAGTTGGTTAAGAATGCTGTCTCTTTTCCCTCCAATTTTTCTATCATCATACTTCCCCTAATGTCAGATAACATTTGAGTGGCAGAAGGTATTTTGCAACTCCTAAGGAGAAATTGAGTTCAAGATATATCTGGTCTGGGTTTAGTAAGATGTGTGTATATATGGTATGCACTCACTTCTATACTCAGTTGTTTTAATGTAGGAATGGTGTCCAAGAAGACTCCAACTGTCTCTTATGCTACTTTATTTTGAACACAAAGTTACAGGTCCAGAGGAAATATTATGAGATAAAATGTGGCCCTGACCAGTGTGGTTCAGTTGGTTGGGTGTTGTCCTACAAAGTGAAAGGCCATCAGTTTGATTTGTGGTTCAGGATGCATGTGAGAGGCAACCAATTGATTTCTCTCACACAGCGATGTTTCTCTCCATCTTTTTCTCCCTCCCTTACCCTCTCTCTAAAAATAAATAAATAAATAAAACCTTAAAAAGATAAAATGTGTCCTACAGTGCCCAGTTCCAAAATTTTGTGGCTAGATGAAAAAAAATAAGATCTGAAACCTACAGAGTCTAAGGCTATAGCTGAATCCTTCCTCCAATCATCAGACAAATACAATTATTAGCAGAGAATTTAGGCCTCATCCATACTTAGTCAAAACAGAAGTTGTCTCTCATTCGCAATTAGTAATGTAGCATATACTGTTATAAAAGTACCATACATTTTTTCTGTTTTGATGGTAATCAAGCAAAATAGAACTCATCAGAATTTATGTGTTTGTGGAGCACATTTGTAGCAGCACTACAATGAGTTTGTGTGTGTGTGAGGATGCACGTCTTGCTAATCCCATTTATTAATAATAAAAATAAACTGGCCAAACTATGCTAGAAAAAAGTACTGAGTTATTTTTCTATTACCTCTATGAAAAGTATATTATAAACTCCCTGGCAATGGACAAGGAGATATTTGATTGGTGGTGTTGCTCTTATATCAGTCCTTAGCAGTCCTTAGTTCATTCTAGGTAGCTTGATGACTGTATTGGTGGCCAGAGCTCTTTCATACCTGGGGATGGATGGAGATATATACATATATACTTATTTATATGTATATTTATATATATTTATATTTGCACTTATATTTATATTAATAAGTATATATACAGGTACAAATCGTTATCACATACAGAAGCAGTAAATATGCAGCCAAAAGTATAGAAAAACTACAGAACTATGCCTGACTGACACAATAGAAATATATTAATTTTCTGCCATTTCTCATATTTAAAATTTTTGTTAGTTCTGTTTTCTTATAGTAAGTAGATACCCATTTTTGTGCCTCATTTTACATTCTTAATCTTGCATTTTTTAAAAGCAGTCTCAAAAAAGTTTCATAAAACTTGTGTCCACTCTTGCTCATGGAGCTAATATAGAAGAGGAAGTACCAGCAAAACAACATGAGAAGGGGCATCCAGAGAACCAGGAGATATTTGAGAGACTTTGGCGTCCCAGAAGTCAAGGGAAGAGGGTATAGATAAAGGACAGAAGTGCAAATGCTGTAGAGTGGTCAAGCAAGGGGAGAAATGAGTGCCTTCTGGGTTTATTTCCATGGAGGTCATTGGTGACTTAGGGCTGAGCAGCTTCAGTGTAGTGGAGAGGATAAAACTAGTTTGGTGTGAGTTGAAGAGTGATTGAGGGGCACTTATAGAGAGGGAAGAGCCATGGTGAATAGGTGGATGGTAAGGCCAGTCCGCCAGGATAGAGGATTCAAAGACATTGACTTAGGATAAAATTCAGTTGTAAACATTTTGAGTTTAAACTGTCTTTATATTTCCAAAATGCCTAATTTGATGTCTAGTGTGGTAGTATTTGTGAATAGGTTATGACTGACTATGACTTCAATAAATTGCTGTTCTTTTTTTTAAGATTTTATTTATTTTTAGAGAGGGAAGGGAGGGAGAAAGAGAGAGAGAGAGAAACATCAATGTACGGTTGCTGGGGTCCATGGCCTGCAACCCAGGCATGTGCCCTGAATGGGAAACGAACCTGCTACACTTTGGTTCGCAGCCCGCGCTCAATCCACTGAGCTACTGCAGCCAGGGCAGATTGCTGTTCTTATATCCTGTTTATTCTTCTTTGTAGTGCTGATAAACACTAAACTTGGTAAATGAAGGAGGTAATGGTATTACAAGAACATCTTTTAAAAGAAAGTATGTCCACCTACCCAAAATGAAGCAGGATTATCTAGTGGAGAAGCATAGACTAGGGCTAAATCTATATGTGAGTCTTTTAGAGCTGTGGGACTCAGGTTATGCCTAATACTCCCTCTTGGCTCTTGTTTTCCTCTTCATTTGTTTTTTCATCATACCTACTTCCTACATAGGTAAGGATGAATTGCAGTTGTAGCACATTGCCAGACTCATCATCAGTGGTCAATAAATTTATTCCTTCCAGGCCAACATAGAGAAGTATGAGGAACTGCAGAGAAGCTCCGCGCTCCTGTCATGCTTTTTGCTTCTCAGAATTGTAAAAGCATTTGAACAGGATTGTTCAAATAGAAAACACAGATAATCTTCGTTCCCCAGCTATAAAATAATCAGTGGTGCAACACAGCAGGGCATTGGGTATGAACTAGCCTTGGAGTTAAACAGAAATTGGTGAATGAAAATGAATACCAAAAATGGCCTACACTAATTCCAGTATAAGAGCAAGTGAGCCAAGGGGAAATGAGAAGTATAAGGAAAAGAAATATGAGTCATGTTAACAAGTAGTGTACAGAATCAGTTTCCCTCATGGAGAAACATGATGGCTAAAGCAATGTTTTCATAAAAAGACATGGTTCAATTACAAGGAAGTTTTTCTGCTAGTAATTCCGCCTAGTAAGATATACAATATGTACAGACAATAGATTTCTGTATCAATGAGAACATTTAAATCTAGTTTTTACAATTTTATACAACTTTTTAAGATATGGTCCAATCTTTATTCAAGTTTATCAAGTAATATACACCCCCCATATAATTCTGTGATTAGTATTACTAATGTTAGGAAATAGGTTTGAGTGCCTAAAATACCTATAAGTACCTAAAAGTCTAAATACCTACTTTAAATACCCTGCTAGGGTATGGGCACCTACCCTATCTTTGTGGGCACCTATTGTGAACACTTGACTCTGTTAGACTTAACAGCAGTTTACTGAAGGTCCACAGATCATTTCTGGTGTTGAGAAAATCCAATGCAGTTCTTGCCTTGTCTATGGTAGATATTTAATATTTGTTAAGCAATAATGTAATCATGCTGAGAAAAACAACGGTAGTTGCTTGGGTCAGTACTTTCAGGAGATTTATTTTCATTTCATTTTGTGTAACTGCAATTGATTGATAGCAGAAATTTACACCTAGCATTTCATACTCCCCAGGACAGCCCTTGAACTATTATCTGGCTTCCTGTAGTGATATCCACTGTTACCATGTGACTTTACTATGTGGTCTTATCTTGATAGTGTTAGTGGAAATATAAAACTGGTACAATCTCTTTGGAGCTCAATTTGTTAATTCTATAATTAAAAAAACAATTGTAGACTTTAATTAAGCAATTCCACTTTTAGAAACTTATACAAAGTTGAATGGACAAGGATAATAAAGGCTGTATTGTTTATGAACTGAAAAACTAACAACCACCTAAATGTCCATAGGGAGGGTTACATGAATTATAATGCATCTAGCTTACACAATTCTCTGCAGCCATTTTTTCCCTAAAAAAACAATGAGGTAGAGTTTCTGTATTGCCACAGAAAGGCCTTCGAAGAACACTATGTGAAAAGAGAAAGTCTGAATGATAATAATTAAAATAACAATAATTATTATTATAAACACTTACAAAGCATGTACTATATTTTACGTACTTTGCCTTTATTAACCGATTTAATTCTCACTGCCATCCTGAATTGCATACTATTGTTATTCCCATTGTATAGATGAGGAAATTGAAGCACAGTAATACTAAGTAACTTGCCCGAGGTCAAAAAATTAGTGTCAGAGGCAGTGTCTGGTTTGAGATCAGCATTCTTTCCTAGTTCTTTCTATGCATGTTAAAAAATGTATGTAAATATTTGTGTGTAGGTATGTATATGCATATGTATTCATACATGTATAGGAAATGGCTCTAAGCACAGCCTCCAAACTGCTACCAGTTGAACCCTCTGAGAAGGGGTTGGGGTGGGAGAGGAAGAGGGAAAGATACTTATGAGATATGAGTTGTTTTTGCTTGTTTGCTACTGTTATGAGGGACATTAATATTTTTATAATTTTTTTTCACAAGGGATGTTTCTCAAAGTATAACTTTCTAGTTATTTTTCTTTTGCTGCTAGCGGTTAAAAAGACAGTTTTGGCCATTTTCCTCACTGTTAAAAAGTATCATTCATTGGTTCACTTAACAAAAACATCTAAACTGTCCTAGGTGTCACCACCTCTCCCAGTTCTCAAAAAGCTCACTGTCTAGTGGAACAGACTGACATGTAAGCATGGGATTCCAGAGCCTCTACAAAGTGGATGCACAAAGGTGGGTTGGGAGGGGCATCATGGAGGGGCTCTCCAATTCTGTGAACAGTGTGAAGGAAGTCACCCAGAGAGGAGGTAATGTTTTATCTAAATATTAAAGGAAAAGTAAGAGTTCTTCAGGAGATGGAGGAAGGGGGAGAGAGAAAAAGCACCCCAGATAGGGGGAATAATGGGAGTAAACACATATAAGTAAAGACACTGGAATCTACATCATTCTTCAGGGATGGGTGGTTTGACTTAGTGGCAGCTAAGGAGTCTCAGAAACATGAGGACTCTCTGTAGATGTGGCAGGAGCCACATCATCTAAGTCCTATGAGCCATGCTAAGAACTTCATCCCATCTGCCACTTGTTCCTAAGGAACATTAGAAAAACCAGGTGTTCCCAGAATAACTCAAAAGATATAGACCAACAAATATGTATACATTGGAAGGACATTCTGATATATGCTTCATGTAGATGAACTTGAAAACATGCTAAGTAAAATAAGTTAGATACAAAAGGACAAATATTGCATGATTCCACTTATATGAAGTACCAAGAATGCTCAAATTCATAGAGAGTAAAAGTAGAAGAGTGGTTCCTAGATGATGAGGAATGGAGGGCAGTTACTGTTTAGTGGTTACATAATTTCAATTTGAGAGGATGAAAATGTTTTGGAGATGGGTAATTGTGAGTTGCACAATAAAGTCAGTGTACTTAAGGTACTGAACTGTACACTCAAAAAGTCTTCAAAAATAAATTTTATATTATGCATATTTTACCATAATAAAAAACAGGATAAAATGGCAAATTTTATGTTATGTATATTTTTAGCACAATTGAAAAATACAGAAAAAAGAGATACAAAGTTATAGACAAAATATTTATGGAAATAATTCAAAGTTCTTTTTCTTTCTTGACATTAAAATTAGGTATGTCATTTCTTTGCTTAATATGATAATAATGATTTGTTTCTGTTATATAATAATGGCTATTAACTGAAAACTAGCTCTGTGCTAGCTTTACTTTCATAGAGATGAGGAGAATGCAGGCTCAGCATTCTGGGCCAGTTAGTTGAGTAGAGCTCAACTAACTGGCCCAAGAGCACACAGCTGACACAGCATTTCTAGGAAACCTAGAATTGGAATTCAGCTCCTAACACCTTGCTCTTTCATCAGTTCACAAGGTACTTGATTATCTCTTTTTGGACGTGTCAATATTTTTTCTTTAAAAATTTTCCCTTGATATGCAAAGAATACATGTTTGATGTTTTCTGGTTTCCGAAAATGTAAAAAGTCTGAGGCAATGCAAATGAAAAGCTGAATGTTTACTTTTGACCCACATCTGATACTTTTGAGTGGCTTTGACGCTCTGCTAGAGAGACCAAAAGAGCCTTCACAACGAGTTTAGGCGCACACAACCTGTGAACTTCAGTCAGCCACTTGTTACCAAGTGGAGGAAGGCCTGCATCTTTAATGCCGCGGTTATCCGGAGAACAGGCTTCCAGTCCCGCAGGCCTCAGTCATCTCCATCCCAGGTGCGGGGCTGCTGGGAGACAGAGCAAAGCTTGCGCGCAGGCGCAAAGTGGCGGCGTCGCTCCAAGGCTGTGCTTTGCAGTCCGGCGTTCTGGTGTCCCCAGGTGGTTGCCCTTTGGCTTCTTCTCCCGCTAGCCCTGTACTCTGAGTGGCCGCTGCCCCTTCTCGAGTCCCTTTCTATTCGTTGCCAAGGCCTATCCCCTCACGGCCCTACCCTCTGACCTCGCGTTGCACAATGCCTGAGCAAAGTCCTGGGGTGTGAACTGCGGCGTTCCTATCCCTGGGCGGGGACGGGCGGTGGTGCGGGAAGCCGAGGCGGAGAGCGCGCAGCCGGCCCAGTCCTTCGGCTCCAGCCCTGCGAGTCCGTCGGGAGCTGCCGCCGCAAGGCATTCCGCCGCTGGGCCCCGCCGCCAGGCCCGTCCGCTGCTCCCCTCCCAGGCCGCTGCCGCCGCCGCAGCTATGGCGGAAGTTCATAGACGTCAGCATGCCCGGGTTAAAGGAGAAGCCCCCGCGAAATCCTCCACACACAGACATGAGGAGCAGCTGGGGATGGCGTCGGCCGAAACGCTGACCGTGTTCCTGAAGCTGCTGGCCGCGGGCTTTTATGGCGTGAGCTCCTTCCTCATCGTGGTGGTCAACAAGAGCGTGCTCACCAATTACAGGTAGGGCCGAGGCGGCGGCAGCCGAGACCGCACAGAGGAGCGTGCGGCAGCTGCGGTGGTGGGACGCCGGCTCCCTGGACTTGGGCTGCTAAAGTTAAAGCTTAAGAGAGTTGGCCGGGAGTTGGGGAGGGCGGGCGGTTGACACGCGGCCGGGGCGGCGGAGCCGGCTGGGCGCCCGGGCCTGGGGTTGGGGGTCCGGCTCCCCGCGCGCAGCTCTGGGCGGCTCGGCGCGCGTTCGGGGCCGCGTTCGGACGGCGCCTGCCTGCCGTTCCCGCCGAGCAGTGCCCGGGAAACTCTCCCCATCAGAGCGCTGGAGCGGAGTTGCTCGGTGACCTGTTGGTCCCTGTGTATGCCAGGCGGGGAGCAGAGCGAGGGATGCCCTCTCTCTTCCCCAGCTTTGGCCGGGGGACTGGGCTTCAGGGTTCGCCAATTCGCTGACAGCCTCTGGGGACCTGCGCGTCCTCAAGCCGGTTTAAAGGGAGCCTGATGCTGTCATTGGAACCCTGAGGCAGAAGCATTTCTGCTTTAAAGGTGTGAAACCCTTGAAAAGACCCAAGTCTCCACTTCCTTAAAAAAAAAAAAAAAATCCATTTCAAGCAGCGGACTGAAATTTTAGAAACGGACAGGATGAGACAAGTGGCCGCCCGAGGCTACAAAATCAGTAGTGTTGCCTGACTACCCGCGGGTTTTTTCTCACTGATTTTCACCTGGATAGGGGCTGACATTGGTGTGTTTCGTATCAAAATGCCTGTCAACGTTGCCGATATGCAAATTGATTCAAAGAGCTACGTTTGAGTTTTTCTGACACTGTTTTTTCTCTCTACCGCTTTGTAGATTTCCCTCCTCACTATGTGTTGGACTTGGCCAGGTTAGTTGGAATCTTCAGCCTTACGCGGTTTATGTCGTTAGAACTTCTGTGTGTGCCTTTATATGTGGAACAGTAAATCTGTGTTCTGTGTTTACAGATGGTGGCTACAGTGGCAGTTCTCTGGGTGGGAAAGGCGCTCAGAGTCGTCAAGTTTCCTGACCTTGACAGCAATGTACCTCGAAAGGTAAATAAATAAATAGATAAAGTAATACTTTATTTTCTGAAAAGAAGTCACTATATATATTTTTATCAGTGTGTTGCGTATTCAAAAAGTGCAGCCTTGTTGTCGCCCAATCCAGAGTGGGTATAATGAAGATAAAGAATAAATGTAGTATGTATTTTTTTAAATTCCATAATCTCTTTAAAATTAAAGAGAAAAAGCCCCAAGAAACCATGTTCTTTTTTTTTAAATTAATGAACATGTTGTGGGAGTATAACTTTTTGAATTTTCTACATTTAATGTAGCTAGTATATTCTTCATTCATTATTCTTCGGGCGTATGTTCTTATTCTTCTTTCTGTATCTGCTTGACTCCTCGAGAAGATAAAATGCATTTCCTTTTTCTGCTGATGTTAGAGCTGTGGGCTGATGCATTATCATACTTTAAAGTAAATAGTGTGTTTGTCCCACATGTTTGTTCATATTCATATTTGTTCCCGCCCCTGCCCCCCCCATGCTTTCGCTTTCCTGTCTCTGCCATAGTAGTGCTGTTTATCCAAGAATAGTGTTGTTTGGACACTATATGGGGGCCAAAATTGGGTATGAGAACTAATCTTATGTTTTAGAGGGAAAGGATTTAATCATATAAACAAAATGTTTCTATTTGAAAGGCCCTGTTTTAGCTATCTTTATTACTGAGTTTTGTTATCCCTTTTTAAATTTTCTAGACGTTTCCACTACCTCTACTATATTTTGGGAACCAAATCACAGGACTGTTCAGCACAAAGAAACTGAAGTATGGATAACTTTATTTTACTAGTGAGGTTAATAAATGTATTCTTAAAACTGTACTTGAATGTCAAATATTTAACACATTGTTATTGATTTTGAAATAAGTGAAAGGACCAGAAAGCTTCTGTTACTAAATAATGATTACATTAAAGGTTTTAATTTAAGCTCTTTATGTTTAAAGAGAAAGAGTATTTTTGTTTGTTTTGGGTTTTTATCCCTCAGTTTGATGATAGAAATCTTAACATGTTCTAAAATGCTGTGATAGGAGATTTTCATTATTTTTCCAGATCTATAGTAGTGAAAGATATATACCAGGCTTTTGGGATTGAAATTCTTTAATACAATTTATAAATACTATATTTCTTGACAAATTCCATAAGCAAAATCAGAGGGTAGATATGAGAACTTTTGTAGTTTTCCTTTTAACATGAGGTAAAAATAACAAACACCCTGGTTTAAACATGATTAATATTTTATACACAGCTGTGTAACTATAGAGACAGCCTAATCACTTTTAGAAAGAAGTGACAGCTCTCTACTCCATGACAACATTGTCTTATTATCCTCTAACCTTCCAATTGTTGGCTTCTCCACTTAAGGAGGACAGTGTGTATTGGGTGTATGTGATGTCAAAATTATACACACAAGGAAACCATTTAACAGAAACCCATAGCTTCAGCACTTCCATATGAGCTAAACCCCTGGCATACTTACTGGATGACTATAAAACAGAATGGGGAAATCTATGAGGATCAGAGACAAAGTGTTCTTTATTTCTTCTTTCTTCAGACCCAAAAAACTTGATGGAATGATCATGATGGTATCTATGGAGAGGGTTCCACGAAGTCAGATTTGTCATGGTCAGGGCATCCTTTTCCATCTCAGTACCCACTTGGAAAGAAATGCACACCTGCTGCAAAGGCTGCTCAATAGAGTTCACCCTTTTTCATCCGTTGTCATCCACCCATTCATTCATTCACACCCTTTCTTTGATTGCCAGCTAAATACAAGGCACTTTGCAGTGAGATGAGATATATTCATAAATGACTATATTATGGAATATTAAGGAATGTCTCATGGAATAAGATTATTGTAGGTGTTATTTGGAGGGTTGGGAGTGGGAAGAGACTACAGTAAAGAAAGGAGAAAGAGGTCTTTTTCTCTTAAAGACTAATATGGTTACCCTTCAGGGTGCATAGTATACGTAATAAGTAAAATTTAAAAAGTGGCTGTTAGTAGTCTTTGATTAATAGATATATGAGCTTTACTGTTTCAGAGTTTGGTGTTTCTCATTTCTACTAGTTTTGTAAAAGCAACCCTTTCAGGCTTTCAAATAAGAATTATTTCTAGAGAGAAATTAGAGTTTAATTTGATCATACCATAATGGAAGGAAAAGATTATCATTATTTTAAAATACTAATTTGGAGAATCTTTTAAAAACAGTTAAAAAATAAATTGTTAAACTTTATTTTACCTAATTATCTTTCTTTCTTTTTATTTATTTTTTTTTTTGCAGCCTGCCAATGTTTACAGTTCTGAGAAGGTTCTCCATCTTGTTTACAATGTTTGCTGAAGGATTTTTACTCAAGTGAGCTAAATTTCTAGTATCTAGTCTTTATCAAACTGTAATAACTTAGAAAAGATACCCAGCATAATAACTGTCTAATAAAACTGTTAAAATTATTTGTCTTGCTTCTACTTTATCTTTTAGAAAGTTTAAGCAACTTTATCCATTTGCTATAGGAATTGATAGTTTATGGGAACAGTATTTGGGAAGGTTATGAATTAGAGTTAGAAACCTGTCTGAACATGAGATTTACTTTCAAGGAATCTTACCAACTGCTGCCACTGGGTCGGTATAGTTTTTAATTAGTGTTCCTGGCTTGGCTACTTTTACTACAAATGTGTTGACCTTTTTCAGCTTAAATACTGATTTGCTGAAATTCAAACTCAATAATAACAAATGATAAGAATAATGAAAAATTGAGATGCTTGTTTATATAATAAAATAAGTTGCTTCATCAAAAGCATGCTTTTAAATATCCATTTCCTTGGAAACGTTTAGGATATGACTGTTTATAGCTTCTTTTCAATGAAAACATCTGTCCTTTTTTTGCCTATGTTGTAAAATGAGTCTGTTTATGTATTTAAATTTTTTTATTTTGTAGAAAGACTTTTTCTTGGAGTATTAAGATGACTGTATTTGCAATGATTATTGGAGCCTTTGTTGCTGCCAGGTAAGATGTGGGCCTGTATAAACCTATGAGCATGTTAGAAATGGTCAATAATTATTGATAATGACCAGTTACAATAAAGATAATTTTTATAGGCTAAATAAGAATTATATCTTTGAAAAGCATCCAAAAGACCCTTCAAATAGTTAAATCTTTTTTGGTTTGTTAAGATCAAGGCTAGCAAAAATCAGATTTTTGGGATTCTTAAAAATTCATGTATTTTAGGATTTATTATACTATTTTCTACTGATTGAGCACATATCATGTGCCACACAATATGTTTAACATTTTATACATATTAGTTATATATTCACAACTCTGAAAGGTATGGATGTAATTTTTCTATTTTTTAGTTGAGGAAACTAAAAGCTAAATTCAGTAAGTTGTTCAAGGTGATACAACTAGTAAATAGCAGAACTGGCTGGATTTGAATCTGTGCCTGACTCCACGGTCTATGTGCTTTTATAAACCATGTAGCATTTTTTTACTTTGCATGCTGCTAAAGAAAATAGTATTTCAGAAAAGGCAAGTGATAATTATTTACTTTGTAGAATAATAAAAAATAGAATTGCTTTATTTGGTCTCACCTAAGATATATCAGAAATGCTATAACTTACATAGTTTATTAAATTATTAAAACTTTTTCCATTGTCCTTAAGTTTTAGTTTTCAAATGGATGGAGAGAGTATATATCCAAAGACTCAGAAAATTAAAATGATGGCTAGAAGCCTTCTACAACATTTTGCTCAGCCCAGATCATGCATATATGGGTTTGATAATGCCACAAATTCTGTCTGACATACATTTTTTATTTGGGAGTTACAATATATCTCTTGGATTGTCTCATTTATACCTTCATTACCTTCATTACATCCCTGTGGTATAGATGGGGGAGGGGAGTGGGAAATATAAGTCAAAGTCTATTCCACCCTAAATGTCCAAATGAAATTTCGTTGTTATAAAGGAGAGAGGGGCAGGAGATATAATAATTGGTTACTAGAATTTCATTATATACTAACTGTTTTTCCCTCTCAACATTATTGCCTCTTAGGAGAAATTCTTTTTTGGGGGGGGTGGGGGTGGGGGTCAAACCATTTTATTGAGAGTGTTAAGGCTGGGAGGACGAGATCCGTTGTGCTTGGCCTGGCTGGGATCTCCCCAGCTTCACAGCCGCAAAAAGAGGAGAAAAATTCTATATGAGCATCCTACTTTTCTTTTGAGGTGCCCTGCTAGTTCAGAAGCGTTTCCTTGAAATTTGCGGGATCCAAAATTGAGCCAAACAAGAGGAGTTCCTCAGGGAACTAACTCTAGCCTACAAAGTTTCTGAGGAGAATTGCTGTGTGGACCAGCCTTGTCTAATTAGAACCTTTTATTTGGGAAAGAGATTGGGAGGAAGGGAATCTGAAACCTATTGTCAGGCTGCTTGAAAGGGGGAGTATGCATTAGGCTAGTTCTGCCTAAAAATGCAGTGGCATAGAGCTCCTCAGAAGTCTTGTTCCATGTAATGGTATAGGTACACCACTACAGTGGTATAGATACATATAGATATGTAGTGTCTTTGCAAAATCACAGAATGTGGGACCACTATTTAGGGTGTTAAAATATGATGGGATATTTTTTTAGATTTTTATTTATTCAGTTGAGTTTAATAAATTCTTATCTCTTCTAAATACTAGAAAACTTCAGTTTCCCTTCACTATGTGCCAGTGAACATAGCACATAGGCACATTAAATAATTTAAGTATTTGAGTTCTTACTGTGTGCTTTTGGACACTGTTGTAGCTTAATTTCTCACATCAGAAATTGCATCTAGTAGTCCAACCACCTGTGCAGGAGAGTCTTACCTTTTGTGTGAACCTTTGGAAAATGACAGGTTAACAAACGACTCATCCTTTTGGTTACCTTGCCTGTGAAATTGAGCTCCGATGCCTTCTGCCTGCTTCAGGTGTATTATAATAGTGAATTTGGTTGCTTTTGTTGTTGTCTGACTTTGAATTCAGATCAGTGTGCTGTTTAATGGACATGGTTGTTTATTAATGATTTTAGGTGTTAGTGCTTCTCATTTCTGAAGACTCTATTGAGTTTAAAATTGCAATTTGTAACCAGAAATCAAGAAATTTTAGTAGTTAATAAAATGCCTAATGTTCATGTACCTAAATAAAAAAATGTTCTTGCAATACTGCATTCAGACTTATTTCAAATTAAATGCATGTTCTGTGAATGCAAGTCGTTATTAAAGTGTTGCTTATGTTTTGCAGCTCTGACTTGGCTTTTGATCTGGAAGGATATGTTTTTATTCTGATAAATGATGTCCTGACAGCAGCAAATGGTGCATATGTAAAACAAAAATTAGATTCAAAGGTAGGTAGCAATATAAAGTTTCTTTAAGAGATGTTTACCGAATTTGGGGATGATAATGTTAATTCATCAGGGAAACAGCAGGGAATAAAGAAAACATAGGAGGGTTGGGAAAGACAGGATCTCTGAGGGTAGAGAAAAGTGTCGAAAAGTATTCCTGCCTGTCTTAGGGGACTTGGTGAGGGACCTGGACAAAAAAAAAGTATCTGGAAGCCCTTGAGCAGATTTGAGGAAACATGATGTTGGAAGGTGCTACAGGAAAAGAATGGACTTTGTGTATTTTTCATACAAATAATGGGACACTTTAGGGAGCATTAGCATCTTTCTCAGGGATAGCACTAAGGTCACTGGCCTAGATCTCATGAATTATTTCTAGCTCTTTTCTCTCAACTTGCAGCATGCACACAAAGGCTTTAGAGATATTTGTGTAGAGATATTTGTCTACTATATACTTTCTTTTTTATTATATACTTTGAGTATAGACATGCTAAATTTTATTTTTAGACCAAGTCAGAAAGCTGAGTTAATTGAGCCACCCTTATTTACTACCTGATGGTATACTCACAAGATTATATTAATATAAGAAGAAGCTATATGGAACTGAGGGTTACATATTGTAGGGTTGTTATGGAAGGAGTTGTCCTTTATATCATAATGTATCCTATATGAGGTCCCATGTGAGATATTTATCATAGATATTACCCTGATTTTTCCCAAATAGCTGATGTATTTTATCTCATTGTTTTCAGTCAGATCACCTTATCTGCTTAGTTTTTAGTTAGCTCTATTATATATGCAGTGTTTCTGAAACTATTCATGTCCATTTTTGGAGTTCAAATCATAAATACCACTGTTAACCTACTCTTTGGTAGTGTTAGTATTGAATTGGTATTGTCTTGGCAAGGGGCTTTGCCTTCTCCAGAAAGAGCTGGAAAAATACGTGGCCATCCCAATAGTTCTCATTTTCAGAGAATGTTTATTTATTTTTTTAAAGATTTTATTTATTTGTTCTGAGAGGGAAAGAGAGAGAGAGAAACATCGATGTGTAAGGGATACATCCATAGATTGCCTCTCACTGCCCCAAACTGGGGACCTGACCCGCAACTCAGGCATTTGCTCTGACTGGGAATCGAACTGGCGACCTAAGCCACTGAGCCACACTAGCCAGGGCTAGAATGTATATTTTTAATATCCTTGAGGAACTAGGGACAGTGTAGATCTGTTTCCAACAAATTTTCTTTAAACATACCTTTTATGTCTTGTTCTCCATGTACTTACCATGACAACTCCATATGATGATTGCATTTTAATGGAAGCTGCTATTAAAATTTTTTTTATCTTTTTGAAATAGCTCAAGAAAAGGGGCCAGTTAGAGATTTAGTTTTATTCTGTTTTGTTTTTTTTCCCTTTCAGTTCATTTGTTGTCTTGGAAAATAGGTATGAGTAATACTTCATTTGTCCGGCTGCCTCAGCTGTTTCAACAGTACTGTCTAGTAGAGTTTTTCTGTGATGATGGAAATAGTCTGTATTTCTGCCATCCATTAATGGTAGCCACTAGCCACATGTGGCTGTTGAGCACTTGATAAGTGACTAGTACAACTAAAGAACTGAATTAATAGTTTAATATAATTATAATGAAATTGAAATAGCTGCATATGACTAGTGGCTGCCTTATTCAATAGCACAGTCTATCCTAGAACCTGGAAAAAAGCAAGGAGGGTTTCTGAGTAGTATTTTATTCTCAGGAGAACTCTTTAGTTTCATATTCAGAAATAACTTGTGACTTACTTATATAAGACCTTTTAAGCATATTGATCTGCTTTTCATGGATTAGGAGCAACAAACTAGAGGATGGAATTCTATTTAGAGCCAGAGAGAGGCTTACCAGCAGTATAAAAGGCCAGCTAATAGCAAGAGAAACAAACAGGAAAACTATAAAAATCAGACGGAAGTACTCAGAAATGATTCAGGAGTTGTTACACAGCATTAAGGCCAACACCATATAAGAACACAACACAGTAATGCATGTTTATGGTGCTGCCCTAAGTTAAATTTTAGTCTATGCACTCTCTTTAAGAAGTCAGGGTGAAAGATATTCAAAACAGTTTAAATGTGAAAAAAACAGAACAGTCTGGCATTTAAGTTTTCAGCATTTGTCAGTTGTCTGGATGGAATGTGCATGTGTATGTTGTGTGGTGTGTAGTCATCCTTTCTGAGAGATGGAATTAACACTCAGGTCTCTGGCTCCCTGCGTACCTGTTGCTTAAGGTTGTTTGGTCCTGTGGCTTTTTTCTTGTTGCTTTAGAAATTAGGTGTACCTTTTCACTGAGGGCTGTGGTGGCCACAAACAGTCAGTTCTTTGGTTGCTCCAAGAGGCAGTAACGTCACACTGAGAAGCTCTTAATAAATCAGGAGTTTTATTACCTTTAATTCCAGAGCTGCTTATACTCGTGGCCCTTTGAGCATGAGTCACGTGGCATGAAAACTTGGTGCTGCATTTCAGACATGAATGCAGCTATTGAATTTAAAACATTTTTAACTTTAAAGAAATCACACAAATAATGCATATTTACAATGGAAGTGGCAGAAAACATTAGATAAGCAGTAGGAAGAAAATATAAATCTTCCTTAATTCTACCGTCAAGGGAGAAGTGCTGTTTTGATGGTTGTCCTTTAGTATGTGTGTGTGCATGTACACACTTTGTGTAAAATTTTGAAAGAGCAATGATGTATAATGTTTTCTAACCTACAGTTTTCATCTAGTACTGTTTCATGAACACCTTTCAGTATTACTAGACATTTTTAGTGGGTGCATTATATTTAATTGCATGGTTGTGTAATAGCCTAGTCAACTAGTTTTCTGTTGTTGGATATTTGTTGCCAATTTTTCAAAGCTTCTTCTGAGAAGGTGGTTTAATTTTTTACATTATTCAGTGATCTTTCAGTGACAGAAGTTAGACAAATACCACATCCCTATCCTCAGTACTTCTTTGCCCCAGCCTCTCCACTCCTCCCAACCTAAACTCGGGCCTACTTTTTCAGGAGACTCTGCTTCCTGGTGAATGTCCCAGAAGTGTGTGAGTCAGAGCCAGACCCAGGGTTCTCACAGGCTCCCTGTGTTTGAAGATGTGTGTGGTCCTTCATTGCTCCCTGGTAGCCAAGATTACAACTAGTCATACTAAGTTTTAGGAATTGTAGTTATAATAATCTTGATTTTTAATGTACTTCACATACACATTTTCAGAAATAATTCACTGGAAAGTTACATCTGTCTGTGTTGGTGTAGGGGTGAGTCTGTCCATCTATCCACCTATCTCTCTTAAATGGTACTCTGTCATGATTCTGAAAAGCCCACATGAACCTGATGACTTTTCATTCTGTTTTGGAAAGGGAAGGGCTGTGGGAGATATTTCTATAGAGATGTGTATATATGTTCAACATAACCTCTTTCCTAATTACTTTTTTGAAGCAACAGTTGATGTTATTTTTATTATGTGATCTTAAACACTCAAGGAATTTATTTTAAATAAATTTAAAAGCTTATGTCTCTGTTTTTCTTTTGAAAGCCCAGGCTATTTCTTTATATTTGATAACTCCTGACTTGCCTAATTTGCTGCATATATTGTGGGGGACCTGTGTGTAATGAAGCGTGGTGCTTTATTTAGGGTTTTGTGTATCTGTCTGCTAGAACCAAATGAAACACCTAATTATTTACTCTCCTAGGAGCTGGGAAAATATGGTCTTCTCTATTACAATGCACTATTCATGATTCTGCCCACCCTGGCCATTGCGTATTTGACAGGAGATGCACAAAAGGTAGGATTTTCTAACTGTGGTTTAATGGCTTATGTTACTTAATTGTGTTGTTATTTATAACCAAAAGATAAGCTGTGGAGTTGTTGAATAATGTGCTTATTAAGTGACAAAAAACTGATAATTTACTTTTTAGCTTGCTAATGTCATGCTAACCTTTTTTCTTGGCATAGTTATTGGATAGTACTAAAGTGGCTCAAAATAGCTCTGGCTGTCAGCATAAAAATCATGCCTGCCAACTAGTGTCCTTTTCTTATGGCCCAGCAGGATGGAGGAAGGGAATTTTTACATTTTACCAAACTAACAACAGTAGCAAACTCTCCTTGAAAAAACAAAAAATCTTGAAATAGTAGAATTCTTCAAACTTAAGCAAAATTCGAGGCATCTGTAGAAGCTCTCTGTTTTGGTATAAAATTTGCCATCCTGGCTTAAATCCTAAGTTGTTTTTTTCCTCAGGAGATATTTAGTGCTGTGTGGTGACTTAACCATATAAGTAGCAAGTAATATAATAGTTTACTCACTTCCTGCAAATGTTCAGCTAAATAAATCCAGAATAAAGTAATAAAATAAATACAAGAATTTTTTTCTAAAACAACCCCGTGTTCATAGGCAAAAGTTGATACCATTTTGTTAGAATTCACAAAATTTTGCAAACTTCGTAATTGGAAACCTAGAATTCTGCCAAGGATTTCTGTACCAAGTTTCCTTCTGCTGATTCCTCTGGCTAGTAGTTTCTCAGAATAAATGTGTTGGTTATTTACTCTAATAACAGCAACAATTCACACAAATCAGTGGGAGCCGAAATAAAGAAAAGGTTTTTGGAAGTACTTAGACTGTTAAAAAAATTACTTTTGAATCAAAGGTAGGAGAAAACTGCTTATCAAGCTGCTTTTTCCCTTAACAACTTTCTTTTAAAAAACTGGCGTAGATCATCTTCAACACGTGTAAATTTTTTAAATGAACTCTGTGACCTGGCTGCCAGAAGGTCTACAAATGACACCAAAGTAGAAAACACAGCTATTACTCTAATAAAATACATAAGTATTTTGTGGCTGCAAAAAAAGTAGAATGAGAAACTAACATTTATTGAGTCCCTATTATGTGTCACTTTATGTGTGTGATATACTGTAGTTTTCATAACAGCTTTAGAAAGTTTGAATTATCTGTATTTTACCAGTGTGGAAATAGAGGTTCAAAGAGACTTACCAGCCCAATGTCACATTGTCTGTGGATAGTAGAGGCAGGACTTCAATCCAAGGCTGATTTCCAAAGGCCATGGTTTTTCTACGGTGTTTGGCCTTCCTCTAGCAGGAAGCAACCTTCACTCCTTAGCTTTAGGGCAAGAATGTAATGTAAAATAACCAGGCCCCACTTGGCAACACGCATGACTCCAAATCTTAAGGCCAGTCTGTACGTGAGAAAGTTGGAAGGATTAATGTGGTTAGGTTATTGTACAGACTTGGCAAATAAGGAATTTTCATTAACTTGAAACTCTGACTAGTAGCTACTTGAAAAAATTGAATCAAAGGAGAAATTTCTTCATTCCAGAGTGATTGTCATTTTACAAATTATGTGCATAATTCATGTATACTTCATAGTTTAATAACTCACATTTAATTTGAAATGCTTCAATATAATTAAGATTGTTAACTGATTGTGGAAAAATTACTTTGGCACCTGTATTAGGATGAGATTTTAGATTTTCCTCCTTTTCTTCTTTTAAGAAGAGGATTGAAATTTGAGTAATTTTTCCCCCCAATGAAGTGCCAGGTAAAGGTCAAGAAAGCTTTATTTTGGGAGAATAATGGTTCATCTAAACTTTCAAGTTGGGATGATAGACTAATTATGGAAGATGAACTCATTGCTCTGTGATCAAACCCTATAAGTATTTTAACTCTCACATGTTTGTTTATTCTCACTCTTATTATTAAAATAATGTGGTTCTTGGTAACACATTATTTGGCTGTGTATGGACATACTGGCTGGCAGTCTTACGATCCCGCAATCTTTTTCTTACGCTTTCTCAGTAACCTACTCCTCTTCTAACATTCTCAGGTGGTTAAGTGCTATTGTGTGTCTCATAGTGTTAGGCTCAGGTGATAAGAAAAAAGAAGAGGAGTTAGGTGGTATTCTTACCTTTGTGGACCATACAGTCACCTTTTGGAGCAGACCTGTCATCAGAGCAATAAACTATTATAGGTTTTGTGGGAGAAATGTTTTGGGTGCATTGTGGGACATAAAATGGAAGAGGGTCAGGTCTCCTTGTTGGGGATGGAATGTCTCAGAGAGCTTTGCCTATGCACAAAAGTAAAATGTAAGTGGTATGAATAATCAGTGTTGTTTTGGTAGGTTATGAATTACATTTGAAACTTAGAAGTAAGAATTCTAAGTTTGACTCTGTTCCTAAATTCCCGAGAATTAAGCTCAATTCAGATTAGTGTTTCAGAGTATCTTCCTTGTGCTAAGAAAGCCCTATGATAAGTTCTCTTCAGAATATATGAGAAATGTAATATAGTTCTTGCCACATTTGGAAGTCATTTGTTATGCTGCAGAGATGGTGTAAGATCTAGCACCAAAGTGCATGTCCATCAGTGACTACTATAGGCATTCAAGTTAGGAAGAAACTTATGTGGGTTGAATATTAAGCAAGATTGGCTTTTTAAAGGATGTAAGTCTTGGTTTTTTAATCTAACCAATGCAACAAGTAATACTAACCTGTTCCAGGTATTGTTGAGCTATAACTTAGGTGGTTGAGTGGTTCGCTTTTATTACCTAGCCCGGAACAATGGGTGGAAGCCATAGACAGCCTAATGTGTCCCAGAGGCACGCAGAGGCAACCTACAAGAGTCTGCAGTTTATTTCTCCCACTGGAAAATTCAGTCTTGTGGTAGTCAGTGGGCTGTTTGAAGTCTGGCAAAAAGAGTTCCCATTAAAGAGTGGGATATGTGGAAGGATTTCAGGTAACAGTTTTCTTGTAAGTCAGGTTCATTTTCAGTGTGTGTCTTTTTAGACCTGTGCTTTTTCTCTGAAGTATGTATACCTATAAGTGGACAGACAATCATGTATGTGCACACATTTTTAAAAAAAGACTTTATTTATTTATTTTTAGAGGGGAAGGGGGGAAGAGAGGGAGAGAAGTATCAATGTGTGGTTGCCTCTCTCACACACCCCCGACTGGGGACCTGGCCTGCAATCCAGGCATGTGTCCTGACTGGGAATTGAACCGTCAACCCTTTGGTTCATAGGCCAGCACTCAGTCCACTGAGCCACACCAGCCTGTGCAGGCATTTTTTTAACGAATGGGTTCTTTTTCATATGACAGTTTATCTTTAAATAAAGCTGTCCCCATATTAACAATTAGGGCATTCTTCTGACCTTTAGTAATAGTTTACCCAAAGGGTATGATGCCTTATATTTGACAAGATGTGCTCACATAATTTTCTCTAATCCTCACTGTATACCTGTGAGGTAGGTTGTTATCTGATTTATAGAAGTTAAGGACATACTTAAGGTTGCACAGTGGCCGAGCTTAGAACTAGAGCCTGTCTGACTCCAAATAGACCCCTTGCTGTTTGCCTGACTACATCTCTGCTCCCTCCCTGAGTTACATTTTTCTGCTGTTTGGGGCATTGATGCAGGGCTTTCTTACAGAAGAAGCTATTGAGTCTGAGAAACACCTCAGGGTAGTATTAAATGTGGGGTCTCTGTAGCTTGGTCTTGTTGTTACTTAATTGTTTACAAATAATCGTATTTCTTTCATTCACCAAATATTTATTGAGTGTTCATTATGTGTCAGGTGCTCTTCTAAGTTTAAGAAAAGACACATTGCTGCTCTAAAGGAGCTTGCATTCCAATGTCATGAGATAGGCTACACATAATTGTATAGTAAGAGCTACAACGAGAACTATAATGAGGAGAGTGATTGGAAAAGTCCTATTTTGGGTAAGGTGATTAGGGAAAGCATTTTCGTAGTTTCATTTGAGCAGACACAGTAGGATTGAGGCCACTTTTTGTGGCTCTTTAGAAGGAGTAATCTAGGTCAAGGAAGAGTACATTATAGGTGCTAAAGGGGGAGTGCTTAGCTTGTTCACATGGAACATTTTTTGAATAAGTAAATATCAGGAAAAGTCAAGATGGGCCTTTAAAGATGTGGAGGAAGAGAAACAAAAGGTACATTCTAGGTGTAACTAATAGCATGAGTACAGGGACAATTGTAAGAACCAGACCCTTCAGTATGATTAGAAGGAGGAAATCAAAGATTTCCGAAACTTTAGATGAGACATTAGCATCTTGTTCAGACCTCTTATTTCACAGGTGAGGAAACTAGGGCCCAAAGAGGGCTCAGGACTAGAACCCAGATTTCCTGACTCTATGACTATTGCTCTCACTCTTCCCACCATACCACACCCTGCTTCCTTATAGTTGGGGCCCATGCTAAATACAGGAATTTGACATCACTCTGCGGGTAGTGACAAATCCCTAAAAGAAGTGGTATTGGGGAGAGACTTTGGGGCCAGAAGGCAGAAGGCCAGGAATCTTTAATTCTCTTTCTGACCATGGTCTGACTTTGGACAAGACCCTTAGTCTCCAGCCTTGTTTGTCATGTATAAGTTGAATAGGTTGGATCAACCAAATTGGTTGGGTCTCTAGGTATGGCCCTTTTCAGGGCTGAGACACAGTTTCTGAGAAGTAGAAGGAATGTCGGTGTGAAGACAAGGCTCTCATTCTGACAGCTGGCTCAAGCCCAGCTGCGTCCTGACTCCTGATAACTGGAGCTGGTAAACCAGTCTCATCTGTTGGGCTCCAGGCCTTCCTAACCCAGATCTGTTTGCATGGAAGCTCTTTATGTGTCGAATGAAAAGATCTGCAAGATAAATTGTTAAATGAAACAGCACAGTGTAAAACAGTATGTATGATATGCTACCTTTTGAATAAAATAAGAAAACAGTAAGGATATATATGCACATACATTTTATTCACTTATTTAAGTAAAGAAACTGGAAGAATATACATTACAACTAATAAAGTAACCACCAGGGTGTGTGTGTGTGTGTGTGTGTGAGAGAGAAAGAGAGGGAGAGGGAGAGAGAGAGAAATACAAGGTGGGTGTGGAGGAGTATGAAAGTTTCCTCTACCTTTCAAGGTTCTTTCAGCTGGTCTAATAATTAAATCTACATGAGACAGATTAACAAGAGAAAAATAACTGAATTTAATTACATGTGTACTTATGGGAACCACATACACATGTGAGGTTCAGGGACAGAAAGAGAAAATGCGGTATGTATGGCATTCTGATGAAAGGATAAGGAATGGCGCTGTGGGGCTTCAGAGGAAAGTCATGCAGGTTGGTAAGAACACAAGTTTAGTAATTAGTAGTTTGCCCGACTATATAGATAGGTCAAAAGGTTATCTCTGATAATCTCTTATTATGGACAAGGCCCTTAATTTAAATTTTTCCAGGTAGTTAGGGGAGGAGGGTGGAAGTTTCTCTTCAAGCCTGCAGGGCGTCTGTTGCTTTTAATACAAAATAAGCTGTGTACCACAGAGGCACATCTTTGGGTGACTTGTTCTGAACCCCTACATAGGAACAGGAAGGAGTGGGAGACTTTTTATATTTTTTGTTGTATAACCGTGTAAACATATTTTAAATTATATTTTATAAAAGTAACAATAAGAAAAAAATTTAAATTATTTTTCATAAATAATGGCTATACAGTGATGAATCCTAAATTTTAAAATAACTGGGAGAGGTGAGACAAATTAACTTAATTCTCATGATTCAGATTTGTACACTCTGGACTTAGGATACAAATTGAAGCAAAATTAGATCCAAATTATTTTTCCCTAAACCTCATTGTTAACCTTAGTAGGCAGAGGAGGTAAATTCCTCTGTTAGGACAGGAATCCAGTCAGAAGGCCCTGAAAGGTCAGCTCCCAGGGAGGCGGGAGTTATACAAAGCAGTAATGGAGCCAACACAGCCTTTAACAAAATGGCCAAGGAAGAAAAAATGGAATTACCATAAAAATTGAAAGGGAAGATCCAATTGAACAACGCATCCCAGTAAGCACACCATATTGTACAAGTCATTGGCAGAGTACTCTGAGAAACCAAACTAGTGCGTGTGTGTATGTAATTTTTTTCAAAATGTATTCAAGATTCTCAAAGTCTTGGGTTTACCAGAAATCAAGGAACCAATATTTCAGCATTTAGTTTTTTAAAACATATGTTTTCTAGCTTTAAAAGATTCTCCTTAAAAAACAAAAAACTTGTATCATGCAAAAGCCACTTACTGTTAATAAAAGATATCTAGTTAACTAGATAAAGGTGGGGCAACCATTATTTGACTAACAACTCCCAGACTGTCAATTAGGACAGACTGTGTTTAAACTTGTTAGTTGCTGCTTCAAAAGGGGATAATGTTGGGGAGGGGGGAAGGGTTTTTAGGAACAACTGTAAAGGACACATGGACAAAACTAAGGCGGGGTAGAAGCAGAGGAAGGAGATAGGGATGGCTGGGGCCAGGGTGGGTAGTGTTGGGGGGTAAATGCAGACAACTGTAATTGAACAACAATAAAATAATTTATTTAGAAAAGAAAAGGGAATGTCTACAGCATAAAACCAGTGATTCATAGACTCCTAGGAACTGGAGCCTGGCCTTCTGACAGCACACCCTGCTAGGTGTTCTCATGTAGGGATGGAAGAACAGACCCCTTGCTGTCAATCTTACAAGGCCAGTACTGTAGGCATTGGTACATCATATAATGTCTTCATTGTAGTGCTGGTTCAATTGCATGGCTCAGATGAGTTTTACAGGAAAACTTGCTGCACAAATCATCTAGCTAAAGGTGTCTCTTAATAAGCATTGCTGACTAAATAAGAATTTTTAGGCTGTTGGTTTAGCCTCTCCAGAGTTGTTCGTGTTTTCTGGGTCATTCCTTGGACTATAAAGACTGATTCTCAAACCCTGAACTATTCTTTCCACATAGAGACAGGTCCCTTCTACTTTCTGGATCTTGATATTTCCATACATAAAATGAAAAGGTTGTTGAATCAGTTATTGCCCCATTATGAATGACTAGATTTCGCTCTCTGTCTGTATATCATGTTATTGACAAAGTAATGTTTTTAGCTGTTCTCACTTGGAGGATATTCCTTTTTCAAATAAAGTGACTTGCTGATAAGCTGGAGTGTGTGGTTTTGCTGTGAGACATAGGTTTTCCACAGGTGGCAGAGCCTAGTTAGCAGAGGTAGCAAAGATACCTGAGTTCCAACTCCTTGTCGGAGCTAGGATCAGGAAGTAGAAAAGTTGCAGCAAATAGTTACAGCAGTGCAGAGAGCCGAATAGGTGACCTAGGACTACCTTCCCAAGGTAGGGAGGGAACTGCACAGATCATTTGCACCACTGATGTTACCTTCTGTCTTAGCATGTTTCTTAGCAGTTTACTTTTTACCATACAGATTCAGTTTCTTTCGACATAGTTTTTTTGGCAAAAGAATTTTCAAAATAGAATTGCATCATTCATCAACCATTTTCTTTACCATGAAGTCCAAAGACTAAGTGGTTTATTTTTAGAGTTTATACTGTCAGGAGGTATCAAAACAAATAAGATGTCTCAGTCATGATTAGAAATTTATATCATGTATCAAGTAAATTGGCTACCGTGTGCTGATTTAATTTTCCTGGAAGTGAGAATGGTTGTGTCTTATACTAAAGTGCACATTGAAATTATTTCATTAGATTAGGGGTGGTGAATCGGTGCTGTCATCCTGTGCTTGTATATATAGCACCATGTAGTCATAGCACTTTTTGCTAAGCCTAGACATAGCCTTAGATGGTTTTACCAAGGCAGTGGTCCAGACACCCAGAATCAGTCAATCAGTTTACATATAATAACCGACATCATTTATCGGGAATGAGACAAATCTGATTGTATCCCTGACTAGATTTTATTGATTGTGTTATTGATTATATCGTGTTAGTACCTAATATTACTTAGATACTCCCTTTCTCTCTTAATTTCCTTAACTGAAGCAAGTAAAAATCACTTTTTCATTAATTTTTTTCCAAATATTTTTATTTAAATAAAAGTCTCATTCAAACCAAATGCCTAGTTTTAGGAAGTTCATTTAACCCATTTGTCCAATGGTTATGCCACATTCATTTCATGCCTGTGGTGCATATTGGTTTGTGGTATTTGTATTACATCCATCAGCACCTAGAACCAGAGACTTGGTTCAAAGCAGAAGGTAATCTAAGAAGGCATCTTTGTATATTCAGACTGTAATCACAGCCAGGACTCAGCCAATACTGAAGATTGTAGGCCATGTGGCAAAGAGCCCATCCAGTTTTACCACACAGAATGAACAAGCAGGTCATTTTCTTATGTCTTCTCTAGAGGCAGTGTTCTGTTTTAAAAATGTTTCCCTGATTAACAGTATATGTGTTCACTGTGACATTCATCTTAGGGAGAAGAAAAATTTGCTTGCAAATCTACCACTGAAAGATAGTAGTGGTGTAAGTTTAAGTCAATAATAATCTCTTCTGTTGGAATTCTGTATACATTCAAAGTGTCTGCATTTCATTCTCATAAGAGGCAGGTGGAGCAGACTGTTTTCTATCTTTGTAATATAGATAGAGGCTTAGAGCAGTTATAATGATTTTATGATGGCCTTGCAGAAAATTATTGGCAGAGATAGAATTAGAACTTACTCTTTTTGACTCAGTGAGCCAATAACAATAACTGGAGCCATCTAGGAGGAAACACATCAGAACATGTTGCCTCGCTTTTGGTTTTCCCCAGTAGTACAGACAGAAAAATGATGGGTAGGGGGCTGTACAGGCACTTATTAGCTGGATAACTTTGGGACAGTTACTTAAGATTTCTGAGCCTAGGACATAATAGGCACTAAATACACAATGGTTTTGACTTTTTTTTTAAAATTTAAAAAAAATTTTTAGATTTTATTTATTTATTTTTAGAGAGAGGAAGGGAAGGGAGGGAGAGAGAGAGGGAGAGAAACATCATTGTATGGTCGCCTCTCACACACCCGCCATGGGGGACCTGGCCCGCAACCCAGGCATGTGCCCTGACTGGGAATTGAACCAGCGACCCTCTGGTTTGGAGGCTGGCATTCAACCATTGAGCCACACCAGCCAGAGCTACCTTTTTTTTTTAAATACTATTTTTATGTAGGGAGAGTGGATACCATTGTACTGTTAGCATCATATGTATCCTACAGCTACACTTTCAAATGGTTACTGCGTGTTCTGTGGCAGCCACAGATCCATTTTTGTGGCAAAGTAGAGGAATGTGGTAGGCTGCTTGTGCCATAGAGTGAGTAGCCTTCTCCAGAGGTGAGCTGAGTATTTAGGGAAAGGAAAAAAATCTCATGAAAATTATTTTTCTATTTTTGAATTTTATGTAAATGGAATCATGTCCATGAGATTTATTTTAATATTCCACAGATACAGTTATTATATTCCCAAAGGGGACTGTGTGGTATATATTTGGGGTATTTTTCTGAATACAATGTAATGCCCAGTGTAGAGAACCTTGGGCTTGGAGCATGTAGACTCAGGTCCACCATGTAGTAGCTGTATTACCTAAAGTAAGTCACTCATTTTCTTCTGGGGATAAGACTTGGCCTTTTTACCCCACAGGGTTGTCATGAGAATCAGATGACATGATGTATGCAGAAGTACTTTGTAAACTATAAAGCTCTCCACAAATATTGTAAAGACAGTATGCTTTTATTGCCACAGTTATTCTTTTATTATCAGCAAATCTGACTAAATCATCTTTAGCATAGTACTTCAAGGCCTACCATGGTATCTGGCACATGGTTAGAACTTAGTAGATGCCAAATTATATATTTAGATTAGAGGAGATGTTTAGAGCTCAGGGAGGGAAAGAGCTCAGAGGTATAGAGAGGTTTACTGGAGGTCTTTGCCAGGTAATTGATCACCTGCCACTCCTAGGTCTCTGATAAGAAAAATAAAAGTAATGTTTATATATAATAACTGACATTACTTATTCAGCTAGACTGCCTTCATGTCAGGCTTTGTATCCCTGTTGTTTTTAATTTTGTTAACTACTCTGCAAGATAGACCTTATTCTTTCTTGTAGGTATACAGAAACTAAAGTATAGAGAGTCATCCTGGTCCAACACACCAGCTTATTCTTTTACTGACTTTGGGATAAAAAAGCAGCTTATCCAGAAAAGGAGGATAATTTAGAGTTGAGGAAAGTTATTAGGCCTGAGATTTCCTTTATGTGATTCATCTTGGTTGTAATAAGGTCTCTGCTTATCACACTGATCTAACACGTTAGAACTGGTAGAAGCCTTAATACACACCCAGCTTAACCTCCCTCACAGAAGCTAAGTGTCATAATGACGCAGTACCGACAAGACACTGGGTTCCTGAATCCTGTGCGCTCTTTTTAGCTGCAGTTACTTTTCCTGCAGGGCACTGGCAGCCCTCTCAGAGACACTTCCAGTGCCTGCTTGATGGTTTGCAGGGTTATTCCTTTTCTCTTCAAAGGAAAAAAAATTAAACTCAGTGCCAAAACTAATGAGTCATATGACAGTAAAATGACATTTTACCATTATAAGAAAACTTTGAATCATATAGGTTTAAGTTAAATTTAAAATCTATTTACCAGGATGTACAAGTAGGTATATAAGTATATTAAAAAGCAAAGTTCAGTCCATCTGCTTGTAGAATATGATGCTTTGCCACAGCTCAAAGATTTGATGTTAATTTGTCAGTTCTCCCTAGATGGATCTATAGATTCAACACAGCCCCAATTCCATAGCAGATTTTTTTGTAGAAATTGATAAGATCATTTTAAAATTTATATAGAATTGCAAAGGATTTCAATTAGTCAAATCATTTTTTAAAAGATTTTATTTATTTATTTTTAGAGAGGGAAGGGAGGGAGAAAGAGAGAGAAAAACATTAATGTGTGGTTGCTGGGGGTCATGGTCTGCAACCCAGGCATGTACCCTGACTGGGAATCGAACCTGTGACACTTTGGTTCGCAGCCCGCACTCAATCCACTGAGCTATACCAGCCAGGGCTTGTCAAATCATTTTTGAAAAAGAAAAATGTTGGAGGATTTATTCTACTTGATATCAAGACTTCTTAAAAAGCTACAGTAATCAAGGCAGTGTGATGTTGGATTATGTGTAGATATAGATCAATGGGACAAATATACAAAATCAATTTGAAAAATACTGAGTTGCATTGTGATCCCCATTCCCCCCAATTCATATGCTGAATTCCTACCTGCAATACCTCAGAATGTGATCTTATTTGGAAATAGGGTCATTGCAGATATAATTAGTTAAGACGAAATCATACCGGAATAGAATGGACCCCTAATCCAGTGTTTCTGGTGTACTTACAAAAGGGCAAATGTGGATACAGACAGTCACATAGGGAGAATGGCATGTGAACATGAAGGCCAGCATCAGAATGATGCCTCCACAAGCTAGGGAACACCAAAGGTTGCCAGCAAATCACTGAAAGCAGGGGGAGAGGGATGGAACAGATTCTCTCCCAGCTCTTAGAAGGAAGCAACCTGCTGATGTCTTGATCTGGGACTTCCAGCATCTAGAATTTAAGATGATACATTTCCCTTGTTTCAGTTACTCAGTTTGTGGTGCTTCGTTACAGCGCCCTAGCCAATTAATACAAAAAGGATCAGAGACCTAAACATAGAGCTAAAATCATAAAACTAGAAGAGTACATAGGAAAACAACTCGGTAACTTTGGGTTAGACCAGGTTTCACAGAAAAGTCATAAAAAGCAAGAATTATAAAGGACAAAATTTCTGTTAGACTACAATCAAAATTAACTTTTTTCCTAAAAGATACTATGAAGAAAATGAAAAGGCAGCTCTAGGCTGGGAGACAATATTTTCTCTTTTATTTTCAACTTCAGTTACTTGAAATGGGACAAAATTTCATTAACACAAGATTTCAGTGTTATAAGATTAAAATTTTAAGGGAAAAAGATTGGTTTGGTGCTTTAAAATAACAAAAATGGAAGCATGATAGAGGGTACTCAAAATCTGAAAGTCTGCAATAAAAACTTAAAATCTAATTTTTTTGCAAATAAAACATCAAATTTTTAATTTTAATATAAAAACTGACATTTTAAGACTTTACATATAATACTTTAAAATGTTCAACTGTTGCCCTGTCCAGGTGGCTCAGTCGGTCGGAGCATCGCCCCCAGGCACCAAAAGGTTGCAGATTCCATCCCTGATCAGGGCACATTCGCAGGTTGAGGGTTCTGTCTCCTGTTGGGGTTCATATGGGAGGCAACCAATCACTGTTTCTCTCTCTTCCCCTTCCTCTGTCTATAAAAATCAATAAACATATCCTTGGGTGAGGATATTTTAAAAAGTTGCACTGTTCATCAGTGACCAAAGGAATACTCAATCATCCATTTTGTGAAAATGCATTTTGAGTATGGGCAACTATATTTGGTTTTAAATAAGCTACAATATTATGACACACTAACACTCTTTATAAAGCTGGTTCCTAAATCACATCCCAAAACATCTCCACCATGTAGGTTGATAGTAGGTCAATTAAACATTGTAAAACCCTAGTATTTATATAATGATAACTTGTCAAAGTATGAAACTTCATAGTGAATTTCTGAAAGTTTAAGTTTTGTTTACCATTATGAAAAATCAGAGGGAGGGGCATAAAGAGTTAAATTACAAGATCATGAAATGAGTAATATGTAAGCCTGTAAAATAAGCAGAAAAGTACAGCAATTAGGTTGGTGTTTGCATATTGTGTATGTGTCGTGGTATCTAGGCACAACAAGTTAAGGGTTAAATTGACATTTTTGGTTCTTTAGACCCAATGAATTTAAAATATAGTTCATATTTTCCCAAATATATTTAACAGTCTAGCTTAACTAAATACCTTTTTATAAATCCTATAGTGCAAGCACTATAAAATATTCCAAAAGCAGGTGAAATTATTTTGATTATTTCATTAGGTATTATTATATGAAAGTATGGAATGCTTCATGAATTTGCATGGCATACTTGTTCGAGGGCCATGCTGATCTTCTCTGTATCATTCAAATTTTAATATATGTACTGTTGAAGTGAGCACAACAATATTTTCGTAATGGCAACATAAATTGCCATTTCTTTTTTCTTGATGAGAACATTTAAGATCTCTTAGAAGTTTTCAAGTATACAACACAGTATTGTTAACTGTAATACCATATTGTACATTAGATCCTCAGAACTTTTTTATCCTATTGCTGGAAGTTGTAGCCTTTGGCCAACATCTACCCCCTCACCCCCACCCCTGTCCCTGGCAGTTCTACTCCCTGTTTCTGTGAGACTGTAGAGTATTTGTCTTTCTCTGTCTGACTTACCTCACCTTGCATAATGCCTCAGGTTCCATTCTTGTTATTGCAAGTGACAGGATTTCCCATTTTCTCACGGTTAAATAACATTCCAGTGTGTGTGTGTGTGTGTAACATCTTCTTTATCCGTTCATCTGTAGATGGATACTCAGGTCCTTTCCGTGTATTGGCTGTTGTCAGTAATGCTGCAGTAAACATGGGAATGCAGGTGTCCCCTGAGATCCTGATTTCATTTCCTTTGGTTGAATATGCAGAAGTGGGATTGCTGGATCGTATGGCAGCTTTAATTTTAATTTTTTGAGAAACCTCCATGCTGCTTTCTGTTGAGGCTGCACCAATTTACATGCCAACAGTGCACAAGGTCTCCCTTTTCTCCACCCTCACCAGCCCTTGTTGTGTCTTTTTGATAATAGCCATTCTGACAGGTGTGAGGTGGTATCTCGTGCTTTTGAGTTGCATTTCCCTAATGAGTAGTGATGTTGAGTACCTTTTCATCTACCTGTTGTCCATTTATATGTCTTCTTTAGAAAGATGTCTGTTTAATTCCTCTGTCCATTTTTTAAATTGAGTTATTTAATTTTTTGCTGTTGAGTGTTAGCGTTTTGAATGCTAACCCTGTTAAAGATTCTTAAAGATTTTGAATATTAACCCATATCAGATATGTGGTTTGTCAATATTTTTTCCTATTCAGTAAGTTGCCTTCTCATTTCGTTGACGGCTCCCTTTGCTGTGCAGCAGCTACTTAGTTGGATGCGTTTCTTCTTACTTATTTTTGCTTCTGTTGTTTTTGATGTCATATTTGAAAGATTGTTATCAAGACCAGTGTCAGGGACCTTTTTCCCTTATGGTTTTCTCCTAGGAGTTTTATGGTCTGGGACTGAAAATTTTTATCATGATTGCAATGGAGGTTACATGGCTATATACATTTATTAAGACTCATTGAATTATACACTTAAAATTGCTGAATTTTATTTTTGATATATTATGTCTCAACACAGAAAAAAACATAAACAAACTGAATGTCTACTGTCTGTCAAGTGCTGTGTTAGGAACATGGTTAGATAAATGTGACGTGGGTCCTGTCCCCACGCAGCTTGCAGTCTGGAGAGTTAGTGTAGAAAGACACAGTTCAGAGAGAGAAGAGCCCCGCAGAGTACAGCTGCTGAGAAAGAAAGGAAGGAGTTCTTGATTAGGGAAAGTCCCACAGAGGAGGTGTTTGACCTTTAGTGTGATGGGTGAACAGAGCCGGGTAAGTGTTGAGGGGAAGCGCATTCCAGGCAAAGTCATGTGAGTGTGAAACTGCACGTTGTATTTTATAAACCACAAGGAGCCTGGTATTGGCGGAACCCTAGACCAGTGAGATTTATGTCGAAGTGGCAGGAGTTGAAGCAGGACAGGTTGGCAGAGAGGTAAAAGATGAAATGTTTCTCAAATTTGCTTATCAAATTCATATTGAGAAGTTATGTCCTTGAGAGAGAAACCCTCCCTCTTGGATGAGAGATGAGATGCTCAGTGCACCTATTCATGTCTCTTTGTTCCATTGCTTTTGGCTTAAAAAAACAACAAAACCTTGCTTTTACAATCAATTATTTTAAAATAGTAATTCTCCCAGGATAGACTTCATCTGAATTTGTGTAACTAAGGCTATACTTGAGCTTTCACATGTTACAAGGAGAAAATATGTTTTAATGTTTGAGAAAGCCTTTAATACTAGCCATCTGGGAGAACTGCTGAGATTTGCCCGATGTGGCTTGTCCCTTCAAGCAAACCAGTTTTTTTGTACCAACAGAGAACAAAAATCTCACATTACATTATGGAAAGGAGAAAACCTTCTGAAACTGTTTATTGGTTCAACTTCATATATATGAAATTTCTGAAATTTCATCATTCTCTGTCCTTATAGGGGTGCAGAGGAGTGTGTGTGTGTGTGTGTGTGTGTGCGTGCGCACGCGCGCGCGCGCGCGCATGCATGGTGGGAGCAAGCACACAGGATTTTGTTTTTTAATTTAATTTGTTTTATATTTAGAGAGAGGGGATGGGAGGGAGAAAGAGAGGGAGCGATGTATCAATGTGAGAGAGAAACATCGATTAGTTACCTCTTGTACTGACCCTGACCAGGGAACAAACCTGCAACCCAGGCGTGTGCCTTGACTGGGATTCAAACTGGCGACCTTCTGTGTTGCAGGACGACATCCAACCAACTGAGCCACACAGGATTTTGGTTGAAAAATAGAACTGCTAATTTTGCTCTGAAATTGAATGCTTTGTCATTGCAGGCAATGGATTTTGAAGGCTGGGCTGACACGCTCTTTCTTCTGCAGTTCACCCTCTCTTGTGTGATGGGGTAAGCCTTTGCTTCCTTGTTACGGATAGCTTTCCTAGAGAAATGTGTTCCAGGTCCTTTTGCCTCATTCCTCAGCATCCTGTTTTGTCTTTTGAGTGTATCAGCTTAGGATAATTAAACCTCCAGATTCTGGTTGTTTCACAACCCTTGGGAATGTGCCCTCAGGGCAACTAATATGATCCCAAAGTCATGCTTAGATGAATGGAGAAAAACTAATATTATCCGATAATGTAGTATATGGTAAGCACTGTCACATTTCAACATTATTTTTTACCATATAGTTGATGCATTATTTTATTTTATTTCTACAGTGACCATTTGGGAGATATTGTTGTTCCTTTACCTATGAAAAAGCAGGCATAGAAGTAGATAGATTGTCTAAGTTTGCACAATTAGTAGGTGGCAGTGGCAGCCCTTGAATTTGGGACTGTTGGACTCCTCACTAGCATACTGTATTCCTCTTAGAAGAGTATATGCAGAAGGCTGGAGGGTATCTGCAAATGTGCCTCTTCTCTCCACCTCCATATTTCCCTGACACATTTTTTGTTCCACCAGTCAAATTCAGTTGACATTTGTGACTGTGTTTGGCACAGGCTAGGTACATAGTGAGCTTCAAAATAAAGTTGATGTGGTACCTTAGTAGTGAGTACTTGATACTCAGAACTCATTATAAATCTGGGAGTTCCAACTGCTGCCACTTAGTTGTTAAGTGAACCCATATCCCCTCTTCTCTGTATCATTCCAATTTTAGTCATTTTGCTGCCAGAACAAGCATGCTGTATCTCCTTAAAGCAGTTCTGATTTGGTTTTCTTCCATCCTTAAGAATCTCTCTTGCCTTCACCCTGGTCCACAGGTCATATTGTCCTAATGGGAGGTGCACATTTCAGCCAGCATCTGTGAGCTCCAAGCTCCCTGTCTAGTGTAAGTGAACTAGAAGGAATTTGATCTAAACAGAATACTCATGATTGTAAATGATGAGTTCAAAATTTTGGTTAAGGTAGCTGGGAAAAATACCTGTTCAGTAAATAGACATGAGTTTCTTTTTAATGAAATTTTTAAAAATCTGAAGAGGGGCAGTACAAGCAGCAGTAAAATAAGAAAGCTCCCAGTCAGAAACTGGATTGGCCAGCACTGATTGTTTTTCTTGGCTGGTGATTATTATAAAGTTAAGCAAGTGAATCTTACTTATAAGATACCTCTTCTTCATTCCAGGTTTATCTTGATGTATGCCACAGTACTTTGCACTCAGTATAATTCTGCTCTTACTACTACAATAGTTGGCTGTATTAAGGTGAGTTGAAAAAATACTGTTATTTTTTGGGTAACTGCATTATTTGAAAAATTATTCCTCTAAAATAAGTCTGACTATGGCCTTAAGCTCCATAATCCTTATTTTCTCACTTTTTTTTTGACCGTTTGACAAATTATGGTGGTGGTCTCTGAAATAATCTTTAAGAACTCAGGGAGGGATAATCTCTGCTTTTAGGCAATTTAGCTCTGAGGAGTATGAGAGAAGGGGAGTGTGTTGCCTTAGTTATAGGATGGAGAATTTGGCCTATTTGTGACAGGGCAGATGACAAGCCCAGTGGGGAGAGGCCTGTCTTTAACCCCTAATGAGATCGGGTCTGTTCTCTGACTCACTGAGTTCTGGCTGTTCTGTAGGGAACGGATGCCTGCCAGAAGTTAGTCAAGGGAGTTTTCCTATGCGTGAGCCAAACCTCGAATGGCCCACTTTTTAAAGCTGTGTCTGACATTTCCAGTGATGTCAGTTCCTCCTGATCCGTTTTATTTGAGGGAGGCTCATTTGTCTTCCTCCAGAAGAGCCAAGTGGACTTGAATATTGAGCTGAAATTAGTGGCTTGAAGCCTGAGGTCTCTTTCATCTGACTTTGTAATTCGAGTGCTTTAAGATCCATTAGCAAGGTAGGCTTGCTTTCTAAAACAGGTAAAATGGAGAGAGGTGGAGCCTAGACCACTTGTGGGGAAGAGTGCAGTTGCCTTTGGGACTGTCCGTATGATGCCCCTTGTCGAAAAGAGAGGGAAGTGATTGCAGAGGTAAAGTTTTTATTGCTCTGCTGTGTGTCCCTTTGTGACCCCAATGGAGTGGTGTCCACAGGACCTTATTTTAGAAACTGGATTTGGGTTAAAATTTCAGAAGGTCTGTGACTTCTAATCGTGGAATTGGAGTGTTTGGTGTGAATAGAACTGTAAATTAAGCTGTAACAATCAGTTGTGCGAATTCCCATGAAATCTAGAGACAGTTAATAAACGTTCAGAGGTCTAGCTGGCTGACATGATTTTAGCACCCCAAATTAGCTCTCAGCTTGCTCTCAGCTTTATAAAGTACGGGCTTTAAACATAGAGAGGATGGCTTGCATCTTCAAAATAAGAACAGCAAGAATAGTGTCATTGGTACCATGTTTTTAGCCAAGAAGAAAGAACGTACAAAAAGGCCTGTGTTTAATTTTGATAACTAAACCTGTTTGCTTAGAATTTTTTAGTGCATGGGGTACAAATACAATCATGCTTTCATTAACATAAAGTTTAGTACTTTTCTTTTGATATTTCCTTCTCCCCACAGTCCAAAGGGATTAGTTTTACTTACAAACTAGAAGGGGAAAATTGGATTGTCTGATTAGTTTACAGTTGCTATCTCTCCTTACCGCCATGCAGTGTCGCTGTTGAAGGGTCTTATACCTCCTGAGATGGGAGTGCACAGTCTCACGTGTGCCAAAGGAGCTTCTTTCGCTAGCCTCTCAGTTCCTACCCTTTCAGCTCTGCTATGCTTGAGGATCCTAACCCTATAAACCAGAGGTGTCAAACTCATTTTCACTGGGGGCCACATCAGCCTTGTGGTTACTCTCAGAGGTCTGAATGTGATTTCAATTCCTTAACGGTTAAGGAGTAGTTACATTTATACAGTCCTAAAATTATTTTGGCCCTTTGAAGGCAACTACAAGGCTGATGTAGCCCCTGGTGAAAATGAGTTTGACACCCCTGGCTCAAACCCTTGGGTCAGCATTCCTTGTTCCTTTTAAGTAGAGGGGGAAAATTACTTAGAATAACTAGTTAAAAATAGGAATTCCTAGGCTTGCCTCAGATATAATTGAATCAGAATCTCTAAAGTAGAGCCTGGAAATTACCATCTTTAAAAGGTTTCCAGGTGATTTTCAGATATTACTAAAATCTGAGAATTAGCTTTGAGCTACCAGACCCTTCTGTGCTTCCTGGGTAGTTCTGCTTTGGGGATTGGTGTCTTTTCCTGATGCAAATCTTTGTTAGGTTGCCCTAATGGCTACTTAGAGTTTGTCTAACTTCTGATTGGTTTTGCACAATAAAGATTGGGTTCCCTTTCTAAAGTTCCTTGGTCAATTTATGCAAATTAATCTACCTTCTCCCTGGATCGCTGGATCTCTGTATTTTAAGAGAGGTCCTGTTACACATTTTCCCAAGTTGCCTACTATTGACATGCTTCGTTGTTCCCCTCTCAAATGATTAAAAAGACCTGCTCAAAGGTAACTTGCTTTCTCTATCTTTAGGCTTAGGAGAGGCCGACATCGTTTTGAATGCTCAAAGGGCACTCCATTATAAAAGTAATTTCGAAGTTTGTTTTTGGCATTTTAAAAGCACTATAGCACTTCACTTCTGTTTCAGAAGCCTAATTTAGTGGAGCCCAGTGCTGAAAATGTTTGTGGCACCGTTTCTAGCAGTTGTAAAGGCAGAGAAGGAGGCAATGCCTTATGAATGTGAAAGAAAGGAAGTTAGCAAAGAACTGAATAATAACCTTGGAAAATTCTATTCCACTTTTGCAGTGTGAATTTAACTAAAGGAGAGCCAGCCAGATAGGCAAATGATGCTTACACCTGGGGGTGGTAAAGGGTTAGGAGAGGTGATTTTAGAGATGCTACTTTGAGAGGACTTCCCATGTTTTTTTTTTTTGAAGATACCAAGGACAGTTTCTCTAAAAACGGTCTTCATGTTGGTAAACCCTCCACCGTTCCCTTTTTCTTTTCAAAAAAGAGGGAGAGAGTTTGCTTGTCAGCGGACTTTCCTTCTTTACTGTCCCCTCGCAGGTCAACAGTTACCGCAATGAGAGGAAAAGCATTCTTTTCTAAGGTTGCTAAGGGTGCCCTAGTGTTTTCTACCCTTAGTAACGGCAGTGTTTCTCTATTTGGATATATACTAGTAGTCCATACCACAGGGCAGAGAAAGTGTGATAATCCTGTTTATTTTCCAGTATTGGTGAAAGCATTTCATTTTTGGAGGGATCGACTGGGGAGAGGCTAGTGTTGTTTCTTTGTCAGTGTTCTTGCTCCTACTGCACTCATGTCAGGATTGGTGGATTTCCATTATTGTCTCTTTGGTTTTGCATTTTAAGAATAGGTATTTGATATTTGGCTCATGGCATGGGTGAGTTTATATGAATATTTAAAAAGCTCAGGTAAACCTATTTAACAGTGTATTGCCTTTTTTTTTAGAATATATTAATAACTTATATTGGAATGGTCTTTGGTGGAGATTATATTTTCACGTGGACGAACTTCATTGGCTTAAATATCAGGTAAGTAAAAATATTTAAATATAAACATTTTGGCAAGTAGGCTGTGGATACTCAGATAGTATCATGGTTAAGGTTGGGCTATTTAATGGCAAATTTGTTCATTTATTAACCAAACATTTATGGAGTGCCTACAATGTAATATCTTTAGATAGTGTTTTTTGAGAAAGGGAGAGAAAATAACCATTTTTTTCTATATTTTCCATTAAAATATCCATATTTTATGCATAATCACTGGGGACTCACTTCTGGAAGTTGAACTCCTTTTATTTAACACTTCAAAGAATAGACCTTTACTTAGTATGCTAGATGGCAGTACACTGTTCTCAAGAAAGTACAGGGTTAGAGAATACCAGGTCTATTAAAATGCTTTGTATGTGTCTCACTTTGACTGTGTCACTGCATTTCTTTAGATTTCATTTATCTTCATCAGTGATGAGGGTGACTTGTATGGAATACCTTTTTCAGCTCAAAAATTCTGAATATCATGTTTTTAAATCTATTTATATTCTTAAGAATTCTCAAATTTGTGTTTGGGCCAGGCCTCTGTCCTGAACTCAGGCTTGTGTATGTAACAGCCCACTTGACACCTTCAGCTGACATGTCCAAAACTGATCTCCTTTTAGTTTCTCTGAAGTCTGTTCTACCTAGAGCCCCTGCATCTGAGATGGAGACACCATTCTTCTAGCCTTTCAATTCAAAAACCTTGGCATCATCCTTTACTCTTCAACCTTATGCTCACTGTCTAGTGTGTTAGCAAATACTGTTGGCTCTACCCTCAGGATATACTCAGGAAAGGATCACTGCTGACCATCTGCATTGCTTCATTGTCATCTAAGCCACCAATGTCTCTTGCCTAAATTACTGCCTAATCTTCTACATTTATCCCTATTTTGACTAACTTCCCACCTACCCCACCCCCCAGTTCTACCCAGCAATTCTCAACAGAGTAAACAATGTATCCCTTGTACAAGGTAAGTCAGAACATATCCACTTTTTACCACCGCCCCCCCAACTCTCCATGCCCCAGAGTCCTAACAAGGCCCTACAAGATCTATCTCATCTCTATTTACCTCTCCAGTTTCAGCTCCTGCTTCTCTTCTCCCTCATTCCACTGCCTTCACACAGTTCCTTGCTGCTCCTTTAGCATGCTGAGCGTGCTCTCACTCTGGGGCCTTGTACAGGCTACTTCCTCTGCCTGGGACACTGTACTGCAGATACTTGTATGACCAGCTCCTTTACGCCTTCATGTTTTTGCCCAGATGTTACCTTCTGAAGGAAGTCTGCCCTAATCACCTTATTTAAAATGCAACCTGCTCTTCCCCTTTTGATACTTCCAAATGCTCTTATTCTGCTTTTCTAGTTACCCTTTTCAGAGCCCTTAATCTATTTCTAATATACTGTATAATTTGCCAAGTTATATTTATTGCCTATTTTCTGTTTCCCCTGCTAGAAGGTAACTTCCATGAGGATAGAGATCATTGTCTACTCAAGTTTCCCAAGCTCCTAGAATGAATCTTAGTAGTTGTTTAATAAATATTTGCTTGATGAATTCTGTATGGAATGGTGAAAAAGTACTTTGGGAACCATAAAGCTCTCTACTAGAATATGATAGTACCATCTTTCTACAATAACTTGAAACAAATTATATGACCTCTTTGACCTTTTATTTCTTCAAATGTAAACAAATGATAATACCTATTCTACCTTTCTTATGGATCAATATGAGAATTTAACATGAATGTTAAAAATCATGTATAATTCATATAAATATAACTATATAACCCATATGATTATAATATTATATCATTACATTATTAATACAACAATAATAAATAATTCATACATAATGAATAATTCATCATTGCTCCTTCCCTGACATCCTTTTGCCACTATTATTGTTTGCCTTTTAAAGGAAAAAATCAATTGTTATTTGAGGGGTTGGGAGATGGTGGGTATATTTGTGTGCCTGAGACTTGCATGTCACAGCAGGAAGGTGAGTGGCTGAGTCTCAGTCTATGCTTGGAGTTGCAGCTTGCCCGCTGTGGACTTTGAGTTCGTTGTTTATCTTTTCTGAGCTTCAGATTTTTTATGTGATGGGGGTGAAAATACCTGTCTTTTTAGAGTCGTTAGAATGGAATATCTAAGGGGTATAAAGTATGTACTTCATTGCTTAACATCTATACTTAGTAAGTATCTATTTCTTTCATTAAAATTTGTGAGGAAGGGCCAGGATATAAGGAGCAAAATGGTAAACCAGTTCTGTCTTTGGATGTGGCCTGAGTTTCATATATTTCTAAAAATCTGGATTAAAGAAAAATCTGGATGTACAGACCTAAGTCAGAGATGCTTCAGTTTTTTGTGGGGTTTTTTTTGTCTCCTTAAAATAAAATACCCAATAGCCAAAATAAACAAAAGCTTCTATTTGGATCTCTGCAGTTCAAATTTAAGATAATCTCATAAAAAAGGGTAGGTATCTTTTTTAACATTGCAAGCTACTTAAAATAACTTTTTAAGTTCCTGAGTATACTGGAATGTTATAATTTATGTCAGCCTAACATGTATCAAATCCAACATCTTCAAAATTCTTCCAGTGGAATTTCTGTTTGTGTCAGGTAGTATATTGCAGTTCTTGTTATCAGTACTATTTTGCTACCAAGCTTAGTTGATAATAATGTCATTGGTATTCTGTCCCTATGTGGTATTTTAATAATTTCTAATTGCTTTCATATTTTGTTGTAATACATTTTGCAAGTCATATCTCTTTAATCCCTGCTTTATGACAAGGCTAGGGAGAATAAATTATGTATTTAGTTAGCCAGTCAGCATTCAAATTATTGGTAGCATTGGGATTAGAATCTGTGTGACCTTCTGTTCAAATACTATTTCCATTACAGTGTGTTTTTCAACTTTTGTAAAGAAAAATACATATTGTCTGGGTTATTTTTCATGACTTTGTGGTATAATTTTCTTGATTTATCTTCCACTGGTTAGTAAGCAGGTTCGTAGGTTATGCATGTTTCTTTCTTTTTTTTTTTTTTAAATATAAAAACCAAACTTAAGGTGGCTACTTACCAGATTTTATTTTGGAGATGATGTCATTCCATCCTTGACTGACTGAACTTTGAAAGAAATCACTAATTGAACTGTATTCTTAAAGAATTCCATGATTAAACCCAGATACATCTAACCACCATCCTGCCTAGTTTTTCTCCTGTTTTAAGACAAATTTAAAAAGCTTTCTCTCTGGTATGATTCAAGTGCAAGAAGCATCAGGTTTGCATTGGTGGCTACTCAGTTCTGTTCAAATTTGATTCTGTGATTTGAGGAGGTATTTTTTTGAGGGGGGGTATGGCTAAGTTTGGCTGTTTCTAAATGCCTTTTTTTAGTGGTCACTTTCTAGGTGCTCATCTAAGCCTAAGACTGTGATAGAGAGGGTGGGGAATGAATAGTGAAGGGTGGTGCCTGAGCAGGCTACTCTACTGCTGTCAGTGGCTGGGCTCTGCCCTGTGGCTTTGACCCACGTAATGTAGCCTTTCTAGATGATGACATCACCATCCTCATAATTGCCCTGGCTGGCATTCTGAGAATCCCTGGAACTCATCTTTATCTGTGATTCCTTTCCCCTTCCATTAAAAAAAATTAATATAGACTTAAGTGTAGTAAAATTCACTCCTTTTAGTGTAGCGTTTTATGAGCTTTGACAAATGCATACAGTCTTGTATCTCCTACACCACGTTTAAGATAAAAAATAGTTTTATCACCCGCTTCCAGCCCCCCAAATCTCCCTATGTCCCTTTGCATTGAACTTCTGCCCCTGACAAATACCTGTGTTCTATCCATGTAGTGTCCAGAATGTCATATAATGATACATAATAGTATGTTGCTTTTGGTCTGGCTTCTTTCATTTAAGATTTTATGTTTACCAGTAGTTTGTACCTTTTTACTGCTGAGTAGTATTCCATTATGGATATATCACAGTTTATCCATTCACCAATTGAAAGACAAGTTTGCAGTTTTTATTTGTTTTGCACTTGTTGCTAAAATGTTTGCTTAGAAGTTTGCGTTGAACATAAATTTTTATTTTATTTGGGATAAATACCTAGGAGTGGAATTCCTGGGTATTATGGTAAGTGTATGTGTATAAGGGATTTCTAAACTATTTTTGAAAGTGTCTATACCATTTTGGTTATCTTGTTGGTTTTTTTTAAGATTTTATTTATTTTTAGACAAGGGAAGGGAGAGAGAAAGGGAAGGAGAGAAACATCGATGTGTGGTTGCCTCTTGCACGCCCCCTACTGGGGACATGACCCACAACCTGGGCATGCGCCCTGACTGGGAATCTAACCAGCGACCCTTTGATTTGCAGGCTGGCACTCAATCTGCTGAGCCACACCAGCCAGGGCTCATTTTGGTTATCTTAAAATTCCTAGGCAGATAGAATGGTTCACATCCTGGCCAGAATTCTGTGACTTCTATTTTTAAAGGGTGTGCACAGACCAACACTTATCCAAGTATAGAAAGGATACAGATAGATACCTGGGAAGGCAACAGATCAGAAGTTAATGCTTGTTGAATACCTGGTAGGTGAAAGCCACCTTTGTAGTGTCATCTGGGGGATGTTTAATCATCCCCCAGTTCACTATAATGAAATGGAGGTTCAGAGAGGTGAAGTAACTTTCCCAAAGTCACACAGCTACCATAGTAAGAATCAGAGCTGAGATTCTAACTTTGGTGTGACTTTTAAAATATGCCTCATAATTTAACCATGTGAGGGCACCTAGGGTAAGAAATTAAAATGGCCCCTCTTTGTTTTGAACATTTCCAAAGCCTCCTTGCTTATTTCCTGCCTGATTTGTCTTTATTCTCGTATTTCCCTTTGCAAGCAGGGTAAGAATTGAATCCTTGCTGAATCCTTTTTGTACATACATTAAAGGAAGTGACTACTTAGTGCATGCAAATCCATAGACTAATATTTATCTTCAGGGAACTTGTAATCTAGGTGGGAGAGTCCTTTATTTATAAATAAATACATGGTTGGTACCTTCCGGGTACCAAACATTGTTTTAGGCAATGAAGATAGAGTTGCTATCAAAACTGACCAAACCCTTGCCCTTCATGCAGTTTTCCTTCTACTAGAGGAGACAGAAAATGAATGGAGATAAATGAGGGAACTATTTACTGGTGATAAATGTTAGTTGTGATAAATAGTACTGCAGAAAAATAAAGCAGTATTTCAGGGGTGGGGGCACTTACTGAGGAGATTGCATTTTGTGTAAAGACCAAAAAAACAAAAATGGAGAGAATGAGCCACATTGATTTCTGGAGGGCAGAGCAAGTGAAGAGGCCCTGGAGTGGGAGCATGCTCAGTGTGTTCCAGGGACCACAGGGAGGCCAGTGTCGTGGGGTGGAGGGGAGTGAATGAAGCAAGAAGGGTACTTACGTAATACTGTTTTTTATTTTGTTTATTTATTTTATTGAATTTATTGGGGTGACACTGGTTAACAAAATCATACAGGTTTCAGGTGCACAATTCCACAACATACCATTTGTACCCTGTATTGTGTGTTTGGCCACCCCAAGTCAAGTCTCTGTTAGGGACTACTTTTAAGAGAAACGAAGACATTGGAGTCTTTTGAATAGAGGAGTGACATGATCTGATTCAGTTACAATAGGATTACTCTGGCCACTGTGCTGAGATTAGACTGAAGGAGGAGGGTGAGCGTGAAATGATTATGTTACTAGTACTGGCTTTCATTTATAGAAGAATCATATGACATTCATAACATTAAGCATTTATATAGCAATAATAGCAACAAGGCAGTTTTTGTATATTCTCTCAAAAGAGCTTTCAACAACTATCTATTTTAAGGATTTTATTTATTTCTAAAGAGATGGGAAGGAAAGGAGAAAGGAAAGGGGGGAAAATGTTGATGTACAAGAGATCTATTGACCAGTGGCCTGTCATATACCCCTAGTTGGGGACCTGGCCCACAACCCAGGCTTGTGCCCTGACTGGGAATCGAACCTGTGGTCTTTTGGTTCTTATGCCAGCACTCAATCCACTAAGTCACACCAGCCAGAGCTCAAGCTATTAATACACAGTGTTATAAAGTAGCTATCCAGACTGGCACCAGTAATTAAGGTTGTGGTAGTCTCAGAAACTAGAATCAAGCAGAGTTGCTTGGGAGACTTCATAGAGGAAAGCATACTTAGATAGGACTAGGCCTTGAACATTAGGTAGGCTTTGGGGAGGTAGAAAAGGGAAGGCTGGGTATTTCCAGCCATTGCTTGAAAGCACAAAGCTCTGAATGTAGACATTAGATGGGAGCTGGGGAGGATTAGCAGGAGGTACTCAGGTATGGTCAGAATGAGAGAATAATACTGGGAAAGTAGGCTGGCGCCCACCTAATATCAATATCTCAAATATTTCATAAGAGGAAGAATGAATGCCCACCTAAGAAAACACTCTGAGAGTTACTAATAAACTTCATGTAGACAAGAGTAATCGTTGTCTCAAGAGTAGATCCTCCTGGTGGTAGGTGTGGCAGACAAGTGAAGGGACCAGCAACCAACTCAGAGGCTGAGAGCTCAGGTCATGGGTTTTCCACTGTAAACGCAACTCTAGTCAGAGAGAAACCAGCTCTGTGAATCTCCCAGGGTCTGCATGTTTACTTATTAATTGGGATGATTTTTATTCTTATTAAAAATAACATGTCTTGAATGATTATTTTCAGAAATGCAGAAAATAGAAATAATAAAGAAATCACCTATAATTTTGCCATTCAGATATAGCCATTGTTAATATCCTTGTTGTGTTCCTTCCAGACTTTATTCTGGTGCATATCAATATACATATTCTTGTTCATTTAAATAAAATGGGGACTTCCAGCCAAGATGGAGGCATAGGTAGACACACTGTGCCTCCTCGTACAACCAAGATACAGACAACAACAATTTAGAAACAGAATAACAACCAGAACTGACAGAAAATTGAACTGTATGGAAGTCGGACAACCAAGAAATTAAAATAAACCTGTTCATCCAGACCGATAGGAGGGGTGGAGTCGGGCAGCCGGGCTCGGGTCCCAGCTCGGACAGCAGAGAGCTTTGAGACCAGGCGCGGTAAGGTGTCCAGGGTGCGCAAGACCGTAGTGGGTGGACCATGAGTGCGCAAGTGGCGGCTGGCAGACCCTGGCCTACGAGTGGCAAGCGGCAGACCCAGTGAGGCAGGAATTGTGAAGCAGTTCCTGTGTGCAACCCAGGATCCCAGTGCTGGGAAATCAGAGCCTCAGGCTATTGATTGAAAACACCTGTGGGGCTGAAGTGCCGGGAGAGACTCCCAGCCTCACAGGAGAGGTCCTTGGAAAGTCCCACAGGGTGCACGAGCCCACCCACATGGGAATTGGCACCAGAGGGGCCCAGTTTGCTTGGGGAAGCAGTGGAAGGGACTGAGGTCCAACAGAGAGCAGAACAGGCGCCATTGTTCCCACTCAGATCCCGCCCCCACATACAGCATCACAACACAGTGACTGGGGTGCCCTGCTCTGGTGAACACCTAAAGCTCCTCCCCTCTACTTAGCAGGTGCGACCAGACCAAAGGGAAAAAAAAAAAGATGGCTCAAACAGAATTAAAAGCCCCAGAACCCATCCTTTTAAGCGACTGAGAGATAGCCAACCTATCAGATGCATAGTTCAAAGCACTGGTGATCAAGATGCTCACAGAATTGGTTGATTTTGATCGCAAATTAGATGAACAAATGCAGGCTACAATAAAAGAAATGAAGGAAAGTGCACAGGAAACCAATAGTGATGGGAAGGAAACTGGGACTCAAATCAATGGAGTGGACCACAAGGAAGAAAGAAACAAGCAAACAGAAAAGAATGGAGAAATAAGAATTCAAAAAAAATGAGGAGAAGCTTAGGAACCTCCAGGACATCTTTAAACATTCCAACATCCAAATTATAGAGGTACTAGAAGGAGAAGGGGAAGAGCAAGAAATTGAAAACTTATTTGAACAAATAATAAAGGAGAACTCCCCCAATCTGGCAAAGGAAATAGACTTCCAGGAAGTCCAGGAAGCTCAGAGAGTCCCAAAGAAGTTGGAACCAAGGAGGAACACACCAAGGCACATCATAATTACATTACCCAAGATTAAAATGAAGGGGAGAATTCTAGAAGCAGCAAGAGATAAGGAGACAGTAACCTACAAAGGAGTTCCCATCAGACTGACAGCTGATTTCTCAAAAGAGACCTTACAGGCAAGAAGGGGCTGGAAAGAAGTATTCCAAGTCATGAAAGGCAAGGACCTACATCCAAGATTGCTCTACCCAGCAAAGCTATCATTTAGAATGGAAGGGCAGATAAAGTGCTTCCCAGATAAGGTCAAGTTAAAGGAGTTCATCATCACCAAGCCCTTATTTTATGAAATGTTAAAGAGACTTATCTAAGAAAAAGAAGATAAAAAATATGTATAGTAAAATGACAGCAAACTCACAATGATTAACAACCACACCTGAAACAAAAACTAAGCAAACAACTAGAACAGGAACAGAAGCACAGAAATGGAGATCACATGGAGGGTTAGCAACAGGGGAGTGGGAGGAGGAGAGAGTGGGAAAGGGTACAGAGAATAAGTAGCATAGATGATAGGTAGAAAATAGACAGGGGAGGGCAAGAATAATATGGGAAATGTAGAAGCTAAAGGACTTATGACACATGGACAGGAACTAAAGGGGGGGAATGTGGGTGGGAGAGGGTGTGCATGGTGGAGGAGAATGAAGGGGTAATGGGATAACTGTAATAGCATAATCAATAAAATATATTTTTAAAAATGGAAAAAATAAAATAGGATTAGGTAATACTTGATGTTTCATAAGATTATTTAAGATGTCATTGCCTGTTTTTATTTTATATCATTTTAATAGATGCATGGTGTTCTATTGATGAATTTCTATAATTCCTCACTGTTGGATATTTACTCTTTAATTTTCTGCTATTATAAATTTTGTGGTAAACACTTTGTCAGTAAGTCTGAGAACATGTGCACAGTTCATCAGTGAAGCAGATTGCTAGATCAAAGGATAAGCAGAACTCCAGGGTTTTTCATTTCAACTTGCTGTCTTCCAGAAAGCTTATATAAAATTGGCACCCCTGCTGACAGGTTCATGCAAACATTCGTTTTCCCAAAGTATCAGCAGCAGTGAATAATACCATAATGGGGGGAGCACTTCTAGGGTAGATGAAAATGCCGTGTCTGTTTTAATTTTACATGCCATTGACTTACAGGCAGCTCCACCCTTCACACTGGTCTCACCTACATTTGCCATCCCTTCCTTCCTCCCTCCCTAATGGTGGTGTTCTATTTTGCAGCATTGCTGGGAGCCTGGTGTATTCCTATATCACTTTCTCTGAAGAGCAGCTGAGCAAACAGTCGGAGGCCAGTAACAAGCTGGACATTAAGGGGAAAGGAGCAGTATGACCAGAGGATTGCTTCAACGGCACAGGCCCAAGATTTTGATGAGCTTGGAACACTGGCAATTCTTACACAGATACTAAGGTGTCTTGATTATGGAGAAATACCATTCCTTTGCACTTATACGACCAAGGATTGATTGCTGCCTTTTAAAATTTTATGAGAGAAACTTATAATTGACCCTATTTTAAATATGCCATTTGAATTAATTTATATCAGACTGGAAAATGCACCGGGCTTTCTAATTTATTTTTCTTTTGTGCTGACAGTGAAACAACATTGTTTTGAAACTGTTTCATTCCATAGTTTGAAACCCAGGTGTCCCGAGGCTGCATATACAAAGTTCTCCAAGTGGAGCTCCATCCTTCAAACTGTTGCTGTGTCTAGAAGCAGTTTTCACCTTCCTTCTGCTGGAACTGCAGCGGAATCTCTGAAATTTCTCCTTTGAATTGTATTTCTTAACGATTGCATTTTTTCCATAAGGGTATCATAACTGCATTTGCCAGCGAAAACCTTCGGCACTAAAAAAAATGAGAGGCTTTGAAGTGTATTGCTTTTCGTGTCGGCTTTCCTGAGAACTCACGGCATGAAGCAAGTGTACTCCTTGAAAATTTGCCATTCCCTCCTGGTTATGTAGGATGGGGATAGGAGTAATGGAAGAAGTAGGCCTTTTCCTCATTTATTTATCTGTCTGATCAATTCATTCAACTGAAATGTGTTCAGTATGTAACATGCTCCAGGCCTTGTATGAAGTGCTGGGGTACAGAGATGCTTTTCAGAAGTATGACAGTTGAATGATCTCACTTCTGTTGAAGTGAATGACAGTAAGACAGAGAACTTAGCTCTGTTAATCCATTCAGAAGATGTGACTGTGAACAAGACACAACTTTTTTCACTTCTCAGAAACTGCAATTCTAAAAGTGGGGTTAGACCTGCCCTACCTAACCTGCAGTCGTGTGAAACTAAATGCTACAATGTGAGATTGGATGCATGCGAAGAGCTGCATTTTGTGAACCATTCGGCCTAGAGAGTGGCAGGCAGGCAAGGTGACCACCATATATTTACCCGTGCTTCCCTTTCCTGGCTTTAGTTGCTACTTTTTTTACCCATCTTTGAAGCGTTATGATTGGGTCTTACATTTCTGAGTGTACTGGCTTGAGGAAAAAGGCCACTTAGATGTGTCTGGATTGCCAAGGTTTGGTCTTTGTCTGGCAGTGTCAGTGTTAGAGCCATCTCCTTTTCTCCTTAAACTATGCAAGCAAACCCCTCCCCTCTTGCCACTCCCACCTACATGTGTCCTTTGGCTCACTTAATGAGGACACCGCCCTCTCTGGAGAGCAGGGCTACGTTCTGGGAGAGCAGCTGTGGACGGGCATGGTCTGAATTGCCTCTTTGGTTGGGATAGGCTGTTAAACTAAACAGTCCCATGACGTGGCTCGGACACACTGACTTCGGGATGAGTGTTTGCTCAGGCCAGCGCAGCGAGGATGCGGGAGCCCGAGCACCTCTGCGCTGGTGCACGTGGTACCTTCCTGTTCATTGGGTGTTACAGTCCACTGGACTCCTTGGACCTAAACAATAAGTATTTTGGTGCCACTAGAGGGGACCTGGAAGGTTTTGATTTGTATTTTTGAAGAATTAGATTGAGGTCATTTTCATATTTATGCTTTTCCATTATTTTGTTTGGTCTTTATTAAAGCCTGGCCAGCAGTGCTGGGTTCCTAGAAGCGCCAGTTTTCACATTATGAGTTCCATGTCAGAGGTTCGAAGGCCTACGTTTTTCCAGTATCAGCCAATCTAAGGAACTTCCAGTGGGAGAGTAGGACCTTATCTTGGGAAAGATGGTTCTTATTATCCCTGTTTTATCAATGAGAAAACAAGACTCAAAGAAAGTAGATGGTTTGCTAATAAGTCAAAATTTATGGTTTTTTTTTCCATTGCACCATGCTGCTGTTAATTAACTGCCTTCCTCTGCAGGTGTAAGGAAACAGGCATGGTAGCTGGGTTACCTTGAGCTCTTTCAAGGGGACAAGCAGTTAACTGAGTCTGGAGTCAGAAGAATAGGCTTTGCAAATCAGGGAGCTCTATGTGGTGGATCACTGCCTCCTGAGGGGAAAGAGGCAGCATGAGGTTAAATCCTGAATTTGCCCTATGAGACAGATGGGCTGTGGTGAGGACTCTGAAAGCCAAATCATATGACTGTTGGCTCCTCTATTTTGAGTTAATGACATTGAAGTCCTCTTTGGCCAGTTTGCTTTTAGTCAGTGCCAGATTGATTTGAATAATCCTGGTTGGTGAGGCTACATGTTGTCCACGTGTCAGGTGATTTTTAATTACCTCGTGGCGTTGACTTCATGAGTCAGTCATTTGTAGCGTCCAACTTGCATGTAGGTTGTATCAGGAATCCGTGGAAAGTTTGGGTCAGTAAACCTGATATAAGATCTTCACGGAAAGAATAATAGAGTTTCACATTTGCATGGTTTGGAACAGTACCTAGGAATTTGGGTCCGCCTCTGCTTTTGTTATTATGGCGTCATTCAGTGAGCAAAGATTTACTGAGTGTCTCTTTTATGCCAGACAGTATACTAAACATTTTGTTTTGGGTGGCAAAATTATGCTCAGAGACTGAGATTGTTTTGCCAGTGTTTTATTGAACACATGTTCACTGTGGGAATTAGGATAATTTCCTAAGCCAATAACAAAATAACATACTCAAAGTAATGATAGACTAACTGCAGTATTGTTCCAGGCAAGGGTAGATGAGAGAAAATCCAAATTTAGTTGAGGTCTACAAGGTTGGTTCTCAGGAGAGACCGCTTAATCGACAGAGAGCTGCCTTCATTCAGCTGCCAGCACAAAAAGTCCCCTGCTGCTGGAGCAGATGGCTAGGGAACGATGGCAGTAGTGCTGGTGGGCAAGGAGTCCTTCTCTGAGGGGCTGCTGGCAGGCTGGTCAGAGAGTCACCATTACTATGGCAGAGCTAATGCCCAGAGGTCTCGGGAGAGCTATTTAGATCAGCAAGCCGAGCTTGCCCACACAGAACTCTCAAACAGACCTCACAAACTCTGCACAAACCTTTATGCCACTTACTGTCTAAGCATCTGCTTGCCAGAATTGCTTCCACATCCGGTGTTTTTTTCTTGGTAAGCCCCCAGGGTCACCCCTCAGCAGCTGAGATGATGTCATCATGACATATCTTACTTCACTTTTATATCGAAACAGCTTTACTCTTAAAACGACTTTATTTTAAGTAGCTTTGAAATCATGCCAAACCAATACACAACACTAAGCTCTGGGGAAACCGAGATGAACGGGGCAAGGTTCTTGTTCACAATTCCTTAGCAGGACCCTGACTGAAAGCAGCAGTTGAATGGAATCAATGATGTGAGAGTAAGAGCTGCCAGCAGTATGGCTGCTTAGGGGTGTCCCACCCATAAAGCTGAAACTTTTTCTTTAAGAGGACTTTTGTAATTCATACTAGTCTTTTAGCTCTGAGATGTGCCCAAGCTATTGGAATTCCGTGACTACCCTGAGCCCCTCCTCCCTCTACTGCATATATTCTTGCCTCCTCATAACTTTGTGTTATTGGTTCCTGCGTATCAGCAAAGCTGCAATTGATTTTTCCCTCAGAGGGGGAAAAAATAATACTATTCAAAATAAATGAGATATTGGATGAGAAACTTCTCACATGGTGCCGAGTGTGCATTAGGCACTTGACAGATTTTGTTACTATCATTTTATGGTGAGGTTTTAGTCAAAACAAGTTTCTTAATTTGTGCTCCTTAAATGCTAGAGGCCTGGACAATGTATTTCTTGAAAAATGTGACCCTGTACTTTGTTTGCTTCCAGAATCTTAAATGAGAGTTTCTGTTCAAAATCTTTTTTAAATACCTACTGGATATAATTGTGGCCATTATGTGATGCAGGTAATTCCACTTTTGTTTTAAAAAAAGGATGAAATTACTCGTATATTTTGATGGTAAATTTAAAAAAATATTTTATCTTAGAGGAAGATAATTACACTTCAGAATGATGACTGTTAAAACTTTCTCAGTTTGTCACCTCAAGGCAGCTCCCGTGCAGGCCCATCCTTCCTCCTTCCCGCCCTCGAGTTAGATGCGTGAAGCCAGGTCGCTGCCTCCGCGTCTGCGTCTGCATCCGCGTGTGGCTCAGCCGTCGGATTGTGAGCCGCTGGCACCTTTCTTACTGTGAGGACACCCCTTCATCAGGGTGTGAGGAGATACTCTAGGGTGTTTTGTTTTTAGCTTTCTTTTTAAAAAATAATTTTTAAAAGAAATCTGCTGGTTAGATTATCTCACAAAAAATATTTTTAGAGATTATTTTGTTCATTAATGTTTGTTTCTCATGCTGATGATCAACTGATTTTGTCTACAGATGTTGGCCTATTATAGTATTTTTTCAATATAGATTCTATTTACCAAATGCCATTTTAGTGTTTTTAAGAGGTACTGAGGATTGAGATTATGTAAATCAGGTGACATAACCATGAAAATTATGTGCCTAAATATTTTTGTAAAGTTGTCAAATAAATATGTTTTCCTGAACACATGTATCTATATTTTGTTTATCTGTTCACCATTAATGGACGCTTGGGTTGCTTCCTCCTTTTGGCTGTTGTGAATAATTCTGCTAATCGTGGTGTCTTAGTTTGTAACTATGCCAAAACCTTATCTTTTTTAATCTGACCTTTGATTTTGATTTTTCCCCCTGGCTCAAACTGACCTTACCCAGGTGTCCTGACTCACCCACCTCCCTCTCCCCAGCTTAATCATTAAGCCCTCAGGACAGTGAGGTTCTGGTCAACATCCAGCAGTCTTAGGAACAAAGTCCTGGGTCTACTGACCACTGAGACAGAGTTTTCCATCAAATTAGACAATATCTTGGTCTCAGCTGTGTTTCAGCTCTGGACCCAGGAAAGCAGAACGGTCCACAGAACAAACCCTTGAGAAGTTGAGCAGAGCTGGCATCAGAACTAGGTGCAATGATCAGTTACGCCCTACCCTGGCACCAACCAATCAGTGGAGACCACAGCCCTAGCTCCTTCAGTCACCACGATTTCTTTTTTTTCCCTGTATAATCCATCCCCTGGAAGCCATCAGGGAGTCAGGTCTTTGAGCGGGCGCTTACCTGTAACTTCAGGCTGGTGTCATCCTTACTTTCTTGGCTGCAAACTTCTGTTCATGTTTTACTGGACTCTGATGCTACAGGTAAATGAACCCCTTCAATCTGGTTACAAGTTTGGACGGCTGTAAATTACCATAGATTGGGTGCCTTAACCAACAAACATTTATTTCTCACAGTTCTAGAGGCTGGGAAGTACAAGATCAAGGTGCCAGCAGATCTAGGGGCTGGGGAGAGCCCACTTCTGAGTTTGGAAATGTTCATCTTTGCATGTCCTCACATGGGGGACAGCAGAGAGAGGAAGCAAGCTGTGTTTTGCTTCTTATCCTATCAGGAGGGCTCCAACCACATCACCTAATTACCTTCCAAAGTCCATCTCCAAATACCATCACATTGAGGATTTGGGTTTTAACATATGAATTTGGAGGGGACTCAAAACCATAGTAATGACTCTGCAAATGTGCTTTCAGTTACTTTGGAATTGCTGGGTCATATGGTAGTTGTATTTTTAATTTTTTGAACAACTGGTATACTTTTTTCCATTGTTGCTATACCATTGTACATTCCCACCAGCAGTGCACAAAGTGTTCCAACTTATCCACATCCTTGCCACCATTTGTCTTAGTGATAGTAGCCATCCTAGTGGGTATGAGGTGATAAGTCATTGTGGTTTTAAAAAAATTGTTGACACTGTTACAGATGACCCCCCACCTTGTCCCTCTCCACCAAACCAACCCCCCCCCCCCCACTTCACCACATTGTTGTCTGTGTCCATGGGCTATGCATATACACATAGATGTTCTTTGACTCATCTCTTCCAGTCTCCCCAACCCCCTCCTTCTGTTCCTAGTTTGTTCATCAGTTTATTTGGTTCATTAGATTCCACATATCTCATTGTGGTTTTGGTTTGTATTTCCCTAATGATTAGTAGTGTTTAGCATCTTTTCATATGCTCATCCATTTATATATTTTCTTTAGATAAATGTCTATTTGAGTCCATTTTTTAAGTCATGAGTTCTTTTTTAAAAAATATATTTTATTCATTATACTATTACAGTTGTCCTATTTCCCCCCCCTTCACTCTCCTCCACCCTGGACACCTGCTCCCACCCACATTCCCTCCCTTTAGTTCATGTCCATGTATCGTAATTTCCCATACTATTTTTGCCCTCCCCCTGTTTTCTACCGATCATCTATGCTACTTATTCTCTGTACCCTTTCCCCCTCTCTCCTCCTCCCACTCCCCTGTTGCTAACCCTCCATGTGATCTCCATTTCTGTGCTTCTGTTCCTGTTCTAGTTGTTTGCTTAGTTTTTGTTTCAGGTGTGGTTAATAATTGTGAGCTTGCGGTCATTCCACTGTACATGTTTTTTATCTTCTTTTTCTTAGATAAGTCCTTTTAACATTTCATATAATAAGGGCTGGGTGATGATGAACTCCTTTAACTTGACCTTATCTGAGAAGCATTTTATCTGCCCTTCCATTGTAAATGAAAGCTTTGCTGGATAGAGCAATCTTGGATGTAGGTCCTTGCCTTTCTTGAGTTGGAATACTTCTTCCCAGCCCCTTGACTGCAAGGTCTCTTTTGAAAAATCAGCTGACAGTCTGATGGGAACTCCTTTGTAGGTGACTGTCTCCTTATCTCTTGCTGCTTCTAGGATTCTCTCCTTCATTTTTACCTTGGCTAATGTAATTATGATGTGCCTTGGTGTGTTTCTTCTTGGGTCCAACTTCTTTGGGACTCTCTGACCTTCCTGGACTTCCTGGAAGTCTGTTTCCTTTGCCAGATTGGGGAAGTTCTCCATTATTTATTCAAATAAGTTTTCAATTTCTTGCTCTTCCTCTTCTCTTTCTGGCATCCCTATGATTCAGATGTTGGAATGTTTAAAAATGTCCTGGAGGTTCCTAAGCCTCTCCATTTTTTTTGAATTCTTGTTTCTTAATTCTTTTCTTTTGCTTGTTTCTTTCTTCCTTGTGGTCCACTCCATTGATTTGAGTCCCAGTTTCCTTCCCATCACTATTGGTTCCCTGTACATTTTCCTTTATTTCACTTAGCATGACCTTCATTTTTTCATCTAATTTGCGACCAAATTCAACCAATTCTGTGAGCATCTTGATCACCAGTGCTTTGAACTGTGCATCTGATAGGTTGGCTATCTCTTCATCACTTAGTTGAATTTTTTCTGGAGCTTTGACCTGTTCTTTTGTTTGAGCCTTTTTTGTGTGTGTTGACGCACCTGTTACATAATGAGGGGTGACTCTATATGTGGGGGAGGAGTCCGAGAGGGAACAATGGCGCTTGCTCCACTCTCTGCTGGATTTCAGTCCCTTCCGCCGCTTCCCACAAGTAAAATGGGCCTTTCTGGTGCTGATTCCTGGGTGAGTGGGTTTGTGTACATTTTAGGACCCTGTGGGTCTCTCCAGTGAACTCTCCTGTGAGGCTGGGAGCTTCTCCCGGGACCTCAACCCCCACAGGTGTTTTCAGTTGGTGTTTTGAAGCTTTATTTCCCTGAGCTGGGACCCTGGGTTGTGCAGTCTGTCCCGCTCCCCAGTTTCTCCTGGTTTATCTGCACGTGAATGGGGGACCACATGTTCTGCCAGCTGCCTTGCACACTATGCCCCTCCACAAGCTGCCACCTTGTGTGCCCAGGATCCACCCACCGCCACTTTTTTTGCTGCAACCCCTCTCTGCCCAGCCGCCAGACTCCACCCCTCCTATCGGTCTCGGTGAGTGTGTCTACTTTAACTCCTTGGTTGTCAGACTTCCATACAGTTCAATTTTCTGTCAGTACTGGTTGTTTTTTTGTTTCTAAATTTTTGTTGTCCTTATTTTGGTTGTGTGAGAAGGCACAGTGTGTCTACCTATGCCTCCATCTTGGGTGGAAGTCCCATAAGAGTTCTTTATATATTCTGAGTTTTAGACCCTTATCAAATATATTATTTACAAATATTTTCTCCCATTGGTTGCCTTTTCACTCCTGTGTACTTTGACGCAGTTTTAAAATTTGATGTAGTACAGTTTATGTATTTTTACTTCTGTTGACTCTGCTTTTGGTGTCATTATCCTTTTTTTTTCTACCAAGAGTGTTATAATTTTAGGTGTTACATTTAGGTCTTGGGTCCATTTTTAGTTTTTGTATATGGTGTAAGGTAAGGTCCAACTCCATTCATTTGCAGGTGAATATCCAGTGTTCCTGACACCTGTATGTTGAACAGATTGTCCTTAAGGCTTGTGTTCTAATTAACTTTTCAAAGTCCTCATAGAGTTTGAGTCTTTTTCCTTCTAAGTTGTAATATATGCTCTTTCATTTAGCCCTTAGCTCATTTCTTGTCTCGCTTGGCTTTTGCACTCAAGGCTGTTGGTAGTGGGGGCTCCACAGAAGAGGCGTGGTGGGGAGGAGCAGAGCACACAGCTGGTTCGTGCACCCACAGCAGGTGAGCAGAGACCAGTCCCTCCAGGACTTATTTCCTATAGCGCTCACCATGTCTTTGCTCAGCCAGGCAGCCAGCCAGACTGAGCTAACAGGGGCAAGCACCCAGCCTCTCTCTCCGACTGAAGCCTGGCACAACCATGTGTTACAGATGAAGCTAGATCAGTGAGATGCAGTTGTCCAATGCAGCTGTGGAACCCTAATCAGTCTGACTCGAAAGACCTTTACTTTTCACTCCCATATTAGGTTCTTGTTACTCCTGATCTGCTTACATTACTTGGGGGTACCAAGGTCATTGCCACAATATGCATGTGAAAGGCCATTCATTCTTAAAATTCACATGCCACAGATTGAAAGCTTAGGCCTGAGCTGGTAGCTGATTGAATCTAAGGAAAAGCAGCCATGCTTTTCCAGCTGTGCTGATAGTGCCCTCTTGTGGTAACAGCTGCCGTTGGAGGTAAACGGTTGCTTTCCAAGAAAGAAAAATACTGCTACTGAGGAGGACTTATTACATGCTTTTATGGAGTTAGGCCTTTATCACGCCTTTTTGCATTACTTTACCATTGGAAAAATGGTGGCTTAAACATGGCTAGGTAAGGGATTTGTCCAACGTGCCCTAATAAATTTAAATTTGTATTTTGATTCCCAAACCTTTTCTAAAGGACTGCAGGTTAACATCCCTAGGTGTTAACTAGGAGAGTGCAATCTAGGGTGCCTCCTCCTATCTGCTTATGCTTAAGATAATTCATTTTTTTAATGAAGATTTTTGAGAAGAGTGTAATTGATGACAGATTCATGAAACTGAGAATGTATGGGAAGAACATCATTGTGCCTGGGAAAGGAAGTGGAATTTTCTTGGAAAAATGTCATTTCAGCTGATTAAGGACAACTAGGATTCAAATTAAGTTTTGGAGGGACAGCCCTCTAGCACTCCAGGGTCACGTCGTCTGCCTGTGTCTGGGTTCATTCCCCCTTGATGTCTTTAGACCACAGGCCATCCTCTCCGGTGACCCTCCCTGAGCAGCTTGGACACGGCCCCCACTACTCTGTTCCCATGCTTTATCTCCACAGTACCAGTCTCCTCTAATCAAATTTATGCTTTAAGAAGGCAGAGAGGTTGGTGTGTTTTGTTTCCTGTAGTGTCCCTGGCATCTAGAACAGTGCTGGGCACACTGTAGGTACACGATGTTTCCTGAATAAATAGAGTAGCCAGTTAATAGCTACATTTTTTAAGCACAGCAAGGCAGAAACATGGCCTCATCTTCATTTTAGATAGACCATGCCAGCTGCATGATTTGAATTGTATCCTGTAGGCCAGGTGTTGACAATTCAAATCTTACAGACACCAGGCAGGTAAAAACTGAATCTGAATGGTTGCAACCAATACATACAACAGTTGAGTGGTAGGGCTTGTGGTAACTAGCTGCTTAAAGGTATTCAAAGTAAAACTAAACAGAAAATCTGCCAGGTAGATCTGACCCACTTCAGCAAGATCACTGAGGATGCTGTTCAGATTACTGTCAGGTGGGGGAGGAGGCCAAAGGAGGACAGGACTCTCCAGATGAGGCCAACCCAAAAAGTCTGTTTAGTTTTGTCTGTAAAATAAAAGACACATTTTTCATTTTCACCAATAACTTTATTGTAATTTGGATATTTTGAGTTATGTCAGCTATCTCCCGCTATTGGCTCCTGGTGGGTAGAGGCCAGGGATACTGCTAAACATCTTCCAGTGCATAAGACAGCGCCACAGCAAAAAATTATTTGGCCAAAATGTCAATAGTACAAAGAAACTTTGCAAACCAATTTTGACATGTTTGATCAGTCACAGTAGCACCTTCTCCATACACGGCACAAATCTTTTTTTGTGTGTTTCAGCTGCAATACCTTTCTTGAAATAGAAAAGCATAATACACCAAAAGTGTTGCATATTTTCTTCCATCTTTAATATTAAAATGGCTGTATAAAAGTTCACCAATTTTTTTTAAATGCATGCTGATATGACAGCTGTCATAATGCAATCTAACAAAACTGTTTTGAATGAAGCAAAAGACAACTAAGCACTACTGGAGCCATTGTACAGAAAAAAAGTAAACGAACATTTTGCCACCCCGCCCAATACATCAGCTAGAGAAGGCTGTTGTACAGTCCTGGGGAGAAACAATAGAGTTCTAAAGTACAGTTGTAAAAGCACAGAAGAGAAGTAAGTTTGGTGTTATTTAAGGAGAGAGAATTAACAGGTGATAAAATCTTGTCCCTATTTTTTCATTTATCAGTAAAGCTGTTATGATTTTAAAAAAATAAATCTGATGTCTTGAGGAGACCATTTGAAATTAAGGAAACCAAATGTGAACATTTTTAAGCTATTTAACGTAGGTTTCATGTGTCTTCCAAAAAAGGTAATACCTAACATGTAGCAATGGAGTACAGTACCTGCTCTGCCACAGTAAAAATATTTACTGAGCATTTGCTACATGCTAGGTAGGCAGTTTTTCTTAGCACCATCCATATTGATACATTTTAACAGTCCACCAAGGGATGTCCAACTTTTTGATGTCTCTGGGCCTCACTGGAAGAAGAGTTGTCTTGGGCCACACATTAATACATTGCAACACGTAATCACAAAGAAATCTCAATGTTTTAAGTAAACCTACGATTTTGTATTGGGCTGCATTCACAGCCATCCTGGGCCCTGGGGTTGGACATCCCTGCCTAAGCAATCCTTTAAAGTCAGTCCTATTATATTTAGTGTAAGGAAACTAGCACAGGAAGGCTCCATTGTTTGGACAGTGGTAACTGAGAAAGTCTTTGCTTTAAAGACTATAAATTTGCCCTCCTGTAAGGCCTACCTTTTGGGCTGAGTTCATGGAACTGCCTAGAATGGGCAGAACAGTGTAATGTTTGAGTATGAAAGAAATGTCAAATTACTTGTTATTCTTGTACGTCAAATTAGAGTAGTTCCCCTCTTGCTACCTAGCAGGAAATTCAGTCCCAATCCTTCTCTAAAGTTATACAAGATTCAATGGAATTAATTGCCTGTTGCCTGGAAAACAGAAGAGGGACTTCTTGTGTCTATCCCCTCATGGTCACTGTTGAACATCTCAATGACTAACTCAAGTATTCTTTGAAGGCAGGTGGCACCAGATTGCAAACTTTGGCATGGCAATAGTTTCCACTACTCTAAGTTTCAGAGCCTGGAGTCCAGGTGGTCTTACGCCCCATGCGGCCTTTCCTCTGATGGTTTGCTTAGAGGAGAGTCATTCTCCTTCTCTAGCTCTGCTCAGAACCTTTTTTCCAGTTTGGAGACTTTCTCCTTTCCAGAACTCAGCCTTGTGAGGAAAAGGCTAGGATAGGTTGTTTCCAAGTAACATCTGCTTTCAACATTCAACATGCTTTATCCCTCAAATAACTTAGGAAAATGGGTGAACAAAATCCAGGTCATAGGAAAAAGGGCATCTTTCAGCCTCTCCAGGTGGCTGTTTCCCCATTTGTAAATGGGAGACCTGTTGTGAGGATTGGTCTATGAGTATTTAGCACAGTGCATCTAACAGCATCCAGTAGTCGTACATGATTTTATTTGCAATAGGCTCGTTTTAGCTGCCTAATAATGGTTCTTTGGTGCTCAGCACATGCTCCTTTTGAGGGAATGCTTCTTCCTCAACTGTTCTGACCAAGTGAATACAAAAGGACCTGTTGCTTTATGCGAGCCACCTGCCAGCCACTGATCCACTGGCTACTGGGTGGCTAACAGAACTTCACTGGCAATGGAAACTGATAGGCCAAGGGTTGAGGCCATGGCACTAGCCATACACATAAATTATTAAATGCCATGAAGGAAAAGGACAGAGGTATCAGATTTTGTGTAAGAAGCTCAGTCTAGGTAGCTGAGCTTTGGACAAAATCATTTTTTTATTTTGGGCCTTAAGTTTTCCCTTTGTTAAACAAGAGGACCAAGTGGGAGGCTCCAGAAGGGCCACATCTGGGCCTTCACACACTCCTCTTGCCCAGCAGCTTCAGTTGCAGGGTTCTTGTTGCTCTGCACAAAACCCAGTGCCCAGGGTTCAGGGGGAGCCACTGTATGTACCAAAGCACGCCTCTCTGCCAGACTCACAACACAACAGAACCAACTGCCAAGTGAATGCTGGCGAAAATTTGAAGGCTACCACAAGTTTGCAATTCTGAAATACACAGTGCTCTCAAAACCAAGTTTTTTTTCTTGAGTTTGTTGCCAAACTCACTTGATAGCAGTATCTGACTTGCAATTTGTATGAGTATTAATACATCTTATTGTGGACATATGTGCTTTTACCAGAGGTTCTAGACCCTGCTGTGCTTTTGAAAGTACATTCCCTCTCTAAAATCTGAAAATATCTGGCCACGAAGACTTTAAATAAGGTACTGTACACCTGTACTATCATTATCTAGTGCTCTCGAGAGATTTTTCTGTGATTTTTATAATCCCCAAAGCTTTGTAATAACGACACAGTGGGTATATTCCTTAATTTGTAGGTGGGCACTTCAGTGGTTTTGTTTAGCACAAGGTTACAAAGTAGTGGCCAAATTAAAAGGAGGAATCTAGAAATATGGCTGAATTTGGATGGTCAATGAAAGTAAGATTCTACCAAAAAGAAAAATGACTTTCTATCTATGAACATTTTAAACAAACTTCATGGTAACCATGTAAAGTCTAGAGCTGAGACATGAAACATAAAAAAAAAAGGAAATGGGATAAATACAGTACAGAAAAACAATGAAATAAAATAGCACAAAAGAACACAGAATAAAGATACACAGCAGCCAGTAAACAAAAGATAAAATGACTGTCCTAAGTCTTTGTATATCAGTAATCACCCTAAATGTACATGAATGGAACTCATCAATCAGTAGGTACAAAGTAGCTGGATGGATGAAAAAAACAAGACTGAACTATGCCACCTTCAGGAGAGCCATCTCTGCCCCAAAGACAAATACAGCCTCAGAGTAAAACAGATGATATTCCAAGTGAATGATAACAAGAGAAAGGCAGATGTAGCCATACTGATATCAGATGAAATATATTTCAAGACAAAAAAGGTAACAAGAGACAAAAATGAACATTTTATAATGATAAAAGGGGCAAATGCAATTCATGAAGACATACACTCATATTAATATATATGTACCTGACCTAACAGCACCAAAATATAAAAAGCTGTTGAAAGATGTAAAGAAAGAAATGGATAGTATATAAAACATGCAATAGTAGGAGACTTTAATAGCCCACTTGCACCAATGACAGGTTGTCCAGACGGAAAGTCAGCAAGGGAAACATCAGCCTAAAATGACGCATTAGACCAGACAGAGTTAGTATTTATAAAACTTCCCATCCTAAAATGATAGAATACACATTCTTCTCAAGTGCACATGGAACATTCTCAGGGGTAGGCCATATGTTGGGACATAAAACAATTCTCAATAAATTTAAGATTAAAATCATACCAAGCAAATTTTCTGACCACACACATGAAACTGGAAGTCAACTACAAGAAGCTGAAAAAAGGACTTCCGGCAAGATGGAGGAATAGGTGGGCGCACCGTACCTCCTCACACAACCAAGAACAGAGCAACAATAATTTACAACAATGATTTGCAGTCATAATATCAGAACTGTCAGAGGATTTATCTAAATGGAAGTCGGACAGCCTAGAAGTTGAAGTAGACCCGTACATCCAGACTGGTAGGGGACTACGAGCCGAGCGAGCAGGCGTGGGGCTGGCGCGGGTCGCAGGCGCGCGGAGGTCGGGGGAAATTTGGCGCAGAATCAGCGCAACAGCAATCCGGGATGCAGGAGTGAGCGCAGTGGTGTAGCGGTGGTCCCTGAGTACGCAAGCGGCGGCTGGGGGAATCAGTGGGGCAGCGACTGGGGATCAGGGCAGAGCTCACAGCCCAGAAGCCCAGGGAAGTGTCTGACTCCAGGAGAACGGAAGGGTCGCCATCGATCCCTCCTGTCCCCGCTCCCGCCCCTGCCCCCACATATAACGTCACAAGCTAGCGACTGGGGCGCCCAGCACCGGTGAACACCTAAGGCTCCGCCCCCCACCGTAACAAGAGCGACCAGACGGGAGAAAAAATAAATAAATAAGTAAAATAATAGGAGAGACGGGGAAAGACGTAAGATATGTTTCCAGCAGAACAGATCAGACCCCCAGGACTCATCCTTTTGAGTGACCAAGAAATAGCCAATCTATCAGATGCACAAGTTCAAAACACTGGTGATCAGGAAGCTCACGGAACTGGTGGATTTTGGATCCAAATTACATGAAAAAATGCAGATTACCATAAAAGGGATGCAGGAAGACACACGGAGAAGAGCCAATTGTGAAAGGAAGGAATCTGAATCTCAAAACAACACAGTGGACCAGAAGGAAGATAGAATCAACCAAGCAGGAGAGCATGATGAAATAAGAATTCAAAAAATCGAAGAAAAGCTTAAGACCATCGAGGACACCTTTAAACGTTCCAACATCCGAATTATAGGGGTACCAGAAGGGGAAGACCAACAAGTGGAAAAGTTATTTGAACAAATAATAAAGGAGAACTTCCCCAAGCTGGCAAAGGGAACAGTCTTCCAAGAAATCCAAGGAGCGCAGAGAGCCCCAAAGAAGTTGGACCCAAGAAGAAACACACCAAGCCACATCATAATTACATTAGCCAAGGTAAAAACGAAGGAGAGAATCCTAGAAGCAGCAAGAGATAAGGGGACAGTCACCTACAAAGGAGTTCCCATCAGACTGACAGCTGATTTCTCAAAAGAGACCTTACAGGCAAGAAGGGGCTGGAAAGAAATATTCCAAGTCATGAAAGACAAGGACCTATATCCCAGATTGCTCTATCCAGCAAAGCTCTCATTTAGAATGGAAGAGAAGATAAAGTGCTTTTCAGATAAGGTCAAATTAAAGGAGTTCATCATCACCAAGCCCTTACTTTATGAAATGCTAAAGGGACTTATCTAAGAAAAGAAGATAAAGAAAAGACATGTATAGTAAAAGGACAGCAAACTCACAATTATTAACAACCACACCTAAAGCAAAACCAAAAGAAACTAAGTAAACAACTAGAATAGGAACAGAACCACAGAAATAGAGGGCACAAGGTGGGGCTAGCAGTAGGGATGGGAGGAGGAGAGAGGGGGTAAAGGTATAGAGAATAAGTAGCATAGAATGTAGGTTGAAAATAGATCGGGGGAGGGCAAGAATAGTACGGGAAATGTAGAAGCTAAAGAACTTATAAGTATTACATATGGACATGGACTAAAGGGGGGGAAGGTGGGTGGGAGAGGGGGCACAGGGGGGAGGGGAGTGAAGGGGGAAATGGGACAACTGTAATAGCATAATCAATAAAATATATTTAAAAAAAATGGAAAAATAAATAAATAAATGTATCAAGATAAATACATTAAGTAGGTGCACCACGGAGAACCTCATGGCTGCTTAGGAGAGGTTTTGCTACTATATGAGTTTTGGAGTTAGAAGTATGTTAAAAAAATAAAAACAACTTTCAGTGTTCAAAAAAAAAAAAAGCTGAAAAAAAATTCACAAATATGTGGAAATCCAACAACATGCTAATTAAAGTATTGGGTCAAAGAAGAAAGTCTTAAAGAGACCGAAGAATATATAGAGATGAATGAAAAGATATGACATACCAAAATTTTTTGGATGCAGTAGAAGTGCTAGCAAGAGAAGTTTACAGTAATGCAGGCCTCCCTCAAAGAAACAAGAAAAACCTCAAATAGACAATCTACCATTAAACCTTAACTAGAAAAATGAACAAAAGTAGCCCAAAGCAGCAGAAGGAAGAAAAAAAAATAAAAAACAGAGGTGATATAAATGAAATAAAAACCAAAAAGACAATTTAAAAAATTAATGAAAACAGAGCTGGGTTTTGAAAAAGATAAAGTTGAAAAACCTCTAGTTAGTCTCACTAAAGAGAAGAGAATATTAAAAGTTACAACAGATACCACAGAAATGCAAAGGATTACACAAAGATACTACGGAAGGCTATATGCCAACAATTAGACAACCTAGAAGAAATGGACAAAGCCTTAGATATAACCTTCCTAGACTGAGCCATGAAAAACTCGAAAACCTGGATAGACCAATCAACGGTAACTAAACTGAAATGGAAATAAAAAACTGCCTCCTTCTGTACCACCACCAAAACCCCCCACATAAAAGTCCAGGACCAGATGGCTTCACTGGTGAATTCTAACAAGCATTCAAAAAAGATTCAATGCCTATCTTTCTCAAACTCTACAAAAAGTAAAAAATAAAAACCAAAACAAAACTGAAGAGCAGGGAATAGTTTCTAACTCATATTATGCGCCAACATTACTCTGATACCAAAACCAAGCAATGGTATCACACACACACAAAAATTATAGTCCAGTGTTTCATATGATTAAATCCTCAACAAAATATTAGCAAATCAAATACATTAAAAGGATCACACATCACAATCAAGTGGGATTTATTTCAGCAACACGTGGATGACTTAACATCCACAAATCAATCAACTTGATACACCGCATTAATACAATAAAAGGTAAAAATTATAATGTAAATAGATGCATAAAAAGCATCTGATAAGATACAACAGCCATTGTGATAAAAACTCAATAAAATGGATGTAGGAGGAAAGTACTTCAACATAAAGGTCATATATGACAAACCCTCAGCTACCATTATATACTCAATGGTAAAACACAAAGCTTTTCCTCTAAGATCAGAAACAAGACAAGGATGACCACTCTCATCAGTTATGCAACACAGTACTGGAAGTCCTAGCCAGAGCAATTAGGCAGGAAAAAGAAATAAAAGGCATCCATTGGAAAAAAGTAGAAGTATCACAATTTGCAGATGACATGATTTTATATAGAGAAAATTTTAAAGACTACCAACAAACTATTAGAAATAATACAAAAATGTAGTAGGATACAAAATCATGTACAAAAATCTGGCATGTTTATATACTAACAAAGTATCAGAATGAGAAACAATCCCATTTATAATCACAGCAAAAAGAATAAAATACCTAGGAATAAACATAACAGAGGAGATTAAGGACTCATGCACTGCAAACTACAAGACACTGGAAAAAAACTAGAGAAGACACAAATGGAGAGACATGTGTTCCTGTGTTGAAGAATTAACATTATTAAAACGCTTGTATTTACATTAAGGATTGTACAGATTCAAGCAATCCTTATAAAATCCTGATGGCATTTTGCACAACAGAAAAAAATTCTAAAATGTGTATGGAACCACAAAAGACCCTGAGTAGCCAAAGCAATCCTGAGAAATGAAGAAAGTCAAAGAACACACTCTCTAACTATATTACAAAACTATAGTAATAAAAACAATTTGGTATAGCAGAAAAACTGACACACAGACTAATGAAACAGAACTGAGAGCCCAGGAATAAACCCGCACATATATGGGCAACTAACTAACAACAAGGGAGCTAAGAACATACAGTGGAAAAGGAAAAATCTCTTCAGTGCATGGCTGAAAACATTCCTAATCTGGAGAGGGTAACAGATGTCAGGCCCAGGAGGCACAGAGAGTTCCAAACAAGATGAAAACAGAAAGGCCCACACTAAGACATAATGTAATTAAAATGGCAAAAGTTAAGGATAAAGAGAATCTCAAAGATAGCAAGAAAAAAACGAGTCACATGGAAGGGAAACCTCTTAAGTCTATCAGCCAATTTCTCAGTAGCAACTTTACAGGGAGTCACAAGAAATAAGATAGGAACCTAAACATAAAATACTGTCTCAGACAAGATTATCATTCAGAATTAAGGAAGAGTAATTGAGTTTCTCAGAAAAGCAAAAATTAGAGTTCACCACTACTAAATGATGTTTACAAGGAATGTTAAAGAGTCTTCTTTATGCAGAGAAGGCCATAACCAGAAATAAGAAAATACAGGAAGAAAAAAATGTCACTGGTAAAGGCACACATATAATAAACACAGTGAATCAAGCACTTAAAGCTAAGATGAAGGTTAAAGACAAAAGCAGGAAAATGAACTGTAACTACAATAAATAGAGGACACAAAAAACTAAAATACAAAACATGACATCAAAAACAAAGTATGGGAGGCAGAATAAAAATGTATTCCTTTTAGAGTGCATTTGAATTTAAACACCTATCAACTTAAAATAGGCTGCTATAGATGGATATATATGAACCTCATGAAACCACAGAACAAAAACCTACAAAAAATACAAAGAAGAAACCTTATCAAAACATTAGAGAACATCAGCACATCAAGAGATCAAGAGAAGAAAGAAACAGAATAAAACCAAAAAACAATGAGCAAAATGGCAATAAGCACGTACCTATCAATAATGTATTATAAATGTGAATGGACTAAATGCTCCACAATCAAAAGATACAAGGTGGCAGAATGGATTAAAAAAACAAAAACAAGACTTATCTATATGCTGCCTACAAAAGACTCACTTTATACTGAAAGACATACACACAGACTGAAGGTGAAGGGATAGAAAAAGGTATTTCATGCAAATAGAAATGAAAAGAAAGCTGGAAGTAGCAACACCCATATCAGACAACATGAACTCCGTAACAAAGAATGTAGAGACAAAGGAGAACATTACACAATGATGAAGGGATCAATCAAAGAAGATACAACAATTCTAAATATCTATACCCTAATTTGAAGATATCTAAATACATCCCTATGTTCACTGCAGCATTATTCACAACAGCCAAGATGTGGAAGCAACCTGGGTGTCTGTTAGTAGATGAATGGATAAAGATGTGGTTTATACAATGAAATATTACACAGCAATAGAAAAAATAAAATCTTGCCAACTGCAACATGAATGGACTTACAGGGTATTCAGTAAATAAGTTACAGAGAAACACGTACGCTGTATGATTTCACTTGTATGTGGAATCTAAAAAAAAAAAAATACAAAAACAGTCTGATGCCATTCTCTGATCTCTTCAGTTCTGAAAAATTAAACCACTTCTAATTCAAGGTCCAGATAGTCTCTTTTTCTCTTTAAAAAGTTTATGTATATTCCTCACATTAACCCAAAGTACATTTTCCATTTTTCTTTCAGGGGGAAAAGGTAAAACCACTTATTTTAGAATTACCTGAACACACTTCACAAACAAGTTCCAGTTGGTGTGCAAAAAGACGCATTTAGCCAACTCTACATTCAGTCATTCATATTAACAATGATGAGAATAGCAAAAAGTAGATTCGTTAACCAGACTAAGTTTCCATTTGGCCTCCCCTCTCCCAAACTGTAGGAAATCTGAAGGCTCCCCACCCAACAGTGAATGACAAGAGAAGAGGCAGGTCTTGGATAATCCATGGCTGTTACGTACAATCAGCCCTGGAGTAAATGTTAAACATTAATGGTCTGGCTCAGGGAACAGTACATTTATTTCATGTTGGCTTAATTTCCAACAGAAATATTACATTGGAGGAAAATATTACTTGGCCAGAATTATAGGGCAGAGTCTAGTAAACTCCCTGAGAGGTGCCTCCTTTCCCTTGCCTTCAGCCTTCTCTGTGCGCAGCCTGCACTTCTACCACAGCACTTACCTGCTACTTCCTTCCTGAAGAGAATGTGCCACACAGCTGAGGCGACAAGCCAAGCACAGTAGCTGGCACAAGTATAGGCCCAAATATTGTCCAGCAAATACTTAAAGTACGTGAAAACATGAGAAAGACTTGTCACCATTGACACTGAAATGTGAAGAAGCCTTTAGTACCAATTTAGATAAAGGAGAATTAGAATTAAGCTTATTCAGAGCAAGCAAAATGACATTTTAAGCATAATATACATTCTAAATAAATCATAGAAGTTGAGATAAAAAATATTCATGTTCAGAAAAGGAAAATCTCCATGTACATACAGATGTCAAGTAAAGACCAGCAAAATACTAAGGGATATATAATTAATAAGGTTATAGAGAATTGGTGTTAGAAGATAAAGAGGCTAATCCAAATAATACAAAAAATCATCCCATAATTTGGAGGGATGACCCCATAAGATTTTGCAAAGGATAAACTTGATTATTAAAGAGCAGTGTTGATTTTATTATAAAATTTAAATAATCCATAGAATCATGTGAAACAGGTCATTTTATGGAAGACAGAATAAAAGGTTAAAATTTGGAAATTCCTTTTTCCTCCCCAAGTTATTATATGGCTGTTCACAATGGCATTTTTCATGAGTATGGATTATAGATGGGATAACCTTCATGTCTGGTTTGATATTTAATAGTGGTATAGAGCCAGTTACTCAGCCCTAGGGTAATACACATGTTGCCTATGGAAATTCACTCATTTATTCAAAGTGCCCACTCTTAATTTTCCATTAAGAGCAAAGCAAATATTGTGACAAAAGTTTCTGCAAAATATTACATGGTATAGTATCTTGCAGTGATACCTGCAATGCAAAAGAAGGGAACACATATTCTTAATTATATAGTTCAGTGGAAGAGAAACAGGTAAATAGAGGTCCACAGACCAAAGGATCTCTCTGGAGGGAAAAATTTAAAAAGCCAAAAATAAATCACCCAAGATGAGAGAGAAGGGACCAGTAGCCACTGAAACACTGCTTCATGAAATAGGTATGTTTAGAAGCAGAAGAAACAGAGATTGTATGTATTCTATATAGTAAGCAATGTGCATCACACAAACTCAAAACCTGTAATTCAAACCTAGTGAATCAATGTAATGAAAATCACTCACACAGCATTATGTAGGCAAATGTGTTTAAAAAATATTTTAATAAGCATATTCAGAATGGCAGACAGGGACTGGGAGAAGGGTATTATTTTACAGTGCAAAATTACTATGCATAAATTTAAAAACCTCTAACTCATCATTTTAAATGCCTATTTAAATATTATTTCAAATACATTTTAGAGCTCAACAGATTTATGTTGAACTGAGTTGCAGATTCTGAACTCTATTTGAAAACACATCGTAGAACAGAATATACCATTCCAAATGAAAACAATAGTGCTTTGCTGGGGTTGGCAGGGACTAAGTAACTATTAACAAAGGCTTCTTTTCCCAAAGTAATTTGTCAAGAGTTCAAGAATTATGTACTAAATATTAAGCAAATTAGATCATATCACTAAAAATTTTATAGTGCAATGACTTATTAAGTTAAAATGGCTGCATTATGAAGAGCAAAGTACTGTGTGAAATACCTGTATAAACATAAAATATAATTAAATGTTTATGAAAAGCTGAGTATTATGTATTATAATAGTGGAATGTCTTTCATTAGGCATACTTTAAAAGATAAGATTAAGAAAAGATTTCCTTACATGTATACATGTGCCATATTTGCAAATGTGCCTGAGAATTTACCAAAAATGTTCCTGCAATATTAGTCTGCAAGAACTTCACAAACCTTCAAACGAAATGCATCTTTTATAAAAGGTAAAAATGGTGTCTTAAATATTGCAACAACTTAAAAGGTACAACACTACTATTCATTTGAAACATTTCTACAGTCTTTGACAAAGAGCTGGGATACTTTGGATTTGTTTTAATGAATCTGATTCAGAAAATGGACTGTGATCATCTGTTAAAGCTGCCATTCTGGATAAATTAAATGTTCTAGGTAAAACAAAACAAAAACAAAAAATTCATGCTTCTCAAAACTTCCACCTAAAACTTAGATTTACTTGGATATGTATGTAACAGTGAGTGTACATTATATGAAGTGTTGTAAAGTGGCTTTTAACACTGTTGGGGGAAAAACTTGTTCACACTGATGGAGGGAAGCAGTCTGAACATATGTTAACAGTAATACTTCATGGGAATAAGGCCTAAACCATAATATATCAGTGCAAACCTCTACTCCATTGCATTAGACAGCTGAGCCATTAAAAACAAGATCACAGAAGATTTATTTTCAAAAGGCATTGGCTCTTGAACTAATGGCTGAAAATAAACTGGTGGAAGCATCTGGGGTATGCCTATGTGATAAAAACAATAGTTAATAATCTTTTATAAAAGTTTGGATATAGGTTGGTCTATCAGCTGTATAAAACTACATTTTTTAACAAGAATTTGCACTAAAAATAAAATGGCACTCTTGCAAGGCTTATGCAAATGGATGATCCTATTTGTAATCACAGAGCAATAGTTACAGTATTATCTTATTTTCATTCTGGAAATACACTATCAGATCTGGAAAACTAAAATGTAACTAGAAAAGTCCAAAAACTTTTCTAACTTCATCACTTTTTTCTCTTAAAAACCAATAGTGTTGCCTGCCAACTCCATGTGTGTGCCAATTATCTAAGTATTACCTGACCTCTCCCCAGTTTATTTAATGCAAAAATGGGAAATTTTATAATGCATACAAAAATAACTGAACAAGATTCTGGTCAGCATAATACATTTAAGCATTTAAGCCAACATTAAACTTCCATTTTGCTTCAAAAATAATTCTGAAAATTATAGTGAATACAAACAAACTATGCAATCTAAGTATCATGCTTAATTTCAGAATTCCCACACTGTTTGTCCATAAGTAGAAATTTGAAAAAAACATTTTCACAATCCTTCATGAATGCTTTTACCGCCTGGATAAGAAACATGACTTAGTTACTACACAAACACTTAAAAATTCATTAGAAAAACCATAGCAAAATAAAATGAAAGCTGACAGACTCAGAATATCAATTCCTCTCATAAAAGTTTACCGACTGTACAAGTTAAGAAAATTATACAAGCTTTTGTATTAAGAAAGGACAGCTCAGTCAAGACATATATGTACTGTAAAAATCTTTCAAAGGCTACAAAGAATCTGGAAAAATACAGAATGTATTTCTTAAGCCCAGATAAAGAATATGGAAGACATCATTGATGTCATAAATTTTACACATACAAACCTGACTTGGTTTATCTTTAAACTTCTATATATAAAAAATCATGCTAGCATAACTTTCAGGATTCATAAGGGTTTCCTTAATAATGACACTCAATTTGTATACAGAGAGAAATGTCTGAAAGACATTTCAATAAACTAAAACAAAAACAACTGGTGTTAGGCAGAAAGTTTGTTTTTCTTCTCTGCTTCTCTGACATCAAACTATGCAAAAAGTACCTTGTAGTAAAATGGTAGGATTAATACATCCAGTGAGAAGGTACAGATATATTTTTAGTTCATTCAAATTTATTAAACTATTTTTTATATCCTTAAAAGGGTCCTTTATAGTTTTAAAATAAAAATTGTGCATAAGGCAGAATTATGAAATCTTATTTACTAAAGTTAGGACTCAATCCAATTTTCAAATGTTGACCAATTACTTCAAGGAAATCAAGTTTTTAAGGTAACCCATCAACCCTGAAAATTATAGTCCACCAGGATTTACTCCAAAGAAAGTAAAATAAGTCTAAAATTCAGTCATCTGTGTTTTCAAGTTCTTCAAATTTTCCATGTGAGATTGTTTCTTGGAAAAATTCAGAAGAACCTGGACTTTCTTTTCCATTGCTGTTTACCCTCCGCCTTTTGGCAGGTCTCTCACTTTTTTCATCAATGTGGGCAAGTTTTGGGTCAGTGGTAAGATTATCTGTTTCATAACCATTACTATCCATATCTGCATGAAGTGGTTTCTTATTTCCACCTGTCGGTCCATTAACGTGTAACCCTTCAACTTTTACTTCTTCTTTGTTTAATATTTCACCTGGTCCATTAGATGACACCCCTAAGTTGGGAGAAACATAAACTGCTAATATTAAAAAGTTAAATTTGCAAACGATTATAAGATAGCTACTATAACATAAGTTTTCATCAAGGAAGTGAAGCATCCAATCTGTGTGTGGCCTAAATTCTGGATCTATTTACCCAATAGCTGTGTGATCTTAGGCAATTTATTTATATTCTGTGTACCTAAGTTTCATCACAAAAACAATGAGGATAATTTACCTTACAAGGCTGTTGTGAAAATTAAATGTTAGTAAATATAAAGAATTAAGAAGAGAATTTGGCACTATATTAAAGAGTGCATTGATATTACCTGACATCGAACAAGCACTGGATCCAGCAGTCATAATAAGTTGAATTTAAGCAAAGAGATGCATAAATTATTCAGATTTAACAAATTGCTGTAACTTTTTAAAACCATGTAAAAAAATTATATTTTTCTTTAGAAGCTTGAGTGTTATACCTCCTATATAAAATGAAGATGGCATGACTTTTTTATTTTAATGTAAACCTGTGGCTATTATTGTATTTTATGGGTGAAGATCATATATTACACTTATCTAAATAATCTGTCATGTTAAACATTAATGGCTGCACTACCTAAGCATATACTTGAAAATGCTAAAAGTAAACACAAATTCCTCCATGACAGGTGAGAAAAGAAAGAACCTAATTATTCTAATAAAAGTAAGTAACAACAAAAAGGTCATGTTGAAGTTAATAGCAAAATAAAGTAGAAATTTAGGGGACACTTACTGTAAAAATATAGAATGTGCCACTAAAGATACTTAAAATTTAATTCAAACATTCAGTATAGAGAGGATGAGCCTCAAATATTATATTTTGGTCAAAAAAATTCTGTTTTCCCTAACTCAAAAGTACACTCAAATCATGAATGCACAAGGGATTATTCATCATGATACTGAAGGCATGATTTTGTTTTAATAAGCCCAAAGAGCTGGTAACACTGTGATTAGGTAAAAAATAACTGAGATTTCAAGACGCTAATAAAGTCCCTTACAAAAGAAATAAAACTAGGTGCCAAGTTCCTTCCTTTCCTTGAGAAACCTGAGAAATGTGAGTTTTAGGTACCCAATGTGAATGGGCTACTGAGTATTTTTAGGTAACTTAGGAAACTCTCCCAGGCTAACTGCATGTTCTCATCAAATGATTAAAAAAGAACAAGAAAAGGAAATTACTTGATATTATGAGCAAACAGGAAAAGACAGGAGTACCAACTAAGTTTCTACCTGCTACCCCCAAGGACAGAGTTTCAGCTTTTTATCATACTTCAGCATGATGTGGCTAGCATTAGGCCCTAAATTTTGTTTGGCTTGTAGTGATGGGATACAGAGGTGTCATCAATGAACAAAGCACAGTGCATTCACTACACCAGTGCCAGCATTTCTCTTCTAGTTTCTGTCACATCAGAAGGCAGGCGGGCAGAACTTAGTTCTAACTCTCCAGCTTCTTCCGAAAGAGGACTGAAGGACTTAGTACTTTCTGCCTGGCAATTGTCTTATGTAGAAAGATCATTTTTATTAGATTAGAAGTCAAAATAATTCTCTGACTAGGTCTTACTGATCAGCAAGCATAATCTTTTTGGTCCACTGTATTTCTGTAAACAAGAACTATTATCTGAACCTCAATCATATTGGTATGCCTTTTGCTTCTTTTTTCATGGAGATGATAAAAGCAATCTTTCTATTCTGACACTGCAGTATCTTTTCTTATTCTTCAAGGTCATTATGCTATCAAAGAGAAAAACACTCAAAACACTGCATTTGCTATTTACCTCATTTAGTCTATATAGTTAATGCACCTGCCTGAATAAGTTATAAGCTTTTAAAGTCCCAGTATTTCAAAAATATCTGTATTACTGATGTAAAATGGCTGGAGTTTGGGTCTAAGAGATAACAAGAATACTTATTATTCAGGCATCCCAACGATAAGAAAACAGATGCTGCTCAAAAAGAATAAATTTCTTAAAGAAATAGTCACTGTTGACAGTATAGTTTATTTAACTGACTTTTCAGTGATATCGATGGGAAGTCTTTCCAATTAATTTGTATTCTGTGTGTATTAATATGTATGTATGTATGATGATGTTATATATGTTTCATCTGGTATTTACAACTATTACTTTAAATTCTGCTTTGGAAGTTTAATAGAAACCAAAACTGAATAGTCCAGGCTACAGGAAGAAACAGAAGTGTTTCTTTGGTTGCTTACCATTTTGATTACTATTGCTTACAGTGCCATCTTCTTTCTCAGACTGGCTGTTACTACTGTTTGAGGCAGTTGGGGGAGGGGATGGTGCTCGACTAGAAGCAGCACTTTCACTTTCATCTAGAAGCCGATCCATGTAATCCCTTAAAATTAAGTAAAATAATAAAGTAATTATTCTTATATTAAAAAGCTAAAAATAAAATTAAATGAGGTTAAATTTAGAAGGCTTTATTAACAAATATATCCTAATTTTCACTTGCATTCATTCCAGTGCCTCATCTATCACACCAGGATCTGAACATTTAAATGGAAAGTTTGTTTTGGTCACATGTTTGTAGGGAAAATGCGTAAGAGCTTTAAACTAGCTAATTTTAGATACCTATAGGCAGTTCTAAAACTTAAAATTGTAGGCAAGTGCTTATAGAGGCCCAACTAAAATCAGACGATCTACAAATGAAGAAGACAGGGGTGATGTCAATCAAAAGGAATACAAAAGAATTTCTGAACAGACATGAACTGGGATTTTAAAGCTCCTAATGACTATTTGATGACTATGGCAAAATCTGAAAGATGAACTGAGGTCCTAACAATGAATCCCCTCCTTAAATTGTCCTGGATACCTTCTATATTACCTTTCTGGTAGATCTGAGCTATAAACTCACTAAATTTCTGGGCTTATTTGCTAGCTTCATCTGCCAGTATATCATTAGACGTGAGTTCACTTGTCTCCCAAGTCACTCCTGAACTTTCTGACATGGAAAGATAGTTGTGAAAGTGACATTGGTTTGGGATCAGACAATCTGGGCTAAATACTAATCTCTCTGAGGTACAGTGTCATTTATAAACACATGTAATCATATATGGCCTATCTACCATTTAGGGTTGTTGTATAAAGTATGTATAGGAAAGTGTTTTGTAAACTATAAAGTGCTATTAAGTCACAAGAATAAATGTCAGAAAACTATGGCCTGTGGGCTGGCCACCTGTTTTTGTGAATAATATTTTACTGAACATAGCAACATCCATTCATTTACATAGCATCTACGACTGCTTCTGCACGACAAAAACAGAGCTGAGTAGTTGCTAGAAAGCTTAAAGCCTGCAAAATAAAAGCCTAAAATATTTACTCTGTAGTTCTTTTACAGAAAAAGTCTGCCAACACCTGCATTGGAATAACTCTCTGAAGGCAGGGACATATCTGTTTAAATTACTACTGCACTTCTGGTGCCCAAGTGGTGCATGGCATAGAGCAGACTCTCAATAAAAACTTAAATACACATTTCAAAATACCCTCAGAATGAGTGTAACAGAAATATTAAGTCAAATGTTTTCAAGTTTTGTGAGCAGGATAAAGAGTGTGGATAAGAAGAAAACAGTGTAAGGGCTTGAGACTTTACTCAAAGCCACAGACAGATGATCAACAATGGCTATAATCTCCAACTTCATGATCACATGAAGTTATGGGGATTTGGGGGATATAATAAATATAGGGGTGTGGTACCTGATGTCAAGAAGCTTCCAACAGTCTGAGGTACAAAACTAATACATCTTAAAGAAACACATGACAACAAGCTAAACACTTGAACGTTGTAGGCCTATTTTCCTCATCTATAAATGAAAAAAATTAAATTTGATGATCCTTACAACTCCTTCAGCTTTATGCCATTCAGCTTCACAATTACAGAACAATTACCACCATATTTTGCTGTGTATAATGTGTACTTTCTACCCAAATTTTAAGAGAAAAATAACGATGTGCATTATACATGGGTAGTACTAATTTCATATCTATATAAATGCTTTTAATTCTTTTATTTATGCTTATGTGTTAAAAGTATAACTCTAGAAAGCAACAACGCTGTCTGTACACAAAATACTACCCTGGAATATGATAACTGGTTTTGTTTCTAAATATAAAAACTCAATTAAAAAATTAAAACAAAAGATTTTTTTCCTGAAAGTTTGGGCCAAAAATGTGGGTGCACATTATACACAGCAAAATACTGTATATAACATACTTGAAGCACACAGAAACAAATGAGCATGATGAATACCAAAGGGAATTTAGAAGCTAAGGCTAATAAGAACAGATGATGAACAATGAGGAACGCTGGAAATAAATTTGGTATGGTGGGAATGGATGATGGAGAGTGCTGATGCTAAAAGCCAAGCCAAAAAAAACTAGACTGAGTAGGTATCAAAATTATTTTAAATTTCCAAATACATCAATGATATTGTAAAATTATTATTATTATTATTATTATTTCCTGATGATTAATGGCATGCAGAATGCTTAAAAGGAAGAAAAGTCAGGTAGACCATCTAGCAGGGTGGAACAGCATTCAGATTACCAGAGTCATGCTAATTTTTACTTTTTTTGTTTTTAAGAAAAGAAATTAAATGCAAGGCTGTTATAGCAAAATCTCCAGTTTGTATATGGCTGTCAATTCTTTCTAGTAGTGAAGAGAGAATCTGTGTTAGAATATTGCAAAGGCTATTTATAGAAAGAGAACAGCAAATGTAGTTCATTCTGGTGAATGATTTTAAGATAACAATGTAACAGAAAAATGAACAAACAACTTTCAGGAAAATGTGCTCTTACTATGGATTTTAACTAAAAAAAAAAAAAAAAAAGATGAAAAATTCATTCAAATTTTTGTGTAAAGGTATTAACTTAAATGTTTTGTGCAGTCACCTAAAGTGCAACTATAAACAGAAAGCAAACTAGATAAATATGTCCATGCTCACAGAGGAAACACAATTTCTCCCCATCCAGGAAATAACGTACAGTCTAGTTATAGCTTTTATAGAAGATGTAACACAGCTAAAAAGAGATGATATGAGTAAAAAATTATAATTCGGTTAAAAAAAAAACTGCACAAAAGACCCAAAGGGAACATAATCAAAGCCTGCAAAACTGTATCTTGCCTAGGGAGGAAAATACTTCATAGCATTACATGAGGGGACCACTGTTAATTCTCTTAAAAGCCTGAAAAAAGAGAAAATATGGGATTACTTTTAACTGTGGCAATTCTACCAACAGAATGCTTAACCTTAAGAGGAGTCAAAGTTACTACAGATTATAAGTATCTTCAGAAAGTTTTCAGAAGCTATGCACAGATTATTAGAGAAACTAAAATGTTTGGCAGCACATCCCTACCTAACCTATAGAGCTTGACATCATAGAGGACCAACTAAGGCAGCCCACAACACTTTCCTTTGTGATGCTTTCTGAAAGAGAAAACTGGAAGAACCATGGCTTTGACCCAGCATGGCAATTCTTGTGTTCTTACTGCTGATGATGACAGACTGCCTACAGTTCATGTGCAAATATTATTTCTAAAATGGGTGAGAAAATTAAAGATGTTACTCCTGCTTTTCCCTACAGAATAGCTTGAAAATTGTGACGTTTTAACATTCTGAAAACTAGATAGCTATGTCTAGGTTTACATCATTATGCCTCAACACTATCAACAGAGTATATAGTCCAGAAAAAAATTATAAGTGTGTACATTAAATAATCAGACAAAATCTGGAATACTGTTATGAAATTCTACCCTAGCTATCACAAGCTTTAAAAAGTGAAGGACGAGGCAAGAGTCCACTGTACCCGTGATTTGCAGGGATCACCATAACCATTTACTCTCTTTTAGATAATTTTTGCTTTTGATTTTAGAATGTTTGATCCTCCAGCAAAGTGACCAGCAAAGATACAAGTGAACATGACCAAGAAAAAGTCCAGCATACTAGTTTGAAAAGCATAATCAAATATGCATACAAGCACATCCTTCAAGGGCAGTAATTTGGCCAGCCTTAAGCACTTTACTAATGAACAATGACCAAAAGAAGTCATATTTTACATTATTTTTATTCCAAAAACATTAGGTAATAATCACGGATAATATGGTAAAGTTAGGTCTGCTATAACAACTCATCGACATTTTAGAGCAACTCTTTTGAGAGGACAGGCCCAAAATTCTGTGTCAGCGATTTTCAACCTGTGAGCAGCAAGAACTTTTCAAAGCATGCAATACTTGACTAGTTAGGGCCACTGACCTCTTTTCCCTTATATTGTTCAAATTAAAAAATGACAATGGCCAACATAACAACTGTCTGGTGAGAATGAATCAAAATTATATCTTATTTTTTGGTCAGATTGGCAAAAAATATATTTTTTGGTGTGCCGCAGAATTTCAGTAATTAGTTTATATGTGCCATGAGATGAAAGAGTTGAAAATCACTGCTCTATGTACTTAAATAACATATTACTAGTGGCAAAGTAGACAGTGTTTTATTCCAACGCTAAACTGACTGAGGGCTAAGAGAATTTGGTGAATGGGGACTGGATTAGACATATAAGGCATGTTGCATAAAGAATGGATAATTAGTAATTGTATTACTAATTATTAAAATTATTTCTGACAGAGGAAAGGTATCAGGAAGTCTAAAAAAAGGTAAGTCACCATACATCTATTCTTTGCTCTATAAAAATCTTTGTAACAAAGAAAATGTAATTTGAACTGTTTTATTATATCCCTATGTCTTTTCCCTTTTACATAATCTATACTCAAATCTTATTTTGGTTCCCTAGAACAAAAGTAGATTAGACAAAGAAAATATTAATTTCCCTTCCTCTTTCAAGTGCTTCCAGGAGACATATAACCCTATAGTTTTAGGAAAGATAATCTTTTTTATTTTCACTGCTCTCACAGTGTTAAAACTGTATGTACTTATACAATACTAAATGGAATAGAATTTAACAAAAACATGCTTTCACAACTGTTCTGATCCATTTCTTCTCAGGAATCCTACTGAAAATATACACTCTAACATTTGTTTTGATATACTTGTTGCCTTAAATAATATGAACTGTAGTTTACAATGTTTTATAAGACACTGAAAAGTCTAAATGTCCTACAGATATGTCAATAATGGATAAATTTAAACTAAAGGCTTATCTTATTAAAAAATTACAATTTTCAAGAAAAATTTAGAAAAGCTTAGTAAAACATATGACCCATAAGAAAGTATAAACTCACGTGACACCAGGATGAAGATTATATTTCTTTTTTCCAAATCGTGTTTGCTGAGCAAAGAAATCGTAACGTTCAGATTTTTTCCACATATAATAGAAAGCTACACATTCACCAACTGACCTTGTTCGAACCTGTAAGAAACAAATACTTGTTTTTAAGAATCATCTCCTCCTTAAGGAGTTACTTCATAAAAAATATCTTAAGTTTCAAAACAAATTTAGTTAGTCCTTAAGTAATATATAATACCATGTTATAAAATACAGTACTGCTGCAGTTGCGTTAAAACCTATTCTTTCTAAATTCCTGTGAAGAGAAATAATACACTGGCAACAGGTCAAATATTTAACATTATGTTTTTAAAAGCTATCATTTTATTTTACTATAAAAATAAGTACTTCTCTATTGAAAATAGCTCTTTGTGGCATTTAAATTCAAATTAATGTTATAAACAGTTTCTAAACATTTTCCCAACAGTGATCCAGACTCAACTGTTTTATTTTCTAGAAAGGATGAGAATAGTCCTCAGTGAGTTAAAAGCTATTGAAATAATGCTAATGCTTTGCTTACTAAGTTATTCCAGTGATTACTGTGCTATACCTATTTGTGTAACTTGAAGGAGTGTTCCCGTTACATTATGTTCAGTACCAATGGGATTGGCATGTTGACAAAATTGATGTGTATTAAAAAAAAAAAACTGGGAGTTAAAATAAAAAAAAAGGTATGAGTATTTAGGATGAAAAAAATATTACTTTAACCCATAAATTTCTATTTTGAAGTAGGTATCTTATGGGACTAATTACACACCTAAGGATTTGTAATTTGATGACATCCTTATTTCATTACGTGACATGTATTTTTCTTTCTTCCCCTCTGCTTGCATTTTACAACTTTGGCCTATGTTATTCTAAGACTGAAAGATATCAGGGCGCCCCCAAAAAACCTTTTAAGCTTTTTTTTTTTGCCTCTGTTAGAATCTTATTTCTAGACAGATACAAGCCAAGTCAATTCTACTTTTCTGAAAGTAAAAACTGTAAGACATTTTTAGGCATGCAAAGTTAACAGTATTATGACAAATCCTCAAAAAAGTAAGCGTGTATACTAGAACTTATGATTAAGATCCAAACCTTAATTCCAAGTGTAAACACAAAGTCTTAATGTTTTCACTGTACTATTGTGTCTTCCCTTTGTTCACGAGAACAACTAGTGTATTAGGCATAGGTCAGTTGGACTTCTGTAACACTGAAATATCACCATCCCAAATGCTTACAAATGAATCAAGGTCTTTACATTCAAAATTATGTTAAGACTTTTTTGGGTAGTAGTCTCAAATTACCAAATGAAGTTCTTATTCCTTAAAAAAAAAGGTGGGGGATTCTTGGGGATGTGTTGCTGCTTCTAGTTACATCAGCTTATCATTCCAGGAGTTTCCGCCATAGGTAATCCAACATGGTTTGGTCAATACTGTTTAAATTCAAGCAGGAATGCTAGAAAACTGTTATCCAAAATGTTGTCCCTTCAACCATGAAACTGTTATTTTTTTTTAAACAATCAGAAATATACATGACCAGTCATTAGCACTATGCATTCCTTTCATAGATATTAGTCACTATATTGGAGGTTATCAATTCGGGTAGAACATTAAAAGGTACAGCTACACTTTTAAAAACAATGTTAAGCCCTGGCCAGTATAGCTCAGTTGGTTGCAGCATCATTCCTTAAACCAAAAGTTTGCAGGTTTGATCCCTAGTAGGGACAGGTATAGCATAGAAGGTAAGCAATCAATGTTTTTCTCTGACACTGAAGTTTCTCTCCCTCTCTCTCCCCTCTTCCCTTTCCCTTTCTCTAAAATCAATAACCATGTCCTCAGGTGACAATGAAAAAATGCTAAGACTCGAAATTTCTCTTAGTTATGTCTGATGTCATATACCAAAATGCAGCAAGATAATCTAGCATAAAATTAAGAAAAATGACCTCACAGGATTTTAAGCAACTATTTTATTTATGAAACATAAAATAGACACTGTTAGAAATGTGCTGAAACAATTCAAGTGGACACCATCTAATCACATCCAGAGGTACATAAAAGGAGTATGTGGTGACAGACTATTTAGAGCCTCAGACATAAGCCCAGATACTGTGCTCACATCATCCTAGACAAGCCATCGCCCAAGACTTAACTGCTATCTTTAAAGAAATATGTAAAGCCAAGCTCTTTGACATTTATTATTTGTTAAAAATGTATCTGTAAGTCTGGAAATTACTTACCTTCCTACATTTAAACCCCCCAATTTTAATTTTCCCTGTCCTAATTCCCCATAGGAACATTTTCCTAATCTATATAATCGTGTACTTACTGTTAAAAATCTTGCCTGATTTCAGCTGCAAGAGAATGAAATCTAAAAATAAATCTGCAAGTAATTATGAAGTTCTTTTGGGTATACATTGACATTGTATGATTGGTATCACCAATATGAAACAATGAGCATGTTAAATAAAATTATCAAATTATAATAATGTGTAATAACACTGAGTTGCTAAGATATAAAGTGAAATTAAATACTAAGTATCTGATTTTAGACCACTCCGGACTCAAGTAAATGTAAAAAACATTTTAACTGTAAATAACATCATGTTAAAAATGATTTTAGAGTTTCAAAAATTATTTTAAAGACCCTCCTAAAAAAAATCTGTCACAGGTTGTGGAAAATAGCTTTAAATAATTGCACTGTACACACACATTGTACCCAGAAGTTGATGAACATATTTGCAAGTGAGTCAAATATAAAGGCTTCTAATATTATGTACTGAAAACGTCACCTGGCAAATATATGCCAGGAAGTCAAGGCATGCTTATTATAACAATTCTCTAAACACCAATATGTTAAAATTTCATTACAGAATTTTAACATTAGAAAATAATTAAGATATAAGATGTTCTTGGTTGTTAACTAAATTTTTTTTGTAAGAAAGAGAACATATATCATTACTTACTTTATTAGCCTGAATCAAATGGAAATCCTTTCCATAGGCTTTCAGCCCTTGTTCAAAATTTCTACACTCTTCCTCTGTCCAAACAGATAATTCCTCTACAAAATGGTGGGAAAAAAACTATTACACAATATTCCCCCAAATGTTGTATATAATAAACAAAACTGCAAATAAACATATGATTTTCTGGTCACAATGAAGGAAGTATTTTACTTCTAAGCTCTATTACTTACCGATGGCTGCAAACGATAAAGGGACAAAAACTCCTTACTAATAAAATTTGGGATGATACCCTAGCTCTCCAACCTTAACTTGGGTCACTTCCCCCTTTATTCTTTATGATTCAAGTATACTAGCCAGCTTTCAATTCTTTAAATTTCTTTTGTTCTTTCTTTAGACTTTGTGCATGCTGCTCATTTTGCCTAGCATTATTTCCTGCCTCCTACATTCCAGCAGAAATATAATTTTGCTCTAGAAGCTTTCCCTAACAGCCTCACCCTCTCTCTCAACTAGGTTAAGTCCCACTATAATAAGTTTAAAATGCGCCCTCTAATTCTCTTTTAAGAACTCGTAACTATTTTTCAGTTTCCCTACCTAGTCTCTAAGCACCACAAGGACAGGGACTCTGTTTATAGTTATGTTGTTAGAATTTAGTAGACCTTCCAATTTTTGTTGAACGCATGAATGTTTCATTTGTTACATAATAATATATAAACAGTATTCTTAGTGAAGCAGGGTGGGAGCCAGTCTAGAGTAAAAAAAAACCCAAAGTCAGGTTTTAATTTTGACTGTTTATGAATAACATTTGCACCAGTAAGTTATTTCAGTTCAGAGACCTCAGTCTTATCTGTTTTAAAGTGAAGGTAACATCTGTCACATTACTTAGCCCATAGGGCTGACACCAAGATCAAATAACATATTTATAAATGTGCTGAAAGTCAAAGTCATTATGTATTTTTACTTAAATGGCCTTATTTTCCCTAAAGAAGGAAGAGACAGCCTTAATTCCATTTCCATAAGGCCTTGTACAAGGGTGGGCAAACAAAGGTTTACAGTTGTGAGTATGCAAAACACAGTTTATTCTTGTATTACAATCATAAACTGCATGTCTTTATCCATACAAACTGGAAATTTACTTTTGCCCACCCCTATATAATACTTCTGTTATACACAAATTATTTAACAAGTTATTTGATATTCAACAAATACTTACTGAATTAAGAAAGATCAGTATTATTAAACGTACAATACAGGGTCTGTCTGGAAAAAGTCCAGCCATTGTTAATATAATGAGAACAGTTTGTGCAACATTGATGTAACCTGGCAGCCAAGGAAAGTGGACTGGAATGTACATGTGTGAACAACAATGACTTCACTGTACTAGTCAGTAGGGGTGGTAGATGCTGCGGAGTATGTGTACTGTGTGGCTGTCGCATTCAAAATGACAAAAAGAGTGAGTACAGCAACAAATCTGCATCAAACTTTGCGTTAAGCTTGAACATTCCTCCATGGAAACTATCCAGATGATTCCGAATGGCACAGCTATAGGCATCTGGTAACTGGCAGCTTCATCACGACAACACACCCATTCGTACAAATGCCTTGTACAGTTTTTTTGGCAAAACTACAAATCACCCAGGTGACTTAGCCCTGCTACAACTCAGATTTGGCACCCTATGACATCTGGCTTTTCCCAAAACTAAAATCACCTTTGAAAGGAAAGAGATTTCAGACCATCGGTGAGATTCAGGAAAATATGATAGGCTGATGGCAACTGGGAGAACTGTGTGAGGTCCCAATGTACTTACTCTGAAGGGGACCAAGGTGTCTTTATCCTATATACAATGTTTCTTGTATCTTCTTCAATAAATGTCTCTATTTTTCATATTACATGGCTGGATACCTTCTGGACAGACCTCATCATATAGCTAGGCAGACAGAAGAGCTTACATTTTAAATTTCTGCTCTATCATGAAAATAAAATTTAATATTTATTCTTACCTCTAGCTGCTTTTACATTAAATCTTAATCTTCTCAATGCTTCTTCTGTGTCAAAATTGCATTTAACCAATTCATATAATGCCTAGAAAAATAAAGGGCTTCAATATGTAACCCAGACTATGAATAGTCCAAAGCTATACTTTCTTAGAAGAGTAAAGGCTCTTCTAAAACCCAGTGTTTTCATTCTTCCTGGAGGATAAATCATCCCAGTGAATGCAATATGTGGAACATTAAGGAGTAACAAACATAAATTCAATTGTGATAACTATGTAGAAAGTAAGATTAATAAGTACTCTAACTTGGTAGCCAAAGTATTCATAGGAATTTAGAAATAAATTTTATAAAAATCACAAATTCCTTCTTTTTGGCCCTTTGGGGTTCCTATTCTAAGACAATTTTAAACATATCAGAAAATAAAAACACTGATGAAAAAAGGGTAAAAAAATAATGCTGTCATAAGGTCTATGGTAGGCACTAGTTTACCATGTGCATAACAACATTATACCAGATGTCTATTACCAACTTGATGATATTCACATTCTCAGGAATATCCAAAGAAACTTTGTTCAAAAAGCCCAGTAAAAAAAATATATATATACAGGCAAACTGAAATATCAAGGTTTTTGTTTAAAATGATATCATACCCATGAAATGAATGTGTTAACACTAGAGTCCATTGATAACACTGTAGAAATTCTTGATGTATAGATACTGAATGTGACAGCATTTACTTTAAAATGTGTATGATAAATTTATTTTAGGGAGATTATTACAACAGTTACTTCTTATTCATGTACCTGTTCATTGTCTTTTATGTGAGATCCTTCAGGAATTGCTTCCACACCTTTCTCATCACCTGTTCTTCTAGATGCATCCTTAAGAAATACAATCACTTTATCCTCTGGTAGGTACTCAGGGTCCCACAGGAGCTGATCATCATTTTCATATACTAAATTAGCAAAACACAGTATTTTTTAAAATACCAAATATTGATAGTTTTTGTGTTAAAACATATCACCAAATAAATAACTGATACTTAGAGCCAGAAAGTTAAAAACTGATAGGTAAATTATCATCCTGCTACTTGCCTGACTTCAATCTTGGGCAATATTCATAGCCTGAAGAAGCAATCTAAACAGTAGTACCACTTTGGCCCTTTCAAATTCTGTCTGACTTAGCTTGTTGACGAAATTCCAAACCCTCTTGGTTGGTTTGAACAATACCACCAAGACTTACTACCAGTATGGGTAAATTACTTCCCTTCTCCCTACCTCACCCGTGAGATTGGGATAGCAATCCTATCACACAGGGTATAAAGGTTTAAATGACTTTAAAACAAGTCTAGCATATTTTAGGATTCGATGGATGTTCAACATTTTTGAAAAGGGGTATCTAACCCAAACATTATCACTGCTTATTTCTTGGGGCAATTTTTTGTTCTTATGTTTTTCTATGGCGTTTGCAACTATATTATAATGAATATAAATAATTTTTATAAAAACAAGTTATTTTTAAAAGTCATTTCAGTTATATCATAATTTTCATTATAATGAGATTAAAGCCTAAATCTCATCAACATTTAAAAGGTAAAAGGAAAGGAGAACCTAAGAGAAAGCCTTATGTAATTCTAAATGACAGAAGATGAAAACAAAGACAAAATTAAGAAAATACAGTCAGTCACGAGATAAAATTCTAAAGTGTGGCACCACAGCAGTTAGGGGAAGAAAATGTTTCAAGGATTAGTAACTGGTTAAATGCTGTCAAATGACCAGGCTCAACACTTAAAAAAAGTATGCTGAATTTACTAACAAGAAGGGAGACATTCCAAGAACATTCTATGCAGAGACAGAAGCTGAAGACATACTGGAAAAGACTGAAAAGTAAATGGAAAGTGAAGAAATAAAGTAGAAAACTCTTGGCAAGATTGTTTGTGAGGAAGAATAGGGCAGTAGCTGTAGAGAAACTATAGTTGGCCCTGGCCAGTGTGGCTCAGCTGGTTGAAGGGTCGTCAGGTAAACTGAAAGGTCATGGGTTCCATGTTCCATCGGGGTACATGACTATGTTGTGGGTTTGACCCAGGTTGGGGTATGTAATGGGGGCAACCCTTCAATGTTTCTCACATCAGTGTTTCCCTCTCCTTCTCTCTCCCTCTCTCTAGAATCAATGAGCATGTCCTTGTGTGAGAATAAAAATAAATTAAAAATGTTAAATAAATAAAAACTACAGTTGAAGCAAGTTTTTGGTTTTGTTTGTTGATTTTTAGAGATGGATGAGACATTATCATTTAAATGCCAATAGGAAAGAGCAGCTGGATAGACACTAAGACACAAAAGACAACTAACAGCCTAAAGTTCCTTTTCTTATGAAAAAGAAATTAACAACTAATTAAACATTTCCTATATATCAGGCAATTATGTTAAGTGTTTTCCTGTAAATTACCTGCCTCATTCACCATGTGCATACAGTTTAAATACTCTAACCTTTCAATTTCCCAAAAGGTATAACCTTTAAAATATAGTTCAAAGGATAAACTCTAAAAACTTTTCCTTTGTAAATCTAATTCCTTTTTAAATATGCTGGTAGAATTCTGATGAAACTCTAAATTGTAAATACAGTAAAACTCCCACGATAAAGTGACTTTGGATATACTGCTACTGATTCCTGTTCTCTGCTCAGTCTCTGTCCCCTGAGGGAGCAGACTACAGTTAGATTCTTAGAGTGACAGGGAGGGGGTGGACAAGACCTTACAAGGAAACCCTGACTCAGGAAGACAAAGATAAAGAGTGGATCCCTGAGTCCCCAGTGTTCTCCCAGTTATACCCCCATATGAAGCCTATGAAATCAGCGCAAACTACTGCAATCATTCTGGAAGTCCCAGGTGGCCACAGGACACAGAGATAGCCTTATTTAAGCTGAGTACACAAGCATCGCTAGATGGTGCAAATGACAAGCCAGACAGACCCCTTGAATTGTGATAGGGTAGCCTGAGAATATGACACTTTGTTTTATGCAATTATAACATACTAAAAAATGACCATGCTGTGAGAACAATTAGCATTTTCACAGAGACTAAACCACGCTGTCTTTCCAGAAATAGACCAAATTATTTTCCAATAAAATGACTCTTAACTATGATTGAAATAAAACAGGCAACACAATTGATATTAAAAGTCTTTCTGTAGAATGACTAAATGCCAAGAGATCAGAAATTCAGAAGAACTCCACACTAAAATACTGAGGAAACATAACATTTATAAATATGATATGAAGGGAAAAAACTCTTTAATAACAATATAAAGGAAAATTACTTTATTCTAATTAAAGTGACATAAACATGCTGGATTTTGAAAGATCACAACCACTGAAATGTAATGACATCTCCTGAAACTATTTCATTTCAAATGAACTACCAAGCCTAAATAATGAAAACTTAAAAAGCAACCACAAATGTATCTACCTTATATTACTGGAAGATATAATTTACATGATTGTATCTTGTAATTAAGTGAAAGAGTTCAGTAGGCAAGAGCTCACCCACTGTTAGTAACACAGGTTAGCTGGGGAAGTGCTTCCTATGGGCATTTTAAGTAATCAAATTAAGCTCCTTGGATAAGTAAAATGAGTTGCAAAATCATTTAACAAAGTTTATTATATATGTGTGTGAGTGGGGGTAACTAATGTAGAAAGCTGAGAAATAAATACAACAAAACCATAAGCAATCTAGGAAATTAATTCCCAATGAAAAAATGTATATTAGCCTCCAATTTTCTTAAAAGAGTGTTATTCCTCTTTTATGCCTTTAAGGTTCTATCTAATCAATATATTATGAAGATGAGAATGCTAATCCATAATCAGCATTATACTGTAATAAGGTTTACAACAAAAATTCCCACAATCTTAAAAGGTCTGTATCTGTGATACAACTCTATTTACATTCTGCATCCATTGGCAAGATGTGTCCTGAGATAACAGAAAAACCTCATGTCATTCCTGTTTTACTGTATGTTAATGTTACTTTAGGTTTTATGTGTTATTTGGTATGATTTGGTAGCTTATTTTGGGGGTTTGAAAATACTCAAAACTTTTTCCATATGGCACAATAGTCCCACCCCCTTATAAGCAGGTTGGCTCTGTGGTTTCAGTTACCCACTCTCAACCATGGTATGAAGATCTCTGCATAATTTACCTCACTTCATCTCATTATGCAGACACTGTGTCCTCTCACATCATCACAAGAAGGGTGACTACGGTATAGTAATTAAGATATTCCAAAACACCAGATTCACATTTTTTATTACAATATATTGTTATAATTATTTTATTTTATTATTATTCCTGTTAATCTCCCACTGTGACTAATTTATAAATTAAAGTTTACCATGGGTACATATATGTGTAAGAAAAAAGTATATACAGTGTTTGGTACAACTGTGGTTTTACTATGGAGGTGGTCTTGGAATATAATGCTCTCAGACAAAGGAAAAACACTATTAATTGCTTCTTTGTGCCACTTTGGCTTGCAAAGGGTTTTATAGGAACCCTCCACTTTTGGATAGCAAGGGAAACCCGTATAGGTTAAATACAATGTTTCAACAGTATTGTTATCAATTAAGAGTAATGTGTATGTTCAGTTTTCAGTAACTTAATCTGTCAAATGCTCATTACAAACAATTTACACAGTCCTTTGCTATTCACTGCTTCATAATTCCTAACCATCACTTACTCTAAAACTTATGTCGCCAAGCATGAAAGTTTGACTGGGAATACCCTGAACCATGCCTTTCTTTTTTCTTAAGTAGCCCATTTAATTCTCAATTAAATTAGTCCTGGGTTCTCATCTTGGTGCAACTGACATTTTGGATAATTCTTAGTGATGGAGAGGAGCTTTGATCCCGTGCATTTTAGGATGTATATTAGCACAGCATTCAAATTATTTAGTTTTATCACCAAGATGCAGTGTCTGCTCAGTCCAGTGAATGAGAATGACAATAAAACACACATAACTTTGAAAAATCATGCCTTTCATCTTTGGGAATGAAACCCTTCCTATATGCTGAGTGGAAGTGACAGCCCCCATCCCAGGAATCCCAAGAACAGATAAATGAGCCAGGGCAAGCCAAATTACTCACTCACCTCTCTGGTCTTAGTAATTACTTCTGGCTGGATATATAACTCAAGATGAGTCACCAGAGACTCATCTAGACTTCTCTCTAGACTTTTGCTGGAGCAAAAGGGGATGAGGAAGTTCTCATTTTTGTTGATTCTCTGGCTATAAGGACAGTGTAAAGTATAAGCCAAGAGCTCCAAGTAGCCATCTCAGCTTGTGTGACAACAGAAGAAAAAGAAAAGGGGATTGCGGGGGACATACCTGATATTATAAGATCTCCTGAGTCTAGTTATATTTGAGGAAAGGACTTTCCAGTAAAGCAATCAGGTCAATTCTTTTTTTGCTGACGCTAAAATGAATTGGGTTTTTATCACTTGCAAGCAAAAGAGCATAAATTGATACTTTCTGAAAATCTGGGAAAAAAAATCCTCGATATAATGGCAAGATTATAATGACAATAATATTCACTGAATATTAATGTCATTTACTGAGCAGTTACTGTGTGCCAGACACTACACTTCTAAGTGCTACACATACAAGTGTCACATATAAATACTCACAATGGGTTCTATAAATAAACACTCTATTATTGCTATTTTATAGATGAAGAGAAAAAATTAAATAACTCGTCCAAAGTCAAATGCCAAATGCTGATCCAAGATTACTGATTCTGTATCAGTTGTGCCAACACCATTCTGCCCCCATCTAATAACCACTCGCCAAATTTTACTAAGCGCCTATGTGATAAAGATCATCCTAGGTATTACACATACAAGGATGAATAAATAATTATAATATACTGTGTTGAGAATGGTAATTTACATAAATTTAAGAAAATATTAATATGTAAGGGAAATTTTGTAACCAAAATAGATATAGATTCAAAGGAACATGCCTTGTATGTGACTGTAATAAATCTGATTTATGTAATTGTTTGGAGTGATAACTGATGAATACATAATCTGCACAGAGCCTAATAAAAAAGAAATCAGATATCACAGAGACAAAAATTTATCAATGTTTCCAAATACTCAATAATAGGGTTTCCTTATATAAATAAAAAATTCTAAGGGATCTGTCAATTCCTAAAGTAAAGATATCAGGATACTTTAGTTTTATTGAACTTTTATCAAAATTTCCCAAACCAAATGCTTTCCTTTTTGAATGTGTTCACCAAACCAATAAAAAATACCCTGTAATTATTAAAGGAAAAAATGCATAAATTAGCATTATCCCTTTGACAGCTTTCTTTCTAACTGTGGTTTTCATAAGTTTCACATGTGTTTGGTTTGCATGCATAGGGTACCTTAAATGGAAGCAAATTCTAGGTATTACAACAAAAGTTTGAATTCCTATGACTACAAAGCTGAGGATAGGCCCTATACCACACAGCTTTCCAGACAGTATCACCCTACTAAATCTAGTCTGATCTTTACGCAATCTAAGAGACTTAACTTCTCAAAGTGAGAAAACTTGATTAACCACTGCTGTCTGAAAAAAAAAAGTATACTTGCTTTCTAAAATTGGTAAAACTAAAAACCATTAATCCAAAATTTACAAAATTGAAAATTACAGATTATGACCACTTACACTTATTCACTGATATCTGACAATAAAACATATTAAAATAAAATGACATATTAAAACATATTAAAATATAAAACATATTAAAGATAGCTTAATAGATAATTAAGCTATCTTTAGGCACATTAACTTGCCACATATAAAACTGAGATGTTTTCCTTCCCACCTACAAAGAAATTTAGTAAAATGGAATAAATGTCTAACTTTCAATTCTTTATTTAGAAAGAAGTCAATAGTAAACATATGTTTTAACATAACACTGAAAATTCAATTACAAAAAATACAAAAGCTAATGGATCACTTATTTTTGCATGTAATTACAATGTATTCACAAAACACACAGAACTTTACTATGTAACTAGGTCACTCCATAATGATACCTTTAATGTTCCTGTATGTTGCAGGAACTTATTTGAAAGTGAGTGAAAGCAATTACTGGTATGTTAAAACACATTTACTTTCACTAGAATTTACCAGCCTGTGGTATTCCCTTAATTGCTCTGATCTGCTGCTTGCCCTCAAAGCAGGTACACACTTACAATATAAAGTAAATTTCTGGAGGGAATGCTAACAAGAAAACAAAACAATAAAAGACTTCTATGACTCCTAAACGATCTGCATATGTAAGCTGAAATGTTGAGAAGAAAACTTGAAATAAAACAAATGAAAGATTTCTAGCTCTGAGTGATGTCACACTGCATATGAACTCACTGAAAACACATATACATCCACAACATTCTTTCTAGAACTCACCTAAAGTGAGTAATCTGAAAAAGACTTTAAAAACAAAAAAAGTCCTCAAGTATTTTGTATTATTGGAAATTTAAGTACTTATGACTTACCTCAAGACTTTAAGATAAAATGATGAAAAAAATCATGTAAAATTTAAGTATAGAAGTTGTCTTCCCAAATTATTTTAAATATACAAGTATCAAAGTAATCAACTTTAGTAAGTAATATTATGTTTCAGAAGCAAATAAGCTTTTTTATATCGGTTACTCAAGATTTTTTTAGACCTGCCAACAACTTCCTGACATAACTTCTAAAATTTAAATTGTACAGGCTATGAAAGGGTATATTCAGAGTATTTAAAATATGAAAAAAATAAAGTAAAATTAAAAATTGGGGTATTTTAAGTCACTTAATACCAAAATAAGAATTCACTTTTTTCACTAGACTTGTATGAACAAACCTGGAAAAACAGAAGACATTTTTCTTCTTGTAGAAATAATGTAGGCCCTCTTTCATAATACAGTAGGGTAACAAACTGTCGTTCTTATCTTGCTATAAAACAATAGTTCGTCACTTCAAAAGCATGAATTCAGCTATTAACTTTACTAATAACCCACCTTTTTCATTTTCTTTGTATCTACAAATGCCAACAGGAATCTCTGCTTGAAACATGGAGCCCACCATAATCTCCTATTTTAAAAATAACATAAAACATTAGTAAGGGCCCTGGCCAGGTAGCTCAGTTGGTTGGAGCGTCATCCTGATGCGCAAGGGTTGCAGGTTCAATCCAGGTCAGGGCACACACAACAATCAACCAAAGGAGCATCAATAAGTGGAACACCAAATCAATGTTTCTCTCTCCTCTCTCCCACTCAAATCAATAAATTAAAAAATTAAAAAAAAAACATTAATTGTATCTAGTAACAGATTTTATATCTAGTTTCTAGTATTACCACCTTCTTGGGCAAACTGTTCCTTGTTCCTCTGTCATACAATACAGATGCAACAATTAACTACCTCAGAAGTATTGTGAGGATGAATGAGTTAATAATAGGAGCTTGGATATGATTGGATGAAACTATTAGTAATAATAATGGGGTGATAAGCAATACAACAATGGATTCAAACCTAACTTCAAAATATGGAGAAAAAATGAATTCTTACTATTCAAATAGTAAGATTGAGGCGAACACTAAAAAACATTCAAATTCAGGTATTTTTCAGAGTATCTACATTCTAAACTATGGTCCCTAGAATAGCAGCATTAGTGTTACCTGGGACAATAACCATGCAAATACTCAGGTCCTATCCTAAACCTACTGAACAAGAAACTCTGGAGATGGGACTCAGCAATTAGTGTTTTAACAAGCTGTCCAGCTGATTATGACACACAAGTCTGAGAAACCAGGGCTTTAAGATAAAGGAAGTAACAAAAAAGGGTTTGTACAAAGCTCAGTAGAGGCCAAATGGATGAGCAAGTTAGTGCCCAACTTTCATTAAAACAATACAAAATGAAAAAGTAACCCCAAAAGATAATTAAATCTTACTTTAAGAAATCTGATAATCAAATTTATATAGTCAAATCACAGATTAGGGGAAACTGGCTGGTCAAAAAGACATTAGAGATCACCACTGATGAGATTTTTACAACACATAGGGACCAGACTCTCCTTTGGCAGCTAAACGTTAAGAACAAATTTACTGCATTTTTAAATGGAAAACTTAGGGAGGGAAGGTACAAATCTTAGTCTAGTAAGTTTAAATAACTAGTAGGATTGAAAAGTTCCTCTCTCCAGTTACTGTCACCTCACTGATGTTAGGAATTGTTAGCTCTGGAGCTATGACTTGAACAGAGATTTGATTTCAAAGCTGTTTCCTCTACCCCAGTTTCTATAATAATTCAATGTTATCTTACAAGCCTTAGATGACCTATGAATTTAGAAAGTTTTTTACTGCAACAAAATCAGAGTGAAATAAAACAATCTGAATTTACCATGGCCTGTTTTATTATATACTATTGATGAGGAAGCAGTACTCCCCAGCAAAGATCTCACTTCCCCCTTGTTCTCCCTCCTCTGAGCTTTTTGTTCCTTTATTTAAAAAAAAATCTAATTAAATACTATATTGAACACTCTAGATACATAAACAGTCAATTTATGTTGGAGAAAAGGTATATAAACTTGAATGTGTCAGGGAAAATAACAGTCTAAGATAACTCAAAGTTTCTAGATTTTATCATTTTAATTTCTCCGTGACATAAAAATCAGAAAAAAACTGGATTAAAACATTTTCCCAAATCAGTCACACAAATACTAACTTATGTGATCCTTGTTATTCAGCCCTCTCAAATTAATTAACACACACTATACTGGGCTAACCGTCCCTTACCATTCTAACCCAAACTGACGTCTCTCTCTTCCAAATATCTTTTCAGAAACCCTGTAACAGATCAATCTGGTTGAAGCTCAAAATCCTGGGTAGCCCAGTCCAAGTTCACTTAAATAGTCCATTCTTCCTAAAAGAAACTCTAAATATAAAGTTCCCTTCTTTTAATCACCAAGGGATTCAGCTCTTTTTTAGGTTTGCTTAGAACATTTTTAAACTGCTCCCTATGACCCCCAAAATAGGAAAAGCTCCAAAGCATTAACTAAATATTGGGTTGGCCAAAAAGTTTAATTTTTTTCCGTTAAGATGACTCTAGTAGTGCTTAGTTGTCTTTAACTTCATTTGAAATAATTTTGTTAGACTGTATTATGACAGCTGTCATATTAGCATGCATTTAAAAAAAACTTAAAGCTGGTGAATTTTTGTGCCATTTTAATATTGAAGATAAAAGAAAATGCACATTTTCAGCTTACTAAACTTTATTTCAAGAAGGCAAAACGCAAAAAAAGACTTGTGCAGTGTATGGAGAAGGTACTGTGACTGATTGAGCATGTCAAAAGTGGTTTGCCAAGTTTCGTGCTGGAGATTTCTTACTGGATGATGCTCCTCCGTTGGGTAGACTAGTTGATCAAATTGAGACATTAATGAAGGATAATCAATGTTATACCATGCAGGAGATAGCTGACATACTAAAATTATGCAAATCAATAAAGTTATTGGTAAAAGTGAAAAATGTGTCTTTTTATTTTATGAAAAAAACTAAATGGACTTTATGGCCAACCCAATAATCAATCATGACAAATGCAAAAAGTGCACTCAATTTCATGTTTTGGGCTATTCTGCTTTCAAAGAAATGATTGTTTATGCACTAAATTTAAAATCAAATGTAAGAAAAAGAACAACAACAAAAAAACTCAATGGAGTTTTTAAGAGGAAAATCGGGTGATCTAACAAGAATGACATTATTTCTGCTATATAAATTATTTGCTCTAAATAATTTTACACATTTTGATATATTTTCATTAAGTCAGTGACTTTGCAACAACTTATAATTAATTTAATTGTATGGTTAGACAATGTTATACAATTCTTTAAAACTTACAATTCAATATATTATCTTTAGATTCAATTTAGAAATTAACTTAATTATGCAATTTTAGAGAAGCCCAAATCCATCTCTTCATACATTATATTTGGAGTTGTAAATATCAACATTAATATAGGATGGAAAAATTTATAATCTAAATTATTAAGCAGAATTTACGTAATACCAATAAGCCTCCACAATTGTTTTTCCGAGTATATATATTTTTAAAAACCACATGTGATATTTTCTATAGTCCCTATAGTCCAACAAAACTCTACTTTAGCACTAGTTCAGAAATTTGGATTTCTAATCTTGGTTTGAATGCCAGCTTGCTCAACAAAGACCAATTCTTTCTATACCATGATTTTAGTTTATAAAAGGATAAACACCTGAATGTTTTAGGGGAAATCTGAACATCTACCCAACAGTTAAATGTCACAAAAGGGCTTACCTCAACTTTATCAACATATATGCAGTTAGTAAAAAAAAAAAAAAAAAAATTACTCTTGGCTTTTTAAATATTAATTTATCTAAGTTTTTGAAAAATATGGCTCTAACTACCTTTTTCCAGTCTTCAGATGGAATATAATCTTCATCTTCTTCAGATTCTTCTTCTATTTCGCTATCTAGAATAAGCAAGACAATACTACTATAAAATGATTGCTTATCCTGTCTGCATCTATATATTTGTATTTTATTTTTACATCTACCATCAAGATAATCAGATTTGCCCAAAGGTATTTCCAGGGTTAGGCCAAGTTATTTCTCATCAAATAATACCCTATCAATTATTAAAAAAAAAAAAAAACAAAAAAACCTCAAACCAACAAAAGTCTATAAATTTTCTAGGACAATCCTAATCTTTGATAACTGTATCCTCATGAAATAATTTTCTAGAAAAACTTTAGGAACAAAATTTAGAAATCAAAATAATCTGTTTCTATCTAATTCTTCTACCAAGAGCCTAGTGACAGAATAAATGGTATGATCTCAATGTCTTCCTTATAAAATGAGAATCTGGATAAAACAGTGGTTTCCAAGCAGTGCTCCCTGAAACACTGAGAACTTTACAGCATCACTTTGGGGGAGAAGCATGTGAAGGGATGATATGAATAAAACCCTCGATTCTCCCCAACCTCTGCTTTGGTCAGAGCAGGCAAGCTGCTGTGTATTTACATTCTGGAGTAAGAATGTATTTACAGAAAGGGGTAAGAAATTTGAAAACTATTAGATTCTCAGCATCTTCTCAACTCTAAAATGGTACCCAAAGTTCAATAGGGTAACATTACACACAGAAATGATTTCTTCCCTGGAGAAATTAAGATAGGCAGTATATGTCTAGCTTCCATGCACATATCACAACTGAAATACCAGATTGAATACTGTTTCAAGAGGCAGTCACTTAGCATGCCCTACACCACTTTGTCACAGGATGTGCTCTGTTAACTAATTAAGGGATTAATACTACATTTCCCTAAACTTAAAATTAACACAATTATTTCAGTAATTAATCTCTTCTTGCACTGACACACTTTTCAACTGGACAATGTCTTAGCTAAGCACTCAATAAAATTATTAGCAGTACTACATTCACTTCTAAACTAAATGTGTAACAGAAATCATTCATACAAAGCAGTAGTAATGTTTAATCACGTTACTTCATTTCATGAGAGGTTACTGATCTTCAAATATTTTTCTTCCTTTTAAAGTAAAGAAATTTAGGCCAAAAATTTAGTAACACTAATCACTGACTTTTTATCAAACTGCTGACTTCTAGAGTAAAGATTACTATTTAGAATGAAACACTGTGGAGCAAATACATTAAATGTTTTCCCAATTACTGGTCATCTCTGACTAGATCATAACTGTAGAAAAATTAGTAGAGTTCTCTCTCTGTATAACATATTCCTATCTCGAGTCAACAACTTCTTCAGAACTAGGAGGTATTAATTAGAGAAAGCAATGCTTATGAATATAATCGAAAAAGGGTTAAGAGGTAAAGAAAGTAGGAAATGATAACAAAGGAAAAGACTAGGAGAAATAAAAAAATAGATGACCATGAAACAAACGAAATTTAAGAAAGGGTTAGGAATAAAAAAAAAAAAGAAAGAAATACACTCAAAACCAAGTAGTAGAGTGACACAATAATTACTGTAGTATATTCATGAACAGGGCCCAGCAGTGCTAAGCTAATAACCTAGAACAAAATTCCATTACTGTTGAGTGAGATTTCAGAGTAAATGAATTCAAACACAGCAGTGAAAAAGAAATACTAGAATTTTAGGCCATATATTAAATAGTAAAATTATAAAATTATACTCCAACTGCAACAACCAGTAACACTTACTTGTGTCAAAATATTTACATCGACGTGGGCGGATTATTTCCTGTGCATCTTGAGAAGCAACAGATTGTGATGGATCATCATTGGATGACTGAGTTTCATCCTCCTGACCTGATGAATCCTTTATATTTTCTTCCTGTGGAATCATAAATTGCTTTAAGATGTAAAAAAAAAAAAAAAAAAGTTGGAGATAAAAAGACCATAGTATTCTAAGTACAACTAGAAGACTAAAATACACTAACTGTAGCATGGTGTCCTGGGTCAAATACTGGAACCGAGAAAGGCAATTCATGGAAAAATTGGTGATATCTGAATTGTTCAATTAAATAGTATGGTCCTATGTTGATTTCTTAGTTTTGATAAATACACCATGGTTACATAAGACGTTAACATAAGGGAAAGTTTTGAGTGAAGAGTACACAGAAAATCTCTGTACCATATTAGAACTTCTGTAAATCTAAAATTTTTTCAACATACATAAGAAAAATAAATACAAAACTTCCAATTAGCCTTTTTTACTTAAAAATAAAGTGCTTTTTAAAAGTTGGTATATTTTATTTAGAATAGGCATTTGAAAAGAAATCTGAATGTCACAATTGAAACCCCTCAGGAGTGGATTATAGGGGACTTATATTTCTGTATCTTAATTCTTTATTTTTTAAATATTTTTTTAAAGCCAGTTTCTTTTTTTTTTTTTAAGATTTTATCTATCTATTTTTAGTGGGAAGGGAGGGAGATAGAGAGAGAGAGACACATCAATGTGTGGTTGCTGGGGGTTATAGCCTGCAACCCAGGCATGTACCCTGGCTGGGAATCCAACCAGCGACCCTTTGGTTCACAGTCCGGTGCTCAACCCACTAAGCCACACCAGCCAGTTTTTTTGTTTTTGTATTTTAACTCTTAACATTTAAATGCATTTTTTAAATCATATGACCTTATTTTTATTTATTTTTAAGGCTTGGTTTATTTTTAGAGAGGGGGAGGGAAGTAAAAAAGAGGGAGAGAAACATCAGTTGGCTGCCTCTTGTACACAACTGGGGGCCTGGCTCACAACCAAGACATGTTCCCTGACAGGGAATTTAATCAGCAACCTTTCAGTTCATAGGCTGAAGCTCAACCACTGAGCCACACCAATCAGGACTAAATGTTTTACTTTTAAAATCAGAATGAATAACAACAGATTATAAAAATAAGCAGTCAAAATGAATATATCAAAAATTGTAACTCCAACAATAAAGACTACAATCTTAAAGATATATGTGTATAAGCTTACTTTATTTTCTCCACTACAGCCACTATTATCATCATTATCAGCATCTTCATCATCTTCACCTTCTTCTTCTTCTTCTTCTTCTTCCTCATCTTCTTCAGGTAGTCGACTAGTACTATCATAACCATAAAGGCTGAGAAGTTCATGAATTGGCATGTCGCCTTCCTAAATAGACCAAAATAAAAAGTTAATTTCTGAATAAGTAATATATCAATTGCTACACTTCACCAATCTATAGAGTATTCATTCATTCAGTACAGAAGAATGCTCTTAGACCTGTATGCAGAATTCTCAAATCATAAAAAAGCAACACCAAAAATAATTATGAAAGCTAAGAAAATTTTAGTCTTTTAAGAATTTCTATGAGACCAATTCAAATTGCCAACAACAAAAACCTTTAATTATAATAAAAAGGGACACTAATTTAGAACTATTCTTTTGTGTGATCGATTCAGTTAATGTACACCATCAGTTAATATTATGTATGGATGTTCACACTTAAGAGTACCATACATAATTTGGGAATGGGGCAATAAAATAATTAAAACATAAACAGACTATAAACTAAGTTAACAAACCCAGAAAGGGAGATGAAATTCATGGCCCACCCAGCCCAAATACATTAAAACAGCAGTGATATAGTATAGGAATGATACTGAATATATTAGCCATATATTCTTTTCTAGAGTTATCTATAATTACATATAAAACCATCTCATGTTATCTTTACTATTTACCTTACAAAATTTTTGTATTACCTCCATTTTACAGATGAGAAAACTGAGGCTGATGGATTAAGCCATTTCTCCAAAAATCACCTAAATTATAATGGGTGTAGCCAGATTTCAAGTCTAATTCCAAAAGTCCATACCCTTATCAGTATACCATGCTACCTCAGCCAGAAACCTCCTTTAGACCCCACAAAGGATGAAATGACTGAGGATGAAATGAAGAAATACTCATATGTACTGAAATGAAACAGCTTCCTGCATAAGGTACTCACTCTAATAAGTAATCAATATGATTACTGACATGAAGTACCAAGGAAACATGACAGAATTCTGATTATTAAAAGAGAATTTGACCCACTGCTTGAACATATTACACACACACACACACACACAAAAGCCTTAACAGAGTTAGTTTAGAAACTAGCAAAAGGATATTCATGAAACAAGACATGTTTTGTATTTCCCCAGCAGTCCTGTTGTCTTATTCGTGAACAGAATAAGTCTGGCCCATGTGTTAAACTGTTGCAGGATGGGTATACTGAACTGGGTGTTATAGCTTGATGACACTTAAGACACTAACCAATTAACTTCCATCATTCAGAATTTGTATACAAGCAACTAGATTATAATTTTTAAAAGTTTTCTTCTAGAAATAGGAAGAAAATGCTTTTTAACATAAATAGATGTTCTAGTTTTTAGTCAGCTTGTGAATCTGTTCCTGAAAGAGAAATAGATTCTGAAAGCAGTCAATAGATCCTGACTAATGACCTGAAGCAGCCACAACCTGAACAGTGGTAACCATGTCAGATAAGGTATTACCACCCCAGCTGAAAGATCAGCTGGCATACTTAACTGACATCTCATATTGTGATTCTCAAAGTGCAACAATTGCACAGTGTTTGAGGTGTTCAAGGGTCTAGTCCATGCAAGCATCAGGTCCATGTACCAAGGGTCTGGTACAAAAGACAGAATTTTGGGTGTTAGGAGTCAGGATCTGAGAAGTAAAACAGGACTTCGAAATCAGGAAAAAAAGTAGAATAAGAGAAAGATGAAGAAAAGAGTGGTTTTGTATGCAATAATAACAAATAGCTGCCTTAAAACATCCTCCTATACACCAGATATTTCAGGGAGAGAAATAAAAGCACAGTGAGAATATTACACAATCTTATTAGATCTTTAAAAGTACCAGATGGGAATGTTCACTATTCATACTTATAAACATTCAGAAAACCAAGCAGAGAGAAACATCATGCACTGACAGAGACTTTACCATAATACCTAGACCTTCTAATCCTACCTCGTACTTTCCATAAACCTATTCTGTGCCACAAATTAGAAGCAGGTTTAACAACTGAAGTCACTACTATGAACAAGAGCCACTGAAGTCACTAGTATGAGTAAGGGCCAAACCAGGAAAGACACTTTAAGTTTGCAACTTACATTTACATGGACCTTAAGAATTCATTAAGAGTTTGTTTTATATTTAGTCTTTAAAATTATCCTAATATAAATTAGTATTACCTCTACTATTTTACAGCTGACTTAACTGATAGTTAGAGAGATCACACTAAACAGGCAGATCACCAAATAAATGTCCTTAGGCTCTCTACCCTTTGGTTTGTCTTATTCAGGGCTACAGAATCACCTTGAGGGCGTATTAGAACAGATGGTTGAATCCCACCCTATAGTTTTCTGATCTAGTAAAGGTGAGGTGGAGTCTAAGTATCTGCATTTTTTTAAATATATTTTATCAATTATGCTATTACAGTTGTCCCATTTCCCCCCTTCTCTCCCCTCCCCCCTGTGCCCCCCTCCCACCCACTTTTCCCCCCTTTAGTTCATGTCCATGTGTCATACTTGTGAGTTCCTTAGTTTCTACATTTCCCGTACTATTCTTGCCCTCCCCCTATCTATTTTCAACCTACCATCTATGCTACTTATTCTCTATACCTTTTCCCCCCTCTCCTCCTCCCACCCCCCTGCTGCTAACCCTCCATGTGCCCTCCATTTCTGTGGTTCTGTTCCTGTTCTAATTGTTTACTTAGTTTCTTTTGGTTTTGCTTTAGGTGTGGTTGCTAATATTTGTGAGCTTGCTGTCCTTTTACTATACATGTCTTTTCTTTATCTTCTTTTCTTAGATAAGTCCCTTTAGCATTTCATAAAATAAGGGCTTGGTGATGATGAACTCCTTTAACTTGACCTTATCTGAGAAGCACTTTATCTGCCCTTCCATTCTAAATGAGAGCTTTGCTGGATAGAGCAATCTGAGATGTAGGTCCTTGTCTTTCATGACTTGGAATATTTCTTTCCAGCCCCTTCTTGCCTGTAAGGTCTCTTTGGAGAAATCAGCTGACAGTCTGATGGGAACTCCTTTGTAGGTGACTGTCCCCTTATCTCTTGCTGCTTCTAGGATTCTCTCCTTCGTTTTTACCTTGGCTAATGTAATTATGATGTGCCTTGGTGTGTTTCTTCTTGGGTCCAACTTCTTTGGGGCTCTCTGAGCTTCTTGGATTTCTTGGAAGACTGTTCCCTTTGCCAGATTGGGGAAGTTCTCCTTTATTATTTGTTCAAATACGTGCTCAATCTGTTGCTTTTCCCCTTCCGATTCTGGTACCCCTATAATTCGGATATTGGAACGTTTAAAGCTATCTTGGATGCTCTTAATCTTTTCCTCAATTTTTTGAATTCTTATTTCATCTTGCTTTCCTGCTTGGTTGATTCTATCTTCCTTCTGGTCCACTGTATTGTTTTGAGACTCATATTCCTTCCTTTCACTATTGGCTCTCCTCCTCGTATCTTCCTGCATCTCTTTTATGGTAACCTGCATCCTTTCATCTAGATTTCGTCCAAAATCTACCAGTTCCGTGAGCTTTCTGATCACCAGTGTTTTGAACTGCGCATCTGATAGATTGGCTAATTCTTGGTCGCTCAAAAGGGTGAGTCCTGGGGGACTCATCTGCTCTGTTGAAAACATATTTTTTTCTCCTGTCTCTCTTTTTTTTTCGGTCTGGTTGCTCTTGTTACAGTGGGGGGCGGAGCCTTAGGTGCTCACCAGTCGCTAGATTGTGACGTTATATGTGGGGGCGGGGTGGGAGCGGGGACGGGAGAAAACAACGGCGATAGTTCTGTTCTCCTGGACTCAGACCTTTGTCTGGGCTTCCGGGCCGCGAGTCCTGCCCTGGTCCACAATCGCTACCCCTCTGGGTCTGCCAGCTGCAGCTTGCGTACTCAGGGATCACCGCTGCCTTCTTGCGCCCCCGGATGGCTTTTGCGCCGAGTTCGCGCCAAACTTCCCCCCTGCGACCTCCGCGCGCCGCCCGGCTCGTCTCCTCCTACCAGTCCAGATGAACGCGTCTACTTCAACTTCTTGGCTGCCCGACTTCCATTCATATAAATCCTCTGCCGGATCTGGGTGTTATTCTGATAGTAAATTATTGTTGTAAATTATTGGTTTTCTAATCTTGGTTGTACGAGGAGGTACGGTGCGTCCACCTATTCCTACCGGAAGTCCAGTATCTGCATTTTTGTTGTAAGTACTAGGAGATACTGCCTCTGTGTTAAGAACCACTTACCTCACAGTTCTAAGATAAAATACCTACAAATCAGGCTTTCCAGTAGGAGGTAATAAAGCTTGATCATTATCTTTAATCAAGCTTATCACTAACATCTGACATCTAGCTCAGTTACGTGTCACAAGCATAAGTATCATGCTAGCTACATGGCAAGAAATTTTTATTTTTTAAAATCACTATCAGGAATGTGGGATGCCTGACATCCATGGTTAGGATATGATTTTTCCCTCTTGGATACATATTTGAGAAGTGTGACTCACTTTCTAAAAATTTCTCTTAAGAAAAATTTACCAATACCTCCAATACTGACTAGGCAGAGAACAGAGAGTCAAAAGTGGATGGATGATCACAGTGCATTTGGAGAACTGCTTTAATTTGAAAAAACAGTAATAAGAACTGGCAGACAGAAAAAGTCAATCAAGTCAGAAAAAAAAAAAACAGAAGTACAGAAACAAAAACAAATAAGTAGGTTACCATGATTATTGCAGAAGGTTATCTGTAATAGCTTTTATAAAAGTAAGTTAGGACTGGTATTTTAAACTATTTTCTGTAGTTTTACTTAGTTTCTAAAAAAAATCTGTCCTATTCTACTTTTGACTTGGTTTGAGAGTAGCTGTTGAGCAGCGACTGACACTATGGCAGGGCTTAGTTAGGGAAAATCATACATACAACAAAGTATTCGAGATGCACTTAGGCAGAGAGGTTTAGTTTGTCAGGGAGACTAAGCTAAGTTGGAATCCACTGCCATAAGTCACATATAGTATAATCAGAATCTAAACTAAATGACTGGTTGTGGTAAAGAAAAAACTCAAGAGACTTTTCAGAAGAAATCTACAGGATTTAACCACAAGTTAAGAGTGATCAAGAGGTCCTAGTGACACTGAACCTGTGGTTCTAGACATTCTTTGGGCCCAGATACACATTCATGACTTACAAAAAATAATAAAAACAATAAAGTTCTAAAAAAGTTTTACATCTTAAATGTTTATTCTCAGTTAGTTTTAGGTGGGTTCCATCATGTGAGAACAAAACAATGCCTGCATATTCCATCAAGAACAGGCAATGCTTGCTTAACATAAAAACGAAGTATATAGTAGTAGTATGCTTCTATTTATATATTAACTTTTATATTAACCTCTGCCACCCAATATCAATTTAGTAAGCAATAGTCAGAAGAAACAAGTTAATAACTAACAATTATGACCCACTGTGGAATACAATAGAGTTTGGCAGTAGGATGAGAAGTATCTTACTTGATCTAAGGTATAAAGTGAAGATCTTGCAGCCAACACTTGGCTAAAACTGTAATAAAAACCAAAATTCATTTTGCTGAGGAATCCTCACTTTCAAATTCAAGTAACAGTGTTCCTACTATGTGCTAACTGAAGCACTAAAGATTTTAGAAAGGCCCACAATGTAAGAATCATTTATTATTGTCTGTTTCTAATCCTTTCTACTGTTATACTCTTTTTCCAGGAATATTCTTTTCTCCATTTCAAGCATGTATTTCATTGAAAGTTCACCTCCTAGATCACATAGCATCTGACCCAACTGAAATAACAGCATTCCCTAACCACAGATATGGAATGGGCACATGACCCCAAGTATGGCTATAGTTTCAAGGTTTTTACCAACAGCAATTACAGAAACACAGACTGTATCAAGCAGTAAATCTGGAAGACCTAGAAACTGACGGCATATGAGGAGAGCTGTTCTGTAAAAAGATATTACCATGTAGAAAAGCAGAAACAGAAAACATGTTTTGGTGGCACTGGAGTCCCTGAGGCCTAGACATTTCTCTGTGAACTATGAGTTTTAAGAATATGTGTAAAAATTCTCTGGCTGGCATAGCTCAGTGGATTGAGCGCAGGCTGTAACCAAAGCATCACAGGTTCGATTCCCAGTCAGGGCACATGCCTGGGTTGCAGGCCACGGCCCCCAGCAACTGCACATTGATGTTTCTCTCTCTCTCTCTTTCTCCTTCCCTTCCCTCTCTAAAACTAAATAAATAAAATCTTAAAAAAATATTTTAAAAAAAGTATTAAAAAAAGAGTATGTGTAAAAATTAAATGTTAAATGTGTGTACTGCTATTCCTAGCAAATAAAAGTCTATTGACTATGGATCACCACAATAAATTCTGACCTGTATATCTAATTCAATTAAAGTATTTAAATGCTAAACTTATATAACTAAAACACCTTTTATATTGGTAAGCTTCATGCAGGCAAATATAACAATATATATCAAAGTTTATTCTATGAAAACTTAGTTTTTATTTAAAATGTTAGAAATTAAATTGAATGAATTTCAAACCACAGGCTATGCAGTTATTGATTACTTGTGAATAAATCAACTGTCAGAATCCTGTCACAATTACATCAAAAGTCCATTTCATGCAACGAAAGTGCCAGGTAAAAACCACTTCACCAATTCTTGATATAACTATGTCTCACTTCTATAAAAGCAAATTAGGGCAAAGTCTGGCTTATTTTTTAAGTAAAAAGCAAATATCATTTAGTTTGGTTCATACCTGAAGCGTATAACTATAGTAAATCCAACACATAGCCCTGAACTAGCTTAGCTATAGGTTATTGATGAAAGCATTGGTAATTGCTACATAAACCTAAACCTTAATTGTTGTGGAAAAAGTTAGAAGTATCTAAGGTATAAGACTATCTTGGTGAAACAAATGATAAAAGACTGGTTCCCTTGTCTTTCTCTTCTTTCTATGTTCTCTATATATTAATTGTATTTTAATTATTTTTCCCCAAGGAACAGACATTTGAAAGTAAATTTTGGGGGGCTGTTAAGGAATAGGGAAGGAGATATAATAAAAAAGAAACAAAAGAAGATAATCACATGCTCAAAATTTTAGCAAAGCCCATTAGTATCTTTGTATTAATTAAATGGAATAGCCCATTTCCTGAAATAGACAATCACTCCATCTCATTATCTATATTATAACCTGTACTTGATTACCTCCTAATTACTGAATTACTTAGGTAATGTAGAATGTGAAAAGATACAAAATATAAGATTTCCCTCCATTCACCCCAAGGATGGGTTATTCAGAAACAGTAAAATATATCTAAAGTAACAGAAATGTCTGTATATGTAGGCAAATAATTGAAAATAATTGCCTTTCCATTTCATGAATATGTGAAGTGACTGATTTTTAAATCATTTGTTTCCTTTGAACATCACCTAAGTTCTGAATTATCCAAGCAAATTATCTGCCTTTTAAATGGTTTTCCAGCCCCTTCTATAGTTCTAACTCCAGGTTCTTCATGTGCTTTTGAACCTATTCTTGAGAAGTTTTCATAATAACTACAGTCATAATATTTTGGTCAACAATGAACCACATATATGATGGTTGTATGCCACATAGCCTAGGTGTGTAAGGTTATACCATTTAGGTTTGTGTAAGTGCACTCAACAATGTTTACACAGTGATACAGTTGCCTAACGATACATTTCTCAGAACATATCTGTTATTAAGCAGTGCATGACCACATACATCATTGTCACTAAGATCAATTCTGTTCTCTGGCTTAAAATAATAAAATATTGAATTGTTTTGGCACTGTGAATTAACCAAACTTGAACCACTAAATGATCCAAATTGGACCATCTGACAAGATTTCACTAAATATTAAATAGGACTTCTTTTCCAGCTCTTTAAATGTACACTTTAAAAAGCTCCAAACTAGGGGTCTGACACAAAGATTAGTCTTCATTACTATATTGAAAATATAAGAATTCATTTTTCCCATATTATATACTCCAAATCCTTAAAGACTGGCACTGTCACTTACTGATTTCATATGTTCTTTTTATCATGGAGTACAGCAAATCATATATGGAATGACTGATTTATACATTCATTCAAAACTTTTGAGTGACCATTCTTGCTAAGTACCATCAAATACATTGGTGAATGAAACACACATGGTCCATCCTCTCCTGGAACTAAAGGAGGATACAGACAATAAATTAAACAATCATAAATTGTATTAGGTATAAAGAAAGCACTGAATTAGGTACAGTAGTTAAAAAAAACTAATTAGGGGACAGAAAAGGCCATTTTGAGGAGACAACATTAAGTCCAGACTTAGGAGGATAAGGAGCCAGGTTCAGAAAGCACATACTGCCCTGGCTGGTGTGGCTCAGTAGATTGAGCACCAGACTGTGAACCAAAGGGTCGCCAATTGGATTCCCAGTCAGTGCACATGCCTGGGTTGCAGGCCAGGTCCCCAGTGGGGGCATGCAAGAGGCAACCACACATTGATGTTCCTCTCCCTTTCTTTCTCCCTCCCTTCCTCTCTAAAAATAAATAAATATAATCTTGAAAAAAAAAGGGGGAGCATACTAGGTATAAGAATGAGCTGAAAAGCCTTGAACCAGGAAGAAATCAGCACATCAAAGAATGGAAGCAGCTTGTGTAGCTGTGGAAATGCATGACAGGGGCAGTGTAAATACATGGATGAAGGACCATATCATGTAGGTGACCTTGCTGGCCAGGTCAATGAGTTTAGATTTTCTTTGGATATAACAGGAAGCCACTGTAAAGTTTTAAACTGGAGGATGACATAAACTAATTAGTATTTTGAAAAAAATCATCGTGGCTATTATGCAAATATATTAGAGAGAACAGTGGCAAAAGGAGAAATAGAGAAACCAGTTAGAAATTTATAGTAATAGTCTTGGCCAGAAATGATGGTGACCAAGGCTACAGAATGGCAGCAAAAATGAAGAGTTAGATTAGAGATATATTTATAGAAAGAAACAATAGCCTACTTAGGAATGGGTATCAGGAATGAGTGGGTATCAGGAATGGTTTCTGAGTTAAGCAACAAGGTGAATAGTAGTACGGTTTTTGACTAAGGTGAAAAGACAGGGAAGGAACAGGTAGATAAGAAGAACATCAATCAGTGGTTCTGTTTTGGACATTTAAAATTTAAAGAAGTCTATTGAGATACGCAAGCAGAAATGTCAAAAAGTGGTTAGACAAACAAAACTGGAACAGAGAATACATTAATGCTAGAAAAATAAACTAAGGTACTGAGCCTACAGACACTATAAGAATAGAGCACCTATTAGTTTAGTAACCTTCAAATTTCATGTGCATAGTTAAATGACACTTCACTCCCCTCACCTATGACATTCTGCATCAGTATGCCAAGGGAGAGGCAAAGGAAATCTGCATTTCTTACTAAGTACAAGAGTGATTGTGAAGCAGCTAACCCTCATACTACATTTTGAGAAGCACTGATCTAGAGACAGAAGAAAACAAAGTCCAGAACTAATAACTGGGAAATTCCAAATTTAAACCCTGGGTAAAGGAAGATTAGTCTGTAGATGATAATGAATAGGAACAGACAGACAGGAAAAACTGGACAGTAGGATACTCCAGAATTTTAGTACAAGGAGGGAGTGATAATCTGAGTCAAACGCCACTGGCAATACAGAGAAAACTGACCAACAGATATCATAATAAAAGCACTGGTCACTTTGATAGGAAAGGACAGAGACAATCTATAGCATTTTATAGCATAAATGGGAAATGAGGAAGATGACAACTCAAATTTTAGTAATAAAGGGGAATAAAAATAAAAGGTACAGTAATTGGGAGAGGACAGAAAGTGTGTAAGAAGAAAGTTAGGATCCCTTTTTCATATGATACCTGTGATGTTTTACCAAAGTAACTACTTGAATTCTATTTTACATAATAAAGTTACTTCCTTAAAAAAAGAAAAAGGCCTTCCACTTCAAACTTTAAACATCCTACCTATGACCACACAGAATTTTTTCGTAGCAATTATATATAACATCCCTTTTCCCTCAAAACAAACAGAGAACCAAAATTTCAAGTGTTTCCTCTCTCCACAAAAAAGTTATAAATGCTTCATTCTCAAGTTCTTACTGTTATTTACCCTTGCAAGATCCTCTATTTCAGAACTGAAGTTTGTTTCTCCTTCCATCATTTCTTCTTCTTCTAATGTTCGTTCATCATCAAAATCATGAACCAGCATGTCAGCTGATGGATCAAATTCATGGTCATCTGATGTTGCTGAACCCCCTGGTAAAGAATATTTTTTAAAATTTGGTAAATCAAATTAAGAGTATCTTATTAATATTAATATAATGTGCATTATTTGAAGCTGGCTGTAAGTCATATAAAAGTACCCCCCAAAAGGCTATATAAACAACTATTATTTGTTTTCTGAAATTCTTGCTTTTACTCATAACCACCCCCATTCCCAATCTTCTCTAAAAGATGTAAAGGATTATTTTTTGCCTTGTCTTAATCTCTAAACATAGTTACAAATGCAAAACTCAGATAGGAGGGTATACATTTAAACAATGTATAGCATTTAAGTAAAAAGGAGTGTAATCTTCTAAAAATGAAACTTGAGTTGTAATGAATAAATGGTCTCATCAAAATAAGATGATCTTTTTTGTAAGAAAGTCCATAATTCTTAATCATTTGATTGACATTTAACAGATTCAATGAGTATAAACCCCTATGGTCCCCAAGAAGGATATAAAGTCATGTGAAATATGTAGTCATCTGAATATATAGTCTAATGAAAATAAAGCTGCAAATATTATTCTTCTATTAGAACATCCATGAAAATTTATTCCAATATACAGGTAACTGTCCTTAACTTACTTAGATGATTTTTACATGAAATAACCTAAAGATAAAATATAAAAGCAAAATGTATTAAAATTGCATAGAGCACTCTTATGAAAGGCATTAAAAATAACCTAGTAGGTAACTGGTATGTAAGGTAATCTATTTTTACCCTAATAAGTAGGGAATACTACTGTACTCAATAGGTTAAGCCTTGTAACAGCAGACTGCAAATGCTGGGCATACATATCTAGCCCCATACCTGGCTATTGTCAAACATGCACATAAGTTTGCAAAAGTGCTGTTTACTAATAAACAAATGAGTTATTTAACATTAAAAATCAATTTAAATTGTTAAAAGTTTTATTAATTAGATGCACATACTCTTCCATTTCACTCCAGTAAATATGTGAATCAATAAGTGAAACAAAGCAATACTGACACTGATTTGTTGAAATGCAGGCTACAAGGGATAAGGAAAAGCTAAATGCTCCAGGTTCTTGTCACCTCCCACAATTTTTAGAATAAGAGCCATTTTTTTAGTGTTTACTATGTGCCAAATACTGTACTATGCTCAAGCACTTCACATATATTATTTCATTTAATCTTCATACAATCCTATGAAGAACAAAAAGAAAAACCTGAGGCTCAGAGAGTTAAGTAGCTTCTTTAAACTCATAGAGCCAGTAGGTGACAAGGAAGGAAATTGAATCCTGGGCCTGCTAATTCCAATGCCTGTGCTTTTTAATGCACTCTAAGCCTCCTGTAAATCACAGCCTCAAAAACAGTAGATATGCTGCTTCAAAGAATACTTGAAGGGAGCCTATGTTTACTATGATGACTGAATACCAAGTCATGTCAGATGGCAAAGCACTTAGAAGTCATTGTACCCTCTGAGGAACATAATAAAATACTGATATTAAACATAAAATAACTAAATATTTAATTGCTAAATCAGGTATCATCCTACAGTATAGTAAAAAAGAGTTAACAAATTTATCAAAGTTTTAGAATGATTCACAAAATAAAAACAAACATTTAGGAAAGTGTATTATCTTAATTTCTTTTAGAAATTCAAAAAACCATGGCATAATTTTAGTAGGACATTTCAGTACTGGATGAGGGACTTGAGCAGTTTGAGAACCACTAATTTATTTGTAGCTTTTTTGTCCCAATCATTATCCCTTCTTTCTGAGTTTTTAATGGAAACATTTCAAAAACTTTTCAGTTCACCTAGCAATCTTCTGAAACACTTAGTCAATAAGTATACATTCCTATAGATGACACTATACTTTTCTTCTCCCTTATATACATAAATATCCTTAAAAACCTCACAGAACCAGTTTGTATACTATTATCCTAATCATAATATAATTCCTAGTAGATGCAAATATTGTCAAAATAACTATGCTTAATTCATAACTACTTACCCTTTTACAAACTTAAAAAAAAAATCAAGCTCACATGAGTATACAGACCAAATCATGAGTTATGTAACTTACCTGAAGTCCTCCATTCTTTTGTCATTATATTCAAAACCTTGCCACTTCCTCCTCCCACATAAGATAATGTGGATGAACCTTTTCTCTTCTTACTCCAATTCCTTTCCCCACATATGCACTATACTTATTTGAAAATAAACTTTCAATTTTTCCTTGCTTTAATTTGATTTGTTATATTTGACTTCTTTTTACCTTGTTCTTTGGGACCAAATAATCATCCTATTCCTTTTTGTTAATTACTAAGGCCCATCATTAGACTTTCTCCTAGGGAATAAAAGTCTCAAAAATAAATTATTAGGTGTAGGGAGTCTGGTGCTTTGTGTAAGTAAATATGTTTCAGAGTTAAAGCCAGTATCAGTGTTTTGTCATAAAATAACATACTACTGCAAAACTACTAAAAGGTACCTTACATTATTTCAAACATTCAAAAGATTAATTCAGTTTATAATGTATCATGTGCACTCATTAAATTATTTTATTACCTCCCTTCCCTAAATCTCCACCTCTAACGGCTACTAATCTTGCAGGTTAAACTCTGTATTGTACCTTCACATTGGTTTACATTGGTGGAGTCTACAAACCACTTAACCTGTGACCGTTATTCCTAAAATAAATTCCAAAGTGCTGATGCTACAAAGGACACAACCTTTCACCAGTGGACCAAACATTTTTTTACATGATGCCTCTATTCTTAATTTTTTCCAACTTGTATAACTGCCTAATATCAGTATTACTTATAAGAACAACAAACATTCCCTTGGGTAAAAGCCTGATATAACACTATCTCAAAAGATCTTCCTTAGTGTGAAAAAAGAAAGAAAGAAAGAGAGAGAGAGAGAGAGAGAGAGAAAGAAAGAAACCCGAAGATTCAATCTGTTTGTACAAGAATTCAGCAAGTAGAGCATCAAAGACATTTGTATTCTTCAAGCTCTACTATTCTTCCAGTTCAGCCTTAACCGATTCAAAAGCAATGGGAACTGAGAAATTGGAGAAATTATTTTTATGTACCTATGTATTACCTGATGAATGTCTCAAAGGTTCATAGAATACCTAAAACTCAAGTCTATTTGCAGTGCCCCAACATTAACAAAAACCATCTAAAACCTATTTTTTCAATAAAAATGATTTCTATGTTTGAAAGAAAAATAAATTAAACAAGGATACGATATTCTAGTATTTATCTGAGGTCAGACTCCTTTCAATTTCAACCATCCAGAGCATACTTGTAAACCAGGAAGTTGAAATAAACGTAACAAAATCAACTGTCAGTTTAGAAGAATTCTGGAGCTTTCTAGCTGCACCCCCCCACCACCACCACTTCATGCATTATTTATACTACACAGAGTACAATAATACGTGTTCATGAAAAGAATCCTGACCCATTAAAAAAAGCCTAACATTACATTAAGCATTTTTATAAACTTACTTTCTAAAATATAAGCACAGAAAGGTGACTGCTTCACTTATCTGGAACACTCAGTAATACAGCATACTAAATGTAAGATGTTTTCAAATAAAATATTACAATGCCTCAGAGGACTCCCCCTCTCTCTCTTCTTTAGCTGTATTAGGCTGCCCCTTAATCTGAGTACTTCATTACAGAAGGCAGTACTCTCTCTTGGTCAAGTCCCAGGGCACTAAGTCAGAAAGACTGGCACCAAACTTTCTTGACTGCTATTTAGCTCCAATCAATAGTTGCCATATAGAAATGCTGTACCCAGTGGAGCTAGAACTTCTGATTGATCATGAGAAGCCTAAATCCAGGTTTTTATATAAAATATTCACATTTTTAAAGATCACTACTATCCTGGCCAAATAAAATCATACTTATGTGTGGCCTAGATTTGGTCCAATGATCACAACCTCTATCTTAGGAAAAAATGAATTTGTACCGTATTTGAAGAAGACAAAAATACAAAGATATATGGCCAGAGGATAAAAACTGGTCCTATTCAAATATAAAAATAACTTCCTTAACTTACAACATTAAATATTCATTTGTTGAATGTTTTCATTATTTTATTTTCCTTTCTTCACTAAATGTTTTAACAATTTTTCTCTCAAATAAAATACTTTAAATTTCCTATACAAGAAAATATTTCTAAGCAGTTAGTAATTCCTTTTTTAAAAGTATACTTCATATATAGTTCAAATCAAATAGCAATTAAAAACCGTAAGAAATACACGTGGAAATTCATTTAAAAAAGGAGAGAGAACCCACAAAGAGTCACGAGGTTGAACTCACAGCAGCCTCACCTGTACTTTCATGGGCAGTCAAATATTTCATCCATTTCTTTTTCCCCAGAGAAAAGAAGCATTCAGAAGAAAGGCAAGTCAGATGATAGTCTAACTCCTCTAGCCTTTATGCAACTAATAGGATAAATGTTAATCAAATACAGATTATAAAAAATATAGAAAATACTTACCTGGACTTGAAGACTCAACAGATGGCTAAGAAGGGGAGAAAAGAAGAAAAATTAGCATTTTCATGAAGTAATCTTTACAAATAATACAGGAATTATTCAATGACTAATATGACACCAAAAACTACAATAAGTTTGAATGTCTGAATTGCCTAAGACAAATGAAAACTTCCCATATATGATCCTTCCTCCGATATCCTATTTAAACATAATAGGAAAATTCAAAACACTTCTGAATCTAGGAAAAAAAGACAATAATATGGAATTGACTCATTTTAAAGGCAAATGAATCTCGTAACATGTGGTTTCAGAGAGATGATTTAGATCTTGACATTTCCTGAAATATTCCCTCCTATCAATATAGGAAAACTATGCAAAAGATTTGCTATCAAGCTAATCTACAGCTTAAAATATGTGTGAGAATGGAGGCAGGAACAATTTAAGACATTATTTTAACTCAAAATTGTATTGCAAGCAAGCAGAAGGAAAAATTAAATTGTTACTTAAGTACCAAACAGTTCATAAGGTTAACTTTACTAATAAACAACATACTTATAAATTATTACAAAATTAGCAACCTTTCATACTAAGTCTAGAGAGATTAAATTATCTGATAGATGACAAAGACTTGAAATTATAATGTTTCTTCTACTGTACCATTCTACCTCTCATAAATTTAACCATATATTTATGGAAAAATGTAAAGATGAAATTGTTAGCAACTTATTTTAGTAATTTCACCACTTGAGAGTTTGTGGCTGTTTCATCTAATTCAATTAAAACCAAGTCATCTACAAATATAAACTCCTATAAAAAAGTCTGTAACAAACTCAAAAAATGCTTAAAAATGATATAAACTTGGTAACTAAAACCTTGCCTATCCACTCAGATCTAAATATTTAGTGCCCAACAGAAATCAGAGACACTAGAAGGCCAAAAGCACCAGCAAAGAGAGAGAGGTATATTACTGTAGTATTTTTCCTTCTTTTTCCCAAGTAATGGCACAGAGAGGCAAGAACAAAAAAAAGTAAGGAATGGGCCCAACACTTCAAAAGGTGGGCATCTAAGACAAATTACTATAAGGTGTTAAAACTCCACTTTGAAAACTGTCCACATTATGTTATTGTAGTAAGTATACACTCCAAATTCCACGTGGTGACTTAGGTTCTTTTGAGACACACTTTTACAAGGGTCCTATGTTTTTTTCTTTTAATTCTTACAAGAGAATGGTTCTTGCCTATAGTATTGTCTTGTTCTAACAAAAAACTGACAATTTAATATTGTATATTTTCAAGTGTCACCATCTTTATTTAAGTTACCTTGCCACAATGATCAAGAGTGCTATGCTTTAATTCAGTTCCTCTTACGGGAAGCTGAAGAGTAGGGTGAGAGACCAGAATAATGTAACCATAAAAAACAGTTTCTAGTTTGCTTAACTTCTTTCAGGCGGAGCTGCACATTTCTGTGTGAAAATAAACTTACCCAACACACAAATTATTGTAAGCAAATCAATTATTTTAAAAAATTCATATTTGACTCCATGTAATTATATTTTACTTCCCAAGTTTAAGCACAACCCTTGTCCAAGGCCACAGCAATGCTCAAAACTATCTTCATCTGGTCCTAGGTTCACTATCCACTGAGTAGCTTTATACTGCTGTTTTGTCCTTTTTAGTAAACTTTTGTTTGCATGAAATATAAAAGAATAACCAGTATTTCTTTCAAATTAGTAGTTTAAAAGAAATGGTTCTTGGAGCATTTTTTTCATATTTCTAAGATGCTATTTTAAAAAAATGTATTGTTTATTCTATTATAGTTGTTCCGATTTCTTTTTTCCCTTTTGCCCCCTCCACCCACACCACTCCCCTTGCCCACAGTAAATCCCCTCTCCATTGTCCATGTCCATGGGTCATTCATACGTGTTCTTTGACTAGTCCCTTCCCCTTCCTTCCACCATTACTTCCTCCCTCCTCCCCTCCTACAGCTGTCAGTCTGTTCCATGTTTCCATGTCTCTGGTTCTATTTTTCTTGTTAGTTTATTGTGTTCATTAGATTCCAGTTACAAGTGAGGTCATATGGTATTTGTCTTTTACTGACTGGCCTATTTCGCTTAGCATAATATTCTCCAGTTCCATCCATGCTGTCGTAAAAGGTAAGACTCCCTTCTTTCTGCTGTGTAGTATTCCATTGTGTAAATGTACCACAGTTTTTTGATACACTCATCCACTGATGGGCATCCAGGCTATTTCCAGCCCTTGGCTATTATAAGTAGTGCTGCTATGAACATAGGGAGGGATGCATAAGTTCTTTTGAGTTGGTGACATTAACCAATGTCACTTGAATAAATTTAATTTTAAAAAGAAATAAATGATGACTGATCATTAAAGCAATCAACCAACCAATAATAGGGAGCTTATGAAAAATTGGTGTTTGAAAACAGCTTGTACTGTAAACCACTTTTGCCAACCAACAAAAAAATGAGAATTCTTCAAATATATGAGTTCAGTATCATTGAAGGCATTTTTTTAAGTATTTAAAATAGCAAGACTAGCTTATATTTATATAGGACTACTTAATTGCAAATGCATAAAGTTACTTGATCATATAACCATAAACCTTCCCCGCCTACCTCATTTTATACATTAGCAAATTCAGGGAGATAAAGTGACTTGCTCAAGGTTCCACTGCAGGTGAAGGAGGCAGAATTAAAGCCTAGGGCCTGGTTCCTTCTTCACCTCCCAAGGAAACAACTACGTAAAAAAAAATTGCTCTTCATTTCCTTTCTCCTTTACCCTTACTTTTTCTTTTAAAAATGGTTTTCATCTGTTCAAAGAAGGTTTAAAATGTGACTTCAAGTTGTCACTTGTCATGTATTATCTATGTCTCCTTAGGAACTGGGATCTCTTTAACAATACCCTCCAGGAAAATTGTCACATCTACCATTAATAACTAGAGTAAACCGGCAAGAGAGAAGGAGGGGGAAAAAAATAAAACTAAAGCCATATAGCCTGGCTGGTGTGGCTTCATTGGTGGGAGCACCATCTGGGAAACTGAAAAGTTGACAGTTTGATTCAGGTCAGGGCACATGCCTAGGTTGCAGGTTAGGGGTTCCTGGTTGGGGTGCATAAGAAAGGCAACTGATAAGATATTTCCTCTCACATCAATGTTTCTCTCTCTCTCTCTCTCTCTCTCTCTCTCTCTCCCTTCTTCCCCTCTCTCAAAAATCAGTAAGTTATGTCTTCAGGTAAGGATTAAAAAAGATATAAAACAAAACAAAAGCCACACAGGTACTCATAACTATCTATTTTTAGTAAAAGTTCAAACTATAAAATGTAAGCAGTAAAGATTTTACATTGGAGATTAAAATATATTTTAAATGCACTCATGCCCTGGCTGGATGGCTGAGTTGGCTGGAGCATTGTCCAGTACACCAAAAGGCTGTGGGTTCGATCCCAGGTCAGGCACAGACGGGAAGCAACCATCAATGTTTCTCTCTCACATTGATGTTTCTAGTTTTCTCTCCCACTTCCTCTGTCTAAAATCAATAAATATAACCCTGGGTGAGGAATATATATATATATATAAAATGCATTCATACATTATTGGTAGAAATGGGAGTTAACTGCTCTGGATATAATTTTGCCAAAATAAACTTACCCTATTGATATGCCTAATAAAGAACACCAAGATGTTCTATACCACAAGATGTCTACTACCACAAAGTTGTTCATAGCCAAAAGTTTGGAAAAAACTTTAATGTCCATCATTTAATTAGTTAGAAATGAAAATACGGTTTTTCCAAGCAATAGAATACTATTAATCTAATTAATCCATTAAAAAGAATGACACAGATCTATTTGTACTGACTGGGGAAAAACACATATACATACACATATATATACATATGCATACATGTATATACATATATAGAGACAGACAGACAGACAAATGTGTCAAGGAAGGGAGCACACTGGACTAGAATATACATACAAAATTTTCCCCCAAAAGGATACATAAGAATTTGTTAAGAATAGTTACCAGTAGGGAATGGATTGGGGAGAAAAAGCTTTTTTCATTTTATACCTTTCTGTACTGTTGGAATTTCTAACTACTTGCAAGCATTCTCACTGGCCCATAACTCCTTCCTAGCTTACTAAGGGTTACTAAGCCCCAAGAATTCAGAAGCCTAGGTTCCAGTCTTAATTGTGCAGAGACTAACTAACTGCACGACCTAAGACAAATTACATAAACTCTTTGCTTAGTTTCATTTTCTCTCTAAGATTTAAATTTCTTCCAGCTCAAATTCCTTTGAGATCAAAGTTCTTTACTTTTATTATGGATTTCTCAGAAGACATAACACTGCTAAGAAATACTTAGTATGTTAACAGACTCTTCTAAATTTATTTTTTCTAATCTAGGGCTATTGGGAAAAAAGAATCGCAATTTGTAAAAGCTTTCTGGGGGGGTGCAACTTGATGAATTTCACATCTACATAACCATAATTATAACAGTCATTCTTCCAAGTCATAGAATAAGTCAAACAGAATGGGTCCCAAGCAAAGAATGGTTCTTGAACAGTTTAATCACTGCAATGAATTTTGAAACTATTTGCAAATCTTTTGAAAAGTACAGGGACTCAACCTGACCTTCACGCAAGAAATTTCTATGCAGCTAATTACTTTTCATAAAGACACGCTGAAGTTTCAATGGCAACATTTTTTTACCAAATTATTTGGGAAGCTGATTAGTCTCACAAGAATTCTCTAGAACTCAGTCACTTCTATATTCCCCACCAATCTTTCCTACCTGATCAAGTGCTTTATTACTTCTTCTGAATTATGCTTTTTAAGGAATCTCATACGTTGGTGTTCTTGATTACTTTAGATAAATCCCTACTAGTTCTGAAGTATAAATACTAAAAAAAAAATTGTATTACCAGTATAGAGAATTATTTAAGACCTAAATTCATTGTAGTGAAACAAGTTTTGTTTAGAGTAGAAATTAATACTATCAAGAAGAGCAGTTAAGATGATTCCATTTCCTTAAAAAGCAAAGTCCAAATAGTCTCAAAAAAGTACTAAGGAATATATTTTTTTAAAAAATAAGTGGATAGATATGACAGTGCATAAACAGATTAAAACAGATTATGCATCATTTTGAAAATATTAGAATACTTAAAACAGAGAAAAGGAAGTCCATTAAATTTTTCTTCTCTCTATGTAACAGAATTATAGCCTAGGTGAAAAGATAGGTCTTGTGCTATGCTGTGGCTTATTTTTTTCCCTTGAGAAAAAGTCCCTTATGTCTTTACAAACTCTGAAATAAAAGGCAAATTGTTACTTCCCAAAGGCCCCTACACCATATTCCTTATAAAACCCAAAGGACCAACTATTTCTTCTTTCTTTCTCAATGCTTTTATAAAACTGTGACTACTCTATAATTTTCTTCCTTTAAGTGTGACTAGAAGAGCCTCCTTTTAGAAGGCTGATAAATAACTTTAAGGGATAATAATAAGAAATATTACCAAAATGCATTTAAAAAGGGAAAATATACCCCTTCTAAGTATATTAAATATGCTTTCAATGTTATCACAATTTGAAGAACCACTGAATGCATAGGTCATAATTGAGATGATCAGACCAAGTATGAAAAATGGGTATATTCTATTTACATCTAAAGTAAATTTGTATTAGAGAATTAAATATTTTCTGGAAAAAAAAATAAAAGAAAACTAACAAGGCCAGGGTCATTCTCCTATGTAGGAAATAACAACAAAAAAACCCCTAGAAGCATAATACCTACACTTTTCTCTGGAGACATGCTTCTTCAATAACTGGTTTCTCCTCAGATTTACTGAATAGATACATATTGTTGCTATGCACTGACTATTATTTCACCAGTTAACTTCAATCCTCAGGTCTACTCAATCAAGTGTATAATAGCCAGCATTTGGAATCATTTACCACATGCATCATAAAGAATGAATCTCCTGAAAGTTCACACAAAAGCAAGTAAAAGCATTTTATAAACCCAGCATTTTTTCTTCATCTAATTTTTTAAATGACCAGTCTCTAAAATCATCTTAATTATTAAAATGTTGAAATGAAAAAATTACAAATTAAATTTACCTTTCACCTCTTCACCTGTTTTAGACACAGATGAAGGTTACTCTTCTTCCAAATTCACTAACTATAAAAAAAAACAAACCCAAAACTCATCTACAAGTAATTGAAGAATATAAAAGGTGAATTTTTTAAAGACACCAGGTCACTGCCCTGACCAGTATGGCTCAGCTGGTTGGGCATCCTGCAGAGCTAAAGGTCGCTGGCTGGATTCCGGTTAGGGCACATGCCTGGGTTGTGGATTCAGTCCCTGTTCAGGACACGTATGGGAGGCAACCAACTGGATGTTTCTCTCCCTCTCTTTGCTTCCCTTCCCCTCTAAATATAAAAATAAAATAAACAAAATATTTTTAAATAAGATACCAGGTCACTAAAATGCACTGAAAACAAAATTCAGAATTTTTCTTCTTGAAATTGAACCATGCATGTGTTCCTACAGGAGAGTTCCATTCTCCAAGCAATGCAATTTTTAAGAAAACTAAAATAAGCACTTGATAATATTAAGTGACTAGTAACAAAATATTGCTTTTCCTCTCTTACATTAATGCAACCATCTTTAATTTCTAAAACAAGAAATAAAATGTTAATATACTTCCATTTATATGTTAAGTTTTCAGTGTGCTGGGCAGTTACAATTTTTGGGTGAGGTTTTTTTAAACTTAAATTTCACAATATATTCATACATTAAGCTATTTTCCTTCAATTATATCTTGCGTTAAAATATGACAGAACTTAAAGCTCAAGCCTATGCCAGGCAGCACACTGCTGCTTATCCAATGGATATTCACTGAAAGGTTTATCAGCTAAGTACTATTTGATAAAATATATGTAAAGCCAGCTATATACATCACCTCCCCTCTCTTACATACGAAGGGGAAAAAAACACTTCAGATTCTCCAGGACTAAAATTCTTTCAGCTAGGTAGAATAAATCCAGTCACATTTAAGTAAATACAAAGTACTGTTTTCTCCAATTCATGTGAAAATATAATTTTTTAACCACAAAGAGCAAAGAAATGAAAATCATCTCCACTCAACAGGTACATGAATAAGTCTCCAAAACTATTTTCCACAATTTAATCTTGTTTCTGTATCCCCAAGGTTTAGATATTATGGATTTGATGAAAGTACTCACCATTGACTTCATTTAGCAAATAAGACAGACAAAAATTGGGGGCTGATGGTTAAAAGAATCACCTACTCCTGAATCTGTTTTTTCGGTGCCTCTGACACTATGAAAATAGTAATTCACACAAGAGAAATTTCTTATCAGTCATTAAGAGTGGCTCTACTCAAAGAAAACATAAAAATCTAAAAATATCACCTCTTGAACTCCAAAAGGTAAAGAATAACAAACTTCTTCCAAGGGTAAGAAAAAAAGTTTTTTTAAAAATCGAATGTTTATGGTTTAAATCAGAGGCAAAAATTTTAATCTGAGGTTTATATAGTAAGTTAAAATTAAGCAAACATTGCTGTTGCCCACCAATCTGAGGCCCAAACACGTAAAATAAACACAATTGAAGAAAGGGGCTTTGGGATTTCGTTTAATTAAAAAAAAAGGGAGAAAAAAAATCTTCCACAAGGTAGAAAAAAAAATTAGAAGGATAGAGTAGATTTGGAACGGGGCGGGGGTAGAGGGCAAATGCCCGGGACGTCAGAGAGCGGAAGGTATAAAGCAATTCCGCTGAAATAAAAGGAAAGAAAAGGTTCTACCCCGGGGGCAGGGGATGGAACACTTTGGAGCAACGAGGAAACTCCCCCAACCTAGAGGGCTGGATTGCGAAATACCAGGTTCCTTTTCCAAGCTCGTTTTATCACCAGCAGGAAAATTACAGAGTTAATCTTAAGGCCGTCCTGCCTCAAGTTTTCCCCACCAACACAGACTAGATGTCAGTAGCAAACGGGTGGGGGTGACGTGGAAAGGCGAAAGGGCGCAAGAGCATCTTGGTTAGGGAGGGAAGAAACTTCGCAAGAAGAGGAAGCAACAGCTCCTCTCTCGGCCCTCGCACCGGCCCAGCGAAGTTGCGCCACAGACGCCCCTGCTCAGTGGGCGCCCCCACCCTGTCCCTCTCGGCACGGAGTCCTGCGCAGCACTAGACCCTTCAAACTGTCCCCGAAGTCCAACTGCACGTCCACTCCCTCGCACCCCGCGCGCCCATCCCAACTAAGTTCCAAGAAAAGCTTCCGCCCAGAGCGCGGCCTGTTCCGGACAACAGGTGGGCAGTGGAGCCGACAGGTCTGGGCCTCTCCTAGCCAGGCCCACTCCACTCCACCCCGGCCAGGGCCCAGGGGTGCCCGGCTCCGGGACAGGGAGGGGGAGCTCACTCCCTTACCTCCGCCATATTTGCCGTACTGACGGGTCACATCTCCGCGGCGGCCGCAGATGGGTCACGGCCAGAACCCGGATGTGAGACTCGGCAACGGGACTCCTGTCGCCGCAGCTGCCGCCTCTCGAATCCCGCCGTCTCTGCCTCGGCGGGAACGCGCAGGAGCCACCCGAGCGCGTCCACCACGCCCCACTCCGCCCCCTCGCGGCGACGCGGCCACGACCAGCTGAGTGGAGGGAAAAGGCCTTCGCGGCCAGAGCAGGGCTGGCGCCGTCCGCAGCAACCCTCCCGGGTGCTCCGCAAAGGGGGAGGAGTCAAGGTGGGTGTGGAGGGAGGTGGCATCTCCGCAAGGGGCGCCTCCCCTACCCTAGCGGATCCGAGCGCAGGAGTCCAGCCAAGAGAGGGCTTTCGAGACCAGAGGAGTCAAGGAAGGGTGGCAAATGAACCCATCTGGCATTCACATCGATGGGGAAAAGATACATTATATTTTACACGTAGGCCTTTTTCGAAGTATAGTTGCTGGAAAACGGATGTTGCTGTGCGCTTCGAAAGCGGTTATCCCTAGACAAATATTCACCAGTTGATTCGCGACAGGAAATGTAAAATTCAGTATTTCAAAATTTTAGCGGTCTGGGCAGAGGTTAAGAAAAGGATTGTGCTACATAGCCCGCCATCCTCCTATCTCACTGGATTTTCCTTACATACCTTCTGAGATGCCAGTAGCAACCTAAGTGTGCAACGGTTGAATTTTGCACTAGAGAACATTTTAAAATGTGAAATATTATAAAAGCCACTCTTTGGACATAATCTCTGACTTAACTGCATGGAGGAGAGAAATTGCTTTTATTTGCGAAGCCTGAAAGGACTGCAGGCTTTCAAATAAATTTGAAAGTTTATTGTAATGTATTGGCCTAGAACTGTCAATGGACCTCAATGCCAACTCTGAAGATAGCCAGAGCCAATGACTGCAAAAGACCAATATGTTTCACTTCCATTACTCAGGCAGATACTGGCTAATACCAAGGTAATATTAAAACGTGCATGAACATATATTTTATTAAACCAGCAGTTTAAAAGTCTCATTTTAAAAGGACAGTTTTTCTTCCCCAAATATTCAAGGGTTCCTCAATGCAATTTTTAAAATGACTACCAAAATCAACCAGTTAAGTATGAAAATTATTCATTCCCTCCAAAAAATGTAATACCAGCACTACAATATGTGGCATAAATGTGCACACATAAAATGTTTTTTAAGTTAACACTTAACTTAGAATGCAATATGGGGGAGGCTGTTTTCTTATGGTATTTGTATTCCCTTAAAATTCTAGACTGTTTAGCAGTTTCATATTTTTCAAGATTCAACATTACTTGAAATTCTTATGTCCAATAATAATTTGTGCATTTATAGGTATATGAAGTAGCTTCTAAGTGAAAGGACATTACCTGGTAATTTGACAGGAAAAGAGTCCACAGACAGTCTGTAAACCAATTAAACATAAACATCTGATGCACATTTTCTACTGAAAGAAAAGCAAGGGAAAGAAGAGAAAGGAAAACTTTAAGGTTCCCAAATCTACAAACAATTTTTACCATTAACTGTACTGTACAGTATTTTCATTTTATTTTTTAGAATACTTATATAAAAATGTTTTTCAGGATTCCTTGGGGGAATAAATATTTTTGCATGTATATAGTTTCTAAGTTACCCTGTTGAATTTCCTTAGTCCTTAGCACTTGAAATAAAAATGGCTTTTTCACATAATTTTTCACTTTCAGATGCTTGATGGAAGCAGCTAAAGGCAAAGAATACTGGATGTGCATGGAGTTGAGGCGGGTAAAGATAAAAATAATAAGGGGCCTCGAGGTAGAAACTCAGGCTTTATAATACCATGGGGATAAAGGGGGATTTTCCATTTAAATACGAAAGCTAATATATGAAATTTATGTAGCTGGTTACCAAAAGGAAAGTTTTAAGTTGTTGTCAAAAAAACAAGGTACAGGAATAGTTTGCTTGCTTAAACCCATTTAATCTCAGATTCTCCAGTTAAACCTTCAACAAAAGTCCCAGCTGTGACAAAGAGCTGGGACTACAACCTCCTAAATTACTGAATGAATTCAGAAATTGTTAGGAAAATCGAGGTCTGAGAAATACCGTATTCTGCTGTGTATAATATGCAGGTTTTTCCCAAATTTTTAGGGAAAAAATAAGGATGCATATTACACATAGGCATAATAAACCCACGTATAATGCGCACAAAATGTGGGTGCCCATTATACACACCAAAACACAGCACTTGAATGAGTATCCGTCTCATTGATAAATAACCTTTAAGTTTATTAATATTGTGTATTAATTTACTAACGTTAAGTGGCATTATGGTATAGGGGAAAAAATCTTGTCTACATTTTTCTCCTTCCTATTTTTATAAAGATGGGCTCCATGATTTTTTTTAGGTTCAAAGATTGTGAAAATAAAGAGAAACAGCTCCAATATTGTAAGTCATCAGTAACACATGACTACTGAATTTAGTACAGTTCTTTCATTTTATTCTAGTGATACACTTATATTTACACATTTTAGGAGGTGCCTTAAAGAAAGTAAAATCTTTTTCAAAACTCTTGCTAACCTCTTCAGTATCAAATATGTAAAAATTAAGTATTCACTAGGCATAGAATCTTAGTGTTCAATGGGACTTTAGAGGTATTTAGTCAATTTCTCCTTTATTTAGGTAGGAATCTCTCAGTATGTTTCCCCACTTACTACCAAGCTTTTCTGCCTATGTTTAAACACCTCCAATGACTCACTGTGCCATGAAGAGCCTTCTTAAAAAAGAAAAAAAGAAAGTAAGAAAAGCAAAGCTCTGCCCTGACAGTCGTGGCTCAGTTGATTGAGCATTGGCCCATGACCTAGAAGGTCACCGGTTCAATTCCCAGTCAGGGCACATGCCTGGGTTGCAGGTTTGGCAGTCACTGGAGCACCTGAGGGGCAACCAATTGGTGTTTCTCACATTGATATTTCTCTCCCTCTCTTTCTCCCTCCCTTTCCCTCTCTCTAAATAAATAAATAATAATTTTAAAAAATAAAAACAAGTTTTTAAAAGCTCTAATTTTTTGGAACATTCTTTTTAGTAAACCAGTATCTACCTCCTTGTTATTTCTATCCATTACCCTGAGTTCTTTGGATTAATACAACAGATGTCTCCTTTATATTTAAATGCAAACAGTCAATGTTTACTCGTATATTTGGGTTAACAAAAAAAATGTTGAAAGCCCATTGATACTAGAAGACCTTAAAACAAGACAAGACAGTTAAAGGCATAAGAAAATTCACTATTACCTATGAGTTGTTAAATTATTACAGTTTACAGTATTTATTAATGTGACATTCATAATGGTAGTTCTATTCATTATAGTATTATGTTTAAAGTTAAACTAAAAAAAAGTGTGGTTAATTCCAATTTTATATGAGGTTTGTGGCTAATGTCCCAAAATGAAACTAAACAAAACAAAACAAAAAATCACTATACAAAGCCTGAATAAATGCCTCTTTAGCTCCCATTCCTCACCTAAGGGCTTCCTTATTTTCCGGGAAACTGATATCAACTTTTACCACACTAAGCTACTCACAACTGCTATTATATTGGGAAATTATTTTTAAGCAATTTACTGAACGCTCCATTAAAAAGTTATTAAACAATTTTATAGAAGATATAATACACATACAAGAATCACTTGTTATTATTTTGCTGTTAACGAAAGCATTTTAAAGTCACAATTTTACTTCAACCAATACTTTAACTAACCAATAAGTAAACTTCTTTGAAAATTTACATAATCCTAAGAAACATAACCTTTTATTCAGAACCAACACCTGATTCAAATATAATATATACCCATACTGTATAAACAATCTGTTATGCAACTCAAAAAGGTACTTCTCAAAAATGCACCAAGAAAATACTCATAACAATTTAGACTATGGGTTTGTTTGAATAAAACAGATTAATACAGAAAATTCAAAACCCTAAAAACAAATTCTATTGCTAATAATTTTCCGAGTCCCTGAGTCCCTTTCGAGATTTTGTAACTATTTTCTAAAATTGTTGTTTAAAAGTGACAGCCTACACATCATCTGCAGGTAAAAAATTTATGGGTAACTACCAATTTGGTTGAAAATACCTAATACCAAAAAACTTCACCTATTTTTAAAAATGGCATTTTAGACAAATTGCAAATTTACTATAATAGGCAGGATATAGAAGCAAGTTACAAAGCAGTAATGCATTGCATTTGGAAGCCCTTCATCTATATGACAATCAGCATCATCATCTTTATGTTAGTTTGGTTTTCACTGCTAACGCCAACCCAGACCATTCATATAGCCATGTGGTCCTTCAAAGAACAGTTTTTCTTTTCATATTTTTTATATAGAGAGCTCTGTCCGGTGGCCCTATTTTATCAGATTATCACAAACTGGTATTTTTAAAGTTCTTATGTTGTTGGCATGTTATTTTTACCTCACCCAAACTCTAGAAATGATTGGCCTATCTGCAGTTCTCAAACACTGGAACACATCATAATGGTATATTTATATTACTGAGGGAGTTTGGATATTCCCTCCCTTAATCTCCAAGTGTGCCCCTGCCTACCAGCATCACATCCGTCTTGTCTGCATTGAACCTCAACCAGTTGGTTCTTAACCACGTCCGAAACTCAGCCAGGCACTGGGAAAATCGAGCCACCACACCATCTGGATCAAAGGAAAGAGAGCCTCAGTAGTACCTAGACCAGAAAAGATGACACCACAAGCTCACCATTCGCCCTGTCTCTAATTTTTTAAAAAATAGCCAGGAATTAGGACAAGGATCTCATGACAATTTTTGAAAACATTAATGAATCTTGAGTCGTGCAATTTGTAACCAATGGTAGAGGAATAAAAGCGACCCAATAAATAGGCCACCTCATTCCACCCATAAATGAAGAAGGTTCAGTTAACTCCAAGTCATCTTTGCTAAACAGCCTCAGGAGACCAGCTAGTCTTGTAACTGTATGTTTTTCGGCAAAATTAAGAATTTTAGCGTTGGAGAAAGCTTTAGGTATAACTGGGGCCCAGAGAGGGGTAGTGACTCGCTCAAGGTCACACAGCAAGCGAGGACCAGAGATGAGCTACAGGCCAGAGATCTTTCCACTAACAGCTGAAGAACAAGGCCATTCAAAGGCAGGGGAGGCATCTGTCCCCAAGAATCTTCCCACCGACTGGGAAGACCTCGGTCTCTCACAATAATGCCCTCTTTGAGTCTCTCTTCCCTCCCTCATTCCCTCCAAAGAGATGGTTTGCCCGGGACCCTGCTCACCACAAGGGCTGCAGTGGGAGCAATAGCCTCCCCGGGGCTAGGACAGAACCCACAGATACAGGGAGAGGAGGAGCCACAGGGGGCGAGGTCAGCTTAGCCCCACCCCGACCAGGCTCCGAAGCCGACAGGAGAAAGGGGCGGAGGCGAACAAGGCTAGGCGAACTCACTCCGCAGAGGATTCCCAGCGCGCCGCAGCCACCGCCAAAGCGAAAGACCGGGCTGGGAGGGGGGTGGGCCTGGAAGGAGAGCTGCGCATGCGCCCTTTGTCTCCAGCGCCACTCTGGGAGGGGAGGACCGCTAACTGGGCTGGTTCTCTCGCAGCCCCTCCCCGGAAGTTAAGGGTCTTCCGGGCGGTACTTTGCAGTGGGGGAGGGGAAGGAGAGAAGGGGGATCGAGGACAACTCAAGAGTCCCTCATCCCAAAAAGGACTAGGAGAGGAGAGGTGGTTTATAGAGGCTGCACTTACAGCTGCCGCCGCCGCTGCCGCCGCCACCTTCACTGCTTCCGCCACCGCCTGAAGAATCCCCATCCATCCGCCTGCAGCCGGGGAGACTCAGAGCCTGGGAGGGGCTTTGGGCCGGGGCCTCCAGCCTCCTTCTTCTAGTCGTCTCCCCGAGCTTCCTCTTGCTCCGCCAACCCTCTGCCCTCCCCTCCGCCTCCGCCCTCCTCCTCGGCCTCCAGCCGCCAGCCAACCGCGCGGCCGCTTGTTGAGCCTGGGCTCCACCGTCTCCATGACACCGGGCAAACATTCCGGTGCTTCAGCCCTGGCCGCTAACGCCTAGGGTTGGGGTGCAGGGGCTCCAGAAGCAGGCAGGGAAGGGGGTGGTCGATCACTTCCCAGCCAGTAGCCACCATGCCCATTTCTCCGGTAGAGAGTCGCAAGCAGCCGAGCCTCGCATTGTAAGTTCCGGCGCTAAAACCTTAGCCTATTCCCGTGGGTCGCGGAGGGAACCCTTGTAGAGCCATCTCTTGCTGCATCTGGATTCAATAAGCAGTCCTCGAAGCTTCCAAGCCAAGAGGCAAATGTCTCTCCTTCCTTGGTCTTAATACAGCCGTTTTCAAATCCCCTACAGCTGTGCTTGCTCAATGAGAAAAGACCGAGTTTGTTGAGAACCTGCCTCACAGCACTCTTCCGTTGTTTCGGTCTGCAGTTTCAAGCTAGTTGTGTGCATGCAGTACCTGTATGTTCTATCCTCCCGATTTATGTGAGCCACCAAACTAAATACTACTTTGCTCTGTAATTGCGGTTTTCTTCTGCCTCCTCCTCATACCATCCTTCCTTAAAATGCATTCCTGCGTACAACATTCTACTCTTCCTGCAACAGGTGAATGAGAGGCTGGGGAAAATCACACAGCTCTGAGGACTTGTCTGGCTTATACCTTCCAAGTCTTCCCTTCGTGGTGCCCCAGCAATGCCACTCAAGTTCCATATTAGTCACTCTCCCAAACTTCCAGACCTTTTTTTCTTCTCTCTTCTCAAACTTTGAACATCTCTCCAATCTCCTCCAGCTAGTAGAACTTATTGCAAGTTCTTGGAAGAGAACCCTCTGTTCTCTCTTGAATGATACTCAGATTTTTTCCCATTCTACCACTCCCTCAAAAAAGTTTTCGTAAAGGTTAACAATAGCTGCCCAGCCACATTCAATGGCCACATCTGTTTCATTCTTAATGCACCCATCAGTAGTTTTGATCTAGTTTATCACTTCTTGAGTTTTCAATTACTTCCTTTGGTTTCTGGGACGCCAGTTCTCCCCTTGATTTATGGATACTTTTCAAATTATTTTGCTGGGACTTCTTCATATCTAAATAATGGAGTGTTCTGGGGTCAGTCTTTAAACCTCTAAAAATAAACCTGTTTACTTTTATGCCTTAAAAAATCACCTATACACTGATGATTCCAAAGTTTATATATCTAGCCAACACCTCTCAAGAAACAGACTTGAAAAAAAAATCAAACATCGGCACTTAAAAGTTAATGGGCATCTCAGAATTCTTATCCAAAACTGAACTTAATTCTCTAACCTACACTGCTGTAAAATGGCTATTTTTGCTTTGTTACTCATTTAAGAACTTTGGCGTATACCCTGCTCCATCAGCCAATTCTACCATTTCTATCTGGAAAATAAATCTAGGCTACCACTCTGATGTAAGTCACTGTAATGCTGCAGTAACCACATAAATGGTCTTGCCAACACCCTCGACACAGTAATCACTTTGGCTCTTCTCAAAACCCTCCTCTGCCTTCCATTTTTCTAGAAGTGAAAGCTCACCACTTACATTGTTTTACAGTATCTTACCTTGGGCTCTTCCTCTTGACTACACTCCATATTGTTCCACAATTAACATCAGACACATTATTTTCCCACTTCAAGTGTGTGCATTTGATGTCCCTTGTAATACTGTACACTCAGATAATCTCATGGCTCATTTCCTTTACATGTCACCTTATCAATTCTCTAACCACCCTACATACATATAATACTTCTTCCTCCTCAACATTGCTTTATTTTTCTCCATAAAACTTAGCCCTATTTGGGATACATGTTTGTTAATCTCTTCACCCTAGCTGTGGAACTCCATAGGGGCAGAGATTTTTTCGTTTTGTTCACTGCTATTGCCTAGAATGAGGAAGGCACTCAATAAATATTTGCTGACTGAACAAATGAATGAATGTTTGTACTTCAGTGATTGGTTACTCTTCATCATGTTTGATTTTTGTTTTGACATGTAGGTGATACGGACACTGGCCTGCAGTGTCTGAGGCATTATGGATGAGACAAAATAAATTCATATGGACTACTGAGTCCTGTGGAGGAAAAGGGACAGTGCAACTTCTCTCTCAAGGGGAGAGCAAGGAGAGCAAGCCTCAGAGCGCCTCGGCCACCCTCTCAAGAGGAGAGAGCCCCGACCCTTGCCTTGAGAAGCTTGTATTGGATTCAGTCTGCATAGGAATACAGGGTGTATAAGTAAAGCTCATTAATCATTATCAGGCAGTGAGGATCAAACAATAGATAACATACAAAGAACTCTGAGGGACTATTTTGAGTCAGGGTCAGCTAGCTAAATGGCCATAAAACTTTGGGGAACAAACTAACTTCCAGCTTGGACCCTTATCATTTAATTGAGAGCATTCTAAACAAAACAGGTTTCACAGGATTTTACATGTTCTTTCTTAGGCCTGATTGCCCAGGGAACCTGCCCTTTCCAGCACAGGGCTACACCACCCTGTCATTGTTACAGGCTTAGGTGGAGCAAGGGAACTAAGGCAACCAAGAGATTAGGAGACTCCTCACAGACAGAACGAAGACTCAGGCTGTGTCAAAGCCAAAGGGTGAAGGTCCATCACTCCTTTTCTGTAGCCCCCAAGTCCTTCCCTGGGGGCCCCATGATCGTGCCTGTCTTAGATCATCCTTCCCTTAAGGAATCTTACCCGTCATTGGCTAACCAACCAAGCATTGGGGGGCCAGGCAGGGTGAAGTAAAAGATGCAGAGGCAGCACCCCTGCCAAGGAGATAAGCTTTGTCTCCTTGGTGGCTTATGGGCCGAAGGTCACTCACTTAGCCTTAGCTATGGGAGGTTTACAGCTCCTGAAACCAGGCAGGGAAGTTCCCAACATGTAAGTATTGAAATTTCAAGGTAAAATTAAGCTAAAGTCATGTAATTTTTTTTTAAGTGATGCAACTCTCATAGCTGAGAGAGTGCTAGAAAAATTCCCTTGGAAATTTCTTAAATAATGCCATTCATAGGCGATTATCTATTAAGGAAAGGATTGGGTGGGAGATGGGAAGTAATATAATCTTAACTTTGGGGATTACCCATGTCTAATTAAAACAGTTTCACAGACACTAAAATTTACAATGGTTTGACATAGTGTGTTATTTCTCATCTTCCTCCTTTTAGGACTTAATCCTGATCTTAGAAAGCATCTCATGAGACATGTATTTATCAATTTTCCACTTTTCACTCCAATTTTTCTTATTCTGGGTCCTTCCCATTGCCTTAACAATATGGGCACTCCCCCATTAAATGAAAACTACCATTAATTGATTGTTCAATGCTTTTATCCCATTTCACTGCTCAGTTTCTTTATTCTACTAACTTACGTGTTCATTTTCTTTTGATTTTTAGAATTTTCATCTGTTGAGCATATTATCCACTTTTTCTGCTAAAGTCCTTAGCCAATTAACCATAATTATTTAAAATTCTCAGTCTTACAATTCCAAAACCTCTGCCATATCTTAGTCTAGGTCTAATGCTTGCTTTGTTTCTTCAGACCGATTTTTGCCCTTTGGTTTGCCTTGTAATTTATTGTTGAAAGCTGAACATGTTTCAGGTAGTATGGACTGAGGGAAGTAAGCCTTTACTGTGAGGTTTTATGTTTACCTGGCTAGGAATTATGCTATTTGTTTGCTGTAGCTGTAGGTTTCTGAGGCTTCAATTTTTTCTATTCTGGTTTTTATCATCTCTATTTTAGGTTTCCTTAGAGACTCCTTCTTAAATAGTCTGAGCCTTGCAGTTTTTCCCATTGCCAGCCAGCTCCCCATTATTACATAGGACCCCTGTTGATGTGGTGGTGGTAAGATGTGGAGGGAGAGGTAATATTCCATAATCTTTTAATTAGGTGTCAGTCTTTTAACAGGCCCTAGGCTGTGACCTTCATAAGTAATTTTCAGGGGGTTTTTTCTTATTAGGTATAACAAAAAGATTAGAGGGACTTGGAGCTGGGTATTTTCCCTCCACATTGATTAGGCTCTGATAAATTAGTTTTCCTTGAGGAAAGGCCCTTGTTAAGTAGAATTGAACATTCTAGGTATATTTCAAAATGGTAACTTCCTGTCCCTCTGCTGGAACTATCAGAGTTCCCCCCTGCCCCATCTTCATAACTGATCTTCATAATAAGCCTGGAGGAGCTCGGGGAAGTACAATTCACAAAAGTGTGAAGGCTTCTTTAAGGCTGGGCCTCCAGGAGTTTTTATCTGTCAAATTAGTCTATTCTCAGTCTTCAGCAATTATTAATCAATTACTCTTTAAGAGCTGCTACAACTTGCTGGCTCTAGTGGCAGTTTCTGTTTCAAATAAGTTATGATTCTCTGCTTTCTCCTGCCTCTCAAACTTTCAGATGTGCTGTAACCTCAGTTCTCTGTTGGATCTAAGAAGGTGTGTTCAGTTTGCTCAGCCTTTTCTTGTTGTGAATATAGGGCTGATGATTTTCATGGTCTTTATATGTTGGACCAAACACCAGAAGTATATCTGTTCAGTTTTTAACTCTTGTAATCTGTTGTCTCCATTGCTGTACAGAAACTACTCAAAGGTCAATAATGAATAACCTAAAGGTTTCAAAAACCACCAAATTAATGGGCTTTCTTGTCTACCTCTCTACAGCATTTGAAAATTCCCTTTTTAACCTCAACTTTACTGGCTTAATTATTACTGGTCTAAATGCCTTTTTCTATCTCCATTTTCTCTCTTTGACCCTTTTAGCTTCACTTTTATCTCTAGATTTTTATTTGGGGGGCTCAATTCATTTATTATCATTTCCATATCAGAATCTGCAGTTCTCACTTTTCCTTGAAATTCACTTTACCTAGTAATTTTCAACTGCTACCAGCCAGCTACCAGGATATCACTGATGTCTAAATTGAGCATATGTATAATTTAACTTATTGTGCCTTGGAAGTAAAGGCTAATTTAAACATCACCCTAACACTATGAGGTAGATACCATTATTAACTTTAATTTACATATAGGAAAAATAAATTAAGAAACTTGCTCAAGAACACATAGTCTATGAATTAATAGAGTGAGCATTTAAATTGACCTCTTTGAGCTTAATTTTTCTCACTTGTAAAACATGGCTATTGAATATCTCAAGTTATAAGAATTAGAAAAATATAGGTGGATGTTATTTCAAATTTAAATTTTAAGTGGCATTGTGATTTTCAGTTATCAAGTCCTGTGAATTCTATATCTTCTGTTTTAGGGGTTTCTGGGATGTTTTAATTAGGCACGAAAAGACACATAGGATAAGGAAATGATTATCATGAAGGAAGATTTTTTTTTAATAGATCCCTAGGAACAAGAGGCATGCTATGCCACACCACATAGGGGACCACACGGGAAAGCACCAGGGCCAGTCAGGATTGAACAGGCAAGGGGAGAATCATGGGCCAGAAATTTTATTGTGGTTTCTGTAGGGAGGAACAGGCAAAGCAGAATAAGCAGGTTTAAGACTGTTTTGTTTGAATAACTTCAAAAGGCTCTGGGTATAGGGGACTATCCCTATTCTCTGGTTCCTGTGTCTGGGGTGATTAGGGTGAATGGGCAGTGGCCCAGAAAGTGATGGCTCTGTGTGTGTCTGATAAAGGAGGTGGTTAAGGGTATGGGCTCTGGATGGTGGGTTTGCATATAAAAAGTGTGCTGTGGGTGAGTCCCTTGCTATGTATAGGAATTGATTAGCCTCAGGAGGGGCAGGCCTTCTAGGGCCAGCAAATTCCTAGATGTCAAAGAATCAAAATACAGAAAATAAAAAGACATGCTTAATAAATGATACATCTTGCATTTGTTTTATTTCTGCATTTGCCACCTCAGGTTAAGCCTTGATTCTTTCTCATCTAGAGTCTTCCCATAGCGTCTTAACTAATGGCCTTCTTGCTTCTAGTATGTTCTATAGACAGCTAAATTTTTCTGAAGACAGCTAAATTTATCACTTTTCTGCTCAGAAACCTTCAAAAAGGCACTCTCTTGCTTGTATAATAAATTTCAAAGACATAGCCTGGCTCTTTCATTTGTTTCAAAGCTTAACTTTGCTTTCTTTCATGTATGTAATTGAGTTATTTAGGATTCCCTGTGTATCCCACATGCTTTTCCACCATTATCGTTCACAATGAACTTTGCCCAAGGGGCATTTCCTGTCCTGTTGCAATACCTCATCCTCCCTTACCTCCACCTGCACCAGATACACACATAACATCCGTGCCCTGTATGCTTCTTTTGAATTTAGTCTCATTCAAGGCCTAATTCAGATAACACTTTTCATGATTTTTCTGCTCACTTCTCTCACCCAAAGTAATGTGTATCACAACTGATCTTTTGTGTACCTCTTTTGAGGCAAATACGATTTTGTACTTTCATTATAATTATATACATGTTTTGTCCCTTTTGTTAGATTGTAAATGCTGTAGGGCCCATACCTGATTCATATTCTATCTCTGTCAGCATGTAGCACAGAGCCTATGTACTATGTTTTTTTTGTTTTTTTTTTAACTTATTAAAACTTTACTTCCATTTAGTTCCACACTTTTAAATATCATTGACTTGAGTATAAGACGGTATAATTGTTTCAATCATTAAATGATTTACAAAACTCATGAAGGATAGTCCATTATTATGTACCCACATTTCTGCTCTTCCTCTCAGTCTTTCTTCATGTTACAAGGTTTTGTGTTTTTTTAAGATTTTATTTATTTTATTTTTAGAGAGGGAAGGGAGGGAGATAGAGATGGAGAAACATCAATGTGCGGTTGCTGGGGGTTATGGCCTGCAACCCAGGCATGTACCCTGGCTGGGAATTGAACCTGTGACACTTTGGTTCTCAGCCCATGCTCAATCCACTGAGCTATGCCAGCCAGGGCTTGTACTGTGTTTTTAATGAATGGAAGAAAATGACTTGGTTTAGATTGGCATTACCTTTATTCCATTAAAATGAGAAGAGGCTAAAACAGGAAAGTTTAAAACTTTTTTAAAAAGCCGCTCCTACTTTTCCTATAGTAGTTATTTATTTCATAAGTGAGATTTATGTATATATAGGGTGTTTTAATGTCATTTGCTTTTCTTCATAAAAATGATCATCAGGTATTCATTCCACAGATACCAGTTGAATGCCTTATATTTTTCAGTTATACCCTAGATACCGAAAACATAGGAGTGAACAAAAAAAGTTAGGTCCCTGCTTTAGGAAATTCAAGAATGTTGAGCTACATGACCTCTTGTGTCATGATTCTGTTATTAAGGCAAAATGATTTTCAAAGTAGTTATCTCTTCCTGAAATAATCTTTTTATTGCCTACTAATTTGTGGCTATGGAAAACACCTGTTTTCTAACATAGCTAGACATGTACCATAAATTTCTAATATAATTGGCTATAATTTCTAACAGGTACTTCTTTCAACTTCTTTTAAATAGTAGTCTGTACTTCTGTCTTTAATTTCTCAATCTAGTAGGCAGAGTGCTAATTGCTAGGGCTATAAATGGTGGATATGATAAACATGGTTCCTTCCCATAAAACTTACACTCGAAGACTTTGGGGTGTTCACTGATAATGTTCTCCCATAAGATGCTAGTAACTACCAAATTGTCATTTGTTTAAGTTCCCATAGGGAATAACAGAGGAAGAACTGCTTTATAAGTAAATGTGAAATATTTTCATTATGCATCTATTCAGTTCAAGATGTCCCATTAGGCTGATAAACATTTGAGTATGAAGGCTGAGAGAATGTTTTGAGTTGAATGTAATGATTTGGGGGTTACTCATTCATTCAACAAATATCTATTAAGCAGCTACTGTTTTGGGTACTATTGTAGGCATTAGGGATATAGCAAGGAACAAAATATTCCCAAATCACTACCATCATGGAAATTTGATTGTAAGGGTGGAGAGGGGTAGGGACAGTGGACAATTCATAAGTTAAATAAGTAAAAGACACAAGTAAGAAATGCTAAATGCTACCTGTGTGTGAGAGCTACAGTTAGTAAAAAGTACTAAGGTAGAAAAATAAAGCATGATAATATGAATATTTGAGAGAAGTATTTGACATGTTAGATAGGGGAGCCAGAGAAGGTCACACAAGATAGTTTTAAGTAAAGACCTGAGGAAAGTGAGAGTGCTACGCATTTACATATATGGGGAAGAGAATTTCAGGCAAAGACAATAACAAATGGAAAGGCTCTGATGCCAATGTGACTGGAGCAGAGTAAACGAGAGAAAAAGCATTGAACATGAAATCAGAGACCTAACTGGATGTATGTTGGACTTTTTAGGTCAGAGAAAGAACTTAGGTTTTTACTCTAAACGTGGTGGGAGATGAACAGAGGGTTTCGAGCAGAGTAGTGATATGATCTGACTTGTGCTTTAAAGGTTTACTCTAGCTGCTGTGTGGAGACTAGACTTCAGGGGATTGAGGTTCAGCAAGAAGATGAGTTAGAAGGCTACTACAGTATTCTAAGAAAGATGGGACAGTGTTTGGGCCAAGAAGGTGGCAAAAAGTTGGTGACAAATGGTGGGATTCTGGATATATTTTGAAGTTTTCTTTTTCACAAGAGCAACTCGAAGAATAGCATTACCTTTAACAAATGGGAATACTGCAAGGCAAGTACATTTGCTGAACAGGGTGAGGGCAAGTTTGTGAGGAGTTCAGTTTTGGACATTCTAATTTTTAAGTTAGAAGTGTTAAGGAAATAAATAAATATATTTGTCAGTGGTTCAGAGAGAGAGATATGTGTATTCAGGAATCATCATATAGATGACATTTAAATCATGGCAGTGTGGATGAATTCACCTAGGCTATGAGTGTAGAAAGAAATAGGAAGAAATCCAAGGATAGAAAAATGTAGAAGGAAAACCAGGTAAGGAAAATATCCTGCCATCACAGTTAAGAAAAAAGAATGACCAGATGAGTAAATTCTGTTGATAAGTAAGAAAAGAACATTGAAAAACCATTGGAATTAATATTGTGCAAGTGACTGGACCTTGATAAGAATCCCTTTGGTGAAGTAAGGGCAAAAATATGATCAGGTCAGGTTTGAAAGAGTACATAAAGAGGGAGATTAGAAACAATAAGTGCAGACAAATTATTTTTCTCAAGGAGTTGCTATAATTAAAGGAAAGGTGAAATGGAATGGTAGGTGGAGAGGTAGATGCAGTAAAGAGAAGTTTTTTCTTTAAGATAGGAGAAATAATAGTGTGTTTACATGCTGAAAGGAATAATCCAATAGAGAGAGAGAAGCTTATGGTAGATAGCTTTTGAGAGAGAATTACTAGAACAATGTCCTTTTAAAGGCAAAAGAGAGTGGAATCTAGTGCAGTTGTAGAAGAATTGACCTAAACTACATTCTTAGATAACTCTTCCAGCATAACATGGAGAGAAATACAGATCATAGGCATAGATACAAGTAGGTGCCTAGATGTGACAATGAGAGTATTTGGAAATTACCTGATTGCTTCAATTTTCTCATTTAATCAGCTAAAGGTAAAGATGGGAGAGGAGATGTTGATCTTCAAGGAGAGAGTATGAAATAGTGGCCTTAGAAGGTGCAGTTAAAAAGTGAACCAAGAAAATGCAGTATGATTGCTGGCAAATTAGGATCCCACTTTAAGTTAATAAGCCATAATTAAAAGTGAGATCTAACATAATGTTTGCATATTTTTTTTCTAGCTTCATTTAGATGCTCAAGTTGAGTTAAATTAAAATGTAGTATATTAATAGGAAATTTAGGGTATAGTAAAGCAACAGATCAGGAGACAATCACCATTGAAAAAACAGTTTTTTATTCAGAGTTCCCTAGAGCAGGGGGCACCTCAATTTCACAGGAGACCACTTGGAGAAACATGGGTCAGCCACCAGCCAGAGGGAGAGGGAACTGTAGGCAAGAGTCTTGATTGTGGTTTTGGTTGGAAGAAATATGTGAGGCAGGGTAAGTACATTTAGGATTGGCTACTTTGAATGATTTCAGTGGATTCTGGTACATAGGGTCCTATCCTAGTTATCTGGTACCTGGCTATAGGGTGATTAGGGAAGGTGTATAATCAATGTGAAAGCTCCATAAAGGAGGTAGTTAGGGGTGTGGACTCTGGGTCAGTTGGTTTGTATTAGAAAATCATGCCCCTAGGGGTGAGGGGCAAAAAGGAAGGCAGGAAGCCAAGGCAAGATGACTTGGGCACATCAGGTTATCCAGAACAAGGTGTGTTTGGCCAATGCATGTAGGGCAGATATTAAAACATTGAGTTTATAGATGCTAGAAACATATTTAATATACAGGTGCAGGCTCAAAGTAAGAAGATAATTTTAATTAATAAAGTTTTGATTTTGCTAGAAATTACAGTGAACTTAAAGAAGAAAAGGGGAGTGAGAGTGTAAGGAGTGATTATAACAATTAACTATGGATTATATTAATGAACCTTAAACTCAGGAGGGAAGAGATTGCATGAGAGGAGTGGATAAGGGAGTAAAGTAGGGTAGAATCAAGGGTTTGAGGGTCATAATAGAATTGAAAGTTGTTTGAAGTTGGGGTTTAAGAGAGTATATAAACTAGAAAAGGAGGAGGTGATGGTTGACCTTGCTATGACCATGAGAACAAATAACTGACATAGCAAGGAGGACAATATCATTTACATGAGAAGACTTCAAGGAGCTAAGAAGCCATAGTATAAGGATTACCTTCATAGATATTGAAATACTCAGGAATTATGCCAGGAGTAGTATTGGAGAGAGTCAGTAATTCAAGATATAAAATCTTCAGGGGACAAGAGAAAGGAAATAGCGTTGATGATGGTAGATTGCTAGAAGGAAGTGGAGTATAAGTAGTCATTGAATCCATGGGTTTTATTACATTTACTCAGGAATAGTATATATGGTGTGAAAACAGGTAACTGAGGTTTGAGCCTAAGTGTATTCCTCAAAAGAGGAAACTAATTAACCAAAAATAGAATGGGAAGACTGGATTTTTGTAATGATGAGAGGGCAAATGTCAAGGAGAAAGAAAATAAGAATTGAAGATAATGTTAAAAGAGTGATTTCCTTGATGCCTTGTGTATTCTCGATTAAGTAGAAAAAGAAGAGAAACCTAAAGGTACTAATTGGCAGAAAATGGGAGGGCCAGGTGACTGGAGGTCCCAAGGAGGCTGAAGAATAAGAGACAGTGGTATGCAGAAACCAACCAAGTTGAGAAGTTAATGTTAAGAAGGGGGGGGGGGGTTGTCAACTGTCAGATGCTGCAAAGATAAGTACTGACAAGAATCCCTAGGATTTGACAATTTGAAGGACTAGATGATTTTTAATGAGAATAGTTTATATGCAATAGGAGAGGAGAGAACAGAACTTGATTATAGTGAATAAATTGAATAAATGAAACAAATAAGAGGAATAAGGAAGTAGCCAATATTGTCTAATATTTTAAGTTAGATACGAAAGGAAGGAGAAATATAGTAATAGATAGAGGAAGACATAGCTAAAGGAAAGATTTTTAAGTTTCAGGGGATGACTGGAGCATAATTATATTCTCAAGGGAAAAAATAGGAAATAAGATGTAGAAATTAGGGAATTATTGATGGAGATGACTCTGAGAAAGTGGTAAGAAACAAGTTTCAAAGCATAGATGGCAAGATAGCTTTAGATAAGAATGGCAACTCTTACTGAAAGAGGAAAAAGGAAATGAAAATGGGGTTATATGAGTTTGTAGAATGTGCGAGAAGAATATAATGAAGGTAGAGAAATAATTTAAGGAGTTTTTACCTGACTGATCATTTTTATTTTCTTAGAGATGTTAGAGATAAAGTCATTTAGAGACTGAAGGGGAGAGGGTAAGGTAAAATACTTGAAAAGAATGTAGCATAAACAGAATTCACTTATTCATTTACTTAAAAAATACTTATTTTGTGCCCACAATATACTGGGCACTGTCCTGGGTTCTAGCGATATAACAATGAGGAAGACAAAGTTCGCGTCCCAAACATGCTTGTATACTAGTAGAGGAGTAGACAACAGCAGTGTCAAGTATTAATAAATGTGATGAATAAAATATGAAAAACAGATTGATGTCATTTAAACATTTTATTTTTGTCTGATCTTTTATGGATTGAAAAGTAAAACTTGTTAAAAATGTTTTCTTTAGACATGTATTTTCTTTTTAAAATCTAAAAGCAGTTCATCCTTATCTTATAAAAATCCACAGTACAATCAAAGTACTAGAATGAATGAATAAGATTTTTTTTCTTAGTGAATTCACAGAGTAGATCCAAAATAAAATCAAAAATTTTCCCTGAGATATAAACATTTTGATTATAACTTTTCTTCTTTTTAAAAATTATTATGTAATTGTAAAAGGACAAAAATTATATTCTTCCCCAGGTTGATACTCAGGCTTCAATCTGCCTGTGCAGCCACACTGTACACTTTGTGTTTACTGCGTGTCAGGCACTTTCTAACCATAATATATAAATTAATTGTTTTAATCCTCAAATAACCTACGAATTAGATACCATTATTATCCTCATTAAATACATAAGAAAACAAACCCAGAGAAATCAGTGCAGACTTTGGATCTGACTTCCGGGATTTAAATTTCAACCTTAGAAGGAATGTTCCCTTCTAGGTTTCTGTGATTTCATATAAATAATAGTAGAGTTATGTGGAAAAATTGACATAATGCATGTAAACATTTTAGGCCTATGTTTACACATAATGAACTCCTAAGTAGCTATTATCATTTCTTATTTATATGTTTAGATTGTTTCCATGTTTCTAAAATGAACATCTTTTTTTTTTTATTGTTGGTTAGTTTTTCTTCAATTGTGGATCCTCTGTATTATGTGTTCTTTTCCTGGTATAGGAATGTTGGCTCACAGCCAAAGAAGTCTATTAGCTTTACTGGCTCAGTAAAAAGAAATCAATCGAAAGGGTATGCTGGTGCAAACCAAAGCAGAATGGGTACGTCAAGAATCTTGACAATTCTACCAGAGACAAAAGTAGAAAAAATGAATATTTCCTCCACAAAGCTAGTCTCACAGGTAATATTCTTTTTTTTTTTTAATTTGTTTCTAGAGAGGGAGGGAGAGAAACATCAATGTGTGGTTGCCTCTCACGTGCCCCCAACTGGGGACCTGGCCTGCAACCCAGGCATGTGCCCTGACCTGGGAATCGAGCCTGCGACCCTTTGATTCGCAGTCCGGTGCTCATCCACTGTACCACACCAGCCAGGGCTATAGGTAATACTCTTTAGAATTTTGAGTTCATTTGAAAATGAATTTTGAGTTCAAGGTAGAAAATATGCTGCTTTGAAAGAATTGCTTTTAATGTTGATGTATTGATTTTATTAGTCTTTACCATATAACATACCTTACAGTGTAATATTATTAGTTGGCTCCTGTAATTCATTATTGGTAGTAATATTAGAGTGGAATGAGAATAGTCTACTCATGACTTTAAGAACTAGTTGGTCATAATATTAATTGTAACTGTCTAGTTATAATATAGACTATAACTGTTATCCCCTCTTTTATGCAGTATAGTCTAAAACATATAAAATGAATTGTCATAAAGTAGATTATCTTATCTCCTTAGAGAACTTATAATTAAGAATTGACTTTTTAAAAGCATTAATCAAAGTATAACATACTTTGCTATAGAGGCCTGTGATACAGAAAAGTTTATAATATATAAATGTGAATGGACTAGGCAATGATTTTTTAGATATGACATCAAAAACACAGTCCATGAAAGATAAAATTGGTAAACTGGACTTCATCAAAATTAAAACTGGTCTTTGAAAGATACTGCTAAGAGAATAGAAAGGAAAGCCACACAATAGGAAAAGTTATTTACAAAACATATATCTGATAAAATACTTGTATCCAAAATATATAAATAATGTTCAAAACAATATTAAGACAACCTAATTTTTTAAAATGAGTAAAACATTTGAACAAACACCAAAGTACATATTCAGATGGCTAATGAGTGCATTCAAGATACCAGCATTAGTCATTAGGAAAATGCAAAGTAAAACCATGAGATACTGCTACACACCAACTGGAATGGCTAAAATTAAAAGACTGATCATACCTAATGTTGGCAAGTATGTGAAGGAGCTAGAACTCTCATATACTGCAAAATGAAAAGCAACTTGGCAGTTTATTAAATGTTAAATATATAGTTACTATAGCATCCAGCCATTTCACTTCTAGGAATTTTCCCAAGAGAAAAGAAATTATAGGTTTGTACAAGGACTATATATACATGGATGTTCATAGCAGTTTTATTTATAATAGCCAAAAAATGGAAATAGCCCTATATTATTTTAATAAATGAATAATATTTTCATATATATTACATGTACTATTATCTTAATCAGCTCAGGCTGCTATAACAAATTACCATGGAGTGGCTGGCTTATAAACAAAGACATTTATTTCTCACAGTTCTGGAGGCTGAAAGTCCAAGATTAGGGTGCCGGCATGATCAGGTTCTGGTGAAGACCTTCTTTCAGGTTGCAGACCACCAGCTGCTCACTGTATCTTCATATGGCAGAAAAAGATTTAGGTAGCTCTCTTGGCCACTTTGTATAAGGGCACTAATCTCATTCACAAGGGCTCCAGCTTCTCATTACCTAATTGCCTCTCAAAGGTTCCATCTCTCAATTCCATCTCATTGGGATTAGCATTCCAACATGTAAGTTTTGGGAATATACAAATATTCAGTTCATAATAATTGTATATACATAGGGTATACACATTTATATGCTATACATATATAAAACACATACATATTACATAGTATGTAAAAGGGATAACCATGACCAAGTAGGGGTAATGCATGCAAAGTTGTTCCAACGTTTAAAAATCATTACTACTTGCCATATTAATAGGCTGAAAAAAAAGAGAGAAAAAACTGATAACAGAAAAGCATTTAGAAAAAATTTAACATTCATTCATGATTTAATTTTTTTTGATATTTTAACTAAATTGAAAGAGAAAGGGTTTCCTTAGCAGCATTCTGTAAAATCTATAGCTAACATACATAATGATGAAATACAGAAACAGGACAAGGATGCCCACTTTTGTGACTTCTGTTCAACATAATAGTGGTTGTTCTAATGAGAGCAATTGGGCAAGAAAAGACATGAAAGTCATTTAAAGTGGAAAGAAAGAAGTAAAATGATCTCAGTTCACATATGACATGATCTTATGTATAGAGAACCCTAAAGATTTCACATTAAAATAAATTCAGAAAAGATAGGAAATTAATGCAAAATATCCATTGTATTTCTATACAGTGAGCAATGAACACTCCAAAAAGAAAATTAAGAAAAAGATTTCCATTTACAATAGCATCAAAAAGAAGAAAATACTTAGGGATAAACTAAGGAGAAGAAAGCCTTGTACACTGATAACTATAGGAATTGCTGAAAGACATAAAAGAAAACAATAATAAATGAGGAAAAAATCCCTTCTGCATAGATGGGAAGATGTAATATTGTTAAGATGTTGATACTACCCAAAACGATCCATGTATTCAATGCAATCCCTATGAAAATTTCAATGATATTTTTTACAGAAATAAAAAAAAACTATCCTAAAATTCATAAGGAATATCAAGGGACTCCAAATAGCTAAAACGACCTTGAACAAAGTTGGGGATCTCATACTTCCTGATTTTAAAACATACTCCCTGGTTGTAAAAGTTGCAGTAATCAACACAGTATAGTATAGCATAAAAAAAGAAATATAGTAGTCCAATGGAACAGAATATAGGGCCTGGGAATAAATCCTCAATATATGTCAAATGATACTCAACAAGAATGCCAAGATTATGCAGTGGGGAACAAATGGTCTTTTGCATGAGGGTGATGGGGAAAGTGGATATTGACATGAAAAGAATGAAGTAGGTTTCTTATACCATAGCCAAAAATAACACAAAATGAATCAAAAGATCTAAAGGTAAATGCTAAGACTATTAAACACTTAGAAGAAAACATAAGGGAAAAAACTTTTTGACACTGGATTTGACAATGACTTCTTAAATGTGACAGCAAAAAAGAGAAAATATATATATATTGGACCTCATCAAACATTAGAAACTTGTTTCTAATGATTAAAGGACACAACAGCAAAGTGAAAGGCAATCTGTGGGATAAGGAAAAAAAATAGAAAATCAAGTATCTACCAAGGAAGTAGTATACAAAATATACAAAGAACACTAACTCACAACAAACAAATAAACAGCCCATTTAAAAATGGACAAATAACTTGCATAGATATTTTTCCAAAGAAGATATACAAGTAGTCAACAGGACATGAAAAAATGCTCAACATTAAAAATCATTAAGGGAATGCAGATAGAACCACATGAGATGCTACCTCACACTCATTAAGATGGCTACTTTAAAAAGAAAACTAAACGTAGAAAATGGCAAGTGCTAGTGAGGATATAGAGAATTAGAACCTTTATATACTGTCAGTAGCAATGTAAAATGATGCAGCTGCTATGGAAAACACTGTTGTGGTTCCTCAAGCAATTAAAAATAGAATTACTATATGGTTCAACAATTCCATTTCTTGGTCTATAACCAAAAGAATTGGAAGCAGATACTTGAAGTGCTATTTGTACACCCATGTTCATGGCAGCATTATTCACAATAGCTAAAAGGTGGAAGGAAAACAATTTTCCATCAACAGGTAACTGAGTAAACAACATGTGGTATATGTAATATACATAAAATGGAATATTTTTCAGCTTTAAAAAGGAAGAAAATTCTGACACTTCTACAACATAGGTGAATATTAAGAAAATAATTTCTTTAACAATAAAAGACTAGGAAATAAATGGGAGCAGTAAAATTTATGCTCTGGAAACCATAAGACATTACTGAACAAAATTAAAGAAGATCTAATAAATAAGAAAGCATTTAAAATTCATGGATTAGAAGACCTACCATTGTTAAGACGTTGATACTCTCCAATCTGATCTGCAAACTGAACATAATTCTTATCAGAATCCTAGCTAACTTCTTTGTACAAGTTGACAATTCAAAATATGCATAAAATTGCAGGGAACTCAGAATAGTCCAAATTAAAAAAGAAGAATGAAGTAGTAAGACTCACACTCCTCAAGTTCAAACTTTACTACAAAGCAATATTAATCAAGATAGTGTGGTACTGGCACAAAGATGGATCAATGGAATAGAATTGGGAGTCCAGAAATCAACACATATGTCAGTATTCAACATATTTTCAATAAGGATATGAAGAGCATTCCATAGAAAAAGGATAATCTTTTCAATGAATGGAGACGGGATGATCGCGTGGACACATGCAAAAGAATGAAGTTGGACCTTTACCTCACACCATATAAGAAAAGTTAATTCAACATTGAACCAGAAATCTATATGTAAAAACTAAAATTAAAAAAAACAAACACAAATAAAACTTGTTGCCCAGACTCAGTGGATGGGTGTCATCCTGCAAACCAAGAGATCACCAGTTAGATTCCCAGTGAGGGCACATGCCTGGGTTGTGGGCCAGGTCCCCAGTTGGGGTGTGCCAGAGGAAACTAATCAATGTTTCTCTCCCTCTCTTTCTCCCTCCCTTCCCCTCTCTCTAAAAGTAAATAAATAAATAAAATCTTTTTAAAAATAAATAAAAACACTGTTAAACAAAAGATGACAGTATCAGTCATAATATATGACTATCTAAATTTTAAAAACAGGCAAAACTAAATTACATTGACAAACATGGTAAATACAAAGTGCTAGCAAAATTTTGGAGCAACCAGAACTCTCATATTGTGTTGGTGGGAACCACTTGAGGAAACTTTAGCAGTACCTGTTAAGGATGAACATATATATAAGTTACCCAGAAATTCCATTCTTAGGTACATACCCAACATAAATTCATATAGCATGTTCAGCAAAACATGTACAGCAATATCCATAGTGTTGCCATTTGTAATAGCCAAAAAATTGGGACCTACAAAAATGTCTGTGAACAATAAAATCAATAAATAAAAGTATGACATTCACACAGTGGAATATTGTACAATGAAAATGAGCCATCTACAACTGTCCTTGATAATATGAATTAATCTCACAAATAAAATGGACAAAAGAAACCAGATACCAAGAGTATGATTCCATTTAAATAAAGTTTTAAAACAGGCAAAACTAATTCATGGTATCAGAATAATTGTTGCCTTTGGTGGAAGATAGTGTCTCTCATGAAAAGAACTTCTGAGATGCTGGTAATTTTCTGTTTCTAAATCTGAATACTGGGTACATGGGTTTGTTCAGTTGGTGAAAATTTATTAAGCTGTGCATTTATGTTTGTACTTTATGCATATTTAACTTCAATACAATATATAAAAAGTAAATGCTACTATTTAGGAGTGCATGCTTAATAAAACTATAAAAACAAGAAAGGAAATGATCACAAAAATTAAGTTAATAATTATCACTGAGAGGCATGTTCTCAGCTGTGATGCGGAAGGGGCAAAAGCTAGGGTCCCTAGATGTGACTCAGACAGGCCAAGTCTACTAGAGCTTCTGTGAATGTTCTATTTTTTTGTTGTTGTGATTCTTAGAACACTTGCCTTATATTATTTAACTACACATATAGTTTTAATTACATTTCTGTGTGCATTAAATTTCATAATTGAAAATGTAACCATAATTTAACATTTCAATTATGCTATATTTTCTCATGGCTACAGCCACCTCTGTTTTCTTGGAATATGTAAATAAAGCCCTGTGTTTTTACCCATTATCTAGCCTTCTTTACAGCTTAAGAGAAGTCTGCTGGGGTGATGGGAATGGAGAAATGACTGCTTGGCACCAGCCATGAAAATCCACAGGTGTCCACAGTAAATCTACAAATTCCTGTTTGAAGAGAGATAGCACCAAAATGAGAGGAGGAAACCCCTTCCCTTTCCTGTGTTCCCCTCTCAGGAGAAGCAGTGCATTGCATTCTCCTCCCCCTGATCTTTTTGATCTGCTTTCCCCCTCCATCCTTATAAAAACCTCTGCCTGCACTGAGATTTTCAGATGAATTTTTCTGAGGATATGAATTACCAATCTTGAATTACTAGCAATTTGAAAATAACCTCTTTCCTTTCTCACCATCACCTATCTCATGAATTAGCCTTTTGCTGTAGCAGGCAGCTGAACCTGAGTTTGGTTACAAAAAGATAAAATAGTAGGCAAAAACAAACCAAGAATACAAAGTGGGGCAAAAATAGGTTTACAGTTGTGAGTATGCAAAACACAGAGCATATTCTTGTGTTATTGTTTATTAATTACTGTATTATTTTCCATATGAACAACTGTAAACCTACTTTTACCCCACTGATATATAATCTGGAAATGCTTATTAATAAAAGTTTTCAATGGAAAGGAAAGTTTTGCACTTCCAGTCAAGCTGGCAGCATAGGCAGACATGGCTCACCTCTTTGCACAATCACATCAAAATTAAAACTAAAATATAGAACAACCATCACTCAGAAACATCAGAAATCAAGTTGAATAGAAGTCTGATAACTATGGACTAGAGAAACGACATCCATGCAGACTGGTAGGAGGGGCTCAGACACAGAACGGGCTGGTCCCTCACCTACATGTGGTGGATAAAAATTTGGGAGGGATATCTCAGGATCAAGGAGTCCCAGCCCCATACCAGGCTCCCCAGCCCAGGGTTCCAGTGCCAGGAAGATGAATCCCCGCAACTTCTGGCTATGAAAACCAGTGGGGATTGAGTTGGTGGAAGAAACTTCTGGAGCACCAAGTAGTTACTCTTAAAGAATGTACACAGGGACTCACTTAGACTCACTCCCAGTAAGCACCGGGATTGCAGCTTGAAAGGCACCAGCATAATGGGAGAAACTGAAGTATCTAGCATCAAGGTGAGCAGAGGCCAATATCCCTTTTCTAAACATGCCCCCACACACAATAGAGCCAGCAAGTTGGTGCCATATCTGAGATTCCATCAAACTGGCTAACACTGTTTGACCCACTTTGGAGATCCCCAGAGACTCCACACCACCCAATATATGGACCCACGAAAACTGCTTTTCCATATGAATGGCTGGTCTTGGCTGATGTACAACTTCCTAAATCCTCTCAAACAAGCAACAGCTGGCCTCAGGGAGCCCTAGGCCTGGCACTAGCAGCAGCCAGCCTAGATTTACAACTTGGCTTCATCTGGGAATCTCCAAGCCCAACACACCTAGCAGCCATCTCAGATTGCTTTATAGCTCAGGCAGAGTGGCCCTGGAAGACACAGATGGGGGCTGACCTGGGCCCTAACCACCTTGGAAACCTGAAGGCCAGCATACCCAGTGAACAACTACAGGCCATGTTGTAGCACCACCATCCTGCCCTTGCACAGCTGATCCTCTATGGAGGGTGGAGATTTATGGTAAGTGTAACAGCCAATCCTTGCAGCTGACTGGTCTGGGTAAATCGTTCCCATTGATCTGCCAATAGCAACCAAGGTTCAACTGTAAGAGGAGGATATACTCAACCCACATGAATGGTGCACCTCAAGTACCTAGCTGGGGTGAGATGGGTGGCTGGATCCTATAGGACACCTACTATATTAGGCCACACTACCAAGCATCGAGTCAAAGCAGTTCTCCCTAATACATAGAAATAAGCACAGGCAGGCTGCCAAAACAAGAAAACAAAGAAACACAGCCTAAATGAAAGAACAGATCAAAACTCCAGAAAAACAGTTAAGTGAAATGGAGATAAGCAATCTTTCAGATGCAGAATTCAAAACGCTAGTTATAAGGATGCTTAGGGAACTTTAGTGAGTACCTAACAGCATAAAAAAGATCCAGTCGTAAAGAAAGGATACATTAACTGAAATAAAGAACAATTTAGAGGAAAACAACAGTAGAGTGGGTGAAGCTGAGAATCAAATCAATGATTTGGAAAATAAGGAAGCAAAAAACAACCAATTAGGACAAGAAGAGGAAAAGAGAATCCAAAAAAAATTAGGATAATGTAAGCAGCCCATGGGACAACTTGAAGCAATCCAACAGTCACTTCATAGTGGTGCTAGAAGGAGAAGAAAAGTCAGAAGAGCAAGAAATTGGAAATCTATCTGAAAAAAATAATGAAAGAAAGCTTCCCTAATTTGGTGAAAGAAATAGACATGCAAGTGCAGGAAGCAGAGAGAGTCTCAAACAAGATGAATGCAAAAAGGCCCACTCCAAGACACATCATAATTAAAATGCCAATGGTCAAAGACAAAGAGAGAAAAGCTAGACTATAGCAAAGCTGGACTATAGACTTAAAGAGCACATAAAGAGCTTCCCAAACAAGAAAAAACTAAAGGAGTACATCATCATCAAACCATATTATATGAAATGTTAAAGGGGCTTATTTAAGAAAAATAAGATCAAAACTATGCACCATAAAATGGCAAAAAATACATATCTATCAAGAATTGAATCTAAAAAAACAAACTAAGCAAACAAGAAGAACAGAGACAGAATCATGGATACGGAGAGCATTTTGATGGTTGCCAGATGGGAGGGGGGTGTGGGTGAATGGGTGAAGAGGTGAGGGGATTAAGAAGTACAAATAGGCAGTCACAGAATAGCCATGGGGATATAAAGTAAAGTATAGCAAATGGAGTAGCCAAAGAACTTAACACGCATGACTCATGGACATGAACAATGATGTGGGGATTACCTGAGGGAGTGGGGGATGCTTGTTGGAGGGGGAAGAAGGGGAAAAAATCAGGACAACTGCAATAGCATAATCAATGAAATATAATTAAAAAAGAAAAAGGGCAAAAAAGAATGTAAGGTTTTTAAAACTTATACAGAAAAAATAAATATACAAAATAATAGCAATCTAGATGAATAGTAACCATCTTTCTGAATTTTCTCAAAATATACATTCTTGTATATAGGTAAAACATAAAACTTAAAATGTATGCCTACTTAAGAAACTTTTTAAACGTAAAATCTCATATTCAATTTTTCATGTTTATCCTGCCCTAGAAATATTATACTTATTTTCTACTACTTTTATTTCTATATTCTAGGACTTATTATTTATGAACCTCACCTTGTAAACTCATTTCATTTTATGTTACCATTTTCCACAGGTGTTTGATGCACATGGAGTTGATGTTACTCCTAGACCTCTTTACCATCCAGATCCACATCTTGTTTCAGGAAAGCCAAATAAACTATTGACATCACAAGAAGGATCATTTGTATCAGAATTCGTAGGTTCACATACCCTTTACCAAAATACACTAAATCCTAGTGTGTTAGGGCTGTTTACAAGGTAGAGTATACTATTCTATACTTTTTAAAATATCATATATAGGGTCTTTTAATTTAAGTTGCATACATGTAACTTGGATGTATGTTGTCTCCTGTCTCCCAGCTCTACTCTATCATCTTTATGCTCCTCTCATAAATAATCCAATTAGATGGAGCGCTTTGCATGTCTTAAGTTCTCCTGCACTCATACCAAAATATTTTTGAAAAAATATATAAATATTCCTCTCTGTTTCCTGCAAAACCAAAAGGGTAGGCTAGTGTTACAGACCTACAGACACATTTGTTCAGTTGCTTATCTCCTGCAATTTATGGGGGAGAATGGCTTTTTCTCTTTTCCTCTATTCTCTGATGCAAATCCCTATTCTCCTAGGGTTTGATTTCTCTATTGTTCTACAATTTTCTTTTTTGTAAATGAAATGTTATGCATTTACTATGTAGATACTAATAAACTTGAAATTTTATGAATGCTTATAGTGGAGATGTTCAGAGTCTTTGCAATAATTAAACAATACATCCTAAAACAATGTAAAGATCATGGGGGAAATATTTGAATGTGTAATTTTCAGTCTGACAAATTAAGAGTTCCAGATATTAGCTAAGCATGAGATTTAGGGGGTGGAAATGCTGCTCTAGAGTATCCATGGGAGTGTTCAGCAAAACAAAGGATATTTCCGTAAACTTGACCCACCCTTTTGGAGGGAAGTTGGGACTATAAATAGAAAAGAGAAAAAAACCATTTAATATCATGGGTAATTTTAAGTTCATATATTTAAGGAAATTATTATGGGAGTCTTTAATGTATTGATTTCCCTCTGAGTACATAGATTTTCCTTAAAATAGATCTTAAGAGGACCTTTATCAAATTGAGTGAGTCACATTTAAGATGGGATTTAGATAATGAGCAGAAAACTGGTGAAAAATGAAAGGAATCATGTTCTAGGCTGAGGTCCTGAAGATTGAGGAATTAAAAACAGATGAAAAAGGGAAGGCAAGAGTGATACTGAAAATGGAGAGTCTGGGAAGGGAGGCTGTATTTTGGGTTTTTACCCTAAATATATTGGGAATCCATTGAAGGAACTTTAGGCATAGTTTTGACATGTCTTATGTTTAAAATATTTTTTAAATGACTATTTACTTAATATTAAAAATCAACTTCATGTTGAAGGACTAATTAATTTCTATCTTTTTTGCTTAATATTTTAGTATAATTGGTTTCTCACTCTGATGTTTTCATTTATATATTTAATTATCCATAAGGACTCTAAATAAATGAATAATTTTATTATTAAAGGTCAGTTTTTGGAAGCAGTACAGTTTCTAAGTCAAGTGCATCAACTACTGAATCGATAGCAGAAGACCTAGAAGAAACATCCTATAAACGGGAAGGATTGACTAGTTTTACAGGTAATGAAAATACAATTATTTATTTCATTATTTCTTTGGCAAATATGCTCATTTTTCAGATACTTGAGATAAAAGAACGATGGTAATGATTTGCAAATGCTGGTTTATGCTGTAGCTGCATGAAAATTACCAGCATAGTAACTATCCATACAGTCCTAAAAATTGCCAAGGTGACTGTCTTATACCACCAGCCTCAGGAATCACAGACTAGGGTCCAGAGAGTTCCAGCTGTGAAGCTTCCAGTCATCCTCTCTCAGACAAGTCATCACGGACAGTGCTAACTTCTCCCAGCAAAGGGATTCTCCATTTTGTTTTGATTCTGTAAATTTTGTACCTTTGCATATTCCAAAGAAGCAATACTCTTCCACAAAGCCTCCTTTTTGGCTCTTCTGTGACTGGTGAAGAGCTCCACAATAGACACATTAGCCCATGTTGCAAACAGAGTAAACTATGAAGTCTGTCTTCCCAATGGGTCAATTGGTGTCATTGCTTAATAAGGAATATTCTACCTTCTAAAATCTGAAGGAAAAGAAAAAACCCATGAGGTAATGCAAAGGATTATGAAAGTGAAGGTAAAAGAATGAGGAAGTAATGGTTTATGAGCAATACTGGAAGAAATGCATTTCTTCAGGGGCATTTGCCTTGGAGTACAGTAAGGGTATCTTTTCCTCTAAAATGATAATGAAGGATTTGTGAAAATATTGATATGGTTGGAAAAGTGCTTAATAGAATCTTCTTTTTAAGTGATGGACTCTTATTCTGGGTGTAACAGTATCTACCCCCGCTGTGGGTATTATATCCACATTAAAGGTAGAAAGGAGAAAGACAGGGGCACCAGTCACATCTCCCTAATCGGGAAAGAAAAAGCTTTCCCAGAAGACTTTGTTCTTTATTCTGGCTTTAATCTTGTTGGCCAGAACTGTATCACATGGACATCCCTAGTTTCAAGAGAAACTGGGAAAGTTAAATACTTGATTTTCCAGCCTTTATTAAGTGTAAACAGTCAAGGGAAGGGAGAAAGGCTTAACAATGAAAAATTAGTTAATCAGCAATGTCTGTCGCAAGAGAGAAACTCATCTTCTCAGAGGGAGACAAAGAAGATTGGGTTACTGTAATGACCACCTCCAGCCTTCTCTACATACATTCTTGCCACCATCCAATTTTTGTTTTTCCAAACTGTATCCAGAATGATCTGTTGAAAGACATAGTCTAACCACAGTCTCCCCTGCTTAAAAACCCTCTCATGGATTTGCATCGTTCTTAAGAGAAACACTAAAATCATTGTATAACTGTTTGCCTAAGGCTTTCCTCTACTTGTCTACATCAAAAACAAACAGAAGTGACATAACCTCACAGCCTTGAAGAATGATATAAATGTTTCTATCATCTTGGACAGGTCTGGTGAAGTTAGTCTCTAAAGTGAATCACGCTTAAACAATTCTACTTCTGCCACCTGGATGGTTTTCTGCACTAGAGCAGTGTTTCTTAATTTTGAATGCACGTTAACATCATCTGGTATACCTATTCAAGTTCCCACAGTAAAGACTCACTTCAGGCCAATAGAAATGGAATGTCTGGGAGTGGGGATGGACATAGTCATGGTGTGATGGTACGTGTAAAACTATGTGCTCTGAGATCGGAGAAGCCCTGATTTATAGTATTTGTCAATTTCCATGGTATAAATACTTTCACCACAGCAAATTTCAAGCTACAGCATAAAGTTTCTGAATGAACAGTTGGATAGAAATACCTAGTAGCATGTTACTACTTAGTATGTAGTAATAAATATAAATAACTTCAAGAATTTAGATAAAAGTAACATTTAATAACATGGAAGTATAAGGCTTGAGTACTTATTATCTTTGTTTTTAATATAATTTAATTGTAAATTGATATAATTTAATTTTGAAAATGACTGTTTAACAATTAAATGTATTTAAAATTTTCTCATGTGATTCTAATGCGTAACACTTTTCTAAATTAGCATTAAAAATACTGATGCTAAGGTCACATGCCCAGAATTCTGATTTAATTATTGTGGAATGATGGCTGAAATCAGGATTTGTAAAAGCTTCCCATGTGGTAAGAAATGTGCAGTTAGCATTGAGAAAACCATTGCAGTAGTGGTTCTCAAAGTCTGGTTTGCAAACCAGCAGTATCAGCGTCACTTGGGAATTTGTTAGAAATACAAATTCCAGGAAACCCCCAGCACAGACCTACTAAATCAGAAACGCAGGGTGTTCTTCCAGTTTCATTCCAACACACAGCTTAGAAGTCATTACACCTGTCTTGTAACAACAACAAAAAACTTGGACAAACTGAGAATTAAAACTTTTCTTAGAACCAACAGAAAACGGAGGCGGCACGGCAAACTGCCACTCTAAAATCTAGAGAGAGACAGGCTGTCCAGAGATACACAATTCTTGAGATTTGCTTGCCATAAGCTGGAGAAGACAGAAATGATTATTTTCATTAATTGCTGTATGGCTGCATGCTTACTATTATGTGCTCCCTGGGGACTACAGTCATGGGTCTTTGTATGGGTTTTCATTCCAGGAATCTACTAAATTCTCTCAAGGAAGGATCTGAGAAGAATATATTAGTGGTTTTGCATAGAGAAGGTATGGAGTAGTCACTTGTAAACGCCCCCAGACTCTTCTTCCTCACAGAAGTCTAGTCTCCAGGATTTAAAAAAAAAAAAAAAAAGTCAGATGATAATTCTGATACTGTATCACATTGGGGAAGGGAATTCTACCCGAGCACCAGCCTTCCTTTCTCATCTAAGGGAGGAAAAAAAAGAAGAGAGCAGGGCTTTAAGGGATTATATTTGGAATTCTGCATCCAGGTAGAGGAATAGGTGACAGGGCAAGAAAGCTATACCTTGGAGTAGGACCAGAAATATTTATGCACAACACAACTCTGAGACACAGGTCCACTAAAATGTCTGAGACTTCTCTCATTCTAGAATAATTCCCTTCCCCCATACCTTATGACCTCGCCAACCAACCTTAAAGATAATAAGACTGGATTACAGCTGAAAGACTTGCAAGACACAGTTTTTCTGAGGTGCAGTACAAAGAAAAGGTGGTAAGTACAAACCTACCAGCCATGAGGGGATACAAAAATCAGGACACTAGTAGAATTTGAAGCCTCTGATACCTATACCTAAAGTAAACATTAAATGCAGCCAGACTCCTAGCTTGATTAACATAGATTGCTATGTTAAAGTCCTCTTTATCTCAGTAGCTGTTACCTGAACCAACTACTCTGACTTTTAACAAAATGTCTTGAAGTATGAGAAAGACATGGAATAATATATTTTGAAGAGATCAAGGAAGCATCAAAACTAGACTCAGCTATGACACAAATTTTGAAATTATCAGAATTTAAAATAATTATGATTAATATGTTAATAACTAAAGGAAAAAGTATACAGTGTGCATACTGTGTGATGTCAACAGAAACGAAAATACAAAAGAATTAAAAGAAAATGCCAAAATAAAAAGCACAGTAACAGAAATGAAGAAAATCTTTGATAGGTTATCAATAGACTTGACAGGGCTAAGGAAAGAATCAATAAATTTGAAGACAAGTTAATAGAAACTTCCCAAACTGAAATACAAAGAAAAGAATGGAAAATAAAAAACAACCCACAACAGACATCCAAAAACTGTGGGACAATATCAAAAGATGTAATATGCATAATTTGATTATTAGAAGAGAATACAGTAGAAGTATTTGTAGTAATAATGGTTGAGAATATTGCAGATTTAATGACAGGCATCAAACCACAGAATCAAGAAGTTCAGAAAACACCAAGCAAGATAAATATCCAATTCAAACAAAGTAGGAATATACTCAAACTGCAGATAACCAAGGACAAAGAGAAAATCTTGAAGAAAGCCTGAGGGGGGAAAAGTACCTTACAGAGAAACAAGGACAGAATGAACTTAAATAGTAGAATGAAATCTTTAAAATGTTGCAAGAAAAAACTGGCAAACTAGAATACTATGTCAGCAAAGTTATACTTCAAAGGTGAAGGAGACATGAAGACTTTGTTAGACATTCTGAAAAAATTCACTGCACTAAAAGAATTGTTGAAAGAACTTCAGGCAGGAGGAAAATTAAAAAGGTCAGAAGTTTGGACCTACCTAAAGAAATGATGTGCATTAGAGAAGAAGTAAATGAAGGTTAAATAAAACCTTTTTTGTCCTTGATCTCATTCTTAATCTACTCTACCAGAAAGCAAGTTGTTCAAAGATGTAATAGAAACAGTTCATTAGATGTGTGTAACATGTGGGTACATTAAGTGGATGAGAGTGTGGCACAACGGATGGAAGAAAGAAATGGGAATGCTCCGTTATGATGTGCCTGTGCTACATGTGAAGAGTTATAGTGTTATTTGAAAGTAGAGGAGGTTATTTTTACATGTGTATTGTAAATAACAAAATGAACCACTAATTTGTTTAAGAAATATATATGTTCTCTGGCTGGCGTAGCTCAGTGGATTGAGCGCAGGCTGTGAACCAAAGCATCGCAGGTTCAATTCCCAGTCAGGGCACATGCCTGGGTTGCAGGCCATGGCCCCCAGCAACCGCACATTGATGTTTCTCTCTCTCTTCCTCTTTCTCCCTCCCTTCCCTCTCTAAAAATTAAAAAAAAAAATCTTAAAAAAAAAAGAAATATCTATGTTATGCCAAGAAAGGAGATGAACTTATTGAAAATGTTGAAACATGAGAAGTCAGAAAAAGAGAGAAACAAAGAACAAAGGAAATAAGCAGAAAACAAACACAAACATGCGAGAAGTTACATAATAATAAAGGAGTGAATTTCACAAAAAGATATAATCTGAAACACTTATATACCTACTTACAAAGCATGAGAATATGGGAAAAGTTAATACAACTGAAAAGAGAAAGACAAATTTATTGTGACTAGACACTTCAACATCCTGTCAGTAACTGATAGATCAAGCAGGTAGAAAATCAATAAGGATAACCTGGATAGCACTATCAACCAATTTAATCTAGTTGACATTCATAGAATATTCCATTCAACAACATCAGTATATATATTCTTCTCAAGCTCACATAGAAGATTCACAAAGACAGTACACATTCTGGACCCTAAGGACACCCTCAACAAATCTAAAAGAATAGAATACAAAGTATATGCTCAGGCCACAGCAGAAATCAGAAATAGGCAACAGACAGTTGGAAAATTTCCAAACATTTTAAAATTAACACAATTCTAAATAACCCATGAGTAAAATATATCTCATGTGAAATTAAAAAAACATTTTTGAACTAAACAAAAATGAAAATACAATTTATCAAAGTTTGAGGGATTAAGGAAAATCAGTGCTTAGAGGGAAATTTATAGTACTAAATACATTTATTAGAACATATAAAATTAATAACAGGCTTTTATCTTAGAAAATGAGAGAAAGAAAAGTGCATTAAGTCTGAAGCAAGCAGAAGAAATAGTTTTAGAATAGGAATCAGTGACAATAGAAACAGAAAACAGTAGAGAAACATCAGTGAACCAAAACCTGGTTCATTGAAAATATCAATAAAATTGATAAACTTTTACCTAGACTAACAAAGAAAACATACAAATTGCCAATATGAGAAAAAAAATAAAAAAAGGTGTCATGACTAGGGATCCCTTGGAACAAGAGGGAAAATAAGAAAACACTACAAAGAATTCTATACCCACAAATTTTGAACTTAGGTAATTGGACCAATTTTTTTAAAGACACAAACTATCAAAACTCGATTAGAAATGTATAATCTTAATAGCTTTATTTCTATTTAACAAATTGAATAGTAGTTAAAAATGCCTTTTCCCCCAAAATATCAGGTTCAGATGATTTCCCTGGTCAACTCTACCAAACATTAAAGGCAGAAATACTTTTATTTTTAAAAAAGAATTTGTTTATTAACTTTTAGAGAGGGGGAAGTTTGGAAGAAAGAGGGGGAGAGAAATATTGATGAGAGAGAGAAACATTGATTAGTTGCCTCTTATAGGACCTCCTACTGGGGATTTAACCAGCAACCCAGGCACGTGCCCTGACTGGAATCAAACCAGTGCCTTTTTGCTTCAAGGAATGACACCCAACCAACTGAGCCACAGTGGTCAGGGTTAGAGAAGAAATGCTTTTATATAGTTCAGCAATTTCCAACCTTTTTACTTCATGGTACACATAAGCTAATTAATAAAATTTTGTGGCACACCAGAAAATACATTTTTTGCCAATCTCACAAAAAATATAGGTATAATTTTTATTCATTCCTATCAGATAGTTATTGTCATGTTGGCTATTGCCATTTTTTTATTTGACAATTTAATGGAAAAAGATCAGTATTCCTGATTAAATAGTCAGGTAGTACATGTTTTAAAAATACTCTCAGTTCACAAGTGTGCCGTAACACACTGGTTGAAAAGAGCTAATATAGTCTAGTCCAGAAAATAGATAAAGAGGAAACATTTACCAACTAATTTTATGAGGTAGCATTAGCTTAATACCAAAACCAGATAAAGATATTATAAGAAAATTGTAGGCCAATAATTCTCATGAAACTTAAATGCAAAAAATAAAATCTTAGACAATTTTGAGTGAATGAAAAGGCAAGCCACTCACTGGGAAAAATCTTAGAAAATTACATATATGACAAAGAACTTGTAGCCAGAATATACAAAAAACTCTTAAAACTCAACAATAAAAAAAAACAATAAAAAAGAGCAAAAGAGTAGAACAAAGACTTTACCAAAAATATAAACATATGGAAAATAAGCATTTGTAAAGATACTCAGCTTTACTTGTAGTTAGGGAAATGCAAATTAAACAATAAGATATCGTTACACACTCATTAAAATGGCTAAAATAAAATAAAAAAACCTGGCAATACCAATTGCTAGCAAGGATATGAAGCAATAGGAACTCTTGGTCATTACCGATGGGAATACAAATGGCACAACAAATTTGAAAGACAATTTGACATTTTCTTACATAACTAAACATGGTTTTACCGTATAATCCAGCAGCTCCACTCCTAAGTATTTTGTGTGGATTTGAAAACATATTCACATAAAAACCTGTATTCAACTGTGTCTAGCCACTTAATCACAATCACAAAAAATTAGAATCAACTGAAGATGTCCTTCAATAGGTGAATGGATAAATGAACAAGGGTACATCTATACAATGGAATATTATCCAGCAATTAAAATAAATGAGCTATAAATCTGCACAACAGCATAGATGAACCTTGAATACTTACTGTTAAGTCAAATAAGCCAGTCTGAAAAAGCTAGTATGTTTATAATATTCTGGAAAATGTAAAAGTGAGGAAACAAAATATTGTAGATCAGTGGTTGCTAGGGGCTTGGAGAGGATTGGACAGGTGAAAATGAATGTTTTAGGAAGGTGAAACTATTCTGTATCAAACTGTAGTGGTAGATATATGAAACTATGCATTTGTAAATCCTAGAAACTTACCAGCACAAAAAGTGAAATTTAATCTACGTTAAATAAAAAGAACAACAACAAGACTTCTGACCAAGATGAAGGAATTAGGTAGATATCGTTTGCCTGCTGGCACAACCAAAAGTAGGACAACAACAAATTTAAAAACAAAAAATAACCAGAACTGCCAGAAAATTGAACTGTATGGAAGTCTGACAACCGAGGAGTTAAAGAAGAAACTCATCCAGACTGGTGGGAGGGGTGGAGACAGGCAGCCAGGGTGGAGAGGACACACAGGAAGGTGGCAGTTGGAGGACCAGGTGATCCCACCTTTGTGTGCAGATAAAGCAGGAGGAACAATTAGGGAGCAAGGCAGACCACGCAACCCAGGGTTCCAGTGCGGTGAAATAGAGCCTCAATACTTGTGACTGATAAAACCTGTGAGGGTTGCAGCTGCAGGAGAAATTCCCAACCTCACAGGAGAGTTCGTTGGGGAGACCCATGGAGTCCTAAAATGTACATAAACCCACCCACCTGGGAATCAGCACCAAAAGGGCCCAATTTACTTGTGGGTAGCTGGGGAAGTGGCTGAAAGCCAGCTGAGAGAGCCAAGCAAGTGGCATTGTTCCTTCTTGGACCCCTCCCCCGCACACAGTGCCTCAACACAGCAGCATGGGTTGCTCTGCCCTGGCTAATACCTAAGGCTCTGCCCCTTACTATGTAACATGCGTGCTGAGACAACAACAACAACAAAAAGGCCCAAATGAAAAAACAGCAAAGCACCAAAAATAGAACTAATCAATGAAGAGATGCCAAACTATCAGATGCAGAGTTCAAAACATGGGTGATAAGGATGCTCACAGAAATGGTTGAATATGGTTGGAAAATAGAGGAATAAGTGAAGGGTATGCAAAGTGAAATAAAGGAAAATGTACAGGGAACCAACGGTGATGGAAGGAAACTGGGACTCAAATCAATGATTCAGACCAGAAGGAAGAAATAAACATTCAACCAGAACGGAATGAAGAAACAAGAATTCAGAAAAATGAGGAGAAGCTTAGGAACCTCTGGGACAACTTTAAACATTCCAACATCCAAATCATAGGGGTGCCAGAAGGAGAAGAGGAAGAGCAAGAAATTGAAAACTTACTTGAAAAAATAATGAAGGAGAACTTTCCCACTCTGGCAAAGGAAATAGACTTCCAGGAAGTCAGGGAAGCTCAGAGAGTCCCAAAGAAATTGGACCCAAGGAGGCACAATCCAAAGTACATCATAATTACATTACCCAAGATTAAAGATAAGGAGAGAATCTTAAGAGCAGCAAGAGAAAAAGAGAGAGTTACCTACAAAGGAGTACTCATAAGGCTATCCACTGATTTCTCAAAAGAAACCTTGCAGGCAAGAAGGGGCTAGGAAAAAGTAGTCAAAGTCATGAAAGGCAAGGACCTACATCCAAGATTACTCTATCCAGCAAAGCTATGATTTAGAATGGAAGGGCAGATAAAGTGCTTCCCAGATAAGGTCAAGTTAAAGGAGTTCATCATCACCAAGCCCTTATTATATGAAATGTTAAAGGGATTTATCTAAGAAAAAGAAGGTGATTAAAAATACAAACAGTAAAATGACAACAAACTCACAACTATAAACAACTGAACCTAAAACAAAAAGAAACTAAGCAAACAACCAGAACAGGAACAGAATTACAGAAATGGAGCCATCAGGGAGGTGGAGGGAAGAGAATGGGGGAAAAGGTACAGGGGGTAAGAAGCATAAATGGTAGGTACAAAGTAGACAGGGGTTTAAGAATAGTATGGGAAATGGAGAAGCCAAAGAACTATATGTATGACTCATGGTCACGTACTACGGTGAGGGAATGCTGGTAGAGTGGGTACAGGGCAGAGGGGAATAAAGGGGAGAAAAAAAATGGGAGAACTGTAATAGCACAATCAATAAAATACATTTTTTAAAAAAGTACAATTAAGAGACTAAAGGACACTTGAATGGATTACAGACTATGACATCAGAACATAGTCTCTTCTTTTATGAATGTACGACATCACCTCACTGAAAGAGTGGAGGTTGTTGAGGAGAGAAGGCACAGACCTAAATGGTGTAGAAATTACGTAGAGAGTATAGAGAGTATAAGATTTAAAATGTGGAACTCATATAAAACAGTATTCTCTAGTTGGTAAAGTCATTTTTCATAGGGGTATGTAAGCAATTCTGAACCATTGTGCCTGTACACTAGGCTTGAACACATAAATGGAAGGCAGGTGGTGAGAAGCAGCTTTCACACTGTTGTTGGAGTGGGACATAACCGACACACAAGGGGAGAAGTGTCGAACTATACTTGTGGTACTGGGTGGGAATCAGAGACACTAGTGTGAACTCATATGTAGCTTACTATAGATCCAGATTGATACATGTATATATACATCGGTTAGTATAAAAACAAATATTCCCTGGCTCTGTGTGCTAGGAACAGTGTCTGAAGGCCTAGAAACAATGATATCCCCATAGCAATTGCTACACAGTACCCAGATTTTTGTTTCTAATACCATTCTCCAATAAAAGGAACCAGGGGTCTCTGGGGAAATGATGGATACTAGGGCTGCTGCAGGGAATGTATAAGACAACCAGAAAGTAAACAAGAAAAAGCTATAATAAACAAAAACGGTGGGGATATGTGAAAGAGGCACAGCAGCCAACACAAACAGCTTCCATGTTCAAAGGTGGAAAATTTCAACAACAAAATAAGTAGTGTAATATTGGATTATACCCCAACATATAAAGTAAATATCCATGAGTCCATACTTACATAAATAAATGATTGAACAGGTAAATAGATTGTGGAGAATAGACAAATCTCCTGTACAAAAGAATTTCAAATAATTTATATAGATATTCCTCCCTCAAGAAGGTGGAGTTTAACTCTCCATCCTGTTGAAGTGTGGTCTTTTCATATCAATTGCCTTCTGAAGCGTATTGGAAATAGAGGAGAGAAGAGAACTTGACAGCGGAGAGACTTGACAAATACTACCTCAGTTTAAGGGTAACATCATCAGTGGTAAATCATGCTGATGGCATATATCCTTGATAATACATGATGAGAATGACACTTTACCTCTGTAATATTCTTTCCAGAAATCCATAACCCCTCTCTGCACCAGGCAAACCCAAATTGAAGGACGTTCTATAAAATACATGACCAGTACTCCTCAAAGCTCAAGGCTGTCAAAAACAAGAGAAGTCTAAGAACTGTCACAGCCTAGAGAAGCCTAAGGAGATATAATGACCAAATGTAAAGCATCTTGGATAAAATCCTGGAAAACAAAAAGGACATTAGTTAAAAACTAAGAACACTGGGATAAAAGATAGCTTTTGATAATAATGAAGTATCAGTATTAGTTTATTAGTTGTAATAAATGTTAACAATAGGAAAAACTAGGTTCAAGCAAATTTTCTGCATATATAAAACTATTCTAAAATTAAAAGTTTGTTAAATGTTTAAAAAATGTCTAGCAGTGAGTTCCAACAATCTTTAATATGACTTCCAGGTGATTCTAATGTATGCTAAAGTTTGTGAACCATTGCTTTACTGTTTAATCAAAAGGAAACTTATGATTAGAAAAGCTCGTTATTTTAGTAGAAGGTATGGACCAAACAGTATCGTACACACAGATGGTCTCAGTGAATAAATGAATAAGTAATAGATATCTTTTTGAAGAAACTCATAAAGGAAATATCTTGATTTGCATATAATTAATTCATGAGGAGGGATAAGAATAATATGCCTTTGTGGCTCAATTGTATTGTATTAAATAATTGTATCTCACCAATTCTGGCCTAAGTAGGAACTAATGAAGGCTTCACAGATTGCTGTCTATTAGGGTCTCCAAAGGTAGCCAAATACAGCAGCTTTTTTCCCCATACAGTTCTGAGTTAACTGAAAAATATGGTAAGGATAGCTATGATAGATAGGAGCCAAAATATGATATGGCAGATAAAGGCCTGCTGTTGAACTCCCAAATTTGACAAACCTGCCCACTCATTCATCAAAGGATCTAGACTACTCCAGGCCCATCCCAACCCTCTTAAGGGACATCATGAGTACACTTGTGGAGAGGAGCCAAGATTGTCATACTAGAGCTCCATCTTTCTGGAAGAACTACCAGGAGTACAGAAGATGTGTTCTCTCCATCACTGACAGTAAATAGGAGCACACCAGACAAATTGATACGTTTGTGATGTTTTTCCAGGGGGAGAGGGATATGTAGTTAAGATTGAATTGTAAGCCCATTTTAGACTTAGGGGATCTGACCCATGAAAATAGATTTTATAGGTATATGGGGTAGTTTCCAGCAATTTCTCAATGTATTCCAAATTTAAGCAACATTTGACAATGGTTGATACAAAGATCCAGGCCAAAATTTCTTTGCCAAGCTAGGGCTTTGTCTATGAATGACAGTTACTCTGCCATTAAGTAGAAGATTAACTAAACTATTAGTTTCCTGGAATTAGTGGAATTAATAACTTTTATTTTTTTAGATTATAAGGAAAGTGTTTTTCTCAGGCTCTGGACCTTCTTAAGAGGCAACTTAAGAATTCCTTTGTTGGTAGTTTAATGCAGGGAAAGTGTATACTCTTAAGTTTTGTTTTTCTTTTCTTTTCTAAAATTTTTGTTGTTGTTCAGTTACACTTATCCCCATTTTCCCCCCATTAGGTTTTGTTTTTCTAAAGCTATTCAAACTTTACCCCTCCCAAAGACTCATGGAATGCTGTCTCACACCCTGTTTTTAACAGAACACATTGAACTCTGACCTCTATACCTGGTTATGGCTCTTTATTACCCACACAACTAAGTCCAAACTCCCCCAGTCCTGAATGAAATTTTTTAAGGACCTTGGACCTCTGACTAGCCTAAATGTGTTATTTGTGTGGATATTGAGCCTATTTTAATCCTATATTTAACCAGAACTTCCAGTGGAGAGTCTTTAGTTCCTAGCAAAAATGATTACAGGTGAGCTGTAATCTAAATCAAAAGAAAACTGATAAGAAGGCCAAAAAGCAAAGGGTTGTTGATACAAACTAGAAATTAGCTCAAACTTAAAGAAGGGTTGCATACTATTTCCACAAAACACACTTTCCCATATTCTTGAGTAGTATCTATGGTCACTGATCCCATTTCCCTTTTACTACTATGGGATACATGTAATGGGATGCCCGAGTTATTAAGACTACAAGTATGGGACTAGCATAGGCATATTATTACATTAGGAGCAGAGACTGTTTATGGGCTGTAAGATCCAGTTTAGCTTCAGAGGGATTGGATAGGCTACCTCTCACAACACAGCCGTTTCCTTGACCATGTAAAGCCACCTGTAATGTATGATCCATCATGGCAACTTGTGAAATGAAAATTTAAAATAGCAATTAGTAAATGATTTTTATTGTGTATTTTAGATTTACGAGTTATGAGGAAAACAACTGGAAAAATTTTAACAAAAGAAGACCTGGAGAAGATTGTAGAAATAATACTCACAGAGACAGAAACACTGAGACTTTTTGACCTACCAACAGTCGTGATTTCTGTAGAAGCTGAAGAAGCTGCAAAAGTAATGTGTGTATGGTTCAACTGTCTGCATTACTTCTGTAATTTAAATGTGAAGACAGAGCTTCTTGTTCTTTTTTTCTGTCCTTGGGGATTACTGGATAAATACTCTAGTGTATGTGCCTGGCAAAATTGTATGTTATATATGTGCCTTGTGAGTTATAGTGTTTACTTTGCATGTACTTTTTTCTAGAGGAAGAATCCATAGCTTTACAATATTCTTTTAAAAGTGGGAGAACTACTAAGTTAAATCATAAAAGAAATAAAGGAAGCTTCCTAGTCTCAATATAGGTCTTAAGGATTTTTATACATATATAAATTATTTTCAATTTAAAAAGAAAGGACTAACAATTTTATATTCAGAACTGAAAAAAGAAATCTATGCTATGGGAAAATAATTGACTTTACTATATTAGACTAGATTTTCCATTTCTCTTTATTAATGAATATAAACAGATTACTAGTTTTTGCCGCATGTAGTTTGAACCACTGTCATTAGGTGCACACGCATTAAGGATTGCTGTCTTTGAAGAAGTGACCCCTTTATCACTATGTGATGTCACTCTTTATCTCTGATAATTTTCCTTGCTCTGAAGTCTACTCTGTATTGATATAGTTACTGTAAATTAATTAATGCACTGATTCAGATTATTTACCTTCAAATATAATTTGAATATGGTGTATAGTACTAAAAATCCACTAAAATAATGTTTTGGGCATTATTCTTACCCAAATATAAAATATAGAATTGTCTGCACTATAAAATATAAACACATAAGGAACAACTACTAGGACCAAATGATTTGGTTTACTAGGGATAAAGAAGTCATTTCATAATGATAGGAGGGTATAATAATTCTAAACTTGAATTTTCCTAATAAAATAACCTCCAAATATATGAAGCAAAAATTGGAAACTTGGCAAGTATTCCATTAATGTAAGATATTTAAACATACCTCTCTTATTTATTGATAAGTCAACCAAATAAAAATTAGCATAGATATAGAAAATTTGAACCAAAAAAGTGATTTAATGGTTTTACATAGAACTTTACATTCCACAGTTAGAGAGCACACACTCTTTTCAGGCACCCATGGAACATTTGTAAAAATCACCCATGTACAAAGCCATGAAATAGTTTAAAAAATTTCAAAGAAGTGATATTATACAAAATAAATTCTCTAACCACAGTGGAATGAAGATAAAAATCAGTAACATAAATCTTAACTAAATGATAGACACATTGACATACACACATTTGGAAGTTAACAAGTACACTTTCTAAATTCTTCATGAATCAAAAGACAAGTCATTGAAGAAATTTAAGAAATACTCAGAACTAAACAATTATGAAAATAATACTTATCGGATGATACAAAATTGAGTAATACTTTGAGGGAAATTTGTAGCTTAAAGTGTTTATGTCAAAGTTCATAAAATCTGTGTGGAGATAGTGCTAGCATATTGTTGGTGGGCACTGAAAGTAGTAGTGGGGCTGAGAGGTGCAGCATGAAGAATTCCTTTGTTGGTAGTTTAATGCAGTCTCTTCCTAAGGAGTTTTATGGTCTCTCACTTTTGGTGCAATCCATACTAGGAAGGTAATTTTAAGAAAATATATAATAAAAAGAGATGGTATGTGTGGTAATAATTAATTTTTATTAATTAGTTGAATATCTTTTCTTTTTTATAGCCAGAGGAACAAGAATTATGAGAACCTTTGTAGAAATAGATTAGGCAATGATTTATATGTTGAAAGAATGATGCAGACTATTAACGGAGCACCAAAGAATAAAGATGTCCAATGTGACAGAATTATTAAGGAAGACAAAGGTAATTTGTGTTTTATTCTGCTCGATAAACTATCATGTTTTAATATGCATTCTTGCAGGCTGTCAATTAACAAGTATGTTAATCATGTTTAATATGTTAAACATGATTAACATATTAAACAATGTTAAAATATATAAGGTAAAAATAGAAATAATTTGTCCAAATCACAACAGTAACTGGGTACTGTGATATACAACTTTCAGAATTTGACCAATAAGTTAACAAGTAATAAATATAGATATAGAAGATTTGAATAACACAATTATCAGTGATTTTTATATAAACTATATCATATAACTTTGTACTTTTCAAATGTTTATTAAACTTTATAGAAACTAATTACTTCTGTTACAAAAAATAGCAACTACAACTATGGCAATACCATTTAACACTTAAACACCACATACATATGTGTTATATACTCTTCAGTGAATGGTATATATTTCACAATAAAAATATTATTAAAATAATAAAAGACAGTTTACACTAAGGAATTTGAATACAGATCAAGTAAATGTTAAGGTTTTACAGATGTCTTCCTTCACTGATTTTGGATGAAAGTGAAAGAGATTTAGAAGTCAGAGATGGAAATCAAAATATTATCTATATTACTGATAGAGTTAATTGAAAAATATAGCTTTAAATCTGAAGCTAAGTGGACTTGCTTCAAGGATCAAACAATAGATAACAAGTAAGTCTGAGGGCCTATTTTGAGTCAGGGTCAAAGAGCTGTAAAACTTTAAGGAACAAACTTACTTCTTCCCTGGACCCTTATCATTCAACTGAGAACATTCTAAATAAAGCAGGTTTCACGGGATTTTACATATTCTTTCTTAGGCCTGATCACCCAGGGAACCTGTCCTTTCCAGCACAGAGCTGCACCGCCCTCTGTCATTGTTTCAGGCTTAGGTGGAGCAAGGAAACTAAGGCAACCATGATATAGATTTTCTCCCAGATGATGAGGACTCAGGCTATGTCAAAGCCGAGGGATGAGGGTCCATTACCCCCTTTTGCTGTAGCCCCCAAAGTCCTTCCTTGGGGGCCTCCCATGTAATCGTGCCTGTCTTAGATCGTTCCCCTCTTGGGGAATCTTACCCATCATTGGCTAACCAACCAAGCATTGGGGGCCAGGCAGGGTGAAGTAAAAGGAGCAGAAGTGGTGCTCCTGCCAGGGAGATAAGCTTTTGTCTCCTTGCTGGCTTACTGTCCAAGGTCATTCCCTCAGCCTTAGCCTTGGTGGGGGTTACAGCTTCTGATACCAGGCAGGGCAGTTCCCAACACCTTCTATGCTCTTCAATAGAATTAGTCATTTCCCTTTCTTTGGTAATAAGTAAATGAGAGACATAGGCCAGAAGGTTAATTTGGCTGAAGTTTCTTCTATACATGTTCATAAAAAGTGAGGAAAAATTTTCCCACCTAACAATATATATGTAGTAATTTATGATAAAAGTGGCATTATAGATAAATAGATAATATAATAAGTGTATTGGTGTTTCTGGCTAAGTTTTGAAAATATAGTTAAATCTTATAACTTTGTAGGTTTCATAAAACCACTTTGTCTTCTAAATATATTATACTACAATAAATAGTTTTAAATAAAATTTTGTGTGATATGATCTTGTTTTATTAAAATATGTACATATGTGATGACATACAAATACATTTGTATGTGAATCTGGAAGGACCAATACCAGAATGTCAGCAGTTATTGTCTCTGGGTGATAGACATACAAGTCATATTTACCTTCCTTTTTTTTTTTTTTTCAGTGACCATATCGTTTTACTCAGCTAAAAAGTAAAATTATTTTTCTGTAAATGTGATATAGCCAATTGCTATTCTTTTACAGTCTGAATTAAACTAAGAAGAAACAATGTTTTTATTGTTGTAAAAACTATTTAGATATATCTGAGACTCAAAAGTGCTTAAAACACAGGTATAGATGGGAATATTTATTCTGATACTAGTTAACATAGCTCTCTTTAATAGTTTCTAACAGTATAAAATTGGAAGTTTATAATCATTCATCATTGTTCCATCTTGTAGATGATATTATGGTAGGTGGTTTGAAATTTTTCTATTTCTTAGATTAATTTACTCAAATGAACAAATGTAAAATTACCAAAAGTAAAATTACCAGTGTTATTATCTTCAAGGAAACGATTGTAAATCACTCTAATTTTAAATATCTTTTTATAACATGCATATTTTTTATGTAACAATTATTTTCTTAGTGGCTATGTAACAATATATGTCTACATGCACAATTTAATAAACTTTCAGTTAAAGGAAGAAAAAAAGGTTAGGTAATTCAATATTCAAAGACAACTTCTTTCTATGGTCTTCTACTGTACAAACATGGAAATTATATCCTTTTCAATTCAGCAAATATATGGAGTGTTTATTCTGTGTATGATTTTGCTAGACAATATTAAAATAAGTTCAAAAGATAGAAATGTTGTTACAAAATGTGAGTTAACACTCCTATTAATTGAAAACATTGTTAAACATCAGAGATCCTTCATTTTACATTATGAAAATAAAGCTTCTAACAATGAAGTAGTTGCATATATTAGAGCCAGATCCTGTTTTTATTTTCAGGGGAAAATTCTTTATTAAATCACTATACATTAATTGGAAGTTTAGTAAGTTTAGCATGTGAGAATATATTGTTATATGGTCACTGATAGAATAATTGCTACATAAGCCTTTCATTTTTATATTAGCAATGAAGGGTTGAGAGCATTTCTTTTAGAGGCATTGTAATATTTGCTCATTTGAATAAATAAGATAAACAAAAAATTTTAAATAGAAGTTAAAAGCCATACTACTTTCCCAGTTTTTTGAGATCAGAGTCTGTCATTTTCCCAATATGTACAATCTTTTCACGTAAGTATATAGGATATTTTTTTTTATAAAATGGAATTGGATAATTATAAATAAAAAGTTCTGTACAATATAATATGTTGTTATATGTTAACCATAGTAAAGACACTTTAAAATCTTGTTATAACATGATTGCCTGGACCCATGTCAATGCAGTCCATACCAACTGACAGCCTCATGAGGTCATGCTGCACCAGGTTGGGGTAAGGGAGGAGGTGTGGGTGTCAGAGAGGATGGAGAGGGTAATTTGGAGCTATCACTAAGACACTAAAGTATTTGTAGCTGCTAAAAGTGTGAAGGCTAAGGATCTCTTAAGGTGTCTTAATAATTTATTTCTTTTTTATTTTTATCTACTTCCTGCCATTGTGGTTAAACAGTAGTACTTTTTTCTAGACAGTAAATATTTTTTTTAGATTTTATTTATTTATTTTTAGAGAGGAAAGGGAGGGAGAAAGAGAGAGAGAGAGAAACATCAATGTGCAGTTGCTGGGGGCCGTGGCCTGCAACCCAGGCATGTGCCCTGACTGGGAATTGAACCTGCGATGCTCTGGTTCACAGCCTGCACTCAATCCACTGAGCTACGCCAGCCAGGGCAGATTTTGCTATGACAACTTATAAGCTACAAATTAGAATTTGGTTTATAGTAATTTTTACCTTTCTGTCTCTTAGGCATAATGTCTACTGCTTGGGATTTGTATGATTCTTATAATGCTTTGGAGCTTTCATCTGTACCAGTAAGATACTCTACAGTTGATTTAAGTACTAAAGCAAGCGCACCTTCTAAAGATCAAGACCAAAGAGGACCAGGAAGTACTACAGAAAAAAGTAAGTGTTCAGTTTTTTGAATGATGTTTTTGCATGGCATTTTCTTTTTTTTTTTCCCCCCTTGGTGCCACTGTTACAGATGTTTCCCATTGCCCCCTGCTCCTACTTAGTTGTCTGTGTCCATAGGCTACACATATATTCATATACATTCTTTGGCTAATCTCTTCCAGTCCCTCCCACTCCCTCCCCTCCAAGGGGAGTCAGTTATCCCCATATCAGATGTCATGGTGAATATGTTCTCTCCTATGATGGGTTCCTTTTTCATTTTGTTGATGGTTTATTTTGCTGTGAAGAAGCTTTTTAGTCATGAAACCATAAAAATCCTAGAAGAAAACATAGGCAGTAAAATCTCAGACATCTTGCGTAGCAATTTTTTTGCCGATATATCCCCTAGGGGAAGAGAGGCAAAGGAAAAATGACATTTTCAATAAATTCTTTTTTTAAGCAGTTGCAATATTTTCTTTCTGGTGGACAATGAAAAGTATTTTTGTGTCTCTATTCTTGAGGGATAATGATCTATATCTTTTTTTGTGCCTTCTTTGTCTGGTTTTTGGAAAACAGACTATGATTTCTCTTTTTAAAAATGTTTAAAAATGTTAACTTTACTGTCTAGGATATAGACTATCATGGTATATGTTCCCAGTACACTTGCAAAGAATATGTATTTGACTTTCATTGGATGTCAATATGTTTTGGTTGGTGTTGTTGAGTTCTTTTGTATCCTTGCTGATTTTCTGTCTCGTTATTCTATCAAATCTTGGATTTGTCTTTTTCTTCTTTCAGTTCTATCCATTTTTGCTTTACATAGTTTACAGCCTTATTGTTTTACTGCATAAACATTTAGGATTACTATGTCTTCTTGGTGCAATTATTACATAAAGCTGCTGTATGACCCTGGTAATTTTTTTTTTACTCTGAAGCCAGATTTATCTGATTTTTATGTAGCCACTTATGTTTACCTTTCATTGCTTACCTGATACATGTTTTTTTTTCACTATTTTACTTTAAACTTACATATATTGTATATTTCAAATAGGTTTCTTATGGACATTACATATTTGGGTCATGATTTTAATCTATGTCAATTTCTCATTTTAATTGGTATATTTAGACCATTTGCATTTAATGTAACTATAGATACAGTAAGGCTCAAGTCTGCCAATATTTGTTTTCTATTTGTTCTGTCTGGTTTTGTTTCTCTCTTTTTCCCCATCATTCATGTTGGTAATTCAAACATTTTATTTTACAATTCCACTTTATTTATTTATAATGTTTTTTAGTTTTGTCTAGCTTTTTTAGTGTTGCTTTATATATGGTATTATACATACATAGCATCATAATCCACTGGTTTTGAGATTTTGCTCATTTAAGTATAGAAATCTTATACTGCCTTTGTATTCTTTTACTCTTCCCTATTTATGTTTCCTCTAAATATCTAGTAGAAATATTTTTACATTTTTTAATAATATTTTTATATAGAACTACATCAGGCAGTAGTTGACAGTATCAACCATCAAACATAGTTAAGAAACCTCAAGAGAAGGAGAGTGTATTGTATTTATCCACATTTACTTACTGTTCTGTTTTCCCTTTGATGTTTCAGTATTCCTTCTTTTATCATTTCCTTTCTGTTCATAGAACTTCCTTTAGCCATTCTTAGGGAAGATCTACTGGCAGCAAATTCTCTTAGTATTCCTTTATCTGGTAATACTTTAACTTTCCCTTTCATCTCATAGAATACTTTCAGAGGGTATAAAAGTCTGGGTTGAACAATTCTTTTCTTTCAACAATCAAATAATCTGTGTTACTTCTTTCTGGCTTCCATGAATTCTGGTGAGAAATATGCTGTTATTCAGTGCATTTCCCTGTTATATAAATTGTCATTTCTTTCTCACTGCTTCCTTGATTTTTTTTGTTTTTACTTTTCAGAACTTTGAATATAATGTATCTTAGTGTGATTTCTTTGTATTTATCCTCTTTTCAGTTTACTTAGTTTCTTGAATCTGTATGCCATTCTTCTTTGCCAAATTTTGGAAATTTTCAGCTATTATTTCTTCACATACTTTTCAGTCCCTTCCTCTTTCTTCTCTCCTTCTGGCATGCCAGTGATCGGAATGTTATTTTGTTTGTTTGTTTCTCTGAGGTTCTATTTTTTTTTCAGACTCTTTTTCTTTCTGTTTTTCAGATAGGTAATTTCTCTTGTTTTCTTCTTAAGCTCACTGACTCTATTCTGCTGTCAAACCACCTGCTTAATTTTAAAATTTTAGTCATTGTCTTTTTCAGTTCTATAATTTTCATTTGGTTCCTTTGTTGATTTACTAAGACTTTTCATTTCTTTTATGATATTTTCTGTTACTTCATTTGTTTCAAGTGTGCTCATAAATATTTGTTAAAACATTTTTATGATGGCTGCTTTAAACTGTCAGATAATTTAAACATCTGTCATCTTAATATTGCTGTCTATTGATTGTCCTTTTTTTTAAATTTAAGCTGAGATTTCCTTGGTTCTTGGTATGATGAATGATGTTTAATTGCAACCTGGAAATTTTGGGGCATTATGTTATGAAAGTCAGGATCTTCTTGAAACTTTTCCTTCACAGGCTTTATTTGACACTATTTTGAGAAGGGAAAGAGGAGTTCACTGCTTCATTACTGTCAGGCGAGGTAGAAGTCCATGTTTTCTACTTGGCCTCCAATGACATTAAGGGATGGGGTCTTCCCATTACTGCTGGGTGGAAGTGGGTGGGGATCTCTGGCTTCCATTGACAGCTCTATGATTGGGAGGGATAGAGAGTCTCATTACTGTTCCACAAGAGGCCTCAGTTGACACCACAGAGTGGGAATTGGCCTTATTACTGTTGAGCAGTGATGTAAGTTCTTATTTACCAGACTAACTCTGACTATTCTTGTTAGGAGGAGGGTCACCTTGTTACTTCCAGGTGGGTGTGAAATTCCATGTTTCCCAATTGGTCATTATGTTTGATAGGCATGAAGGTCCTACTTCCCCACTGAGACTTCCCTCACATGATAGCCACTGTGAGGCTGGGAGTTTGGGATACCTTGTTGTAGCCTAGTGCAGGTGGAAGTCCAGGATCCTCACTTGGCCTTTATGGGATGGGTATTTTTTCCTGTGGTGTTTGTCTGAAGTAGAGTGGTTATACATAAAAGTTTTCTTTCTTGCAAGGTTGCCTTTTTCCCGGTCCTTTGGCTAGAAAGAGGAGGCTTCTTTTTAGACTTTTCTTTGTCTGCATCTATTTGTGTTTCTACATTGCTGTCTTTTTTAGCTCCGTGTTTGGAATATATGTGGCAATAAGAAAACCCAGAGAATTCACAACTGTCATTCCTTGGGCCCTGAGAACTGTAGTTGCTTTGTCTTCTTCCAAAGACTTTTAAAGCTTTCTTATGTTGTGTGTGTGTGTGTGTGTGTGTGTGTGTGTGTGTGTCTTTCTTATGTCAGTCATGTATACATATATTACAGGGTTTTTAGTTGTGTTTAGGAGGAGAAACAGGCAAAAATGTGTGTATGCCATCTTCATGGATGCAGGACTGCCCTTTATTTGGTTTTTAAAATAAGAGCATGCTAAGTCATGTGATATACATCCCCATTCCTGGAACTTGTAAATATATTACCTCACATGGCAAAAAAGACTTTCCAGATATAATTGAATAAAGATCTTCAAAGGAGGAGATTATCTTGCATTATCTGCAGGCCTATCTAATCACATGTGTACTTAAATGTGGAGGACCTGTCCCAGCTGTGACCAGAGAGAGGTAATCCTGCTGTCTTTGAAGATGGGGCAAGGGTGTGGGTAGCCTAGAAGCTGGAGAAGACAAGGAAATGAATTCTCTTCTAGAGCCTCTGGAAAGGAACAGAACCCTATTGACTTCTTGGTTTTAACCTAGTGAGACCTGCATCCAGACCGCTAACCTACAGTACTCTAAGTAAATTTGCATGTTTTTAATCCACTCTTTTAGATAATTTGTTATAGCATCAATAAAAAATTAATACAGTTGTATAATATTCCTATAAAGCAATAATCAGATCAGACCTTCATCTGAAGACTCATTATCTTATTTTAATTTGAATGAAAATGTATAGAGATTAAAATTGTCTTTTGAAAGACAGTGCATTTTTGAGTGGTTGGTAATTTCAAAATGAGATGATAAATGTATATCTTGCATGTACTTGGTTTATAAAAGACATTCAATAAGTACCTATCAAAGTTGTTGAGAACTAGAAGAAAAAAATAGTAATGACAAAATGTCATTTTTTAAATATTCAGAATGCATGAATTATCTAATATTATTTGTATTATTTTATCATTATTATGTTTGTATTTTGTAGATAGTGAAGCTAGTTCTATAATGGAAATAGAAAATGTAATTCTGGCTAAAATGCATGATGATCAAGAAGACCACTCAGATGCAATATTAAAATCTGAAAAGTTTCAGCAGGACTTATTTTTCATGGAACGAGTTCTCATGGAAAATATATTTCAGCCCAAACTTGCAGCTTATCGGCAGCTTCCTATTTTGAAAGGTATTTAAAGAAATAATCACATTTAAACAAACTCAATTAATTTTAAAAATTAAATGATATTATTATTTCTAAATGTAATCAACTGGGCTATCAATTATGAGAATATATGTTTATGTAACTTTCAGCACTGTACATGTCACAGTAGAGTCCAGACTAGAGAGCCCACAACAAGTCATAGTCCCTTAGATTCAAAACTTCACAAGCATCGCTGCCTCCCTCATCCCTGCATTAAGTTATTCTCTCATATCCAACCTTCCTTTTCAATTGCCACTGATACTTCCCAGGTTCTGGTTTCATTACCTCTCCTTAATTTTATTGCAGGATCATTCTTCTTGTTCTCATTGCTACAAATCTCATCTCATGTGTCCTCAGAATATTTTGAAGGATTTTAGAGATTATGTAAAGCAACTTCCCAATATTTAAGTGATGAAAATAAAGGCCATAGAAACTTTCTAAGGTTATATAATCTATTGCAAAGCTTTGAGAAGGGATCCCTTTGGCAGTATAGTGTCTGCCACAAAAATGTATACTGTTAATATTTCTCCCATAGGGACTAGAGCCTTTTACTAGAATTTCAGGGATTACGAGACGCTGGCTCTGAATTGACACTAACTCCCGAAGACACAAAACATCGCTGTGGTCCATGAATCAGAGTGTAAAGACATACAGAGGTCAGGTGATCAGTGGAGCTTCAGCTCAGGCCCATCTCACAGTGGGGTCCATTGGGTCATTGATCCCATCCTGTGGTTATCTGCCCTGTTCCAGAATGTGTACTTGGAAGAGAAATTTTCAACCAGTGGCAAAATCCCCACATATGATTCTTGACCTGTAGAGTGAGGGTTATTACGGTAGGAAATGGCTAAGTGAAAGCCACTAGAGTTGCCTCTACCTACGAAAATAGTAAACCAGAGCAATACCACACTTCTGGAGGGATTTTGGCGTTTGGATTAACGCCACCATCAAGGACATGAAAGATTTAGGAGTATTGATTCCTACCACATCTCCCATTGGACTCCTCCTCCAGGCTTGTGTAGAAAACACATGGATCTTGGAGAATAACAGTGGGGTTATTGCAAATTTAGTGAGATGGTGACTCTAATTGCAGCTGCTATTCCAGATGAGGTTTCCTTGCCTAAGCAAATTAACATTCCTTAGTACCTGGTGTGTAGTTACTTATACAATGAATGCTTTTTTTCCCAATGCATGTTGGTAAAAACCACCAGAAATATTTGCTTTTGGCTTGCCAGGCCAGCAATGCACCTTTACTGTCTTAAAAAGGAGTATATCAATTCTTCAGCTTTCTGTCATGATTTAGTCTGCAGGGAACTTTTCCTTCAACAAGACATCACACTGGTCCATGATACTGATGGCATCATGTTGACTGGACCTAGTGAATAAGAACTAGACTTACTGGTAAGACATTTGCATGTCTGTGTGAGAAATAAATCTTACACAATTCCAGGGGCCTTTCACCTCAGTTGAACTGCCAGTGCTGTGGAATGTGTCGAGAGATACTTTCATCCAGCTCCTCTTACAATCAAAAAAGAGACATGATACCTAATGGACCTCTTTGTATTTTGGAGGCAACCTATTCCCCCTTTGAATGTGCTGCTCTGGCCCATTGGTTGAGTGTCCTGAAAAGCTGCTAGCTTTGAGGGGACCCCAGAACAACAGAAGATTCTGCAACAGGCCAGGCAGCAATTCATGGTTCCCTGTCACTATATGATCCAGCAGACCCAGTGGTGCTTGTAGTGTCAGTGGTAGATGGAGATGCTGTTTGGAGTCTTTGGCAGGCTCCCACAGGTAGAGAAGACAGTAATCTTTTTATTTGATCTAATTTTAGAACCAGAACCTGAAGAGCTTGAAGACTTTTCAGAAAGTGAAAAAATTGAAGAGATAGAAGAAGATTTTAAGAAGGAAGAAGAAGAAATAGAAATAAATGAAGAACAATCAATAATACCAGCCAATTTGGAACGACTCTGGTCCTTTTCCTGTGACTTAACCAAAGGCCTTAATGTGAGCAGCCTTGCCTGGAATAAAACAAATCCAGTAAGTTATTGAATATTTTAATAATTTAATGTCTAGCATTTAAGGGCCATTGTCAAGCCCTTGAACCTCTAGTTTTAGAATGCCTCTAAAGCAAGTTTATATTTCACAGGGGGGGAGGGAAATGCAAATAGTTACAAAAAATGTTTTTCTTCTTTAATATAAAAACATTACCATTATTGTTTTAGGAGATGTACTCGGGACATGACATTCTCTGAACCCATATCAGATATTGAGAAATGAACTAGAACATAGTATATCATTGATTTATTTTAGCATTTACCAAACTCATGTATCCCAATTTGTATTCTCCTTAAATTAATTGTATTCAGAGGCATATACTTCATCCGGTAACAGTGAAAATGTGCAAACTAATTTTGAGATTCCTTAAAATGCTATCACCATTAATAATAGCAGGTACTTAAATAGTACTTACTATGTACCAAGTATATTCTAAGCATTTTACTTGTATTCACACAAAAACTCTGCAAGTTAGGTATTAATTTCCCCATTATGTTGATGAGAAAATTGAAGCACAGAAAGGATAAACAACTTGCCTAAAGTTATGCAACGTAAGTAAAACAGTCAATGTTCAAACCCACACGTCTGCCTCCGGGTCTCTTGCCCTTAACTACTGTACTGCTGAAAATCAACTTTAGACAAATTAGATGAATCATCAAGCTGGGGAGTGGTATGTTTGCTTGTAAAAAAGAGGTGATTATAGAGTACTGAGACTTGTTTTCTCCTGGGGAATATAAACTGCTTCTGAAGACATGATTTTCAACTAGCTATTCCCAAATTCTTTTATGTAATAGCAATACCTTTGGAATAAATATTTAGTGTATTTTAAAGTGATCAGAACTAACTTATATGTTTAAATTGTACTATGTATAAGAATTAGCCTTATTATTTTATATTTGCATCTTTTAAAATACTATGTGAAAATATGATAGTTGTTATGGTTATTAAAAATAGAATGTCTATAATCATTTTTGTTAAAACCTAAATAGCATATAATTTAAATTATGTATATTACTTTTAATGAAATAAGATACTTTTAGTGTGGATTTATGTTTATAAAACTATACTTGATGGGGGGAATGGGGACAACTGTGACTGAATAACAACAAAAAAAGAAACTATACTTGAGAACATCTTGTAGATCATTTATATGCATCTTTATACATTTGCAATATAAGTATGTGATACTCTCTTATATTAAATATATTTTTCTGGTTTTTAGGACCTTTTGGCTGTTGGCTATGGTCATTTTGGATTTAAAGAACAAAAAAAAGGATTGGCTTGCTGCTGGTCAATAAAGAATCCCATGGTAACTCAAACAGGAATAAGACCCAGTTGTATTTAATTAAATGCTGATACAATTATCATAAAATAGATAGTTGTATATGATAATTAAACAAAGTCAAGACAATTTTTCAAGCAAGACTTTTTTGGTTTAAATACGTAACAATTAAAATTTCTTCTTGTTTATATAAGATTACTTCATTTATAAATTCACTTCTATATATTTATAAATTCATTTAGTAAATATTTTTTGAGCATCTACTGTATGCTGTTAGATCTGATGATCCAAAGTTGGACCATTATTTTTTTAATCACTGCTAACAACAAAGAGTGAATTTATAAATGAAAATCCTTTGAAAATTATGTTCCATTTAATACTGGATTGTTTCTTAATATATGAGTAACTCCTTATCACCTTGTAAAATAGATTACTGCTATTTTCAACTCAGAACAGAAATGTAAGGAAGAAAGCTTAGAAAAGGATCAGAAGAGCATATAAAAATAGAGTTTTTATAAATATTCCAAGTCTGTTAGGAAGATGGGTTTCTATAGCACAAAAGAAAGGCAGAAGCAATTTTAAACATGTGGGAGGATCACTATAAGATTCATCATCAGTTGGTTCTCTTCTTTTCCATGTTAAAGGGTGTTAGAAACAAGAAAGCTTTTAGATCAGACATTAAAACAAAACAGTGAAACTTTGGACAGGGTTGAAGAGAGTACCTTAAAGAGTTTTGGAGCCTCTTCCATTACTTAGAAATTATTAGATAATCCAAATGTCTGAAACAGATACTCAAAGATGGGAATATATGCTAGATAATCTCTTTGGAGTTCATTATTTGTTTCTTTAAGAAGGTAGACCTGTGATGATCATACAAATCCCATTGAAAGATTGCCAAAATATGGTAAGTATTATAAAAGCCCATCCTGTAATTCTTAAAATTAGTGAGCTCTGGGAATTCATCAAAGGAGAGGAAAGGAGGTTTTCACCTCTGTACTGGAGGTTAGGAAGAGAAGAGTAACCAAATGTAGACTAACTCTTACATCCCCACTGCCACCAGGCTGTACTTCAGCCATCATCACGTCCCACCTACCGTGGCCTACCAAACCAAGTTTTAAATGTAATGTACTACTTTTTTTATCTAGTGGCCAGAACGTATTTATCAGAGTCCATATGGAGTTACTGCTGTGGATTTTTCAGTTGGAGCACCTAATCTTCTAGCAGTTGGCTATCACAATGGCACCGTTGCAATTTACAATGTGCAGAGCAACAGCAGTGTTCCTGTCCTGGATAGTAGGTGAGAATGCAGGGGTTAGATAAATGTGTAATATGTACTTACTTAGGGAAAAGGGGAAAATTACTCTAATGGTTTTGAGTGAATGTATATATTGTTATCGAGAGTGATGCCATTATTTTTCTAACATTTAATAATTCCTCATACTGTCTCTCCAGCTGCATGCCTTGTCCTAACATCTCCTTTATCTGTTTCTCTGTCCACCTCACCAACAGACTTCCTTTGGCTTGACAGTTTATTCTTACTTTTTCTTTAAATATTTTTTCTCAGCTTTATTGAGGTATAAGTAGAAAAATTTCATATATTTATGTTGCACAATGTGATTTTTAAAGGTAGACAATGTGATGATTGAATATATGTATACATTGTGAAGTCATGACCACAATCAAATTAATTAACACATCCACCACCTCACATAGTCACTTCGTGCGTGTGTGTGGTGAGAACACTTATGGTCCACTCTCTGTGCAAACTTCAAGTAAATGGTACAGTATCATTAAGTATAATCACCATGCTGTCCATTAGATCTCCAGCACTTACTCATCTTATAACTGAAAGTTTGTACTCTTGACTCCTGCAGTGTCACCTATTGAAGGAAACATACCCATTTCTTTCCTTTGTGCATCCTATATACACCTTTATCACAGCACATGTATCACAGCACATGCTGTACAAAAAATCATTTACATATATATCATCTTCTGGAGGGGGCTGTAAGCCCTTTGAGGGCAAGGATTAAGTCTTACTTTTTGCATGCTCAGTACATTTGTCACATGATGTTAGAAAGGTAACAGAATGACAGTAAGTGTTTAAGGATGAAGGAGTGAAATAAATGTAAACACACAATGCAATATACAGATGATGTATTATAGAATTGTACATTTGAAACATATATAATTTTATTAACCAATGTCACCTCCATAAATTTAATATTTAAAAAAGAGATATAGAATTTTTAAAAGAAAAAAAATGAGTCATACTGAGAAAATAAAAAAGTTAAAGGGGAAAGGTACTGAATATGTTATGTTTTTATAATAAACTAAATATCAATGGGTCAATAAAGAGAGAGAATATTAATGTTAGCGTTTGAGTAAACTTGGCTGAAACTCAATGGAAATAAGCATTAAAGAAGGGGTTCCTAAACTTAACTTTGAAGTTATTTGCATAGTTTTGTAAGTGCTGGCCTCTCTGCTTATTTCCAGAAAGAGCATCCAAAAGTTTTACCAAATAATCAGAGATATCTATGATTTTAAAAAGATTCAGAATTATTATTTTGGAGATTTTGCATAAAAATAATTAAGGGATTCACTAGTAAGAACAGAGCGACCCATTAATCTGAAAGAAAAACAGTTAATAATCTGACAAATGATTTTAAAATTCACTGAGAAGTGAATAAAATTAAAACAACTTATCCATTGAAGCTATGAAAAACATAAAGATCCCTATATATATATTCAGAATGTCTAAAATAAACTAAATTTAGACAACCAGGAAAAAATAAAAGGAATAGAGTAAATGAAATAGGTTTTGAGAAGAAATAACTTGCTTTTGTATTTGTTATGACAGCCAATATAATTAAAGGCAGTAAAAAAAGTTTTTTTAAGAAATGAGAAAAACAACAGTGAATATTAAGTGTCAAAGTTATTATTTTTTCTGTTTTTCAAAATATTTAAAGTAAAAGTCTAGTTTTGAACAATGAAGGCATCATTCTATGAGTAGGTCATGGTGTCCTCCAGAGCTATCCTTATCACTTGTACTGCAAGTTTTTTTAAAAAATATTAAAAATGATCCTATATTTAGCACTTTTCCCTGTTTCAGTGAGTCCCCTCAGAAACACCTGGGGCCTGTGTGGCAGCTACAGTGGATAGAACAGGACCGAGGGACGACAGGTGACGACAAGAGAGAAATACTGGTTTCTATATCCGCAGACGGGAGAATCTCCAAGTGGGTTATACGGAAAGGACTGTACTGTCATGGTAAAAAGTACATTAAAGATGTATATATTTCCAGTGTTCTTTCTCTTGTTATGTGCTGAATTAAAAATTCCTAGTAAACCACGTGTAAGAAGTGGCAAATTTTGGTTTTGCTAAATAAGAAAAGAAAAGAAAACTGGGCTTGGTCATTATTTTTCTAAGCATCTAATTCTTGTATTTGCTAATTTTAATCAAATCATATGCAAAACATGGCAGAAATCATTATTTGCAGATAAGCTATTTATCTACAACCATGTGGTAAATAAGATACATATTTTTTTTCTTTTACCCTTCTAAAATAATTTTAATAATCAAAGTGGTTTGGGGACGATTTAGAATTTCAGTTGAAACTAGTAACACTCTCAAACACTGTTATATTTGGATACTGACTTTTCCAAGGCATAAAGCCTTTTCCCCTATTCTCTCCCTGTCTTTTTTCCTTTCTTTTTTCTCTGCCCTACATCATTTTAAAAACTAGTTCAGAACCCTTGACAGTTGTCTCTATAATTGCCTGGAACTGTGGCACAGATGTAGCAGAAACAACATATATGTGTGACGTCACACGGCAGTTGATTTTCTTTCCCTGGTGTGTACATGGTCCACTCACTATCCTAGATTCTTCTAACTGCTGAAACATCCTGGTACCAGGAAAAACACATAAAAACCTTCTATTTTCAGAGCCATGACAAAACAGACCTAATGGCAAAATCACACTGTTTTCCCATGAAGAAAATAAAAACCTGTACACCTCCACAATTTGAAAACCTTGGGGAGCCTAAGAAATTTAATATTTTTTTTTCTTTAAATAAAGATTTGATGCGGTTGAAGCGAACTACTTTTGGCAGCAACAAAAGAGGAGGGGAAAAGGAAAAGAAAGGTGAAGCTTTGATATCGCGACAGGCTCCTGGAATGTGTTTTGCTTTTCATCCCAAGGTAAATTATTTCCATCTATTATTTGCTATTGCATATAACAACCTCTAATAATTCAAGTGTATTAAGATATAAAGCAAGACAAAATGTTAGCATGTTACAATGATTAACACTGTACCTTGTAAATAAAAAAATAACAAACATAGCTGCCAGCTGAAGGGAAAATGGCACATTCCAATTGACATTACCACGTCTTTATCTACTTTCCAGAGGAAAAGTCTGTATTTCTAGGAACTGTGGCAGGATCCTCTTCACAACTGAATGTTTATCTTGAATGCCTCTCCTTGCCCTTGTGTGTCTGCTGCTCTGTCATGCTGACAAGAACCAAATGTACTATATAGTCCTCTGTATCCTCAGTGTGGGTGGTGACATATTTCTGGGGATCAGGAAGGCCACTTAAGTTCATGCTTATTAAGACAAGAATCAAATCAAAGCATAGTTCATGAAGTTCTACTTATTCAAGTTACTTTTATCTGAAAATTCTTTGGAGTCAAAAAATCCAGCCTTTATTACACACTTCTAAGAAAACATAGCCTTATGTTTTCTGATAATTATGCTGACCAACACTTGAGCTCCTGTTCTGTTCTATCCTATCATCCAAGTGGTATTTAAGTCTTACTGTGCCACTCTTTCTACTCCCAGCATACTACTTGTTAATGAACCTCAGGAATTTATTATATTTCACTTTTCTAACACTGCTGTCATATTCTAACTGCCTTCAGTTTTAAATTCCTGTAATCTACTCTTCATCTCAACTCTTGAACAGTTTTCAATGTGGGCAGGGCAGTGAGTATGTTCCCACCACAGGACATTTCACAATGTCTTAACATATATTTAGTTGTTGCAGCTTTAGGAGGTGAGCATGGGGAGGAATGCTATTGACATCTAATGAGCAGAGTCCAGGGGTGCTGCTAAACATCCTGTAATGCATAATACAAGCACCACTGTCGTCTCCCCATCCCCAAACATAGAATTAGCTGGCTTAATAGATCTGGGCTGAGAAACCCTAGTCAAGCATACTAGACACGTCCTTGGTGGAAGGAATTCAAGATGATCATATAGTCTGTAAAGAGAGTTTTACTTCTTCCTGTATAATTTGGTTACCTTTTCTTTCTTTTTATTGCCTGATTTCACTCCACACAAGGAAGAATGGAAGTGGTAAAAACAGACATCTCTGTCTTGTTCTTGATCTTAGGGAGAAAACGAGTCTTTTACTATTAAGTGTGATTATGTATGATATGAGCTGAAAAGACTTTTCAGGAGTTCCCTTTATATTACTATTTGTTGAGAGTTATTTTTTGTCAGGAATGGGTGGCATGTTTACATTAAGTGCTTTTTCTGCATCTATTGATATGATTATATAGTTTCTTTTAAAGTTTGTTAATATGGTAAATTACATTGGTTGATTTTTATTTATTTATTTAAATTTTTAAATTGAACGCCAACTTATTTTTTTTAAGATTTTATTTATTCATTTCTAGAGAGGTGGGGAGGGAAGGAGAAAAGAAACCTCAGTCTGTGAGAGAAACATGGATCGGTTCCCTCTCACATGCCTCTAACCAGGAATCTGGCCCACAGCCTGGGCATGTGCCCTGACTGGAAATCGAACTGGTGACCCTTCAATTCACAGGCCACTGCTCAATCCAGCTAGGGCTAAAAGCCAATTTAAAAGACTTCAGTGCCTAAACAGAAAGTTTCCAGGAACATAGGTAACAGTCGTGTTTCTAGCTCCTTCCGGCCATGAAGTCCTGTGAGTACCCCAGCAGCATCAGTCACAAAACCCTAAGACTGGAATATACTTGAGCAATAAGCACTTTCATTTGACTGCCTCTGGGAAATCTCAGGAACTCTGCACAAGGACAAAGGACAGACATGCACACAGGCCAGTTGGTTCCTACAGTCCCCATACTCCTACAACAGCAACCTCACTTTCCATAGTGCCCCTGGACCTCTGTTGAAGGGGGGCCACTCTCACTCTCTTCCAGTTGACACACTGTTCATAAAGAATCCCTGCCACCCACCGGCCACAGGAAGTCCTGGGGCAATGAGTGGGAAACAGATACATTACACTGAAATTGAGATGGAAGGTACATGCCAGACAATACTATCCACCCTCAATCCTCCACAGCTTTAGACAGTCAACTGGTGTAGAAATATACACCAACAAAGTAGTGTGTGAAGTGGAGAGAACAGTGATGAAAACAAAACAAAACTAAACATTGTAGTCCCTGGTAAGGCAAAAGAGAAACTAGAAGAAAAGCAAGAGGAATAGAGTTGACATAAACTTTTATCTTCTATCAATACTTGATTTCTCCTTGACCTCCAGTTTTTAGATTATCCAAGAGCAGGGTTGCCAGATTTAGCAAATAAAAGTACAGGGGGCTCGCATTAAATTTGAATTTCAGATAAAGAGCAAATAGTGTTTTATTGTATGTCCCAAATATTGTATGGTACATTACTTATACTAAAAAGTTATTTGTACAAAATTATTTTGTTTTTTCAATTTTAATTAAGTTTATAAGAGTAATATTGGTTAATAACATATAAGTTTCAGGTATACAACATCTGCATACTCCATTGTGTGCTCACTGCTCTGCTTTTGTTGTGTGGAATATTACTGTGTTTTTCTCTGGTAACCCTATTCACAAGGTTCAGTTAGCCTGAGGCTACTCTGATCACATCTTGTCAACGCCACAGCAAGACCATCACAGAGCAAAGCACAGACACTTCACCCACCACAGGAGGAAGCCATGTGGTATATGGTCCTTTTAGCTGCCAGACACTCAAAGATCCAATACTATTTTGGCAGGGTGAGAGGGTATGTACATGGTGGAGTTGCCAACCACTATCTGCCAGGTACAGAAGTTTTTCTTCCATATCAAATAAAGAGGGTAAGAAGTATTGCAACTATGGAGAAGCAGGCCTACTGGGCTGAGGAATCTGATTCATACTGCCCCAGGGCAGTCTGAGCAACTCCAGCTCCCAAGTTCAGGAGAGCTAACATAGTCCAACTCTCTTGGACCAACTAAAAGGCCTCAAAAGGCTGAACACACACACACACACCCCTAAGATGTACATGAAAGGGAGGAACAGGAATAGAGCAAGATAGCCTTTATAGTAACTTAAGAGGAATGACAGCAAAGGAGAAGTCTCAGAGGGTTCACAGAACTCCTCACAATGACTGGCAAGATGATTTGGTTGGTTGGTTGGTTGGTTGGTTTTATTTAGGGAGTCAACCTTCCATGGTATTTCCTTAAAACGGAAGATGAAAAAAGAACAAATGGCCACAGAGAAGCCTCAGAGACGCGGCTTTTCAGAGGGGGTGTTAATTCCACCTTGCTGGGCCCGTGGTGCTATCAGAGCCTCCCAGAAGATCTGGCCATCAGATCCCACATTCAACGCACTCCAGTGACCAGGTGCCAAACCCAGCTCCTGAGGATGGGAGAGGAACACTAACAAGTGTTTGAAAGGCATTACTTGCTAAGGCGTGAAGAGGGCCACATTATGCTTTTTTTTCATAGCCTCCTCCATGGGAATTCCTAGTTCCTATTAACCCAGCATCTTGGAAACTGTGTTTCCAGAGATGTTAATAGGTGTTGCATAGGACCAAAAAAAAAAATTCCAGAAAGTATTGCATACTTATTAAAAATTATAAATTTCTGCTGGAGAGGAACCTCTTGAGCTTTTATTTATATAGCTGGTCCCTGGCTTATTTGACCACAGAACCCTTTAAGGAACATCTATTCCCATCTCACAGAACTTTGGGAAATGCTACTTAACCAGTTTTGTGAAAAAGTCTCATCTCAAGAATGGGAAGGATATGTCAACACTAGGAACACCTAGGAATCACGTGTAAACTAGTTTTTAAAAATTAATGTATTAGAAAGTTTAAGGCAATGATTTGAAAACTGGAGAGCCTCGTCCTTCTGTGAGGCACTTGCTCATTGGTAACTATAGCCGGGAAGCTGAAGTTCAATTTAAAAGCAGACAGGCAAAAGTCTACAGAAAACTACAAGGCTGTTCTGCTTAGTTGTGGCTTGGCCAGCACAGAAAAGAACAGTGCTCGGTGCTGTCTCTATGGTGTCTTCTCTTACCACTTTGGTGGGATGCACAGGCGTGTGTGCTCACACGAATGCGTGCGCACGCGTGCACACACACACACACACACACACACACCTTCCTAAAGGTGCAGACCAAACTGCATAGCAGCCGTATAGGGACTAGCCTGTCTGTCTTCATTCCTCCGAAAGCCTAGTAACCTGGAGCCTGGTTTCCAGAAGAAGAGACAAATGGCTCTGTTGGCATTGCAAATTGCTGTCAAAGGAATGCCCCCTTACTCTCCGTGGATGCAGTCCCAAAGTACCACCCCGAAAGCTTTAGGAGGACACACTTCTTGGTTTTCTTTTTGGCAGGGTAAAACATAGCCCAGAGAGCTTCTGAAAATACTCCATCCTGCATCAGAGCAGAACATCCCAAATACTTCACAGCCCCCATCTGCCTAGCCAAGGAAGTGCCTTGCTGAGGAGTTATGGGCACTAGGCTCTGTTCCTTCAGCTTCTCCACTGTCTCAAGGTCACTTTTCCAGTCCCTCCTGGTGCCTATCAGCAGAAGAGGTACATTGGAGCAATGGTGGAAGGCCTCTGAGTGCCACTTATGCCTCACATTGTCATAAGAGGATGGGCTGCTGATGGAAAACAGATGATGAAGATAGAAGTCTGGGGGTAGGAGAATGTTCTGTCGATCACATTCTGTTGACCAGCCATGTCCCACAGGTTCAGGCTGATGGTTTAGCCATCCACAGATGGCTGGGTGCTATAGTTGTCAAAGACAGTGGGGATATACCCTTCTGGAATTTTGCTGTGTAATTGATGAGGAGGCAGGCCTTAGCGTCAATCCCATCTCCTACAACCACGCAGTTGACTGTCTGCAGTCTTCCCCTGGAGTCCACAGACGGCTACAGGACAGGTTTCAGTGGGTCCTAAAAGCTATCTCTGATGTTATGTGCAATCCTGTAAGTATGTGTCTAAGCGGATTTTTCCTGCGAAGTGGTCATTGTCCCGTGTGGTTCAATTGCCGCAGGCAGAGCCTCCCAGTGTTTCTTTCCTGGTTGATTTTTACATGTTTATTCCTTCCTGGAGTAAACCCCACTTGATCTCAATCTACCCTTATAATATAATGTTGGGTTTAAGATGCTAAAATTTTGTTTAGACTCTTAATATCTTTCTTTGTAAGACATATTGGTTTATAGTTTTCCTTTCTGGTAATGTCTTTGTCTGGTTTTGGTATCAAGGTAATCCTGGCCTCACAGAATAAGTTGAAAAGTGTTCCCCTTTCTTTACTTTTTTGAAAGAATTTGCATACAATTAGTATTATTATTCATTACGTGTTGGATAGAATTAATAAACCATTTTGTCCTTGAGTTTTCTTTTGGGAAGATATTTAACTTTTAACTAAAATTCAAATTTTTAATAGTATAGAACTATTATATCTTTTTCTTCTTGAGTGAGGTAATTGATGTCTTTCAAGGAATTTATTTTTAAATCAAATTTGTTGAATTTAGTGGCATAATAATATTCCCTTAGTGTCTTTCAATAGCTGTAAAGTATGTAGTGATGTCACCTGTCTAATTCCTAATGTTAGTAGTTTGTGTCTTCTCTCGCTCTCTTTTTTTCTGATTAGTCTGGCTAGAAGTTTATAAATTTTATTGATGCCAAAGAACCAGTTTTTGATTTCTCTGATTTTTGTTACACTTTTTCTGTTTTCTATATCATTGATTTATAGTTTGATATTTATTATTTCATTACTTCTAATTTGGTTTTATATGCTCTTTTTTTCTAGTTTCTTAATGTGAAAGATGAGATCATTGATTTGTGACCTTTCTTCCTCATATAGACGACTATGCTATAACTTTTCCCCAAAGTGCTGCTTTGCCAGCACCCCACAAACTGATATGCTCTATTTTCATTTTCACCCCTAGTTTCTCCTTTGTGTTCTCCTTTGATCAACAGGTTATTCAGAAAAACATTATTTAATTCTAAATATTTGAGTGTTTCCAAGGATCTTTCTGTTATTGATTTTTTATTCAATATCATCATCAGAGAACAAACTTAAAAAAAATGAATCCTTTTGGATCTTTTGAGATTTGTTTTAAAACCCAGAATGTTATCTTTACTGGTAAATGTTCCCTGTGTGCTTGAAAATATACATATATTCTACTCTTTTGGGGTGGAATCTTCTATCAATATCGGTCAGATTAAGTTATTCAGGTAACTTAATGATGGTGTTATTCAAGTTTACCATATCTGGATTATTTTGTGTTCATTTCTTTCATCCATTACTTAGAAAGAGGTATTGTGGTCTCTGACCATAATTGTGGATTTTCATATTTTTCCTTGTAATTCTATCAGCTTTTGATTTATGTGTTTTGAAGCTTTATTTTAGGTACATAAATATATAGAATTATTATATTCTCTTGATTAATCAACTCTTTTATCATTATGAAACAGTATTATTTACAACTGGCAATATTCTTTATTCTGAAGCCTATACAGTCTGATACTACTGTAGCCACTCCAGCTTTCTTTTAACTAGTGTTAGCATAGTTTACCACTTCCATTCTTTTACATTTAACCTATTTGTATCTTTATATTATTTATTTAATTATTTTTGTTTATTTTTATGTATTTGTTTCATTACCATTTATCCCCCCATACCATCTTCCACCTCTACCCACCCCCCTAACCCCCCACAATCACCACACTGTTGTTTGTGTTCATGAGTTCTTTCTTTCTTTTTGTTTCTTTTTTGTATCTTTATATTTAAAGTACATTTCTTATAGGCAACATATAGCTGGGTTTTGCTTTATTATCCAGTCTTACGATCTCTGCCTTTTAATTGTGATGTTTAGACCATTTATGTTTAGTTTGATTATTGATATTGTTTGGTTTGAGTCTATTATCCTGCTTGACTATTTTTTTTGGTATGTGTGTGGAGTGTAATATGTCTGGCCTCCTTGCCTAGAGGCAGGATTCTGAAAAGCTGTCTCAGCTACAGAGCTTCTTATAGGTTGTGCTGAGACTTCTGTTGTAACTGAGCTATGGTTCAACTTAAACCTCTGCCCATTCCTATTTTCCTCAAAGAAGTTGTTCCTGAGAAAATGCCCCAATACATTTCTTGCATGGAAATCTCTGTGTCTCAGAGTTTATACACTGAAGTACCCAACTTTAGGCAGTAATCTCTAGAGAAAAATGACCTACTTCTAAGTGGTGTTGGAATAATCATTATCCATGTAAAAATTAAATTTAGACGTCTACCCTATCATACTTGAAAAAACTTTTAGAAAGAAATGTAGGAGAATATTTCTATGACCTCAAAGTCAGAAGAACTTCTTAAACAAAGCACAGAAAGTACCATATTTGTATCCAGCTACGTTAAAATGAGAGCTATTATTTACCAAAAAAACACTAAAAAATTAAAAGCCATACACTGGGAGAAGATAATTGCAACATGTTTAATAGATAAAGCACATGGAATAGAATATATAAAGAACTTACACAAAGGAATATGAAAAAGATAGATTATTAGTAAAATGGTCAAAAATATGAACAGAAGAGGAAATAAAAATGTGCTCAACATTGTTAATATTCACATAAACAGCACTCAAAGCCATTAGATATGATTTTATACCTAAGAGATGGCAAAATTTAAGATATTTGATATAACCAACTGTCGAAGAGGATGCAGATCAAAGGGAATTTTCATTTACCACTGAATGTATACCAGTCATACTACTTTGGGGAAAAATTGTATTTTTTGTGTCATTTAAAACTGCATATACCCCATGATCTAGTAGTTGCATTCATAAGTACTGTTATACACTAGAGCAGTGTGTCTCAAATTTTAATGTACATATAAATTATTTGGAAATCTTGTGAAAATGCAGCTTCTGATTCAGTAGGTCTGGAATAAGGCCTGAGATTCTGCAGCTCTAAAATGCTCCCAGGTGATGCTGACCCCATATGGTTAGGACATTGAACACTCACTTTCAGACTTTTTGATTATGACTTCACTATAGGAAATACATTTGAAATCCCTATTTAATATATACATTTAGAGTTACAGATTTCTGAGGTACCATCTAGTTCAATTTCTCCTTCCCAGCAAGAATCATTTCTTCAGCATTATATACATATATAGTTATTGTTAAGTCATCTGTCTGCTCCTTGACTAGTTCTAATGAAAGAGTACTTACTATTTCTCTGGAGTGCTAGTTCCATTGTCAGATAGCTCTTAGTGTTAAAAAGTTTCTTCCTCATTTTAAGCCAATATTTGTCCATGCAATTTCTAGATAGGATGCTAAGTTCTATCCTCTGTTGCAACAAAGAACAAATCTGTATTTTCTTTCCACAGTAGGCCTTCAGGTAGTTTAATTACTGGAAAATCATGATCCAAAGACGACAACAGTTATCTTTAAGACAGTATTTCTAGTTTGGGTTCTTCAGTTGGTTATAACATCTTGAATGTTCTAATCTTCTACATAACAATTTACTAATATATCACAACCCAGTGCATTTTTATTTTTTGTGTTATAGGACACAAATATCTATTTGGCTGGCACTGAAGAAGGTCATATCCACAAGTGCTCTTGTTCATACAATGAACAGTACCTAGATACCTACAGAGGACATAAGGTTAGTTTAATTATAATAAGCACAGAAAAATTTACCTTGTAATCTTTCTGAAACAATAATATCATTATACATAGTATTTTTAATATGTAGTACATTTACAGCTTCAGAGTTAAAAATGCCAACTCCCTGCTCTCTTACATGGAAACCACCAATAATAACGCATGGGGCATTTGATTTGGCTTCCAGATATCCTCGATTTCTTTTTGCATATTATGGAAGTCACATTTTTTATTTACTTATTGTTTATTTGTTGACATTTTTTTATTTATTTGAAAGACTTTGCTTATGATAACATACTAATCCCAAGTAAAATATTCTCTTGCATATACCTATTCTCCATATCTTTTTTGATTGTTTCAGGTTTTCTTCATTTGTTTTTTCTTAATACACCTTATATTTTAAGTAAATGTGTATAATATGTATTAATATTTAGTGAGTATTATGTCAACTATATTTTTATATTTCTGTATGGCATAATTTAGAAAAGATTCCATTTATGAGCTTACTCTCAGCTAAAATAATACCCACATAATAATGCATGGTGGATAAATCTTCTAGAAATCTTAGCATTTTAAATTTGTTGGTGAAGTTTAAAGTGTCTGATATTAAATACTCCCTACCTATGTGTTTTAATTTGTTTTTAATTTAAGGGTCCAGTGTATAAAATAGCATGGAATCCATTTTGTCATGATGTATTCTTAAGCTGTTCTGCCGACTGGGGTGTTATTATATGGCAACAGGAAAATCCCAAGCCATTTTTGAGTTTTTATCCAACTACTCATGTTGTTTATGATGTTGCCTGGTCTCCAAAATCATCCTATATATTTGCAGCTGCGAATGAGAGCAGAGTGGAGATTTGGGACCTTCACACCAGCACGTAAGTGTTAGTATTTTTCTTAGGGGTATTTCTAGTAGCAGCAGTTCAAACTAAATGATACCTGACAGTTTGAACATTGGTCAGATGGAACTGCTCAGGGTCGGGAGAAAGTAGATTTACAGTTGTTCGTATGGAAAATAGTACAATAATTAATATATAATAATATAAGAATAAACTGTGTTTTGGGTACTCATACCTATAAACCTACTTTTGTCCAACCCTGTATTTACTTTTAAACAAGGAATAGCTTACACTTGTGAGAGTCCTTTTAGAATAAAAATGTATGCTGGGATGCCATATTAATATTAATAATTTATGTGGTTTTAAAAGTATTTGAATGGCAATAGGTTATATTATTCATCTCCTCAAATGATGACAGGCTGATGAATGATATCATAAACCTCTAATTCTTTTTAATTGCCTGGTTTATATAAGAATGCAGAGGCAGTTAATTTTTTTAACTAAATATTTTTCTACAAGATAAAGAAAAGAAACAACATAATTATTTTTTACAAATATACTTATTCTCATATCTTGTTTCAAAACATATCGAAGGGCATGTATATAATTAACATTTTTGAGTTAAGATGTTACACAAAAGTTAGTAGAGTGTCATTTGCACCTACCTATTCTTTTCTTTAACTTTATTTTTATTGCTGACACTATGTCGGCATTTTTGCCCTCTGCCTGCCTCCACCCAGCCCCCATCCCCGCTCCCCTCTGGCCATCACCACACTGCTGTCTGTGTCTGTGGGTGATGCACACGGGGTCTTTGGCTAATCCCCTCACCTTCTTCCAGCCAGTGCCCCTCCCCCCTCCCCTATAACAGCTGTCAGTCTGTACACCCATTTATTCTTTTTAATATGTAAGTTTATGTAATGCTGCAATAAAGTGTTTAATGATGAATGCTTCAATGGGAAAATATTAGAGATCTTTAAGTCAGTTTTTAGCAGAAGGGGCAAGGAAAAAAATTCTTGTTTAAAATAAATAATGTAAAATTCAATAAGTTTATTCTTAATGGCGAACTTTTTACCTAAGAGTTAGTAATTTAGTAATTTTAAAATTTTGTATGTCTTGTTCTATAAAACAGTTTGTACCAAAAATCAAGGATTACATCACAAAGCAATTTATTTTTGAGTATGAGATGACTAATGTATAAAGTGGCTACTTAAATGATCCCGCCTCCGATTTTAATTTTTTCGATAAAACTTGTAGCTTCTAAGACAGCATTTCTGTGGAAGGAATATTCAGGTTGCTGCTTCTGTTTGTGTTTTAAGGGCATTGATGGATGTTTTGGATGACTAGAGTAGGAAAAACTCTTGTTCAAAATATTGTTTTATGTTTCAGAGGTTCATTTGAACCAAAATATCCTATAAACTTATTTTTATTAAAATATCTTATAAACTTATTTTAATAAAAATAAGTTTATAATTTAAGGAATTGTGTTAGTCAGGGAAACAGACCCATAAAGAGAAGGCGGAAGGAGAGGGTGGGGGAGGGAGAGAGAAAGAGACAGAAAGAGATTGATATTTATTTTCGGGAGTTGGCGCCCATCGTCGTGGTGCCCGCCAAGTCCCAACTCTGCACACCAGCCTGGCAGTCTGGCGCGTTCATCAGGAGTCCGCGCTGCAGTGCAGAGCCCAAAGGCAGTCGGGAGGCAGACTTTCACTCTACTTCGGGGAGCTCAGTCTTTTCTCTTAAGGCCTTCAACAAATTGGATGAGTCCTACCCACCCACATTCTGTAGGGCAACCTGCTTTGTTCAAATGCTACTGATTTAATTGTTAATTATATTTAAAAAAATACCTTCATAAGCACGTGTAGACGGGTATTTGAGCAAACAACTGAATACCCTGGTCTAGCCGAGTTAATACATGAAATTAACCATCACAGGATTTCAACTTGTAAATTCACACCTTAATTGTGAATTACTTTAATTTATCCAGCTAAAATGGAAAGTTTTGATGAATAAGGAGTAAGAAACACTTATTTTGATTTTGAAAACACTTAAAGAAGCTTTTGGTTTTTGTTACATGAGATCACCAAAAATATATCAGACTTTTCTTAGTCTGTATATATGACAAACAAATTAACAGCAACTGAATTTACATCTAAAATATTTCACTACAGTTTGGATCCTCTAATTGTGAATGTTGCCAACCCTGGAATCAAGTTCACAACTGTTCTCTTCGCTAAACAAACAGATTGCCTTCTAGTGGGAGACAGTGATGGACAGGTTGCTGTGTATGAACTAAGAAATATACCCACTGCTTTGGATTCTGGCCGGGTAAGAGTCAGAAGTCAAAAGTCTGTGTAATTTCATTTTATTTAGTTGCAATTTTGTATAGTGCAAGGGATTTACATTTCTTATAGCTTACGTGAGGTGCGATGGCAGTCCCAAGAATTGCTGCTGACTAGGCATTGGTCCTACACTTATTTTCTTTGAGCCATACATTCTCTATCTGTGAAATGAGAATAATAATTTTGTGGAAAATAATAATTATAAGTGTTATATAAAGAACTTAAAATTGTGCCCAGTATACATTTAGGGCTTAATAACTATTCAATATAGCTGAAGAAATAATTGTTAAATATTACTGCAAATACTCAAAGACTTTTACAAGAAATAGTATTTTTAGATATTATCCAACATTCCTAATGAACAGGCATTTATTTCTACTGGTTTAGGATTATCTTATTACCTTTCTCTAATCTTCAAATACCAAAACTGTGTTGTAAAACTTTGAAAAGCAAAGCAGTATAAATGTCCATTATTTAAAGTGGCTTTTCAAGTTTTTGTTTCTTACATTTAAATGTATGTGTTTCTTTAAAATATTAAAATATTCACAAATTGTTAAGAAAAAATACTAAGACTCTAATAGAAGAGTGGGAAATGATTAGAAATGTCATTTACAAAAAATGACTGGAAAATTATACTTTAAAATTTAACCTCACTAATAATTACAGAAATGAAAGTGTATTATATTAAATTAAATTGTGATAGCATTCTTATATGTCAAATTTACCAAGATTTTCTAAATGGGATTGCTCAATACTGGCAAACAGTTGATAAGATAGGTCCTCTACTGCACTGGTGGTTGAAATAGAAATTGGCAGAACTTCTTTGGGAGCAATTTAGCAGTATGAACCAAGGCTGTCCACTTCTGGGACTCCATCCTATAGAAATATCCATAGAGACAATCAAAGAAATTAATTATAGCATAATTTATGATGGGATAAAAAAGAAAATGTGAAAAAGAAGAAAAAAACAACTTAAGCATCCAACCAGAGGGAAATGTGGCCAGAGAAGTCAGATGTGTTGATTAGATTTGGGTCACAAGTAGGAGGTGGAGTTTTACTCCAACCATAACCATTTATTTGACCGAAAAATATTAAATAAATAAATACCAGGGGAGTGGGCTGGGATGGGGTAAAAGGCAGAAAACTGTACTTGAACAACAATTAAGATAAAATGAGAAAAAATCAATAAATTTAAATTAAAATCACAAGTTTATTTGTTAGACAATTAATTATGACAAATTGTCTTACATGCAATGAATAGTTAAAATACCAAATATAAAAAATTCATTAGTACAAAAAATAGTAACATTATGTTTGATTTGCTGCATTATTTTCATATATAATTCTTATTCTTCTGAAGATAAAATTATGTTTTCCTGATAAAGAAATAAGTAAAACACTTTAAGGAATTTTGGAGATTATTTTCTCAACTGGCTGAAATGCCTATTGACTGTGGACGCGTTGAAGGGGATTTTCCTAACTACCTTGGCTGCCAGGCCAAGGCCTGTTTTAGGTTCATTTCTCAGTGTCCTCCGCATGGAGTGGTCTCCAGTCCCATGTCTCCTGGAGTCTAGTTACCTGGTACTTGCATTCTCCTTCTTTGCACAGAGGTCTGCAACCCTGCACCTGTGACTGCATCACTTCATTGATTTCTCATTTATTTACTGTGTAATTAATTCTAAATTACTAGAGTTTTCCTGTCTGGTAGGAGTGCTGTCTTTATAGATATTTAAATGATACCTGTTTGGCTTCTACACGCCTCCCAGAGCTTTGTTCAACTTGTCAGTCGTCTGAAAGACGTGCTAATGAGAAAAGACTGTTTACAACAGCTTTGTTTCCATGCTGATAAATCGGAAACGACCTAAGTCATCTTTAGTGGAGAACTGGGTAAATAAAATACGGCACATTCACATGAGTGACTATAATACAAAAGTTGAAATGATATTTATTTCAATGTGTTAATATGACAAATTTTGAATAAATCTTAAAAAACATAGTGTTAAGTGATAAAAGCAAATTTCAGGAATGTTGTGATTGATGTGATGATATTTAAACACAAAAATTAAAACTGTTCTTAGCTGACATATTTATAGTTAGTAAATATATAGATTGGAATGTGGAAGAAAATGTATCATTTTTGTGTTTGGATTTGAATCAATTAGAGACATCTTTTATTTTGAGCAGTCTGCCATGCAAGCAGAAAGAAGACTAAACTCAGAGTCTGAACATTTTTGTTTCTTATTTTTACTGTTGACACTATTATAGATGCCCCCCATTCTCCTCCTCCACCCAGTCCCCTGCCCCAGCCTTGTCCACACTATTGTCTGTGTCTGTGGGCTGTACATGTATGTTCTTTGGCTAATCTCTTCAACATTTTGACAAACTGGTATATATTTGCTAATGACTTCAATGCTGGTGAGCAAAATTTTCTGTTAAATACATTCCATATATTAATAAATGAGTGCAGTTTCCTAATACAAATAAGCTTTTTTTATAATTTTGGTCATAGTATTTTAAAGGTGAAAGATTATATTTCTGGGAGACTAAACAAACTATTAATCAGTTTTTATTTTACTTACAGCCAAACATGAGCTTAGCTCATATACCTCTTTCTTTTCTTAGCTTTTCAGAGAATTATAATCTACTGGGCTGGCCAAAAAGTTTGTTTAGCCTTTTCAGTAAGATGGTTCTAGTAATACTCAGCTGACTTCATTCAAAACAATTTTGTTAGATTGTATTGTGACAGCTGTCATATCAGCGTGCATTACAAAAAGACATCAAAATTGGTGGAATTTTTGTGCAGGCATTTTAATATTAAAGGTGGAAGAAAATATGCAACATTTTCTGTGTATTATGCATTACTATTTCAAGAAAGGTAAAAACACAGCTGAAACACACAAAAAAAGATTTATTCAGTATAAGGAGAAGATGCTGTGACTGATCAAATGCATCAGAAGTGATTTGTGAAGTTTCTTGGTACTATTGACATTTTGGCCAGATAATTCTTTGTTGTGGGACTGTTTTATCCATTGGAAAATGTTTAGCAGCACCCCTGGCCTCTACCCATTTGAAGCCAATAGTGGAAGGTAGTCAACATAATCAAAGTATCCAAATCAATAAAGTTATTGATAAAAATGAAAGATGTGTGTTATATTTTATGGAAAAAATTAAATGGAGTTTTGGCCAACACAATATAACAGTAATTTGAAACCTCAGACTAATTAATGTCAAACCATTATTTTCTATCAAGATATCTTTTCAAGTAACATTATGACCTATAATTTCCCCATTAATTCTAACCAAGAGTGAATCAAAATTTTGGAGGGCTTATGATTTTAGTCTATAGGAAAATGTATATCAAATTTATGGGAAAGACTGTCTCTGGAGAATGAATGCTGATTCAAGAACAGGATTGGGGAGGGTTACAAAGGAAACTTCAACTTCATCAGTAAGTTTTTATATCTTTTATAATAAAGTATCTAAGGCAAAGATGACATTTGTTGATTTGGAGTGGATAGTATTTTACAAAGGCAAAGTACCAGACAGCACATGCAGTAAGTGTGCTGAAGTAGGGTTCACTGGGGGAACCCATGGAGAAAGGATCAACAGCAGTTTTAGGGGCACAGCTGCCCCTCATCTCTGTATTGCCCATCACCCTTTGTGGCCTTGGAAGGCAAGGGAAGGGTCAGGGGAGGGATTCTTGGGTTGTGGAGGTTTTGAGGGACAAGATTCCTGAAACTCTGGCCCCTCCCTGATGTGATCAAAAACCAGAATATTACTGCGCTGTGACATGCAGAACATTGGCTCCAGCCCTATCCCATCAAATCAGGTTCATGGGCAGGTGTAACATCAGTCTGGTTCCTGGCACGAACAGGGACCTGGGGTTCAAGCCTTGCAATTTTATAGCAAGCAATGTAGCTAGCTGTCGACAGGATTTACCACCACATTAGCATTTGTTTGTTGAAACATGAACTCTCCTGGCAAAATGAGGTTTGGTGCTAGGGACCTAAGTCCACAGAAACATAGTTTAAACTTTTGGCAGAAGCTAATTTCAATGGGGCATTACGCAAAGAAACTCCTTTCTTGGGGGCAGCCTGTAGAGAATTATTCCTGGATATTATTTCCACTGTTATGTTTCAGCTTACAAACGTTTGCCATCTTTTTCTATGTACTTTGGGTGTTTTTACCTTTCCCCTCTAAATTAAAGGAAAAATAAAAGGCAAGTAAAATCTTCAAAATAGAGTTTTAGAAACAGAAATACACACACATAATAAATTAATGCTAAGACACGGAAGGCAGAACAAGTAGACCATGCTTTCAACAAATATTTACTGAATATGCACTATGGCAGGGTCTGTTTTGGGCAATAAGAACAGAACAGTGAACAAATTACAGTAGTAATGTATTATATTTGCCCAAGTGAAACTGAGCTAGAAAGAGATGGGTTTGACAAGCAGCCTGGCAACTGACTCGGAGGGTCAGGACTTGAAGGGTGGCGAGGTGCCAAGGAGAATTGTAGTACAGGCTAAAATAGGGCAGAAACTGACTTACACATGTTATATAAAATGTTTATCATTCTTTAGAGTTTTACAACACTTTCATATACATTAGCTCATTCAGCTTTTATAACAATATTTAGAAATGTATGTTAAATATTTCTATTATACATTCAAAGAAACTAAGATTCCTAGATGTAAGTGATTTTCTCAGGATTACCTTAACTATGTGATTGAGAAATCTCCCATCTTCTGCGTCCAATGGCCATTTCTTCACTATATCGTTATTAAAAATAACCTCCCATCTTTAGTTTCACCCTCTTACATGTGATCATTTTACTCCTTCCGTACAAAGATCATTATTATTAAGTATAACACAAAATCCACATAGAAATTCAGACATTTTACTCTCTCTAAAACAAGTACTACAGATCATGGAAAAGCCTAAGATATTAATAGGATTAAAAGTTAGTTTACAGATGAGAAAACTCAGGTTTATGCATTAGGTTAAACAGGAGCTGCCAAAATTGTTTCTTTACTGAATTCTTGTAAAACTGTTTAATCAAATTTCAGTAAAAGAGTCTTTCAAAGGAAAGAACAGGTTTATACTAGGAAGTAACTGTTATTTGAACTTACCTGGATGTGTTTCCTTTTTACAATCTTATTGGATGTCTTTTACACGTGTATCACTAACATAAATTTGTAATGACATTTTAAAAACCACTTTATCTCTTAACTTGTATTTTATTGCATTGTAACTGTGTGACTTTTTTTCTTTTCAGAGAGATATGATAGATACTTTGCTCGGACCCAGTTCAAACCAACAAGGATAATTCGTCATTACCGATACACCTTTTCTTGTTATTGTTTTAAAAAAAGAAGCAGTGTTTAATACCCAGTAGTCTGATTTGGATGTAATGACCTGGAATTTTGATTTTAAAAACAATGTTTAATGTATAGCTTCTGTTTAAATTTAATGTAAATTTAATTAACTTTTATTTCAGAGATCTGTGATGAGTTTTTCTAAGCCAGTTTTAAGGGTATTGTTGGTATTAATTTTTGAATGGTACTTCTACTCTATTTCTTGATCATATCCCAAGTCACATACATGTCTAAGTATAAAATGTCTAAGTATGTTAGAAAGTTATTATTCCTTAAAAGAAAAGCTTGGAAATTATTACAATTACTTAAATAAAAATCTCTGTTAAGACAAAATTTCATACACTTAAATTGATATGTCAATTATGCAGGTGTTAGTATTTTGAGAATATTGGATTCTCATACTCAACTTTAAATCAAATTATATCCTCCTAGATCTGAGAGCTGCAGTTATAGAACTTCATTAGATTATTGGACAAACAAAAGACATGACAGCAAATGTCCGAAGTGCACTGTTTGACCAGCAGGCGTGAGACTCCCAATTCAGTGAGAAGAGTTAGTCTGGGACCTATCAGGGAACCCCCCTCTGCACACCCAGAATTTGCTCTGGGTTTCAAGCCCAGACTTAAGTGGGCCCATCAAGAAAACAGAGAGTTCCTGATCTATACTCATGGCTTGCATCAGGGTGTTATTTTATAATGGGTTCTAGGGCAAACTTGTGGAAATAGAAGGAGTGGGAGTCAGTAGGCTCCTCTAAATATAGATTGCCGACAGTCTGTTCCCTGCTGCTTTAACAAGTCCCGGGTTTTGTTAACCAAGGCTCTAGGACGGTATGGCCTACAAAGTATGTTAAGCGAAGAGGACAGGATAAGGCATTTAAAGCTCACTAAACTCTCAGAAAAATGTATATATTGAAAACAGAATGAATGCAACGGTGGGTACTACCTTTTACAAATATCAATTTCCTCAAAATGTCCATTGCTTTGGAGCCATCCTGTAAACAAAAGCAACACAATTTTAGGTGGGCTGAGAGCTTAGGTCAGGTTATAAGGAAGATAAATCTTCCACTGGTGTAAGTCATGGGGGTGCCTCCTCTTGTCTTTCTGTAAAGGTTGGGCTTTCCCTAACACTTTGTACAATAAAATAAAAACCTGATTTCACTGAAAAAATTGTTTCTTTTCATTATGTATTTTTGATCTTTAAAATTTTTTCACATATTCTCCTCTCATTGCTCATCAAGCCTAAATGAAAAAATAAAGCTATTTTATGCTTCTTGGATCCTGAAGTACTAACATTATTCCATCCCACCTTTTTCAACCCTGATCTTATAGACTCTCCCTTACTTTTAGATCAGCATCAAACTTTTACTTTCAGATTTTGACCTGAGAGTTACAGAAATTGCAGAAGGTATTATTTTGCTAGCTTTCTAGGCTGGCTTTGGATTCTCACTAGTAAATTCTACTTACCATAAATTTTTTTAAAAAATTAAGACTTCATTTTTTAAATCAATTTTAGGTTTATAATACAACTGAAAAGGAGGTACAGAGATAGCCCCTGCCCCAGCAAATGTACAGCTTCCCCCATTATCAACATCACTCACCAGAGAGGGGCATTTGTTATAATTGATGAAATTACACTGACATGATAATCACCCAAAGTCCATGGCTTACATTCAGGTCCACTCTTAGTGTTGTACAGTATGTAGGTTTGAGCAAATGTATAATGACATATATCCATCATTACAGTATTATATAGAGTATTTTCACTGCCCTAAAAATCACCTGTGCTCTGTCTATTCATCCCTCCCCTCTCCTGCCTGGCATTCAACCACTGATCTGTTATTGCCTCCATAGTTTTGTGTTTTCCAGAAAGTCATATAATTAGGATCATACAGAATGTAGCCTTTCAGATTGTCTTCTTTCACTTAGTAACCTGCATTTAAGTTTCTTTCATGTCTGTCGTGGCTTTATAGCTCATTGTGTTTTAGTGCTGAGTAACATTCCACTGTCTGAATGTACCGCAATTAATTGTCATTCACCTACTGAAGGAAATATTGGTTGTTTTCAAATTTTGGCAACTATGAATAAAGTTGCTATCCATGTAGAGGTTTTTGTGTGGAATGTTTTCAACTCCTTTGAGAAAATAACAGCAGGGTTGCTGGACATATGGTAAGAGTATGTTTGGTTTTGTAAGAAACCCCAAAACTGTCTTCCAAAGTGGCTGTACCAATTTGCATTTCCATCAGCAATAAATGAGAGTTCCTGTTGCACCACATCCTCATCAGCTTTGGGATTGTCAATGTTCCGAATTTTGGCCATTCTAAGAGGTGTGTAGTAGTATCTCATTGTTTTAATTTGCATGTTCTTGATGACATATGATGCGGAGTTTACCATAAAATGTTAAGAATTGAATGAGAATTCTGCTCAGCTGTTAGCTGTCTCATTTGTCCCTGACAAGTACACACACGTGCACCCAAAATTCCAGTGGGCTGGCTGGGGAGATAAGGAAGGAGTGTTGCTGGGCTATCTTCAGGCTCCCGTTTCATGGTAGGTAGTCATTACTTCATTCAGTCATTCTCTGTCAGGTATCTCTCATCCAGAATTTAGATTATTGTCCGAGAGTAAATTATTAGCTGCTCTTCCAACTGCTGTAGGGAAGAAAGATTGTGCTCACCACTGTATGATTGTGGGTCATATTTAGTGTGTTCATTTAGTTCACCTGTATGTGGATACAGACAGTTATAAATGAGAAGTAGAACACTTAGTGTTTGCCATTTGTCTCAGTAAGTCTCTCTACAAGAAAGTGTTGAATTATACTGTGAGTAGATTCAGGTATCAATATGCACTGGTAATAATGTATACATTAAAATTCTCCACAGTTTGGAAAACACTTCCAATGTCTATCCACCCTTAGAGCAATTCTATGAGACAAGTGGGGCAAGTGGTTTTAATATTATCCTAATCTGTACTTTCCAGATGACACAATTAAGGCTTAAGGAGGCAATATAACATATGAAAGACCATACATCTGGTATTGGTCAGGCCTGAACTCAAATTCAAGGGTTTAGTTTTTTATACATTTTCCCCTATTGTGTAATAAATGGTTAATGTCTGTGAAGTTTGCTGGAGTCTCATATATCAAAACACAGGAGTATATATCCTCCTATAATTAAGATTTTATTCCTAAATGGTAATGGTTGGAACTTGGTTTTTCTCAGGTTTTTCCTGCTTATCACACTGGCTTCATGCATCCTTTCTGTCGGGAACACTCTCCTCCCCACCCCTCCCTTCCTTTCAACATGTCCGCTCTTCACTCACTCTGCAGATCTCAGTTCATATCCCATCTTCTCAAAAGAGCCCTTCGTGAGCTCCCTCCTACAGGACCTGCCACCCAGCCAGTCTAAATTTGCTCCAAGTATCTTAAACATGAAGGGGAATGTGAAGTTTCTGCAGGGCTGGGGCAGGTGGAAGTCTGTGGATACACAGAGTAGACCTACATCCTGCTTCTAAACAGCAGTGTTCGGGAAGTAGTGAGGCCTAGGAGGGACCACAGGCAACTCAAAAACTCATTCACTGTGCAGTGAATGAAGTGTAGAATCAGCAAAAACGCTGGAGCTGAAAAAGCCAAGCAGCTGAGGATGTTGATGATGATAATGACCCAGGGAGAAGGAACTTTTATGTATTTATTTATTAATTTTTCCCCACTACAGTTGACATTCATATTATATTAGTTTCAGTGATACAGTAGTGGTTAGACTTTTATATGACTTACAAAGTGATCCCTCCAATAAGTCTAGTATGCACCCAACACCGCACATAATTACTAGAATATTATTGACTATTTCCCTATGCTGTGCTTTACATCCCAGTGACTATTTTATGACTGCCAGTTCATGCTTGTTAATCCCTTCACCTTTTTTCATCCAGCCCCCCAAGTCCTCTCACATCTGGCAACCATCAGTTTGAAGAAGCAACTTTTAAAGATAGAATAAGATACTAGAATTCTGTCCTGGTCAAGGGAAGGAAACCGATTCTGAGACTAACATTAACTTTTTTTTTGCATATTGTTTGTTTCACCAGCTGGGTGGAATGAAGACTTGAACCTAGAAACTGAACTATAGAAAATATATTTCCAGTTGGATACTCGAGTTTTAAAATTGAGATTCATACTTACTGTGCAAGTATTTGTGTAATGATTCGCTTAGTGTCAGCCTCATCCCCTGGACTATGAAAGCTCCTAAAGGGGAGGGACTGCATGTCTTGCTCCCCACTGTATCTCCAACACCTCGAACAATACCTCCGTAGAGGGTTTATTGCAACAGGTATTTGTTGACTGAATTATCAAATTAATGGGAGAATTGATGGCTTTGTGCTTGCCCCATGTTGTAACATGATCTAATATTTTAAAAATTATTTCCCCCATCTCCTAACAAAATATCTTACTATTACAGAGGGCAAAAATGTTTAACTGTGAAATACATATAGAACATAAACTTAGCTTTGAAAGTTGCTAGACATAGGTTACAGCTTTCTTTGTTTCATAACAATATAAAAATCAGCTCTGCCCCCTCGACAATAACTAAACACAGATCTACGGTCACTCTCTTTAAGGGAGTATTGTTGCTGCTTTGTAAGATTGTGTTTCCACTGATTGTTCAGGGCACAATCTACCTCCAATGTAAAGCATTTAGCAGAATGCCCAGCACGGTGTAGGCGCTCAAGAATGGTAGTCCTCCTCTCGTTATCCCAGATTGCATCCCCACTTTTTCATCTGAGAATCTCTTTGCTCTTTGTAGCTGGTTGGCTCCTTGCTAAGGCCCCACTCCTCTCACAGGAGATACTGACTGTGCTACCAGCTGCATTTGTTCCTTTATACAACATTTGGGCTTTGTGTCATGTTTGTTCAGGATTTAGTACAATGTTTAAAGCTACCCTTAAATCCATAGAACATTTACTAGGCTATAAACCTTCTTTTGCTTAGATTGGCATACTCAATGGGTAATAAAACTGAAAGGCTGACAGTTGACATGAAACTAATTCCTGGATTAAACAGAAGGCAGGACATGTCCATTAAGTTGGAACATATAAAAGACAGTTATGAATCTGACAAAAATGAGCACTACTTCTTTGAAATTGATGAAACATTTATGTGACATCCAGAACAACTCATGAAAAATGTACTTGAATAAGTCAACTATTAAAAGATATGGTGCTATCATAACAGGAAGAACAAAGCATCCCAGGATGTTTCAGGGATCCAACATCATAGCTCACTGATAAAACTTGTACAGAATTTTCCAAATTATTGTACATATTTCAATTATGTATTGTTTTATCAATTTTTAAAAGCACAAAACAACAGTGGAAACATAAAAAGAAAACAACTTCCCTGTCCATACAAAATAAAGCTGTAAATATATATTATCCTTTCCTAAGATTATTTTTAAGAAAATTTTTAGCTACTCATTTTAATTCTTACTGATAGGGCATTTTATTTTTTTTAACTTTTTTTATCTTTTAAAGATTTGGCTTATTTATTTTTAGACAGAGTGGAAGGGAGGGAGGAAGAGAGGCAGTTTTTTTGATAGGGCATTTAAAAAAATTACTAAATTGAATGGTAAGAAAGCTTTATCTGTAAAATTTTGCAAAAAGGTATCTAGGTAAATGGTATTTTAACATCTATTCTACAGATACTCATAGACTAGAAGTGAACTAGTTTTAAGGAGAAGAGGAAAAGGAGTTTCAGGTGAAAAAAACAGCATGCTTGAAGGCCTACAGAAAATGAATGCGAACTTTCAAAAATGTGTGAGGTGTCTTTGGCTCAATCTTTTAGAGTTTGATAGCATCTAAACCTGTACAAGGCTTCTCCACAGAAAAACAACGATGTCACAAGAAGTATGGGTGAGATCATTTCAGCCCAAGGTTACATACAGACAAGGAAGGAATCAACAGAATTAACTAAACAAGTACTTGTTCAATTTGCTAAAAAGTGGGTCCACACTTCTTTAAGATCTAAACTCCAGCATTCTCAGTTTGGGTAAGAACTCTGCAAGAACTAGTGCTTCAGAATGTTGACCAGAAGACACATTTCATTATTTAGCATTTGGGGAATTATGGCTTTATCTTTCTATTAAGCCACAGAATGAAAGATAATAAGAGTCTAGTCAGAGAAACTCTCCTGTATTCTAAGGGAAAGTTATTTTTCTAGTCCATACCAATCATGAGGGAAGAAGATAATCAACAATTACTGACTTTATTTTGTCAAGCAGGACACATGATCTCATCAACTCTAGAAAGTAGTTACATTATCAGCACAATTGTACAGAGAAGGCTTCTTGGGGAAGTTATATATTTTGATTAAGATTGTAGATCTGGTAAGTGGGGAACTGAGATTCAAATGCAAAACATGAGAACCTAAATTTTTAAGTTTACTGTCTCATTGGTTTGATGTAAATGTAGATCTCAATACTCATAAAACCCTTATGACACAGGTTTTCCATTCTAGAGATACTGTTACTGAGGTTTAAAGAGTTTAAAACTTGCTTATGTCACTAGGTAAGCGGCAAGGCTGACATTGAAATTTATGTTGGCTGCTTCCAAAGCCTATGAGTTTTCCATGATGTCTCCCTATATAGTGTTCCATTATTGTCTCACAGATGCAGCGATGTGAAGGGATGGCGTTCAGAAGTGACTGAATAACTAGCAATAATCATAAAAACACATGATGAAAACTTCCTGGTGTAGGTTATATTCTTAGCAAATATTGTTAAAATGAGGTTCTGACCAATAAAATGTCAAGAATGTTAGTATAAATTGGACAACAGTATGAAGGTAACTTCAGACTTGATTTGGCCATATTCAACGTATTAGATTCTCATTTGCTCCTCAGCAAAATGAAGGCCTCCATTTTCACTTTATTTCTATTCTCTGTCCTACTTGCCACGTCCGAAGTGACAAGTGCGAAGTCTGTGAAGCTCTGTGGGCGCGAGTACGTGAGAACAGTCGTCTACATCTGCGCTAGCTCCAGGTGGCGAAGGTACCTGGAAGGGACCCCTCAAGTCCAGCAAGGTAACGTGAACTCACATGACTCCTTTGTTCATTTTTTTCAGGCTTCTTTCAGTACCTGTTCCTCTAATTACTGCTAGGCCACTTTTATGTCAATTTAGGGGGTTATAATTATCAAAATAAACTGAGCTCGTCTTGGAAAAGAGATGAGCTGGCTACCTTTCAAAAAATAAAGACTTTTTTTTTTGTCTCCAGCTTAAAGATCATTTGATTGCATAACTTCTTCGATGTTCTCAGCATCTATGGCAGGTGCGACGGGGACAGAGGGAAGTATGTGGTTTCAAGGGCCGTGTCAGAGTAGCAAGATTCCCACACGTGGGCAATTAGTTGGAATTCGGGCAAGTCTAAATTAAGGATGGAAGGAGAGAATCTGTTATTGAGCACTTATAAAGTGTCGGAGAGTTTCATGGGCAACATTTCATTCAGCCTTCTGATAAGAAGTCTGTGAAGTAAGTACTATTACCACCATTTACCGTTTCACCGAGGACGAAGCTGTTCACCCAGGCAGTATGCCACGTGGCTAGGGAGCACACCAAGTCTGTCTGGCTTCCAGAGCTGAGGTTTTTGTTTTATTCCACACTGTCTCAGGTGGGAAGAAGACAGTGGACTGTTGTAACATGTGACAGGGCTGTGGGCTCAGTGGGGTTTGACTGAGGCCCTGAAGGATGTGTAGCATTTGGGGAGATACCAGGAGTAGGGCGAAGTGAAATTCTGGTGGGAATTCTAGCAGTAGGAATGACCTGGTCTGAATTTTGAAGGTAGGAACGAACCTCATGTGTTTCAGAAATAGTGAGGGGACTGACTACTCTGCAGTTCTCCATTTTTTCAATTCAAGAAACTTAGAGGTTTGACTGGAATTCTCTCTGCTAATCTTACATAAAGCATGAGGCAGAATTTACTCAAGATCTTATTTTAATAATCAGTTGTGTTTGTTGTTTATCATAGAAAGTTAAAAAGGAAAACACAATTGAATAATAAATGTTGCAATCACATACACGATTGTGAAGGTTTCCATTCAGTTTAAAATGACTTTGGTAAACAAAAATATGTTTTGAAAATGACCCACTGTTTTTATATTTTAATAAGCTAATTTCTTGAAAAATTATAAACTTTCCACCCCCACTTTAATAGTGAGAGGGTCAGAGTTACTAGATTTTAACAGAAAAAAATAAGGGTTTTTTATTCTTAAGAGAGTAAGTATAATTTACTAGATTTGTGGTTAGAAAATCCAAATACACTAGCAAAAACACATTTCTGTATCTACAAAACACACAAAGCAGTGGAACTGGTGTCTGTATGAGGCCATCTCTTTGTAACACCACCAACTTACTGTTTATTTAGCCTTTTACAGGCTTTCAGAATATTTCCTCATATTATTTGTTTGATCAATTACTGGTTTACCAATCAGCATTCATTCATATGAGTTTTCGTGGTGCTTGCCAGTGTGCTAAGGTACGAGTAAGTATAAACGAAGTTAGAGAGAACAACACCCTGATGAAAAGAGGGAGCCCCACTTTCATTTTCAGACACAGAGGTTGAAATCTCCTCTCCCTTACTGATCAGCTTTGCAGGGCATTTATGCGGTGCTTTTGCATTTGTGCATTTCTGGTTTATAGCATGTAGCTAAGCTAATATCTTCAGAGGCTGCTGGTCGTGGAGCAGAGGTAGCCAGCACAACTGAAGTCAAGCCTTGCCTTGGCTACTCTCTAGCTGAGCGACACTATATGTCTCTCCTCCCTGCACTCATGTTTCCTCCTCTGTAAAATGAGGAGGCTGGAAATTCTCCCCCAAATGTCTAATCTCTCTGAAACCAGACCAACACTGTTTTTTTTTTAAGTGATGTGTAGGATTCAATTTTCTTTCAGAAATCCAATGTATTTCCCCAAGAGTAAAACTTGGTAGCTGCCTTCCTTGTCAGGGTCCTCTAAAAAAGTTTTTTTTTTTCTTTTCCATACAGCTGAGAGGGAAAACTACTTCCAACTTCCAAATGAGCATCAGGTTTCTGAGGAAAGCATAGCACAAAACCTTCTGAAGGTGGATTCTGTGGGGCAGGAGAGTCTTCAGCAGGGACAGCTGCCCACTGAAGGGCTTTGGGGAGCCAAGAAGCATTCAGTGATGTCAAGACGAGACTTACAAACTCTGTGCTGCACTAGTGGCTGCTCCATGGCTGACCTGAGTGCTCTTTGTTAAGACAGGAGCACATATCCAGGGGGTGGCAGAGGTTTAGCACATGTTTAATCCCAGTATCTTGCTGCCCAGTACACTTGCATTATGTAATTTAAATAACAGCTTTCGGATAGGCAATCTTTCTCTCTTAAAAGTTGTCCATGAATGGTTAAAGCCACGCTGAAGTCTGTTTTCTTCCTTTGTTAAGACGACTGCACTGTTCTTCTCAAATTTTAACTAATCCTTTGAAATTTCAAATGCTGTATAAAATTGCAATAAAAATGTCATAAACAAAGCTTTATGTGATTTTTTTTTACCTTTTAGAATTTTAAAAATAGCAGAAAATGCTAATGGCAGAAAAAACTAAGAAAATTAACTGTTATTTCATCTAACAGAAATAAGTATCCACTCTTAACTTTTGGGTTACTGTATATTAATATTGAAAATTAAAACATTGATTTATTGTCAGGTATAAGAATCTAAACAAAGTACTTTTCTCAAAGACACTTAGAGTGTTCAATAAATATTTCTTGATATAATGCAGCTATTTGAAATTCTACTTGAGAATAGCTTGGGGCATAGATGTATGGATCAGCTTCCACAAACAGCTAAAATCCAGAAAATGTCTGATAATACGCTGCTCCCTATAATCCGTGCCCCTTGGCATTGCCTCCCTTCTGCTGAGATAAAAAGATATTCTAGCCCTGGCTGGTGTAGCTCAGTGGATTGAGCGCGGGCTGGGAACCAAAGTGTCCCAGGTTCGATTCCCAGCCAGGGTACGCTCCTGGGTTGCAGGCCATAACCCCCAGCAACTGCACATTGATGCCTCTCTCCCTCTCTCTCTCTCTCTCTCTCTCTCTCTCTCTCTCTCTCTCCCCCTCCCCCCTTCCCTCTCTAAAAATAAATAAATAAAATCTTTAAAAATATATATATATATAGCACATCTAATTAAAAAAAAGATATTCTATTCTCATTCTGCAAGTAAAGAAATTAAGACCTAGATTGTCGGGTCATTGTGGTGCAATTAGATGTTTTCACAGAACTGTTGTCATCTCTAACTCTGAGAGTCAACTCCTCAGTGGGTTGCAGACATTAGTCATACTCTGTCCATCTGAAGTGCTGCTCTTATCCATACTATAGTTTGTGTATTTAAAATCCATCTACTACATACTGGGTTCTTAAACTGTGTCATGACATTGTGCATAGCATTTACACATTTTACTTCTGGCGTTTGTTTCAGGAAACCTGTGGGGGGCGGCGGGTAGTGCTTCATCCCTCTTTTGTAGATGAGGAGACGGAGGGAGGCACCATGGCACCGTGGAATTCAGTAAACCTGTCCTGAGTCACACAGCTAAGGAGATGGTGTGATTGGATCCAAACTCAGGCTGCTCTGCATGAATAAAGCTGTCACGTCAAACTGTGCTGGCAGTCAATGTGTTTGTTATGACCACACGCTCTTTCATAAAGTTACTTTCACTGAAGAATGTCTTTTGATGAGGCAGTATAATTAATTATATTAAATTTCAACCCTTTCAATATTCTGGGTGGGGAAATGGAAGACTGCATGAAGCACTTTTGCAGTCTGATGGTTGTCTCAAGCAAAAGCACTTGTGCGGTAGAATTGTGAGCTTCCAACTGGCTGTTTTTCCCATGAAACACCATTATTTTTCTTTGAAGAAAGACCGAAAAACTGAGATTAGCTAGATTTGGGTATTTGAAATTAAACCAAACAAGATTTGAAAATACACAAAAATGAGCCTGTAACTTCAAGAGAAACTACTGACAGTATTTGTTGCTGATGGTAAAAGTCAGACTCATGAGAAATTTTGGGAAATGTTTATTCACTGACATGAACATCAGTAGTGATATTAATGAATTTGATATTGTGTAATGAAATGTGTTAGCATTTGTAAGCTCTGCATAACTCAGTGAACCAAAATTTTCCAAATGACCAGTGTATGATATTAGAAAACCATGAATGTATATCATGATGAAAATATAAATAGATAAAATAACAAAATAGTCTTACATTATATATGTATATGATATTCTCAGTCATCTAAAGAGTTTTATTCTATTACATATTGCTTACTTATTTTATTATCAATTGCTTCTGAATTTATCAACTACCTATTCAACTTTATCGTGATACTTTTTTCTTTTGTTAAGGTGAAGAATTATGTAGATAGTCTTTCTTATGTTGAAATTTCTCTGCATTCTCAAAATAAATCTACTTAATCACAGTGTAATATTTTTTAGTACTCAGAATGACTGAATTGTTAATATTTTATTTGGAATTTTTATGTCTGTTCACAAGAAAAATTGATCACTCTATGTTTGTCAGGGAAGATTAATCTAACTTCATGAAATGAAGGTATTGCCTATTCTTCAAATTTGGAAGAAAAAAACTATAATAGTATATTTTGCTTGGTGACTTTTTAAAAACTTCAGTGCAGTGTACTACACATACAATCAAGTGCATAACTTTTTAGTTTTTACTGGAATGTAGCCACACTTACTTGGTTGTTTTTGTCCATGGCTGCTTTTGTGCTTCTGAAACAGGAAAAGTCAGTATTTGTGCTGCTGGAACCAATAAGTAGAGACAAGGATTGAATCTTTGTGGGCACATTATTCAGATGCCAGTGATCTGAGAAGATGGTGGGTTGTGCACCCTCAAAAACCATCTTCACATCTCATCTCAAGCTGACCATCTTTATAAGGAGAAGAGTAGTTAAGGGATTTGGAATTCAGAGGAAAGTAGGAAAGGGGTTTGGAATTCAGGGAAAAAGTTCAATCAGATAAAAGCTGCACACCAGCAATTTTCCTAGCACCCCTTCAGCCGCTGACCACTTGTTCTGCATCCTGGTCACTGGACGTTCTCTCCCTGGAGCGCGTGGCTCAGACACCGTCTGGATCTCCTGCATTCCTCCCAGAGCACAAAGGCTGAATTGCTTGCAGGCCTCCTGGAGTCAGGGTGGGTCCGGTCAAGCATTCCAGTTCCTGGAACAACATCTTTCAATGTGCATTAATCACTAAACTTATCAAGTATAACTAAAACTTAAAATTTTTAACTCTTCAGGTCCCCCATCACTTCAAGGCCAGAGCTGAGAAGTTGTGGCAGAGACCTCATGGTCTACAGAGCTAAAAATGGTTACTAAATGGCCCTTTATATTTTGCTGATGTGTGCTTAAGAACACTTTAACTTCCTCAGGTTGACCCAGCTTTTAAAGGTCCTTAAAAGGCTTTGAATGTGTTTATGAACTAGATGCAAATTGGCTGTTTTTCAAAAATTTTAACGGTCTTGCTAAAGTAAATTTCTTGTTATTTCCTAAAAGGAAAGTATAAAGATAATATATTTTTATAATTATCAATATTTACTTGTTTTTAGTTTTAAAATAAAAAAAAGACTTTCTAAGCTTAATATTTCTTATATAAATTTTAAAATGATTTCCCAGCACCCCCTGCACAAATCAGGCTGGGTATTCATTCTTTTTGATTGTTAGACCATCCATTCTCATCTTTGTTTGTGGAAGCAACAACTTTCACTTTTCCTATTACAAATGGAAATTGAAGCTTAGTGCTCCCATACTGCTTATACTGGTTCCTCACTTTGCTAACTAGGGGAAAGTAGCCCAGGGGTGGGTGGGTAACCATGAGTTTTAAGTTATATCCTACGCTAAAATTAAAAAAAAAAAGTGTGTGCCATCATGAAACAAGCGAGGAAAGAAACTGAGAAGACATTACAGGAAACTTTAATCAGATACTTAACATATTTAAGCCTCAATCTGATGTGGTACTCAAGAGTTGGAAAATTTTAGTTTAAGGTAATAGTTAATAAGCCTAGTATTTAATGCAAGTAAAAAGCTTTTGTTTCAGGAACTGAAGGCTCAGCCCCTACCCTCTGACTCCAGGAGTCCACAGCGATTGACCTTTGTGTTCCAGAAGAGACCTTAAGCGATCAAGGTGGTATCTGAGCCATTGCGTTCCTGGGAAGGACTATCCACCTCCCAGGACACAGGACATGGATAAAGACAATTACTGATCAGTGGATGAAAAAATGTTAGGGACATTGCTGGACTGCAGTGTTTATCTGATTAACCTCTTTCCTGAATTTTAAATCCATTACCTACACTTTTTTTTTTTTACCTTGAATTCCAAATCTCTTACCTATACTTTTTCCTCCCCAAAAGAAGGCTGGCTTGAAAGGAAAGGTAAGAAGGTCTCTTAGGGTACATACCCACCATCTTCTCAGATCCCCAACCATCTGAATAAAGCGCCCATAACGACTCAATCCCTGTCTCTGCTGATTGGGTCTGGTAGGTGACAGGCAGCACAAATGCCTTTCCCGGTTTCAAATCAACCTTCTAGTTGCATGTGCTCATGCATGTGAAGAAGGAAGAGAACATATAAGTTCAACTGGGCTCTATGACAGGGAAAGATAAGTGGCAGTAAGCAAAAGAAGTGCAAGGAACTAAGAAAGTACGGAAGTTGGAAGAGGCAAGACATCTGAGTGGAAGAAGTGAAAAAACTGGCAGAGATTAGGAAAAAGAGGCTAAATTTGAAAAACAAATAGGACTTTATAATAAATGTTGACTTTAGGAGAAATTATTTGTCATTCAAAGACAGTAGTAGCAGATAATCAAAACTTTGAAAAGAAAAAAAAAACAAGTAATCTGAGGTATTATACTATGCTGGTGAGCAGAAACTGCTAAAATATATGCTCAGTTCTTTAGGAAAATAGGTTCTACAGGAAGAAATTGGACATCAAGAGTAAGCTTCTATGGTGGGTCAGACATTTTACATACACTTTCCCTTTCATTCTGGATGGCAGGAACAGAGTAGTGACCATTGATCAGTGAGAAGTTGTAATCATTACTATAATCATTTTTACCTTTGAGAAAACCGAGGCTCGGGACACTGATCATTTTACCTAACGTCACACAGCTAGTAAAGATCAAAAGCTCAAATGAGATGTTTGTCTGTCAAATATGTGTTTAAACAAACAAACAAACAAAACCCAAACCTGAAAGCCTGAATCGCAGTGCTGTTCAGGACAACTGAGTTCAGAAGACAGCCAGGTGGAACGCAAGCAGCGGGAGGAATGGTTGGGGGTTTTGGCTGGGGGACCAGACCCCCCTGCTGCTTGTGTAAACAACACACCGCAGGGGGTGAGAACCAGGTCACAGGAGGTGAAAGTGAAAGGAGCAAAGACAATCTGAGTCAGTGGGTACAGGCCACTTCCTTAAAAATTTGGGAGCAAAAAAGCATAGTAAATTGTCAATAATAACTTAATGTTGAGTTTTCTTAATGCCTTTTTTGAAATAATATCTAGAAAGACAGGTCAGGTAACAGTCCCAACAAACAGTTCACTCTCTAAAATGCTAGATTTAAAAGTTATAATTTCTCAATTGTTTTTTCAGTCATTGCCCTCTATTGAATTATTCTCGAGTTGTTTTTTTTTTTTTTTAAGTCAATAAACTAAAGTAGTGCTTAATTTCCCAGCACATAGTCTACTGGACTCTATTGTAGGGGACTCCTAGAATGCTTTCTTTAAAGTTGTTCTATTAACAATGACAACAGACAACAAACAACATTGATATTTCCATCCAAGATGCTAATATATTTTTGAGAGAGAATCTTTACATTTCCTATGATGTCTGATAACAGAAATGGGTCATACAGAAATTTTTTAGAGTGAAGATCAAAAGGAAAGCATCATTTAATTTGTTTGGGGGAGATTTTTCCTATTGATTTTGGGGGAGGGTTTCCTGCTGACATTCTCAGGGTTAGCTGAATTCTCTGTAATTTGCTGTCAGTACTGACTATGCTGCTGAAGCTGCTGCTGCTGAATATTTTATAAAGCAGGAGGAAGATGTTAGGTCTCAGTCCAGATGACTGCCAAGTCCAAGCCTCTCACCTTGATGATATAGCTCAGCTCCGCTTCCACTGTTTCAGCTGCCTGAGAATATCTCTGTCTGAATGTCCCATTATCAACTTAAATTCAACAAGTACAAAGTCAGACTTAGTATCTCAGTCCTCAGATTCTTCCTGCCGACTTCCTTGTTTTTGCTAACAGGACCGCTGATCTAGTTGCCCAGACTCAAACTTTCAACTGCAATCACAGGAGCTGCTATGGATGGAGGGCTTCCTATCAGGCACTGTACCGTTGAGAGCTTAGCAAACATGTATTTTCACTTGTTTTTAGCAAGCAGAGGCAGTGCCCCACATGCCCCTCCTAGCCATCCCTCTGAGTAAGCGTTCTCTCTCATGGGGCTGCCCCAGACAACAGCCGCCCCACCATCCCCAGCCTGACTCCAAAACCCTGTGAGGTAGGTACCAGCATTATCATTACTTTAAGGTAGAGAAGCTGTGGCTCAATGAGGTGAATAATATTTTTAAGTTCACTTAACTAGTGACTGGGATAGCAGGACTCAGAGCTGAGACAGCAAACATCCAGGGCTCAAAACTTTCAACAGCCTTGTCCTGTTCCCTTACAGTCACCTGACTTCTCCTTCCCCTGTGACTGGTCATGAAGACTTGGTCCCTACAATGTCCCATACAACAGTCTTCTGTTTTTTGTTTCCATGTCACCTCTTAGTTCAGCCTCTTATTATCTCTCACTTCTCCTAAGTGGTCTTCCGGTTCTCTACTGACAGATTTATTTTAAGGAATCACTTCATGCATACGATTAGCTGAATGGAAATGAATGGAAAGCCTTCAATGACTACCCATGACATTTTCTAACCCAGACATTTAAGCTATCCTTCGTGAACCCTTGCAATCTCACCACTTATCTTCATGAGCACTGCTTTTCACCCAGTCTAGACTTCTTCCTGTACTCTGACCTCCTCTGTCTCTTGAAATTTTACTTATCGCCTTCACAGTCTAGACAAGTACTATCTCCTTCATGAATCTTCCCCTGATCCTCTTATCTAGATAAAGATGTTCTGGATTTTTTTTTATAAAAACATATTGTAGCCCGTGCTGTGGTCACTTGTGTACTTGTCATCCCTAGAGGACCCTAGTTCCTCCAGAGTTAAACTCTGTGTCACTAGTGTCTTTGGAGTTGGTAGTTAGGGTACAGCTCAGTCATAGCACATGCTTCTTACTTGGAAAGTTAAGATGTGTTAAATTTTACTGTGAGGTGCTGTCAGGATGTGTGGTCTGTGTAATCACAATGTTTTCAGTCTAGTAAGGGAAAAAAAACTATTATTTAAAAATTAGCTAGAGAACAATCAGGAGGAGCTCAACTGTGAAAGTGATGAAAGAAGAGAGAACGGGAGGAAGGAATGGATGAAGAAGGATTTTAAGAAAAGGAGAGACCGGGGTTTAATGCTGGCAGTGCAGAAAGTTGCTGTAAGTAGAAGGAAAAAAAGGCAGGAGTGAAGGTAGAGATGGGTGTGGCCAGTCTGGGAAGGAGGATGGCACTTTACAAACACCTGTTAAGAGAGAAAAGTACCAGGGAAATTCAGGAAGTTTCAAAGGAAAACTATTCCCTCAAATTTACAGTGTCATTTCATTTTTTAAAAGTTTAATTTAAAAAATTGATATAGAATTAAAATTATGTAATTTTAAGGTGTATCATTGTTGGGAACCACCCTGCCTGGTTTCAGAAGCTGTAACCCCCACCAAAGCTAAGGAGTGACCTTAAACAGTAAGCCACTAAGGAGACAAAAACTTATCTCCCTGGCAGGAGTGCTGCTTCTGCTCCTTTTATTTCATCCATAACTGGCCCCCAATGCTTGGTCAGTTAGCCAATGACATGTAAGATTCTCAAAGTGGGGAATGACCTAAGCCAGGCACGATCATGTGGGAGGCCCCCAAGGAAGGACTTTGGAGGCTACAGCAAAAGGGTGTGATGGACCCTTGCCCCTCAGCTTTGACAAAGCCTGAGTCCTCATTCTGTCTGTGAGGAGTCTCCTAATCTCTTGGCTGCCTCACTTTCCTTGCTCCACCTAAGCCTGAAACAATGACAGAGGGTGGTGCAGCCCTGTGCTGGAAAGAGCGGGTTCCCTAAGTAATCAGGCCTAAGAAAGAATATGTAAAATCCTGTGAAACCTGCTTTTTTTTACAATGCTCTCAGTTGAATGATAAGGGTCCAAACAAGAAGTAAGTTCATTCCTCAAAGTTTTACAGCTCTTCAGCTATTGGACCCTGACTCAGAATAGGCCCTCAAAGCTCTTTGTTATCTATTGTTTGATCCTTACTGCCTGACAATTATTAATGAGCTTTATCTATATTCCTGTGCAAATGAACCCAATAAAAGCCCATTGAGGAACAGGCTCCTGGCCCTTCTCCTTTGAGAGATTAGCCACCTTTCCTCCCCAAGCAGATCATGTCTTGGTAGACTTATTCTCATCCATGGTGGCCAGGGGGACCCTGTGGGCGGAGCCCCCCACATATCATGTGTTGATCTGACATATTTTTATATTGCAATGTGCTTACCACTATGGCTGGCTTCAGCTAACACATCCATCAAATTTCCTACCTCGAGGTTTTTTGTGATAACTAGTGTTCTTCTAAGTTAGTCACAATTAGTGAGTTTTAACTGTATGTTCCTATTCATCACTGACTATCTAAATTACATACAGTACATGGCAGTGAGCTGGGAACAGCTTCCTTTTTGTTTTTTTAATAGTCATCTCGCTTAAGGTTTGAGTCCTAACACAGCCTGGGACAGATGGTAAAAAAATATCATGGATAAGAGTTTAGAACTCTAAAAAAAAAACCCCATTTTTATAAAGAGGTTTCTACACACTAAAGAATTTTCTTCAATCTTATTTAGTCTCGCAAAGTTTTTCTATGATTTCCCCTGAAGTTGTTCTAAGAGAGGAGGTGTTTGCAACTGTGTGATGAAGCCATGAAGCTCATTTACTTACCATGTTTATGACACAATCCAGGCTCCAAGCTGGCCTAGGGAGATTGACAGTATTGGTTTTGATAAATTATTACACAGATGTAGTCCCACTAAGGCACTAACAGAAAAAAATAACAAAAATTGACTAATTCATTTTGAAAAGCTACCTTAAAAGCCAGAGGAAGCAGAAGGCCAGGGATTTAGAAGGTATATGTGGTTTTAGTACATGCCATTTTGGGGGAAAATAAGACATCAATATTCTTTTTTTTAATATTTTATTTATTTATTTTTAGAGAAGGAAAGGAGGGAGAAAGAGAGAGAGAAACATCAATGTGCGGTTGCTGGGGGCTGTGGCCTGCAACCCAGGCATGTGCCCTGACTGGGAATCGAACCTGCGACACTTTGGTTTGCAGCCTGCGCTCAATCCACTGAGCTATGCTGCCAGCCAGGACAACATCAATATTCTTTAAAACAATAAAGCACTGCCTATTTTCCCACTTGTTAAATTCATTTTGATATGACTTACATATCATTTTTTTCTTAGAACTATAGCGTTGCTAATTTTCTCCATATGCGTACCATTTGTCTTTGACCTTTAACAATGTCCTCTAGGCAGTCCACTTACCATCCAAAAACAATGCCACAGAATTGTTTTACGTGCACAGAAAGGGCTGAACGCCCCATAAAAGTAAATGATCCGTGGCACTAGCTGCATTAACCAGCAGAATAACGAGCTGTCTCAGCCCTGTAAATTTTAGTGCTATCCATTCAAAACCACACCGGGTCACTTAGTATAAACTCGTAAGAACAAAATACTAAACACACGTTTATTTGTTAAGCAGCCAGGTATGTATTTTGTGTAAAAGTTGGTTAGCCTAGGAAAACCCATTCAAAGACACATTAGGCAGTGTATATTCGAAACCAGTGTCTCATCTGAATACATGATTGTATGTGTTACAAATACACTTAACTATTAAGCATCATGTATATTTAATATCACAGCGATTACTTCAGTGCCCTAAAAGGCTTTATAGTTTCCATTATTGAAGAGCCGACATTCAGTTCTCCCACACTTTTGTAAAGTACAGGCAATCCACAAGAGCTTCTAGTTTTAGCTAGCAGCCCCGTGGGACTATGATAATTGTTATGAAATCATTAATTCTACCTCACCAGTTTCAACTGTCAGGTACATGACATGTAACAGTAATTGCAGCTAATGAATGCTGCTCAATTTATTAAGTAGCAAATGAAAGCCAGTATTCTTTTATATGCAGCACTGAGACATACTTTTATCATTTGTGTATACCATGTTGGATATTCTACTGCCATTTATTGGTCTAAGTATACAGCCACATTAAAAAAAAATTCTCATTAAAAAACAACGCAGGAAATTCTAACTCTTTAATTGAAGAGTAATTAAATAATTACTCCAAAGTAATATTTAATAAGAATCCATGTCTATGGAAAAAATCCAATAGAACAAAAACTTAGTTCCTTCTTGAGGTAAACAAAATTCTTTCTTGTGCCACCCTTCCCTTCCCCAAACTTCCCAAAAGTATTTTAAAAAATCCAAAATCTTCCAGTTGTTTGAACTATTAGCATTTCTTTCTAAAACTTTTAGTCAGTAAAACTTTCGTGTACTTAGATATAGCCTATTTCTTGATTTAAAACAGTAATACTATGTTTCTTATTTTCAGTCACTCAAAGTAAACTGCATAGACAGTTGCAAGAGCAAAGAGTGAAGAGTTTCTAAAAACATAAGATGCGAAGTTATCACTTTTAGGGTTCCAGAGGCACCTGCTCCCAACGAGGATGCTCTGGCCGCTCAGTTGCCCGATGTAAACCATCACTATCAGCTTATAGCGTGGGACCAGCAAGGCCTTGACCTGCGCTTTAATGACCTGGAATTTAAAAAGAAAAAAAAGGCTCTCACTTCCTATAGCTACATTAAAACTTACGAATATCAATATTTGTCACAAATATAGTGGATTTGACTTAGGAAAGTGGTATGACCCACTGCAGATATTTTCAATAACTGTTGTAGAGCTACAGCTGAAGCTACATTCGCTTCAAGTACTGCCCTCACGAGAGAGGACATTTAGGGGCAAAGGAATAGCACCAGCAATAAATCTATACTTTCTAAGAAACTTGAAAAAAACTATAATCCAGAAAACAGAATTGAGTAGATTTATTACATTTTTTGGAAACCTTAAGATGGTTTCCCTTCAAGAAATGTTGGCATTAAAGTTATACCATCCTGTTCATGTCTCACTAAGAGCCCATATATCTGGGGTCCCCTGCAATATGACTAATCATACTTGTTTATTAAAGACTTTGTTATAAAAAAGCAAGCAGAGAAAACCTGACAGAGTCCCAGCACCTTAGTTGATAAAAACAGAAATGTATTTAAATGTCTGTGGTTGGTGGCCATTGAAGTTGCCTTGGGGGAGAGAAATGGTCATTAAAATATTTGATCTTTTATAATGATTTTTAAAATAAATGGGCAGTTTTATACATTTTTAACACAAAATGCATGTAGTGATGTACATAATGATTGTTTAGACAAAGGCTTTTACATACACACAGAATATGACCTAATAAATATTTTAACAAATAAATATAAATAAGCAAATTTTTTTCTGCTATACTGCAAATTAATTGCCTCCTTCAAAAAGTAGGGGGTTGTGCTTTTCAGCAAATATTCTAGTTACAGTTAGCACTTTAGGCAAAATCCACATTACCTCAGAAATCGTTTTAGTCATCTGTCTGCAGAGCTCTGGTTCATATTGTTCTTCTTGCAGAGAGTTAGTTAACACATCTTTCAGAATATGATTGACAATAGCCACAGGAAAATGTTTGCTAGGCCCTGCAAATACAGACAGAATTTCTTTCTAAGAAGTCGTTTCATATTATAACCCACCCACCACATTGGCTAATTAAGAGTACTGAAGCACGAAGAGACAGTGAATCTTCTGTGTGGCCTTCATTTAAAGAAAAAAGTAGTTGTAATTATGTTTCCAGTCAGTTCTCTGGCAGAAGACAGGACAATGAACTCACCCATTTACCAGACTACCTGAAGAGCATGCTCAGCCACGGAGGGCTGACGTTGGCAAGTATCCCCCTTCCCAGTTTTCACTGTTAACGACTGACTTCCAAGTCTTAAAACATTCCTCCCCCTTCAGTCTATCTACCGTGTTGCAACTGGACAGATTGCTCTAAATCCCAGCTCTTACTGTGGTATTTCCCTTAGCAAGGCCTAATGTTCAGCTGCCACCAACCTACAGCTTCTTCTCCCATCATCACAGCTCTCCCCACGGAGCCTGCTTTGTCTCATGGACCTCAGCTCTCTTCGAAAGGATGCTTGTACGTTTGCACTTGCTCTTCTTTTTAAATGGAACACCCTTTCCCATCTTGTTCTTCTGAGAAATAAATAGCCATTGTTTCGAGGCCAGCTCAAAAGCCTTCTCCAGGTAGCCTTCCTTCTCTCTTCAGATAAAAATCACTCCTCTCTTCTCTGTACTCCCAATGCACCAGGCTCCCACTGTTATCCTGGCTCCTAATCTGCCTAACAGCTAAGGCATACCTGCCTGTCTTCCCAGTGAAACGATAAGCTAGGTCAGATTCTATCCTCTTCAGAGTCTAATACAATGTGAAAGATACAAGAAATGTTTACTATATGATTTCTGAAATAAATAGAATCAAACACGTATAGATAACAATCATGGTATAATCACCTTTACCATGGCCACCTTTATTGAGCATTTTCTACTTGTCAGACACTGCAAGAATTTCATGTTTATCACCTTATATAATCTTCCAGTAAATCTCTGGGGGGGGGGGAATCTGTTACCTCCATTACACAGGTGGGAAAACAGGTTGAAATGTATTGTATAACTTGCCCAGAATCACACAGTGGCAGAGCTGGGATGTACTCACAGACGATTCTGACTCAAGAGCTCATATTGTTAACCACCTTTAGTCCACATTCAGAAGAGAAGCTTCGGATGGATCTTCTTTATCCCACACTCCAGGAATCTTACCTGCACCTCCTGGGAATACCAACCTCATGGTCTTTCTGTCACTGTAAAACACATGTGCCCAGGGCCTGGAGCACAGAGACTCAACCGTTCTTTGCTGAACTGACACAGATAAAGGAATGAGATCAAGAATATATTTAAGTAGCAGTCATCAGAATCTGTTAAGTGTTTATTTTTTATATATTTTTAAAGATTTTATTTATTTATTTTTAGAGAGGGAAGGGAGGGAGATAGAGAGAGAGAGAGAAACATCAATGTGTGGTTGCTGCGGGTTATGGCCTGCAACTCAGGCATGTACCCTGACTGGGAATCGAACCTGCGACACTTTGGTTCGCAGCCCATGCTCAATCCACTGAGCTATGCCAGCCAGGGCTAAGTGTTTATTTTTAACTCCTGTATCAGTCAGGGCCTAAGGGAACACAGAACACACTCAAGACAGTTCCAGGAGGATGTAATGATGAAGAGACCATGGAGAGAAGCCTGAGCAGGATACAGGAAATCACCAAGGAAACAACCTCGTGGCTGGTGGAAGTGAGGGTGTTACCCTCACCCTACCCCAGGCTCCAGGGATCTGATGGAGGAACTCTTACTAGATCCTACAAGAGGTATGTGAAGCAGACTCCCTTGAGTGCAGTTTATGTCCTTCTATTGATGGATGGAAACAGCCTGAAAAGAACCCACAGGCAGGGTGGGGAGTAAATCCTAGCTCACACTCCTTCCACCCTGTGACTTCCTACTGAAGTTTCCTATTGACTGAACTTAACCGGACAATTATAGCCCATGGTTATAGTTGAGTTAAGTCAGCCTCCTGAGGCTCAATAAGTAGTATTTTAATTTTGATGATCATATAGAAATTGTTCAATTAAATTTATGCTAGTGTAGGGAACGAATCTGGGCATGTTAAAACAAAGACATCCGATACAATGAGTGAGATGATCAATCCCAATATTTACTCAGCAGGAATCTCTGTTCTACAGGACAGACATAAGCAGTTATCTGCCTGTGAGAGGCTGGACCTGACTGCTCCGGCCTCGTGGGGTCCAAGGGAGGGCACCAGTCCCTGTCGGCCCTGGTGTCGCTTTCTATGGAGCTCTTAGATTTCTACTCAGAGATTCCAGTGAAACGAGGCTAACTTTGGAGGTGATTTTTCCTCTTTCTATTTAAGAAATTCTAAAATATTACAAGCTTGGACTAAATGTCTCCTCTCTTTTTTCCTTGCTCCTAACAAGTACTCATGTCCCACATACAGGACGTGACCTGCATCACTCACATGAAACTTGATGTGGTCGTGCGTGACGGCGACCACAGGCCTTGTTCCCTTTGGAGAGCAGTGCAGGTGTTTGTCCGCCTCGCACACCTCTGGTCATCTGGGAGCAGCACCTCCCTGTCCAGGAACTGGGCCTCCTGCTGCACTGACAACAAGTTTGATTGGCCAGCGGAGGCACCTGCCCCAGGCCAGACCAATTAGTCCTTTCTTGGAATTTTTATTTCAAACTGGAACTGGGGAGAAAGGAACGCCAGGCTCTTTGTGTGACAAAGTTATGACGTGGCCCTTAGCAATGCTGGAGGCCACGTTTCTCAGGGTGGGAAGGAACAAGACAGCTCCGTGCTGGGAGGGTAGAATCCTGGTGGCACTCGAGTCCCTGTTTCCAGTAGCTCCCGTGTTCGGCTTGTACCAATGTCCTTTTGGTGCTTTGCTTAGTGTTTTAAAATCTCATTAAGCAGGTTCTATTCTGAAATATTTTGAAGTACGGGAATGAACTTTTCTCACTTCTTTGTGATGTTCCGCTGTACAGCCAGAATCAGCACTGCCTTGCTCAGGCAGGGGTGCTGAGATGCAGAGAGAGGAAAAAGAGTCGGTGTTCAGCTTTGACTTCCCAAATAAGCTCCTGAAGCTACTTTCAGAGTCAACTGATGTGAATGTCAAAGCTTTTTTTCTTTCCTTTTTTCTGAACATTATTTTCCTTAGGAGGAAAAAATTGTTTTAGAAATCAAAAATTAAGGACCTGAAGGTCAGATGAATAAAAAAGAAAGGAAGGAAGGAAGAAAGAAAAGAAAAGTTTGTCAATAAAAATAGATTTAAGAGAGAATAGTTAAAAATTTTGTTATTTAATATATCTGTGCTTCAGCTTCCTCAAATTGAGGTAATAAGAATTACCAGGACTATTTTTTGTTAGGGTTAAATGAGGTGACACTATTTAATGTGCTTAGAACAGTGTCTGCCACCTACACAAAAATTACTCATTAGATATATGAGGTCTGACCAGAAAAGTCCAGCCATTGTTAATATAGTGAGAATGGTTTGCACAACAACCTGGCAGCTAAGGAGAGTGGACTGGAATGCACAGTGTGACAATGACGCTTCCCTGTACCAGTCAGTGGGGGCAGTAGATGCCACTGAGTGAGCATGTATATAGTGTGACCATCACATTAAAAATGACCAAGTGTGTAGAGCAATGAATCTCCATCAAATCTGGCATTAAGCTTGAATATTCCTCCACAGAAACTACTTGGGTGATTCAGAAGGCTGCCAGCTATAGGCAACTGGTGATTGGCAGCTTCATCACCATAATGCACCTGTTCCTGTATTTTGGCAAAAGAGCAAAATCACTCAGGTGATTCAGCCCCCCTTACAGCCCAGATTTGACACCCTGGAATATCTGGCTTTTCCCAAAACTAAAATCACCTTTGAAAGGGAAGAGCTTTCAGAGCATCTGTGAGATTCAGGAAAATACATTGGGACAGCTGATGGCAACCAGGAGAACTGTGTAAGGTCCCAAGGTGTCTACTTTGAAGGGGACGGAGGCATCATTGTCCTATGTACAACGTTCCTTGTATCTTGTATGTTTTTCAATAAATGTCTCTGTTTTTCATAGTGCATGGCTGAATACATTACATTCATTCTTGGTGGCTATAATTACTCAGATAAAGGGAGGACAAAATATACTAAACATTTAAGTTATGTTTAGATGATACAAATATTATTGGATAGAATGCAAAAAATACACACCATAATGCTGGTGATTGATGTTTGCCCCTCCTGCCCCACACTATTCTGGTCAGTATGGCGTTTTGTGTATATGAGAAAATCTTTACCAAAAGCCCATAGAGTAGCTTTCAGATGCAAAATAAACCCAGGGATAATAGAAGTTGAAATATGTTTTTGATTTTAATAAGATGGCTAGTTGAATGCTTAAAAAAAGTATTGTCAAGCATAAAAACTTTAATCATAAGAGAATAATTCACATGACTTTTTGTAAAAAAATATGAAAATACTATGTATAATTTTATACACACACACACACACACACACACACACACTAAGGTATTTAGAAATTACTTTTCCAACTTGTTTCAACACCCAGTACTTCTAGAACTGATAAGACGATTTAGTTTGTTTATCTTAGGAAATAAGTTATGAAAATATATCTGAGGAAGAAGAGACACATGACTTTCTATTTCAACTCCTTTATCTTATTGAAATCTGATTCCAGCCCTTTCAGTGTGCAGAGCCCAAAATCACAGGCACTGAATGGCTAAGATCTTGCAGTTATAAGTGGCAGACACCCTCACCCAAACTCAGCTTGCCTAACTAAGCAGGCAGAGAGCACTTTGGATTCAGGACTCAACTGATGACACTAGGATTTAGTTCTTTCTCAGTCTCAGGGCTTCACGTGGAGGGCCAAAGATAGCAAAGCTGCCAGAACGCCTATGTTCTTTCAGGTTTCAGGGCCTGATCTGCATCTTCACCGGCTGAAACAATGTTTCCTGAACTGAATATCAAGGCTTTGATTGGCTTGACCAATCAAAGGGTTCCATACCATCCCAGAATCAGCCACTGTTACATCTCTGAGGCCAGTGTCAGCTTCAGCAGAATGTTATGAGCCAATGTGGTAATGATGGCTCTCCCCCCAAAAAACTGGGTATGGTTATCAGAAGCAGCATAAAAGTGTATTGGATGGCAGGAATATTAGCTGTCTACCATAGCACTATGGAAATACCAGTAGACTGACTAATTACGGAGCCTCGTAATCCATGTAGTCTTGGGGATTACGGTAGAAAACTCGCTACAAGGCCTATGGGATGTGCTGATGGTCTGTAATTTTCTTGAGGTTACCTGCCACAGGTGGAACCACTCTGGCCCATAGAGTCTTCCTTTGGTCATTGGGTAGGCCCCGTGGATTTCTATGTAGCAGTAATTACATATCAATTCAGATAATAGTGGGCAGGTACACATTTAGACAACAAGTAGGTCTATGAGGAAACCTGAATGGGAAAAGATAGTCACTGCGAACTCCCCGGGGAGCACAGGGGCAGGTGCAGAGAGCTTTGTTTTGAAAGATGGAAACCTCAGTTGGAGGGATAAACATCTCTGTCAGCAGGGGACTAGTGCCTGGAAGACTTTCTTCACCCAGCACAGCATTGGTTGGTTTTGTTGGATAAAAAACTTTAATGCATATCTCTTTTATCTCAATTTTTAAATATATACTTTGTTGCAAGTATATATAAAATAGCTCCACAGGATAAACCCCAAATACTCAGTGAACTCTTCTTTCAGTGGTAGAGTGCACGTCAGTGCCTCCTGGTGAGTGGCTTGTGTTCAGGAAACACTGACAGAAACATAGGCAACGGGAGTTGGTCCCATTTCACAGAGGAAAAATTAAAACAGCATCAGGAGTCAAGTGTCTAAAGACCATCCCCCTGCCCCAGGTCAGTAGAGGGCCAGGCACAGGTGAGTCCCCTTGGGAAAATAGGGGGCCCTCTGACCCCCTTGCCTGGCCATCGGACTCCTTTTAGACCCAGTAACTGTTCCGACAGAGTCAGGGAAGGAGGAATGCCTGACCCTGGGAGGATGCATGACACTTTGCAGGGTGTTGCAACACAGGGTCCTGCGCTGGAACTCAGCTTTGGCTGAGGAACAAAGAAAGAGTGTTTACATGATATGGTTCTCAGTCCCCAAGCACGTACTCCTTTGCTGCTGGCCATGAATCTTCCCCAGATCAGCAGGCACCCAGCCCCAACTGCAGGCCCAGCTCTGCCCCTGACAAGCTGGCACGCAGCTCCCTCATCTGTAAAAGTGAAGGGTGGGTGATAGGATTCTTCCTGGCAGGGACTGTCTGAGGCAAGGCATGATCCTCAGGCAGAAAAGAAAATTGTTAATGTAGATGTAGGTGTTACTTCTCCCCGAGCTGTGGCTTTCAATGTCTTGCACCCTGGCTTTCCAAGACACAGTATGGGCTCTAAGTCCACACTGACCCCTCCCTTCCCTGGCCACGGGGCCCTGCCAGCTGCATTTACTCTCTGGTGACCTCAAAGCGTTTTCACGGTTGCCTCCAGGAGGACAGGTCAGTGGTTCTGTATGAGCACAAGCAGACCAGGAGATGGGGTGAAGGGATCCAGACTTGACCTGTCTCCACACACATGACCCCTCCAAACCTCCATATTTCTTTAGGATGCACCCTCCTCTGCCCACCTCCATTTCCCCCGCTGGCTCAGTCCAGACTCTTCGGGGTGGGGGCAGCTGATTAGGACTCATGTAACATTAATCAACTGTGAATTGCTGGGGGTTGTGGGGCCTCCTAGCCTCAGCCCCCTGAGGGAGACAGGGTATCCCGAGACTCCTCTGTGAGAAAAGCTTGCTCCCAGGTCTTGCCAAGGTGCCCTCTGTCCAGCTATCTCCATGGAGACATATTTCTCCCCAGGGAGAAACCTGGGCCTCCAGCCCATGGAGACCTGCCACCTCAGTGCTGCTGAGTTCGAGGTGTAGAGAACCCTCTGAAAGCAGTAAAGTTTGGGGGTGATGACATGTAAAAAAAAACAGAAGACATCAAAGCAGCATCGAATCAGTCGATTAAGATCCCTTAGATTGTATTAGCATTGAAGATAATGCCAGGTTATCAGATATTAGCTTAAGTAAATATCACTCAGGATATTAGACATTTATGATAGAAGCAAATGATAAAATAACACACCGAGCTGATAGGTGTTTTCCATCTGAACTGTAAGGCGAGAGGCAACATCACGCTGGCTAGGTTCGTCCACGTAAGACACAGCACTCAGAGAGCTAAAAGCAAGGAAGCAAATTCCAATAGTTATTACAACAATAATAAAACACAATGTTGCTTTTAGCAAAAATGTTACCAAGGTAAAATTTTCTCTAAATATTTCAAGCAGTCCCATGTAAATATCCCAGTGATTCTGTTTAAACCATTTGAGAAATGGAAACATTAAAGTGTGAGGAGGTCTCAGTATAGTGTTCAAGCCCAGTGCCAGTGCTCCGGGCTTCCGAGATTGTAAAAAAGTGGTATGGTTGGCTTTGTGGGTGGGGTAACAAAATCCACGTTTCAAAAGCCATTGCCATCACCACTCCTCAAGTGGACAGAGCCACAAAAAGGACTGGGGCAATATACGAGAAAGCTTCAAGTGCTGGGAAAACCCACTCTGTGTATACAAAGGGGGTTGTAAGGAGTGTTCTATTCTATGTCCTCACAAATCCCTTTAGTAGGAAAAAAGAAAAGACCACACTCATCTATGTGGTGAGAGAAACCACAATCACCCAAACTATCGTAAATCAATAAGCATCAATCACCCTTTTTCAACATGAAGAAAGGGTTGAGGCTTGGTACCAAGGCAATATAGCTTATCCAGGTGCTGAACAGGAGACCCAATTCAAGAGGAGCCCCTGTGTCCCCCAGGCACTACTTAATTCAACCTAATTCAGAGGAAATCCAACTGTCACCAGTGGCAGTCTCAGAACGCTCTACCCCCAGTCCTCTCCACCTGTGAGAAATGGAGGTTAAGCCAGATGTCATTTCAAAGGAGAAAATATAATAGTGCGTATGTGTTTTCGAAGTGACCACTTTTATAAGCAGGCTATGTTTTTGCTTTAATTAAACAAGAAAGAGATATTTGTCCCTAATCTTCTGGGACTTTATTTTTCACCTAAAAGGAGTTTTAAAACACTTTGTTCTCAACTGTTTGGAATCAGTGAACTTCTTGCAAAAATGTATTTTAAGACAATCACAGATAACATATATTTTAAAATTCTTTAATACAATAGAGTTTACACAATAAATTAAGGTTTACCACCCAGCCCAAGAAGGTGATGCAAGAAATTATGGCTGCTTTTTCACGATGGATTTCTGGATTAGTGATTTAGTCTTTATTCTTGTAACACCCTGCTGTCCTCAATTTTTTGCTGCCCTTTGAAGTAGCAACCAACCTGTTTGGTTACACTGGCTGCAGGTGTTGTGGGCAGTACCAAAGACTACAGCTTCTGCTGAGAACAACCAGAGTCGCATAAGCCCCTTGATTCTAAGATAAGCCAGCCTGTCCCAATATTACAAATGCTACTTTTAACTTTGCAAACATTTTCTATGATGATCTTATCTTATGTCGCAATACTCTTTGAAGTAAGTAAAAGATCATTATTCTACCCATTTCAGAGATACAGGGAACCGACACAAAGGCTTCCTTTCATACGTATAGGAAAGGCAGACTTATTTCAAATACCCTATTTACCTCTTGGTGGCAAAGTCTCACATGTGATTGTATCTGACAGAATGAAATAGGAGTAATGACTACCTGAAAAAATTAGTTATTGAAATGAAAACTTGCACACACACAAGAAGGTATAATAAGAAATACCCTATTTCTTCCCCTACTGAATACCATACTAAAACTCATAGAAAAAGAAGTGGAGTTGGTACAAAACTCAAGCCAGTAGAAGTTAGAAGACAAAGATAAAAAGCAAATAAGATTTTTACAAACAGTCCTCCTGATTGCTTTGCTCTTACCATGTTACTTAATTGATATTCACAGTTTATAATATTTCAGTATGAAATTGGTGTCAAAGGACAGCTTAAACCCCTGCCAGCTGAAGACCGTATGCAAATAGAAACTTCCGCAGTGACTTTTGATTTTGTGGAAGGTAATTTCATTTAGTGTCTTTTTATTTCCATGGTAATCATGTGTAGGGTCATTGTAAAAAGTTCAAAACACATCGAAAACTAGAAAGAACAAAGTAAAATGACACAAAAAAACTGCTAGCCTGCCTTCCTTCCTTCCTTCCTTCATAACAAGAACTAAATTTCTGGGAATGTTTCTCTCTAAATTAAAGACAAAATCTTAGACTTTTGTGGTGTTGTTGGGGCCATGTGGCTTGGGAGCCAGTGAGATGTAAATGAAAGTTTTGGGTGGAAATTCTGAAACAGCTTTCTTAAAAGATCTAATTCAACCAAGAGAAGCCCTCTGTGATGACTGGAATATGGATATGACGACAAGAGTTCAGCAACTATCTTGGGTCTTGAAGTGATATTATGAATTACAGATCAGAAAAATGGATGTCTAGGTCCCTGAACTGCTCCCCTACATATTTCTTATGTAGGAGAAATGTATTTCTATTTGGTTTAAGTCACCGTTTTGTTTTTTTTTAAATTATTATTATAGGAAGCATTAGCTATAACTGATTCAAATTCTAACTGACACAGAGTTTGTTTCTTGGAAGTAAGATGCTGCAAGGAACAGAACACAGAACTTGGAGTGAGTTAGCGGAGGACACGGGGCTTCAGGGAATGAGGTTTCAGGGACTCTGCCGGAAGCCTGGTGTCCCTTGTCATGCAGAAGGTAAATATTTGGTTAATCTCTCCATTTCTGTACCTTGGATGGCTGACCATGTATAAACCAAGACTATAACTTCATGGAAAAATTATAAGAAATTATACTTAAAAAAACTACTGTTTATGGTATTTTTTGGAACTGGAACCTGATAGTTTCAACACTAGAAAGAGATGGGTTGAAAAAGGGGACAGAGAAGAATAAAGAGAAGAATAAGGTGAACAGAAAAAATAAGATTTTTATTCCTTGAAAAAAGACAAAATATTAAAAAACACTTTCAATCTGGGCAATTAACATTAAACCAGAATATGAAGTCAGTACATTTTTAGAAATAGAAAAGATCCTACGTCTGAAAATTGGGAATTACAAATGTCAATTCAGAATACTAACTTAGAAAGACATACATGTTTTCAATTGAAGCCGTTGGAATGTGAGATGCTCAAAGAGAAGACTTATTTTAATCACCAATTCTTCACACACAGCACAATAAATTTATTGAGTATATGTCACAACATTGCAAGTAGATGAGTTTCAGTTATGTATGACCAGCCGTTCCCTAGTTTATAATACTAACTCTTCTAAAGCCACAATCTCATCGCACAGGGAATGCTTTATTTGATGTTATTTTTTCAATGTGAAAAATGTTCTTGCAATTTGTTTGTCATCAGCTTCTTGGCATTAATGAAGAAAAAAATTCAATTGGCAAAATGTATACAAGAGAGCTGCAAAGTTTTGGAAAGAAAGGTAGAGTAAAAGCAAATGCAGGAGGCCCTGGCTGGGTAGCTAAGTTGGTTAGAGTGTTGTCCCAGTACACCAAGATTGTGGGTTCTATGTCTAGTCAGGGCATATACCAGAAGCAACTAATGAATGCACAAATAAGTGGAACATCCAATCAATCAGTCTCTTTTTCTCTGTCCCCCTCCCTCTCTCTCAAAAGTCAATTTAAAAAATGTAAATATAGGAAAATGATAAACCTGGTGTAAACGGGTCACAACACTGAACAAATCAACCAAAGTTATTGTAGAGAGAAGAGTAACAATTGATAATCCAATGCAAATTTCAGGTAATTGCATGTACCATTGCTGAGACAGACTTGAAATTAACCTGGATGCAGAAATAGCTGCTTAAAATTGGTCCACACAAATAAAAGTAACCGTTGTATGCTGTACTTGATGGACTGGAAATGTGTCATTCTAAACCAACAGCCTGGTTCTGATTACATGGAAAAGGGGCATGAACTAAAAAATTAAATAGCTAAGGAATTGGAATATATTTATTCTTCCATGAAATTCAGTTTTCCTGGAAACATCTAAAAATTTTTCTTGCTGCCCGTTCCACACAGAATAATGACAAGAAGTCATGTCTTGTTTTGACTGTTAGAGATAGCAACAATTATTTCATGAAATCCCACCAGCCACAAACATCATATAATTATCATTGAGAATTCATCCCCAGCCATTTTCACTGCCATTATTACTTAGGTATTTTGGAACTGCAGTAAGAGACAACATTTAAATGCCCAGGCAGCCTTGGAGCCATTAATTTAGCAGATTAAGAAGGTCAGAATATCATCTCTTCTTTTTTTTTCTTACCATGAAGTACCTGGAACTACATATTTTGAATGGTATTATTTAAGCAAGACTTCGCCCTTAAACTCAATTATTAAAGTCACGTGCTGCCCCCAAGTGGCGATATTTCAGAGCACATGGAGAAAAAAAAGATTCCGGGGTTTAAATTTGCACCTTTTTTTTTGTTTTTGTTTTTGTTTTACTCTTTCAACAAATATTTCTTGCCCAGAATGTGGCAGGCAAAGTAGGAAGTACTGGTAATACAAAGGGAAAATTAGAGTTCTTGTGCTTGAGCAACAAGATATAGAAAGCAAGAAAAAATATGCATCACAGTGCACTTGAGAACTTCTCACCTCAAAGTTTCTATGTACAATTTTATGTATGCTATGCTTAAAAGCAAAAGCATACCAACCCTTCTCCCATCTGTAGAAGTTATGTTACCTGGTAAGGTAATTTAGTTTTATGGCCATTTAATCTATAGTAAATTTGCTGTATTTTTATGTAGTTTTATGGTATTTTTCTCACATTATTGGTCCCATCTAACTAGTGAGAGAAAAGTTAAAGTGTAAACAAGAATCGAAATATTTTTTCAAAAATGAAAGAGGAGAGAAAAACGATATGACATGTTCTTGTGAAATACATTTTTTCAGAGGAGGAATGATTCTAAAGGACAAAGAATGAACCATGTGACCTGTGAATCATCCAGCTCTGATGTGATTGAAGATAACCTAGGAAAGGCAATTGACAAAATAGAACTATTTTGAGTGCATAGGATAGAAAATTAAACTGTCTGAAGTCCGTTGAGCTCATGTTGATCCAAGAAAAGCCAAGGTTAAGGTCAATGGCAACTGTTGAAACTTCTGTTGCAACTCCCGGAGGAATGTGGAACGCGTAGTTTCAACCTCCGGCGCCCTAGGCAATCCGCAATCGGCCAGAGAGGCGAGGCCGAGGGTGTGGGCGGCACAGCTACCTCTGCAGTGCCGTGGCGATCATTGCGGTGAAGTGGGGTCTCTCTCTACAGGTTTTCAACACAAATGAAAGTGTTCTTTTATTTTTTTTAAATAGATGCACTATGGAAGGTTTCAACAAAGAGGTAAAAGTAGACCTTGTTTTAAAAATGTGAAAAAGCACTTCTCCATTTGCTGTAAATGCATCTTATGTCCACAAGACAAAATCCATTAGCCACACTTAATATAACACACATATTGAACCTGGGAAACTAACCTGTTCGTTAGCAAAATAACTTGCTGGTTCAGAAATTAGGATAATGTAATAATTATTCCTTCAACTGTCAAAAAATGCTCATTGAGTCACTGCTATGTGCCAGGCAGTATTCTGGGTCCTTGGGACACAATAGTGAAAAAAGAGAAAAACTAAGATGTCTGCATTCATGGAACTTAGTGAGAAAAAAGAGACAATGGACAATAGCATACTAAGTAAGTAAATTATACCTTATGTTAGGAGGTGATAAATGCTACAGAGGAAAGAAGAGCTTAGTTAAGGGAAGTGGATGGGGTTGGGGGTGCTGTTAAGGTCGAGATAGGCCTCCATGAGCAAGGAATTGGAGGAGGGGAGGAAAAGAGCCATGTGGGTGTCTGAGAGAAGAGTCTTTCACGGAGGGAGACCCTTGCCCAGGCGCTGAGATGGGAGGCTGCTTGGTGCTTTGAAGGAGTGCCCTGCGGCCGGAGTAGCTGGAGCGGAGGGGCCAACAGGACGCTGCAGGAGATGAGGTTACGCAGGTGTCGGGTTGCTGGACCTCGTAGAACGTTGCGGGCCTGCGTGAAACCTTGGGTTTTACTCTGATAAAGCAGGAGCCTATAGAGAGTTTTGAGCACAGAAATAACAAGATTCACTTTGTTTTACAATGATCACTTCAACGGTTGTGTTGAGAATGACTGCAGGCTGGCATGGGTAAAAACAGGGTGACCAGTTAGAAAGCTTAAAAAGTAATCTAGATTAGGGAGGACAGCAATGCTAGGGACTAAGCAGTGTGTCGTTAAAATCCACGTGTTGAAGCCTTAACCCCTGCCCCGCCCCCGCCCGCCCGTGTATTGGAAATAGGGCCTTTAAGGAGTGGTTAAGGTTAAATGAGGTCACAGGTGTGAAGCCCCAAGCAGGCAGAACTGGTTCCTTATAAAAGAGGAAGAGACACCAGGGTTCTCTCTCCGCCATGTGAGGACAGGGTGAAATGGTGCCCATCTGTAAGCCAGGAAAAGGGCCCTCACCAAAACCTGACACTGCTGGCACCCCGATTCCAGACTTTTAACCTCCAGAACTGTGGGAACACAAATTCCCATTGTTGAAGCCACCCAGTCTATGTATTTTGTTAATTTCAGCTCAAGCTGATTAATCCGCTGACTGAGACTGAGATGGCAGCAGTTGAGGGCAGTGGTAGGGACTTGGACCCTGGGTATATTTTCAACGTTGATCCAAAAGAATTTCCTGATAAATGGGAAGGAGAGCAGTTAGATAAAGAGTTCAGTTGTGGGCCCTGGCCAGGTAGCTCAGTTGGTTAGAATATTGTCCTGATATGCCAACGTTGCAGGTTTGATCCCCAGTCATGGCGCATACAAAAATGTAGAGTTAAGTTGTGAGAATGTTGAGTCTGAGATGTGTACTAGGTATTGAGGTGAAAGTTAAGTACGTAGTTAGCTTGATAAGCCTGAGGCTTGTGAAAGACGGTGGGCTGAAAATACATATTTGGGGGTTTAACACCAGGTCTGTGTCTGTCACTAGACTAGACTAAATCCCTGAGGGGACAAGCGGAGAGGAGGACAAGGCACTGCTCCTGAAGGCACTTCTACATGAAGAAACTGGGGAGAAAAGGATGGACCGGAGGAGACTGAGCTGGAGAAACCAGCCAGGTAGAAGGAAAACAGGAGAGCACTTCTGGGAGGAAGGAGTGGGAAACAGTATGGGATGTTGTTGAGAGGTCAAGTAAGGCGAGGACTGAGGGGTGCACACTAGTCAGCAGTGCGAATTATCTGTGGTCCAGACAAGACCAACAGCTTGAGTTCCAGAGCAGTCCACTTTGTTCACCACTGTGTCTTTAGCATCTCGCGCAATGCCCGTAACCTCAGCAACAAAAATTTGTTCAATGAATAAACAAAATGAATCTGTGATGAGTCATTATTTTTCTCACTTTATCAATAATATATTAAGACTTGAAGATATTAAATAGTAACTATGTAATAGTAGTTAAGCAGGATATCTGAGATTCAAATTCAAGCCTAGTTTGATTCCAAAGTTCTACATGATACTAACAGTTAATCCTGTACTTGCTCTGTACTTAGACAGGCCAAGAACCATTCTAGGTGTTCCCATGTGTTATTTTAATAAATTCTCACCACACCATGAAATGGCAATTATTTCTTTTCATCTCATTTTATAAAGGAAGAAACTGAAGCAAAGAGGGCTTAGTAAATTACGTAAGATCAGTAGTTAAAACGTAAGCTGGAACTGGATGGGAGCCAGTCTGTGAAGAGTGGGCCTCTGAGCAGGTCCACTCGGGCCCCTGACTGTGCTGTGGCTCTCACACTCACTCCTTAGAAATGCTGCATCGGTGCCGAGGCTGCCACAGCCAAGCACCGCAGACTGGGTGGCTCAAACAGGAGAAATGCATTGTCTCACAGTTCTGGAGACTAGAAGTCCGAAACCAAGGCTTTGGCTGGATTGGTTCCTTGTGACAGCCATCGCAGAAGGATCTGCTTCAGGCCTCGCTCCTTGGTTTGTAGGTGGCCCTCTTTTCCCCTGTCCCTTCCTGCTGTCTCCCTCTGTGCATGTCTGGGTCCAGATTTCCTTTTCTTATAAGGACATCAGCCATACTGAATTAGAACCCACCCTAATGAATTCATTTAAACTCAATTATTTCTTTAAAGTTTCTGTTGACAAATAAAATCACATTCTGAAATATGAGAATTAGAACTTCAATGTTATTGATCTGCTGGGAAAATTAGTGGTGGCACACAATTCAGCCCATAATAGATACAAATATTCTCACAATACCTCTAAATTCTAGGGCCAGAGAAGCACAGATGATCAGCTCCATCACCTGGGAGTGTGGTAATCTGCCAAGTCCACCCCAAGCCTCAGTCTCCTCAGTATGGGGGCGGGGGCGGGGGTAAGAGGACTCACGCAAACCTGTTTTTCTAAATGCTGTTAGATTTCTTGACTGAATGGCTACATCAGTTTTTATTCTCACTTGCCTTGCCACCATTTGGTATTATTCTCCATTCTTATATTTTGCCATTCAGTTGGCTGCAAAATGGTATCTTGTTTTGATCTGCATCCCCCCAGTGCCAGAGTGAGGTCAGGCATCTCTCACACTCTGCTTTCGAGCACCTCTTCGTGTTCTGTTAGCCGCTTGGGCTCTGCTTCTGTACATTACTATTTATCTCATTTGACTATTTTAAGATGGTTTTCCGTTTTTATTGTTAATGTGCACGATTAAAAGAAACACATCTTTTATCAGCTTATTAACGGTGTCTGTTGTATTCTTTGTTGAACAGAAATGCTATGATCTATAGTAGCTTTATTTATCAAGGTTTTTGTCCCTAATTTACTTTATGGGTTTTGTTTTTTATGTTGGGATTTGATTTAAGAAATCTTTTCTTATGCATAGAACACAGAAACATTCTCCTATTAGCTTTATAGCTTTCCACATTTCAGTCTTCCATCTGGAGTCTACTATGCAAATAATGTAAGGTAAACATCCAGCATTACTTTCCTTCATATGTTGAGCCAGTGTTCTCCCAACACAGTCTATCAAAATCCATCATTTCCTCATTGCTTATATATTTCCATATATGTATGCACCTATTTTTAAAAAACTTAAAAAAATACTTACCCAAGGATATATTCATTGGTTTTAGAGAGAGCAGAGAGAGAGAGAGAGAGACATGGAACTGATGGATTCCCTCCCATACACACCCTGACCTGGGATTGAGCCTGCCACCTAGATATGTGCCTTGACTGGGAACTGAACCTGCAACCTTTTGGTGTATGGGATAACATTCCAACCAACTGAGCAACCCAGCCAGGGTACTTATGGGTCTACTTCTAAAATTCCGGTTTGTTCCACTGGTCAATTTATATATTCTTGCATTTATTATCATTTTTAGTTACTACAGCTTTGTCGGTATATCTTAATATCCAATAGGGAAAATCCTTCCTCTATGTTCACTCTTGAAAGTTAACTTAGTTATTTAGAATTCTTTCTTTCTTTTTATATAACCTTTATTACATTTTTTCCATTACCACTTTGTCTCTTATATCCCTTCCCCCACTCCCCCCAACCACCACACTGTTGTCCATGTCCATGAGTCCTTTCTCCTTCTGGCTCAGTCCCTCCACCCCTGACTTCCCCTCCCCCCACTAGCTGTCATCTGCTCTCCATCTATGAGTCTGTCTCTGCTTTCCTTGCTAGTTCAGTTTGTTTGTTAGACTTCACACATGAGTGAAATCATATGGTATTTGTCCTTCTCTGACTGGCTTATTTCACTTAGCATTCTTTTCTTATTTATACATTTTAAAATTGTTTGCTGAGTTTCTCAAAAGGTACAAATAAATTTTGATTGGGATATGTTGACTTCGTAGATTAATTTGAGGAGCATTGATATTTATTATTTAAGCACTTTCATCTATACATTATTTCTCCAACTCAAATCTTCCTTAATGTGAATGCTTTTACCTGGGATCACTTTCCCAGGGCAGCTTTTACAAAGACGCCAGTGAAGGATCATGGACAGAGATGTTCCCCCTGGTACTGGCAGGTGTTGGCTGGGGGTGAAAACCACTCCTGATGTTCATCCTTAGGGGAAGGATAAGAACACATGTGATGGGTGGAGGTTAAGGACCACTATGCAGCACTAAAAAGCAAAGAGCTGGATAGCCATAGTTTCATGAGTAAATATATAAAATACACATGTAGAATGACATATATGAGGCCGAGAAAACAAATGAAATTTATAGCACAACACCGTTTATGTAAGTCAAAAATGCTCATCTTTGACAAGTATTTGCTGTGTATTCTTTTATGAGATGGTCAGTCAGCCACTAAAGGAGGCAGAGGAGAGGCTGTGGTAAACAATACTCCCAGGGCCTAGGGTGAGACCAGGGTCATGCCGTGCCGTGCTGTGTAGGGCCACATGGAAGAACACTGGGGTGGTCAGAATGCATGACAAGGGCAAGGGAGAGCCAGGGCAAGAGCCTTTACTGGGGTTTCGTGGGGAAAGGCCAAGCTGGGCAGGGGAAATGGCTCAGGACGGGCTGGTCTCAATAAGTTCTGGGAGCTCTAAGTCTAAGCTATAGGAGAGGTTCCTAGATGCCAGCACCGTCTCTGGGAAAATTAAGGCAGAGGAATACTGCCACCTTCAGTGTGTGTGTGTGGGGGGAGGGGGTGTCGAGGGGGCACAGTTAGGGGAGGGTTGGCTCTGCATTGGTTAGTTGGCATATCAAAGGACTAAGGTGTATTCCCTGCTGGAGACCTTGGCTGTCATTAAGAATTGGTTAAACCCAGGAGGGGAGCAGTTTCCTCCCATTCAGAAAGGTTTTTTTAAGATGTCAAAACACCACAATACACAATAAGTAAATGAGTATATATGTATATAACACAGTACTGAAACATGTACACGTGTGTTCATGTAGTATATGTGGTGCTGCGTATATGAACACAGGTGCCCACGGGGGGAGGAGAGTGGGAGCGAGAATGGGAGGAAGAGGGTCAGTCCGGCAGACACAAGGGCTCTTGCCCATACTGAAAGTGACAGTGAGCTGTGAAATAAGGGGTATGTCAACTCAACTCTGCTCCTGAGATAAAGATAATCAATGAGATAAATGGACATAGTAAAATTACCTTCTGTTTTTAATCCACAGGGCTTTTATGAGAATCAGATGGATATTGTATGTGAAATGGTTTCAAAATCTAGTATGTACAACATAACATTAGTTATTACTGTAGTTTAATCTCAGAACACGGACATTTCAGTTTTGTTGAACTTTTCTCTTTGGTGGGGAAGCTATATCTCATCCAGATCCTGTTGGGGACTTTAGTTTGATTTAGTTGGCAATAGAACTTATCACAGTGAGGAAACAGGCCAGGAAACATCACTTTTAATGGCACACCATGGAATAAATTCATTACATTTAAACATATCTGTTTACTGCCTTTCCTACCAGATTCTAAACTAGCAAGCAGGGATTATTTCTGTGTGGTTCTCCACTTAGCAAGTGCCTGGAATGTACTCAGGGTCAATAAATATTTATTTCAAATCAAGTGATGAATATAATCTTTTCTATTTTTTACAGAAAAAAAATTACCAGGTGGTGTTTTGTTTACTTAAAAGACAAGCTTCTCCAGAGTAGAACCCTACAGTTGGTCACCTTTATATGCCTAACGAAGCACAATAGTTCACACAGAGCACAAGCTCAATGAACTTGAATAAATGAATAAGTGAAAGAATATGTGTGTTGGATGCCATCAGTGGGTTCAAGTGAAGAGCTGCGGGATCCATACTCAAAGTTCTTGTAACAGGACATCACTGTAATTTTGGTTAGAGGCAAAGGAAAGACTCCTTCATCATGAACCTCAGGCCTGACCTATGGAATGAGATAATAAACCTGAATATCATGTCACATGACCCTGGGAAGGTAACTCAACCTCTTGCTTCAATTTCCATTTTAGGGACACGAGAGTAGCACATCTGTTCAAATTCTGTTTGAAGGCTGAGCTTCCAACAAGAAAGATGTCATGATAAGTACCTGCTCTTAGCCGGGGTTGGGAAACAGAAGGTTCTGGTGAATGAACAGAAGACTTTCGTTAATGTTAGTTACACAAAGATAGCTGGTTTTCAAAGAATGAGAATACTTGACTATAAACGAAAGCCCATTTTTCCACTTCCTAATTCTGTGGCTTTGGAGGCTCAGCCTCTCGCAGCGTCTGTTTCCTTATTTATAAACTGGCGTTGATGATAGCATCTATCTTATAGAGCAGGGATTGGCAAACATTTCCGTAAAATTCCATACAGCAATGTTTTCTGGCTTTCTGGGACCTATGGTTTCTATAGCAACTACTCTGTAGTTTTAGTGTGAAAGCAGCCAGAGGCAATATATACATAAAAAGCCATGGTTATGCTCCAATAAAAATTTATTTATGGGTACTGAAATTTGGGTTTCTGATGATTTTCACATAACAGAAAATGTTACTCTCCTTTTGATTTTTTTCAACCATGTAATAACCACGCGTAGCTAGGGAACTGTACAGAAACAGGTGTCAGGTTAAACTTGGCCCTTGAGCCATAGTTTGCCATCCTCAGTAACAGAGATTCTATGAGGCTTAAGTGATGTCATAGTGAGGGCTCAATAAATGTCAGCTATTATCACCCTGATTGCTATTAATTATCTAAGTGAAATACAGAGTATGACAACAACCATGTAGATACATATGGAAAGAAATTGTGACATGTTAACAGTTATATTGAGATAATAAGATCCAGCTTAAAATGTTTTTTTAAAAAATAAAACATAAAATTATATTAGAACAAAAACATAATTTGACTAAAAACACCCAACCCTAAAAACTGCTAACAGTAATTATTCTGATTATAAATTCTATCTTTCTTTCACAATTCATAATGTTTCTTGGATATCCATTATGGCCAGGGATCAATGTTATACATTAGTTACTACTGTATAAGACAATAGACATAGAAACCATAGGGTTATATCTACGCTGATTTTTGTACCACACCTAAGAAGCTGCTTTCCTAGTAGATCTACATTCTACTCTTCTTTGCCCTCCTTATCTGTGTGTTTACTATTATAAAAACAAATAAGTCCATAATCTAAAGGGAGGGAAAGGAAAACACAGCCAACTACAGTACCATGGAGAAAAGGAGAGCAGCAGGAGCAGAAAGAGTGTCCAACCCAGTCTGGAAGGGCAGGTGGTTGCAGGTGGGTTGTTAAAGAGAGTTTCCTGGAAAGATGGAGATGCAGTTAAATTTCGAAGGGGAGAGCAGGAAGCCAGAGTGTGAGAACATACTCTAGATAAGGGTGTCCCACGGGAAGGCAACACAAGATAATGGCTGGAGGCCAGGCAGAGGGCTGCGGGATTATAATACGGGAGTTGAGTGTGGCTGCAGAGTGGAAGCTGGCAGGACAGTGGGGAAGATGGTGCTAGAGAAGTAGACAAGGGTCTGTAGACCCTCTGTGTCAGCGATTTTCAATGGGTTTGCTGCAAGAATGTTTAAAACATGCAACATCTGACTATTTAGTCAGGGGCACTGACCTCTATTTCCTTAGATTGTCAAATAAAAAAGATGACAACAACTAACACAAGAATAGCCATCTGGTGTGAATGAATCAAAATGATACCAACATTTTTGTCAGATTGGCAAAAAATATATTTTTTGATGTGCTGCAGACTTTTAGTGACCAGTTTATGTGTGTCATGAGGTGAAAAGGGTTGAAAATCACTGCTATATGCCATAGTCATGGTTTAGGATTGTATCCTAGTCATTAAATTGTCACTAGACTCATAAGCTGCAGTTATTGCACACTGAGATGGTAAAAACGATGTCCAGCTAGCAGGATTAATGCTGAGGAGATTAAAAGAAATAGTGAGTGTATTAGGTCCAAATACACTTCAGGATACACCTTATCCTACTGAAATCGATCTATTCAGAACTTGTTATGAAATAACTTTCAAATGAAAGGTATATGGTTTTTCACAAAATATTGCAATTTCAAAACAATGCCTGCATTTGAGAGCCTCCAAGCTTTCGGAATTTTTCTACAAGCTGATGACAGATTTATGGAGGAGAATCTCCTATGCAGACTGGTCTACGATGAAGATGAGGAAAAGAAAGCAGGAGTTCCGGTGCAGAGGCAGCCTCCTGACTGGCCTCTGCATTGCAAGGGTACGTGGACGCTGTTCACAACACTACGTAAGAAAAAGCGCAAATAGAGGATCCATTCTGAATGTTTTGGTTGAGAGTTCAAATTTCTACGTCTAATATATCTAAATAAATTTATCTATTAGTGAGAAATGTATCCTAATATGTTGATAAAATTATTTTTGTTATTTGTGTTACTTTAGTTTGTGTTTATACTTCATCAATAAAGAGCTATCTCTAATTCTTCAAGTTGGGTCATGTTTTGATTCTATATGACTTTCTAATTTGCTTTGAAAGAGAAGAGGTAAATTAAAATTACATAAATGGGGATTATAGTTTAATCTTTGGATGACAAAAGTTGTTTTTCATTAATCATGGGAACATGATTTATGTCAGATTATTATTATAAATATTTTCTTGAAAAAAGTTGGATATAAGCTAACAATTATTTAAAAATTATTTTTAAAAGAACTTTAATGACCCTGGCCAGGTGGCTCAGCTGGTTGGAGCATCGTCCCATGCACCAAAAGGTTGTGGGTTTGATTACTGGTCAGGGAACATACCTAGGTTGCAGGTTCAATCCCTTGTCAGGGCACATACAGGAGGCAACCAGCAAATGTTTCTCTCTCATGTTGATTTTTTTCTCTCTCTCTCCCTTCATCTTTCTCTAAAATTAATAAACATATCCTTGGGTAAGGACTTAAAAATAAAACTCTTATACTTACATATTGGAAATAGCAGCCCAGATGGCTGGGGTCAGAAGCAAAAGTTACATGCTAGGATTGCTACTGTTTTATATTGGTTGTCTGTAAAAAAAAGAGATTGTACTTGCAAACCACAAACATCCAGGGTTAGAAAGTGGAATTTTAAGGAAGCAAGTCAGTACATTCCTTTTTTAAAAAAAGATTTTATTTATTTATTTTTTAGGGAGGGTAAGGGAGGGAGAAAGAGAAGGAGAGGAACATCAAGGTGTGGTTGCCTCTCTCACACCCCTCACTGGGGACCTGGCCTGCAACCCAGGCATGTGCCTTAACTAGGAATCGAACTGGTGACCCTTTGATTCACTGGCCAGCACTCAACCACTGAGCCACACCAGCAGGACATGCATCAGTACATTCTGAGAGAGGGAAGATTTGGTTTCAGAGACATAATGTAAATTATCCCAGCACTTCTGGCCTCTGTCCCACAGGACACACTGGCTCCTGTTCCTACCCACAGGGACTAACGCACCACACCCTTCAGTCCCTTGGAGGTTGTTAAGAAGGAAAGTCTGTTATCTGTTTCCTAAATTAATTAATCTCAGCACTGAATAATTTTTTTTGTTTTTTTCTCAATGGCAGTCAAAAAGAAATGGCATGAAACTATTAAAAATTGATTTATCTCTTCAGGAGACCAAATGCAATATGCAACAAGAGCCCCCCAAAATGTACTTACTACATTTTGCCCAACTAATTCTACTTCTGGGAAGAAAACAAGCAGAGGCATTATGCTATGGGAAAGACAAACAATTGGAAACAAACTTAAAATGCCCAATAATTGGAGAGTGGTTAGATAACCCAGAATTATAAAGTGACAAAATATTATGCAGCTACTTAAAAGGACACAAACAATGGCTATGAAAATACCTTACAAAATTTGTTTAAAATAATGCTAAATGCATTGTATATGTATATATTGATTGCAAAATGCAAAAAACTTTGCCTTTATTTAATACTGAAGGTCAGAATTCAGGGGACTATGAGAAGTAGCTGGTCTACACTGCATATGGTGTTGCTTTTGAGCAGATGACTGGGGGCAGTCTTTCAAATAGTGAAAAATGCTGTTGAGGACAACATATCACTTATGTTTTCTCACTTTCTTTTTCTTTTTAAAAATATGGCCCCAAAAGATGACCTGAACCTTGTATTGTCTATTTTCTCTCATCTTATTTCCCAAAGGAAATGTTTTATTTCTCCTGATAAACGTTATGAACCCGTTTATTCAATAATTGGACTTAAGTCATTAGACATTCAGGTACTCACCCTTTGATGCACCCATGAAGTTCCTTCCTGCTTAGAGAAGACGCACTCCCCATGTTCTTCAATGAATGACCCGTTCTGTCTTTAGCAATGTCTGACATCACCGTAACCTACTGGGGGAAATCCCGTTAAAACAACAGACGAAAGGTCTGAGATTGTTTTACTTAGTATAACACAGAGATTCATTCTAAATAAAGCACACAATTACTTTTTCTACCATTTTTGGATGGGGAAGTGGGGTTTCCTTCAGAGTGATTTTTAATGTATGCTGTCATTCTGGTCAATACAACTGGAACTATAATGACCCTGACAACTTTTATTTATGCAACAGTACACTTACTTCACATAAGCAGATACTAAACTGCAGCAAAGATGCTAAACTGTAGAAGAGGTTAAGGTCATTGAGAAAAGAGAGCCACGTGTAGAAGAAAGATGTTATCCCACACCAGAAATCAATAATTTTTATTGCCCTTTTATTCTTTTTTTTAAAAGATTTATTTATTTATTTTTAGAGAGGGAATGGAGGGAGAAAGAGAGAGAGAGAGAGACATCAATGTGCAGTTGCTGGAGGTCATGGCCTGCAACCCAGGCATGTACCCTGACTGGGAATCGAACCTGCGACACTTTGGTTCGTAGCCCGCGCTCAATCCACTGAGCTACGCCAGCCAGGGCACCCTTTTATTCTTGATAAAGTTTTGTTAATAAGTATTTGTTGTTGCTGCTGTTCCTTTAAAAATTAAAATTAATTGTCTTCCCCAAAGGGTTTTTTTTCCAGCAACCATGATTTACTTTGTAAAGAGTAAACAGAACTTTAACTCAGTAATTTGCTGGAATACCTATTTCCTTCTCACAACTGCTAGTTTAAAAGCTGGTGGTAGGAATGGACTTCCCAGACCTTAGACTATAACTCTACTGCCCTTCTGCCTACATACGAATTTAGACAGTCATTAAAATTATTTTATAATTTTATTTGTAAACCGGAGGGCCCTAACAAGGAGACATTGGGCCTAGCGCTAAGACAGAACGAGCACAGGGTCTCTGCCCTGGAGGCGCTGGCAGCCGGGTGGGCAGAGAACACGACCTACAGCCCAGGGAGCCCAGCGTCAGGGCAGAGGCAGACGAAGGGTCCTGAAGGGCACGCGAATGTGGCAGAGGTGTATTGTGTCCTCGGAAGGGAGCCAGTGGTCTGTGTGTGTGTGACTGTGTGCCTGTGTGTGAGGGTGTGTATATGAGTGTGTGTACACTTTGTATGTGTGCCTGTGAGTGTGTCTGTCTGTGGGCATGTGCCTGTATGTGAGCTTGAGTCCACATGAGTGTGTGAAGCTGTGTGTATCGGTGTGAGTGTTGTGTACATGAATGTAAGTATAAATGTGTGTCTGGGTATACCCAAGTGCATCTCTGTATGCACATCTGTATGAATGAGTGATTATCTGTGTGTACCTGAGTGTGTGCCTTTGTGAGTGTGTGTGAACTTTTGTGTGTGATGTGTCTATGTGCTGGATGTACATGTGAACCTGTGTGAGCATCTGTTTGCATGCGCTTGTATGTATGAGCATCTATACATGTGTGTGCTTGTGTGTGTGTGGATGAGTGTGTGAGCATCTGTGTGTGTGCACATGTCTGTGTGAGTGTGTCTATGTGTGTGGAAAAGGCGTACTGAGAACAAGTGGATCATTCAGGTTCCTATCCAAAGGGACACCTGCAGACCTCAGCTGCTCACCTATTTCCCAAGCTGCCCCGAAGGCTAGAGTTGGTACCTGGAGGCCCAAAGGGCTTGCGGCGGCCTGCAGTCGCAGGGCTGGCCTCTGGAAGACGTGAGCAGGAGAGGGCTGCCCCAGGAGCAGACCGGGCTGGACGGCTCTGCTCTGGGCATCACAGTAAGGCCCAGACATGCAGGGGGTAGGGTGGGGAGAGTGGCCAGAGACCAGAACCCACTTCCAGTTCCCAAATTTGAGCCAAATTTGAGAACTGTTCTTATTGTTGGGGGAAAGAGGAGTAAGGCGTCACAGAAGTTGTGACCAATGCAGGCAGGCTATTTCTCAACACAGGGCCCTCCCTTCTCTGTCCCTGCGGTGCTCAAACTTGCAGTCCTCTTTCTCCTCTCGTTCCCCGCCTCCCCCCCCCCCCCCCCCCCCGCCTCTGTGCGCTGCGGGAAGGGCTCACGCACTCACCTACACTCCCGTACCGTGGGGCAACAGCTGCAAGGGTGCCGCGGCCGGCCGGGGTCTCCCACACCTTCTGCTCCTCCACTGCAGGCACCAGCGCAGCGCGAGGCTCCCTGCTCTCCCACCTCCCTTGCAGCCCCCTGGTCTCCGCGCCCTGTCTCCAGGGTGACCTCCTCCAAACAGAGCCCTCCGCCCTCCCCTGGCCGAGAGTAGCTGCGTGGTCCTCTTAGCTGCACAAGGGATGTCAAGGACTCATTGCCACCGCCCAGAGGGGGCTCCTCCTAAGCTCGGCTGCTCCCTGGAGTGGCTGCGAGTGGGAGGGGAACCGGTTCATGCTAAACCGAGGAGGACACCTGAAACTCAAGCTGCAGCCCCGCAAGGCCTCATCCAGTTCTTCCTCCCGCAGATGTCAGCGGCAGGAGTGGGAAATGCTGTGGTTTCCTATGACCAGAAATCCGAGGCGCAAAGAAAAAGGAAAGCAATGCCCCCACAATCCTGCCGCTGCTTCCCAACACCCTCTTTCCAAGGCACAGCTGGTTGATAACAGGGATAATTTAGAGAGAGCTTACATTTACCTGGTTCTGGAAAACAGGTTTTGCTTTATTTAATCTTCCTAACAGCTCTTTCAGAGAGTTGTTCTCCTTTTATAGATTTAAAAAGTGGAGATTCAAAGATAACAAACAGTAAGCCCAGGGCCCCCAGGAACTCGCTGGCTCATCAGTGCTTTGCAAACCGAATTCCTCCACACCACTCTTCCCAGCTCCTTCAAGTTTAAGCAGCTTTGAAATGGGCGTGGTTTGGGCTTGGGGACCTACTTGACATAACAGGCCCTTTCTCCTTAATAACTATCCCCTTCCTGACTCCAGAACCCCTTCCCCAACGAAGAGCAAATGAAACCAAACCGAATGGATCCTCACGTAGCAGGCCGTGGTTGCAGGAACAAATAAGGTAGTGCTTCCAAGCACCCAGCCTGGCACACGCCCCTGGGTGAGTGCTCAATGCAGTTAGTATCAGCAGACAACAGCAACACACTGAGACTGCACTGGAGACCCTAAGGGTTATGCTAGTATTTGAGAAAGGACAGTAACGTTTTCTGGTCTGTTGCCGTCCCTATTCACAGAAAGATGAGAACAGGAAAGGATTGTTTACTGAAGATCCACTACACACTAGGTAGGGCTAGGGGACTGATAAATATTAGCTCATTTAATCTGTTCAATGGCCCTATGATAAGGGGACATTAATAACTCCATTCCTTTTTAAGATAAGGACATGAAGAATCAGTAACAAGCTCAAGTCTACCATTAAATTACAGACCTGGGGTTTGTCCCACTACAAAGCCCTTGCACTGTGCCAGGGTTTTTTTTCCCACCCTAAACCTGAAATCGAATTTTCCAGAATGTGGGCAAAATTGTTAAGAGCCTGGTATAATAAAAAAGGTTCACCGCTGAATTTGTTTTTATGTTTCTCATTTATTTTTTCCAAAAAAAAAACACATTTAAATAACCACTTCTTCAGATATTTCATCTTGTTTTCACATATAATTAAAATTTGTACTGAAATGGGAACCCTAGTTGCAATAATGTGCCAAGATAAATAATTGCATATTCAGGATTTTGTGACATGGGTGATGGGGAAAATCATGAAGGAAAAGAAACATTTGTAAAATCATTATCTACAAAAAAAGACAATCTTCACACTTTTTCTAATTTATAAGGCAAGTAATGTTGAAATGTTATCATGTTATCTTCAGTGAGTCAATACCACACCTTCCTATCACCGTTGCTCAACAGGGAGCTTTGCTGCAGGTCTGTGAAGGAAACAGTGGTCGCTTCCTTTGCTGGTTTTGCCTTGAGCACAGCAGAGAAGCAGTGAAGCTTCCGTCACAGACAGAGCAGTCACGGCTGTAAGAACCAAGTGTTCTCTGCTGAATTACACAAGAAGGAAAAAGAGCCACCCATTGACATTTTAAGTTTAAAAAGCATACTTGAGCATTTTAACCCACGATTCTCTTTATAAATATTTTATACCAAGGCATTTTGTGAAATTATATGCCCCATAACAAGATCACAAATTCAGTTAATGTTTGCTTTGAAGATCATGGAGAACTCTCAATAAAGGCCACCAACTCAAAACATGGTATATAATAACAGCACTTCCCGTAAGACAACTGAGTTTTATTATGTTTAGAAACACAGCAAAATTCCTCAGAGACTCTTTTCTTAGTTTCTCTTGTTAAAAACAAAACAAAACAAAACATGCCTTACATTGTCACTGCATAGGCACGAAAGTTAAAATTTGATCATTTCATTCATACAGCTCTTTTTCTATACATAGTGAAAACATTTCAAAATGATTTTTATATTGAAACCCAATAATATTCAAACAGTTTAAAAGGCCAGTTCTAGAAATTACTGCTTGCCCTGTAGTCCTGCTCATATATCAACATATCGACACTTGGCTTTTTCAAGTGTTTCAAAATTATTCAGCAGCAATTTTCCAACTTCCTTATATTGAGAGAGATCAGACAGGAACCAATCTCTTTCATTTGATAAAGCAAGACTAACCTGCAAAGTCAACAGAGCTATACGAATCATCATTCTAGCATCTCATAGAAAAGATAAAAAGTCTGGCTTTGGACTTGGGGGCATTGATCCCAAATGATAGTAATTTGGTGCATCATCTAAAATAGTTTGAGGTAATGATGTGTGAATACACCAAACATCTGTTTTGCCCCCCAAGAAGAAAAAATGAAAATGTTAGTGAAATAATGTACAACTGAACAAGTGAGGTGGAATTAACATTTGCATAATACTCATTCAATTAAATATTTTAAGTGATAAGAGGCTTGTGATCTACCAAGCTGATTCAGACACTCTGAATGAACACTGAACTATGTTTAGAGAAATAGTTATTCAGCTTTACTCTTTTCTGTCTGAAAACAGTTTATTCAGGAATTTTTTAAAGGAACTTTGTTGATTGGGCAAAACAATTGATTTGAAAAACAAAGCAAAGCAAAAAAAAATTGTGAAATGCTCATTAGTAGAGGACAGAATCCGCAGATTCTCTGCTAACCAGTGCATTCCTCGTAGCTTAACTAAAACGCTTTTCATATAATTTCTAATGGGATTATATAAAAATACTGTCAGCATTAATCTATCATGATTTAATTTCTTAAAGCTGTTTAAAAAAATATTACCAAAGATTGCTCACAAGCGTTAATTCCACTCTGCAAGGATCTTAGAACATGTTCAACAGATGGTGGTCTGATGTGGTCATAGTTGCAGAACTTGAAAATCATACTTAAAATATTAAAACCATTTCATTGTTTTGTTTCAAATATTTTAGGTGATAAAGTTAAATTTACTATGATATACTAATGAAATTTAAATTCATTTGAAATGGCAGGAACATCCTTTCAAGTTGAAACAAAAAACTAGAGCATCCATTCAAAACATTGCTGGTTATATTATTTGCAGTTGTTGAAAAATATGTAAACTGGTGTTACAACTTTTCTGAATTCTTCAAGGTGTGTATAGAAAAATGTTTTCTTGATCCAATAACTTTCTCAAGTTTCATACACTAACATTTATCATCAATGTCCAAGACGTGGAGACTGTGATATAGAATCATTTATTCTCAGAACACAATGAACATTTGCCAGAACCAGTGTAACTGAACAAGGTTTGGAAAATACTGGAATGCTGGTGAACACAGTAGAAGTATCCTGGACTTATTTTCTTTTAGACATTAAGGAACACATAAAAATATATTTGCTTTTCATTGAACTATCTTTTAAGGTTAAACAGGCAATGTATTTAGAACAGACAATGTTACTCTAGGGATAGACAGGGGCAATCAGAAACACTAAATCAAAGGAAAAATAACCTTGGAAACTAAACCGAGAGAATAGGTTTTTTATACCCAGGTGAATGTCAACAAGGAGGTGCCTTTCTTTCATAGGAATACTCATTTAGGCTATAAATCAGATATTAAATATAAGGGACAATCAAGAGGTCTGATCATGGTCAACTCAATAGATACTAAATTTTGACGTTCCTTCAAGAAGGATATTTGGATTTCAATTATATATTAAAAATGTAACTCTAGCCTACAGAAGACAGGACATAAAAGCAGTAACAAAAGAGAGAAGCTAGTGGGTTTTTCATTGTTGTTTTTGTTTGTTTTTAATATTTGGAGACTTAGACATTGTATTCCGCACTCACTTTTCCTCCATACATCTCATGCACCAAAATTAATGATATCCAGTTCAATTCATGAGTGAGTGAATGTCATTTAAGTGTTATTTGCCAAATGGAAAAAAAAAGGAGCAGAAAAATACAACAGAGCTTCGAAATTTAAGTGAGCGCAGTCAAGAAGGGTGGGCGGGTGATCAGAACAGTCTCTTTGTTCAGTGTAACATGAATTGATGTGTTTATACCACAATTTGACTCCTTTCAAGAAAACATGTTTACTTGTAATATTAACTTTTAAAGCAATATCTAGAGATCACCCTTATTTTGATATCATAAAAATTATGCTTCCATTTAAAAAAATTGATAACCATAAACCATGTTTAAAATGAGTACATTTGGATTGAATGGAACTTTGTCAAATGCATAATCTTTTGGAAAAAAGAAAGCTTAATAAAAAACAAACCCACACACTCATCCTCTTAGTAGATATCTGCACATTTTATAGTGTCATTCACTTTCATTGATAGCCTACAATTGTTTTGGAAAAAAAAAGGAAAATAAAAGATCAGTGCAGCTCTTTTTGAAGGACACTAGTCCGTGCTTATAAAGCATGCAGTTCAAATGTCTGCAAGATAAATGGGGCAATCTCCAAGTTAGACATCTGGGTTTCCCTTGCGAGGAGACATTTGTTAGGACTTTGTGTTTGGAATGAACCACTGCTAACAACCTCTCTGCTGCTGCTTCTAATCTTTTAAGACATTGAGGAAAAGGACAGAAACATGGAAATGAGTGGAGGCATTGTAGGTCACTTTGAGACAGATAGCAAAACAGCAGAGCTGTAAGGAAAAGATAAGAGACTCCTAGGAAAAACCCTTTTTATATTTCTTTTTTAAGATTGAAGGATCTTCAATGGGCTGAGAAAAAGAAATTCACTAGAAAAAAATGGTATTTGACTTATAACTGAATGTTTAAAATCTGATATAATGTCAGAACTAAGAAGGGCCTGAGAGACCTATGAGGGCAGTGATTCTCAAATTTTGGGGACTTGTCAAAATACGTATTCCTAAACCCCCTTTCTAGACATTTATTTATTCAGTATAAATTTATCAACGCCAACTATCTTTGGGGCTCTGGAGATATAGTTGTGACTAAGCCAGAATCATTGCCCTTTTAAAATAAATGATAATACAAGTGATCCATGTAACATACTTTGAGAAACATACTTTTCCCAACAGTTTTGCTACTGGGTTATCCTGATTTTGATACTAATTTTTCATAGCACCTTTACCTTGGCATTCAAATAGAGTATGTATAATAAAAATAAAACAAAAGAATTTAGCCCTGGCTGGTGTAGCTCAGTGAATTGAGCACGGGCCTGCAAACCAAAGGGTGGCCAGTCTAGGGCACATGCCTGGGTTGCAGGCCAGGTCCCCAGTAGGGGGCGTGTGAGAGAGGCAACCACACATTGATGTTTCTCTCCCTTTCTTTCTCCTTCCCTTCCCTTCTGCCTAAAAAAAAAAAATAAATAAAACAAAAGAATTTATATCCCAGAATGAATGAGCAAAAACAGGTCAGGCGTTCCCTCTGCAGTCAAAATAACTGGGCTGCTTCCAGCTGCTGTGTCACTTGGGCAAATTAGTTACTCTGTCTGGGCCTCAGTGTCACCATTTGTAAAAAGAGGAATTAAAAAGAATATCTACAATTTGGGGTCAATAGAAGCATTAAACAAGCTAATATCTGTAGTGACTAGTACATGGTAAGCACTCAGTAAATAATTTTTATTGTATATCAGTTAGTTACTGTGATTGTACAAGTGACCTGTAAAGTCCCCTAAGGAGGATCTACCTGAGTCAACTAGAATCACGAAACTTCAGAGGTGGCAGAAACTTGACAGATCACTGGAGTGTTACTATGGTGTTGAAACAGTGCTGGGGGAGGGGCTGGCGGCGGGGTGAGGGTGAGGGGGCAGATTTACACTGCTGAAGGAACTCCGTTGTTTTGGGCTGTTTTGCCTAACAGGACTCCACGAGCAATTCTAGCAGAAAAACTTCCCACAGTTAAGAAAAGCTTGAAAACCACAGGCAATCCCAAGCCCTCATTCCAAGGATGCTGAAAAGGACAGTGATTTGTCTAAGGTCACACAGCACAGGTCAGTATCAGTGCTAATGTAGTTACCAGGCTTCTTTGAACAGGAGAAATGAAAATACGTATAATCTGGGCCTCAGACACTTTGTAGATGGAGATGGAGTAAAAACACACGAATCATTTGTAGTTTGACTTTCTGGGCTACTCTCTACAGCCCACTTGAAACAATTGAAATGTGGCCATTCTTTCTTTACAGGTGAAACAGAGTCCGAAATACCATGCAGTGAATTTTCATTTTGGCAGTAGATGTAGAGAAGAATAGAGCTTTAAAAGTAATTTAAAATTTAATTCTTAGAAATGATCAATTCCAATTATGATAAAATTCAGACTAATTGGTGATTAAGAATTTATTTTGAAAATATCATGAAAATATGGAATTTATTTGAAAAGAAAAACATACTTTCCATTTTGCCAAAATAAAGCAGTATCATTCATACTTTGTATCTTGTCAGAGGAGAAACTTTTAAAATCATAATGCTCAGGACATGGTGTTCTGGTTATTGAGCACACCTTTGATTTTAATCCATAGTATTGAAAATCTTAATAATTGCAGCCCATTTTGTTGTTTTAGGAGTTGATAATAATAAGCCTGACAGTGTTTCTTTTATAACTGAGACCCTTGAATTGGCTAGAATCATTTTTTCTAACAGGAATTCTTATTGTGCAGTACTAACAGGAGATTGTAAACTATATGAGTAAAAAGGAAACACCAAAATCTCCCTGACATGAGTTCAATGTGTTCGTATTAGACCTATTTTTGGAAAGGAGATGGATACATCCTCCACCAAGGTTTGGTTATTCAAGGGTTAAAAATTCTGAAATCGCTGGCTTCCATTCTGTGTCACAGACTAAGTAAGGGCTTGTAGGAATGTTGTCAAAGCTTCCGATTTTAGTTCTTGGGACCATGTGAATAATGTTAGGAATGACAGTAATCTGTGTTTTAAATTACAATTTTACAATATCAACAAAACTATTCTTTGACAAACAATCCTTGTGTTGAATTACTAATTCACTCCAGAACTATATAAAATAAAATATAAAGAGCAAGACATGAGAGCAGTAATATTTACACATTTTTAATATGCGCTTTGTGTTAATTTTCAGTATGTTGTTTTCCATGAATTGATAACTTAAAAACACATTTTTATGTTCACATAGTGGATAATTCCCAATTTTCTGCTGCTTACTTTCCACTGGTTTTAGTGTCTGAAATTTGCCCATGTTTCCTGGGATTTAAAAGTTTCTACTTTCTATTTTGGTTTCAAAATCAAATTGAATATCTTTACTCAAAAAGAATATATTAATTGTTTGTTTAGAAGACTTCAACACAAGACTTGAGGGGCCAATTGAGAGTACTCTTCTAACGTAAAACAGAGCATTTCTGGGTAGCAAACACTCACTGAGAAGTGCAAATATTCATTTTAAAAGTTCCACCATAAACAACTGCCAGTCACATTCTCATTTTAAGAGCAGGACCTACAAATTTTAATGTGATCCTAAAATTTAAAGGGGCTAAAGATTCTGTGTCAAATATGAGTAAATATAAAGTAAAATTTAGCAACTAATGACAAACACTTAAAATTACAGTAACTTAACGATAAAATCTAGAATAGAAATTTGCTTATATTTAAAATAAGTTCTATGACTTGAAGGAAGATTCATGTTTTCAGATTGTAAAGGAAGAGGGTTTTACAGCCGGGATCCCTGAAGAAGTGCTTCCCTATTCTGAATGCCCGTACTGTGAGGCCAAATTCAGTAACGGAAGTTTTTATTATATCTTGCAATGATAAAATCATAGCACATTTTTGATAACTCTCTTTTTTATTCCCCAAGAACGGCAGATTTATAATTTCATACAATGAATCTTATCTAAAAGGAATTTATTGCACAATTATGTGGATAGAATTTCATTTATAAAGCTTATTTTCTCCTTCCTGAATGTTATAAATAATTTTGATTAAAATTCTCCCTCTGGATTTAAACAGGGGACAACATTTTTTGTGTGTGAGATTTCTAGTCTCCATCTCAGATTCCTGTGTGTGAAGGGGCAGATACATGGACCCGTGCTGCATGCTAGATGGGAGAAAGTCTGTTCAGAATAATTGCGCAAAAGTTGTCAACCAGTTCCACTATGGAAATCTCGATGTTTTAAAATCACAATTTTGATTGTAGTCTGACCGATTATTCAACAGTCTCTACATCTGCTAAACTGTAGAGACAGGGGGAAATAGTTAAGATGTCAACATCTTTACTCTTGATTATAATTTCATATACTTAAACTTTAAATATGAATTGCTTTCCCTTTTTACACAAGTTATAAAAATAAGAGGCCCTGTTTACACAGTTTGCATTTTTATGAAATTTGCAGTTTGAAAAAAAAGCTTTTTAAAAAGTGGTAATTAATGCTTTTCTTTGAATATGCTGTAACCTTAGAATTTTTTTGAAATAGTTTCTGAATTTAACCCACTAAACATCTGATGATAGAATTTTTATGTAGCACTAGAATAAAACATACTAAGGACTGAAGAAAAGAAGTTTTTTTCCTGGTTCCACTTAGTTCTCTTTGTATGTGGCACCCCCTTTATGATAGCTATCAATATTATATTTAAATTTTATATATTGACAAAATTCAGTCTACCTCTGTAAGCACTGTGCCATTCAACAGTACTACTATTAAATTTACATACCACAGTTTAAATTACATCCATTTCAGGAATGGTAAAATGCTAGAACTCAAGTGTCTAACGACCTTACTGGAATGAGTACAATTTACAAATACAATAATTACATTTTAAAACCATAACAATATTACACCTAGAAGTAAATACTGTAGGACTGGTCATCATGGTATTGTGTGAGGGAATCACTGCTGAAAAGTCATGGGCATTTCCAGCAGATTTATCCCAAGTGCAGATTTTGATTTGTTTTCATCAAACCAAAATGGAAACTTGTGTCTCATACAACAGTTCTCCATTATATGAATCCTCCAAATTCTTGCATAATGTTTTATTAGTTATCTGCCAAGTATTTTCCTGCAAAACAAAACAACATATCAACAGGTTACCTACTAGTTTAGTAATGTGACTGCTCCATGGCTGGTGTTTCTATTCCCCCCTGCCTTACTTCTCGGAGCCACACACGGTACGCTTGAGGGGTGCAATGCTAATACAAGAGGCATCACATTTTCTAAGTTTTCAATTTTCCAGAAGCTAGTTGCCTTTTCACATATCCATATATAAACATTTTTGCAGAAGTTTGAGTTTTTCCCAGAATAGGTTGGGAGATTTCTTCCCAGATGTAAGAATCCAACTTATTATAAGAAGAGTGGCCATAAAATTACTTTCCAACCGGGGTCATTTCTGAGAGTGAAAGGGGTATAATTAGTGATTACATCAATACAGCAGGTATAAAAACAGGACCTATTCCAATAAATCATTGACAAGTATAAGCACCCGCATATAGGGAATCCCCTGCGGACAAACAATCTCAGGTGCCAAAACCCTATCTCACAGATCACACTGGCTCACAGGCAGCAAGATTCAATATCTGGGATTCTTTAAGGTTCTTATAAAAGAGGAAGCTGTATCCTCTGAAATCTCAGCTGAGCCTGACAAATCTAAACTCTTTCTACTGGAGAAGAAACGTTTTCAGGTAAGAGATAAATGCCCAGGCAAAGAACATTTATCTTACTTGTCAATATAACCAACTTAGGATTCACTACATTAACCTCAGCATACACATCTATATAATGGGAATTACTGGTTGGCCCACATAGTTGTGATAAGTAGCTAGGGCCTTCCTAATTCCTAATTTCTAGTCTGCTCTCCTAGGTTTTCTTCATTTAATGATCGGTTTGCTTTCTTGGATACGGAAAGCATTTTGATGGTTGCCACAGGGAGGGGCGTGTGGGGGAATGGGTATGGAGGTGAGGGGATTAAGAAGTACAAATAGGTAGTTACAGAATAGTCATGGAGATGCAAAGTACAGTATAGGATATGGAGAAGCCAAAGAATTTATATGAATGACCCATGGACATGAACAATGGTAGGGGGACTGCCTGAGGGAGTGAGGGGTGCTGGGTGGAGGGAAGCAAGGGGAGAAAAATCAGGTCAACTGTAATAGCATAATCAATAAAATATAATTAAAAAAACAATCAGTTTGCTTTCTAATGGGAAGTGGGGATTGGGAGTGGAGAAGACAAGTAGGAAAAGAGAAAATCACACCCTATTCCTTCTCGAGGAAGAGTAGCTAAGGCAACATTATTTTTACAAATGAAACACACAAGATACACATTTACCTGCAGCAAACCTTTTTTTGATGAGTGAAAATCGATAGCCTGCTCCAACAAGTTCAATGTCACAGCCAGAAAGGGTGCTTCCTTCACTTGTAAACTGCACAACCAATGGGGAAGGCTTGCTTGGGCCTTCAGATAACTGAAATCTTGCCAACAAAGAACCCACACCTATAAAAGGGGTATTGTATATTGCAAGATAATAGTCAACAACATTGTGGATATAATTTTGGAAATTGCATTCAAAATTTAATATACAAAGCCTGACATTAGGGAATAGTATATGTTTTAGTGACAAAATGGTCATGGATAAGATTTATCATTAAATACTATGAGTGACTCTCTTTTTGCATACAGATTCAAGTGTAATCAGTCAAATGGTACTTCAAAATTTGGGAGCATGCTACATGGAAGGTAATGGATTTTCCAACGTACGATTGGTATCAGGAAAGTGAAACATATCTAAACTATCGGGGTGTGTAAAATCTGACACAGAGTGGAAACATGCCTCGTTAACAGCTTTTCTTTGCAGAAAATACGTTGTTTGATGTAGGGTTTGGGGCAGAAAAGGGGAAACAAGATTCATTGAAGGGTTACTTCCTTTTATTGATTGAAATACATATATATGAAAATGAAGTAAAATATTTTGCTTGTTTTTAGTGCTAAAATATATTTTGGTTAATAGTTGCCTGATCCTTGCAAGTTATTTTAGCCTTAGATACTAAATAAAGTAAGCCTGCAATTACATTACCTCCATTTTCTGACTTCAGAGAAATGTCGGGAATTTTCCACAATATTCTTTGTTGTTCAGCATTCCTAAAAGTAAAATAGGTAAAAGGCTTTTGCATATGTAAGGTGTTTTGTTTAACAATACCATATTTTTCCAGATATCTATCTACCTACCTGCCTATCTATCCATCCATCCATCCATCCATCCATCTACCCAGCCATCCATTCATCCATCCACACATAAGTTCTCTCCTTTCCTCTTCCTTACTGTAACCAGCCACAGCACTGTCAGATAGGAAAATATTTAGAGGACAATGTAGTTGGCTCTTTAAAGCACACCTACTGAAAAAATAGGAAGGATTAGTTAATCAGTTAGTTCAAGTAACTTAGATTGGAGCTGTCATATGGCTGATATTCACTTTTTTAGTGTTCTATGTTTTGCTTTTGACGACCATATGTAAAACCTAGAGGATTTTTTTCCCCTAAGAGAGTAATTCCTTCTTAGCAGCTACTATCGGTACTCAGTGTCTGTTCAGTTTCTGTTCCCATACCTTCTCTAGTGTGCCATTTTGTAGTCCAGAGGGTACAAAACCAAATGCTGCGTTTCTCAGACTCCCCTGTAGTCAGGGCCCTAGAGGCAGGTTAGACTTCACCAGTTACACGCACTGCTTGAAAGCTGGAGGACAGGAGGAGGGGGAGGCTATTCACCCACTGCTCTCTCAGCCCTTTCCTGCTGCCTGAAACCCGCAACCGGAGAGGTGGCGGGCAATCTTCTAACTGCAGTGCTCTAGGCCGGCCTCCAGTTTTGCGGGTGCTGAAAAGTAATAAAGGTGGAGCCGACAGGAGCTCTCTCGTCCTTGAGTCAGAGGGACAGCGTGGGGTTGTTGAACTCAGTGGCTCCACTGGCAGCCTTCTGACTTTTCTTCTTGGTTGTGCCAAAGGTAAGCAGCTTCTCTGGCCACCAGTTCCACTGTCTTCTGGGAAACATGCCTTACAATCCCCGCCTGCAGCTTGTTTTTCTAGTACTTCCACCATGTACGTAGGAGCATCTAAATCCCTGTGTTAAACCATTTTCTGCTTAAAACAGGGCCCCTGGTTCCTGTTTCTTCCCCTGAACCCTGACACACAGGCCTGCTGTGACCTCCAGGAAGGGAACACCCATGCTAAGGAGCCTGTAATCCCTTTGTCCAGAAGGAGCTCTTTGGGAAGTGGAAGGGGGTTGGGGCTCCTTACCAGACTGCTGGGGGGAGCACGGCCTGGAGCTTGGTCACTCCTCCGTCTATGGGGACCAGGAACTGCACATTGTTGAGAGCCACAGCGGTCGTCATTGCATCTGTGTTGTATTTGTAATCTATGCGCAGGTCGGTGCTTGCGGGCTCACACCGCCAGTTCACTGCCAGGTTCAGGGGTGTGGACTGAATGCCCTGGGCAGACACCTTGCCAAATGACAGGAAAGAGAATACTTAAGGCTTGATCATTAATCTGAAACAAACCAGAAACTATGATGGTCTCCCACTGGAATATTCTTAGATATCAAAATGTCATCACGTTGTTTGTGTTTCTCACAAACGAGCTCTCAGCAAAAACCACTGTGAAGGGTGCCATGTGAGAGAGAGCTGGTGCTGTGGGGAAATTGGTACAGATTACAAAATACAATAAATTACTAAAATCTCTATAGCACTTTAGAGTTTAGAATGCACTTTATGTCAGGAGGTGGTAGGAGAGGCCAAGGAGTTAGACAGTTCTGGGTGTGAATTCTGATTGCCACTTACAAGCTGAGGGATCCTGAACCCATTACCAAATCTCTCTGAGCCTCAGTTATTTCCTCATCTTCCAACTGGGAATTATAACAATAGTATTTACCCATAGAGTTGTCAGGCAGAGTGAAGGAGGTATTCATGCGAAACACAGCAGAGTGCCTAGCACATAACTAGTGAACAGTGTTTTAATTCACATTACATATTGATATTATTATCATTGCTGCCCTTCATGAAAAACCAGGGAGTTAGACACAGCAGGTGATTGATACTCCTTGGGACTTGTCAAGGCAAGGACTGGAATGCAGGTCCTCTAATGGGAAGTGCAGCATTCGACTGACTATTGTCTAGTTAGAATTGACTGTGATTTTGACCAAGAACCAGGTTTGAAGACCCAACAAAAATTTATTTTAGCTAAAGCCAATAATATCAGCTTGAGTTTTAGGCCCACAATGAGAAAACTCACAATATTATTTATTATTCCTTGATCGTTCACTGTGAGGATGAATAGCTCTAGGAGATTCTCCTTTCGCAAGTACATGCACACGGCAGGGGCCATATGGGTGGTGTCCATGCCCTTGCAGTTTTACTCATGGAGTGTGCGTTTTGCTGGTTTTCAAGACTATAAACAGCTCTCTATTGGCCTACCGATGTCTGCACGTTTGGACATCATGGGGGAGCGGCCCGCTACAGAAACAAGCCCAGAAATGGGTTCTTTTCTAAAATGACAGGCATGGCTTTTGAGGACAACTTTAGTTAGGTAATCATTATAATGGTTTTTTAAACTTTAAATATTTTTAACGGCACAATCCTCTGCCAATGAACTTTTATTTAGGAACCTATTCTATTTAAGGTAGATCAAAAGCAGAGCCGTCTCCTGCTGTTTCTGCACCCTGTCCTCTGCAGGGGTTTGCAAGTGGATAGTAGTTTTCTGTTCAGCGAGGTGCTTTCTGGCTATGCGAGGGTATGTTTTTGACTGTCCCAGTTTTGATTACTGGGAGCTGGGGATGCTACTGGTGACCAGAAACTAAAAAGGCTGCAATTTCAGGGCAACCCCACAAAAACTCTAGCTGTGCCTCAATTCCTTGCATAGTTGAAAACAACACATTTCAACAAGAGATTCCTCAGAAGACATCTGAACACAAAAAATCAGGCCTAGGGCCACTTACATTTTCCAAAGTACTTTGAAATATATTAGGCAATTAGCTCCTCATGACAGCCTCGGGAAAAAACTAGGTAGGAATCATAATTATCCTTAACTGCAGGTGAGGAAACTAAGGTTCAGGGAGATGAAGTGCTCAAGGTCAGTGACCAGCAGGAAGTGGACTTCATTCCAGAAGTTAGTCTTCTTGCTGACACTTTAATATCTACACACCAAGCTCATAGGTGAATTCTATTTTCTAGGCTCACTTAATGACAAATATGCATACTAAAAAAATTCTCATAGGATTTAAAATTTCAAAAAAATTAATCTGAGTTGAAAATGTACATGCAAGATTTGAAATGAAAGTTCAGTTTTAGTTTCACTCTTTTGGGCCTAAGAACCATGCATGAGCACCGGAATTTAACTTCTCATCAGGGGAAAATTACTTGGAGTTCCTTTTACCTAACTGCGTTTCACTTCTTAATGCTTTCTTAATGTTTTTCATTTTCTTAACCGCTTAAAACAGTCACTAAATGTTTTTGGGGAAAAACAGTTAAATAAAAATGCAATTTTATATTATATTTAATTATAAAAGTGATGCATTTTTGTCATATCATGTGTTTATTTAGTATTACTGATAAAAAGCTTAGATAATCCTATCCTTACAGAAAAACATTATATTCATTTGCATTTCTGCAAAATGTACCATCATATAAATACTTCACTTTCAATGGTTTTCAACCTATAGGGTGTATTACAACCACCTGGAGAACTTGTAATAAATACAAAAACCTGGGTTACCCCCTGAAACAATTAAGTCCAGATCTCTCTGGGTTTCAGGGCCCAGCAGGGACCCATGTCTGTGTCTGTATCTACATATCTATTTCTATTTCTATATCTGTCTATAAATAGATTTTAATACAGCTATCTATCTATCTATATCCATATATAATTAGCACAAGTTCAGAATCAGTGTTGATGTACAAGTTCTCTGGAAATTAAAGAGTCATGTTTAAGATGCACTGATTTCTGTTAAAATACAACATTAAGCAATAATATTTTTTCCTTATCTTAAGGAAAATAACTTATTAAATAACTTATTTAATTACAAAAATTAGAGTGCATTAAAAATATCCTAGGTGATTAGTGGCTGGGAATCAACAGGGTGCTCAGGCTCTCTAGAATCCTGGTTTGAAATAAACTTATTTAAGGTCAGTAATAATTGGGGATAAAGACAATTCTAGACACAAAAAGAAAGTTTTCATATACTATATTGTGTTGTGCCCACCAGTCCTTTAACATTAAATTATTTTTTACCATAAGTTTTATTTGAATTTATTTCACAGAACTGCCACATTAGAAAAAACACCAGATTACTTACATTAAGTCATTTTAAATAAGAGATTTTAGGATAATAATGTTCTTAACAAAATTATAGTGGACTAGTTCATCAATATTTATGATCTTAACTGATGTAATTTTCTGTACTTCATTTTGTGGCATGTTTCTCTAATTTTTAAAGAAAACATTTTACTTGTAATTTTAACCTAAAAATATGTTTGAATATTCTTGTCACTACAAGACCACAAGTAATCTTTTAAAATTTTTATTTCCTTATAAATTATAGCTTTTAAATATTAAAAGAAATGTTACTTTATTTACTTTTATTTAATGTTAGGTATGATGGACTCCACAATTGTAAAGTGAGAGAGACACCCTGACCACACGAATAGGCTTACCTGATATTTAAGCATGTCCACATTGTAATATGTAGCCTGTGGCTTTTGTTCGGACACTTTCTTTAGGTGAGTCATCAAATTTGGCATGTTTACCCAGAATTCCTTGGTATTGGCATCATTTTGGGTATTATCGCTATTCAATCAGGAAGAAAGAATGACTGAGTATGATCTTGTGACAAATATAAATGACACAAAAAAGCATCTTAGCAAATTGTTGTCTGATTTCTACATCCACCTTTGACAACTTGCAGGCATTGTATTATTAATGGCAGTATGGTTTTAATTCAAGTGCAGTTGTGAATGGTATTAAGTTAATAGATTAATACCTATAGAGAGGCATTATTGTTTTGCTATAAATCTCAGCAAGAACCCAGTAGTATTAACCAATCATGATGATAACTGGTTGCTTTAAAGAATGATTTATTAGCCCAAACTTAATAGCTCTTGCTATATCACCATGGTTTTCTCTTAGTTAATGCAGTCAAAGAACTGAGTACATCGATTTTCTTTTGAATTGACTTGAACAGTAGTTTCTCAGAAATGTCTGTCTTCAGTGGAGAAGAAAAGGGCAATACTAAAATTACCATGTTACATTTTTAGCATTCACAATATTTCACCTGAGAACATCTAAATCGTAAAGTCACTTCTCTTACGAAATGACCCTGGAATTTAAATGATAATTATCCTAGTAGTTACAATAGACAAGTACAGTCTTGATAAACTGAGGAATTTGCCAGTCTTATGAGAAGGATTAGCTTTGCTCAGAGCCCTGTCCACAGGTCACACCCAGTGTATCCTGAAAATGCTTGTCTCAGTGACAAAAAAAAGTCACACAGGAGGGTGAAAACCATCTGCTCACTTCCCACACAATGAGGAAACTGAGAGCCCAAGTGATTCAGTAATCTGACACACAACTCAAGTTTAGTGACATTTCACTTTGACTATCCTATATAATACAATAATAGTAGCTACAGATTTTTGAGTACCTATTATGTGCTAGGTGCTCATAGATACCTTAGAAATATTTCATTAAAATCTACCTGCAAAGGAAGAATTATCTTCCTTTTTAAAGGTGAGATGTTATAAAAAGAGAAAATTAGAGCTTAACAAGACAGAAGAATCGTAGCGATAATGTGATAAAGGCAGGTCAAAAGTAAGTTATTATAATTCAGCCTCCAGAGGTCTGACAAATCCAAAGAGCTGAGTCAAAAACCATCAGGACCTTAAAATTGCTGCTGGCCTGCTAGCGGGGAGTGGTTGTGGAGGCCAAGTCTCAGCATGAACCATGAGGTTCTGCAGGGCCCTGGTCTAGGATGGTGAGGACACAGCAAAGGTATATGACTGGAGAGGCATGTGGGAAATGAATGGAAAAGAATCCAGGCCCCTGAGCCTTTGCCTCTGCTGAGCTAACAATACTAATAAGGCTGTATAAGGCATCCAAGTTACCCAGAGCTTCCAGAGCTGTAGCTACACAAGGAGGCCAGGGATAAAAGTAATTGAGAGTCAGTGAAATGAAGTAATTTGCCTAAATTGGAACAGCTAATGAGTAAGTCAGGATTCCAGCTCAGGTCAGTGTTACTACAGGTCATACTTTCACATTATACCACAACAGAGGTACAGAATTAATATCCAGCAACACATCATTAATTTGTACTAAACGGATCTGAATCATCAGGAAAATTTCAATTATGCTATTTTTTAAAGAAATGCATTTACTAAGTTTAATAACAAAATAGGTCACATGTCTATGATAATCCCCCAGAGAACTTGCTTTAATAAATGTTCAAGGAAGCTTTGCCAATCGAGTGCTTACACAGAGGTACAATTCTTAAATGCTCAAGAAGTCTTGAGAATTCTTTAGTCTCATAATTGGCTTAACATTGTTCCTGAAAATCCTTTACAAGCAAACCCCTTTCATAAGGGAAAAGTTGGTCCCTGTCACAAGGATTGCAAACCCAAATGTCTCCAGGGGCCAAGCTGTTAACCTAAATGAAGCCTTTCAGTAAACATAAACAACAGACTTGGCTGGGGGTGAGACTGTAGCTGTTACAAGGCCTGCACGGCATTCAGGAGTGAGGCTTGGTTACACTGACCTTTAAAGATGAGGGGGGCAGTACTGGTGGTTGAGCGGTGCTACACACCAACAGCAAATAGGCCATGTGACTAACAGGTGACCAATCACAGTCTGATTCAATGATCGGATATTTAGAGTAAGGTCCAAATTAATGAGGACTTTTGTTTGTTTTAGCAAATAATAAAAGACTCTACATAATTTTTGTTAAAGAAAAATATTCTCAGAGTGATATTTAATTCAATTTGTAAGACAGATATATTAACACAAGTATAAAGTTCCTGTATATATGCCTAAAAACCTGGCAACATAACTACCTGAAAATGTAACAAAAGCTATAACTATCACACCAGTCATGTTTACAAACATGCTGGTGAAACAGAGGCACATAATTCCTGATTTTGGATGGAGGAATCTCAAAAAAAAATTAACTAGCTTAAAGTGCACCAAAAACATGGAGGGAAACTGAATTAAGAAGTTTTTAATTTCCAATCTCAATCATTTCACATTTATTCTTCATTTAATGGATGATCATTACTTTCTCACTTTTAAACCTGGAACTGAGTTTGGCAGCTCAGTGAAGCCATGGCAAGGACCCAAGAGGAGGAAACGATCTGGGCAAAATCACCCGAAAGACCTGTGACTGTGTTTTCACCCCTGGAAAGAAAAAGCCTCATTTGGGAAAGAGAATGAGTGACTAAACTGGTCCTCAAACTCCAAATACCAACAATCTTTAGTTATTTCTACATAATTATCTGGCTTGATAAATTCTTTAAATTATGGCTGAGTTGTTCATTCATTCAACAAATATTACTCAAATCTTTCTTAGATGCCAGGCACAGAGGATGGTTCTGAGGATACGGAGGTGAACTAATAGATGTGTTCATTCGATCATGGATTTTCCATTCAAGTGGGGAAGTAGATGAATGAAGAAATACCAACAGATTCACAATGAGTAGTTTTAGTAAGTGTGACAAAAGGTACCTGGAGAGAGAATAATGAGGGGACTTGTTTAACAATTTAGTTTGGTCGGGGAGTGGGGAGGAGAGTGAGACGGTTGAGGGAGGCAGAGAGGAGCAGAGGATGAGTAGCAGTCAGGTGAAGGAGGGCGGAAACAGTGTTGGAGGCCGAGGAAACAAGCATACAGAGTCTTTTTGTGGGAAAGGACTCAGTCTGTTTCTAAGACTGGCATGTCTGGCTGAAGCTACAGGGATTCTGACGCAGGATGATGGGAGATGAGGATGGAGAAGAAGACAAGGGTGGATGACATACGGTCTCAGAGGTGATGGTAACAAGTCTGGATTCTGGTACAGATGCAACGTGGAGCCTCTGGAGGACTATGAGCAAGGACGACATAATTCACCCCATACAATGTCATTTGGCTGTTGTGTAAAAAATGTAGGAGAGAGGCAAGACTGAATGAATGCACAGAGGGAGGGAGGGAAGCAATTTCAGTCGTCCAGCAAAATGACAGAGGTCATTTGGATAAGGGAGGTCACAAAAAGGGAAAATGTAGCCACTTTAGAGAGAAATTTTTATATGGAATATCAGGATTTGATAACACTGCCAGTAATTAACTTGTATAGTTGATTGTTTTTAATAGCATGTGTGTGTGTATGTTTGTGTGAATGTACTTGTGTGTATATACGATAAGGACATCATATTTAGACGTAGTAGTAAGAAAATGTGAAGAAGTATATCCAAATACGCATTATCTTCGATATAATAAATGTACAGTTCCATCAAAACAATTACCATTACAATGAAGTTATATTTCACAGAAAAGATTTTAATGCTCATGTGAAGAGTAACTAACAGTTCAAATACCATTTGACTTTAAAGATGCTAATACAACAAATGAATTTTATTCCTTTTATTGGGTTCATTTGCCACCATCCTCATCCATTGTCTACTGAAGACCAGTAAAACTGACAATAAATGAATAGTCACTAATACAGGTTTTATTACTCTAAATGTCTCTCTAGCCACTTGAAGTAGTCAGCCACTGAAATACATATGTGCACAGACACACACAACCACAAAATACTTCGAGAGCTGGTAAAAATTCTGAGTTTGCATCCACACACATCTGAGTAGCAGTGATTGCTTTACAGTGTTACTCCCTTGCTAAGGTTTATCCCTCCCTCATCTATGTATAAAGTGCTACGCTACACACATGTCTAAAAAATCTGTACAAAATATATTTACCAGCAGAGAAGTTGGGGATTTGGCAGGACGTGTTCTAACCTGCTGAAATTTATCACCCGAAAAGTCAGGGCAGCTGGCGATGGGTTGTTGGCAAAGTGTCTGGTGATGCCGGCAGGGAAGGACAACACCATTTCTCCAGTAATCTTCACAATACATCTGGTACGTCAAAGCACATAAGAGGAAAGAGAGAGGGAGCCCAGGTCAGTAAGCTGTGAACCAAAACAGCTGTGAAAAAGAAGAGTGATGTAACAGTATCACATGGACTCACGGACGTGGACAACAGTTTGGTGGTTGCTGGGGGGAGGCAGGTATAAGGGGACTGAATGGTACTGAAAAAACTACAATAAAGATTCGATCATTGCCCAGTCACCTAAAAAAATGAATAAATAAACAAATTGCTCAATGTTATCACACTATTCACTGGGACTGTAGTTCTCCTGAGGACATGACTGCTGCCTTGAGCGAGCTCTTTCGTGTGCTCCTGAGGTAAACCTGAGCTTCCACCTTCACGGGTCCTCACTCCATTAACTCTGTTTGGATGAAATGGTAACATCAGCTAACACATAAGTTAACACAGTAGGATAACAATTTAGGAGGAAGAATAATTCTTTTCTTTTTCAAAAAAAGCTTTTTTTCAAGGTATAATTGACATATAATAAATGATATATTTATAATGTAAAATTCCATAATTTTTGACATAGTAAACACATGTGAACCCTCACACATTCAAGATAATGACCTATCCACTCATGAGTGTTTGTAATCCTCTCCCCTGCCCCTCTCCATCCTTCCACTCCTCATCCTTAGGCTGTTGCTAACATGTTTTCCAACACTATGCATTAGTTTGCACTTTCTACAAACAGAATCAGAACGTATGTGATTTTTCTTTGGGTTTTGCTTCTTCTACTCAGCACAATTATTTAGAGAGTCATACATGTAGTGTGACCATCCATAGTTCATGACTTTTTATTGCTGGGTAGCATATAGATAATACTGTAGGTTTTTGGAAAAATCCATTTGCCTGTGAGCATTTGCATTCTTTCCAGTTTTGGCACATTACAAATAAAGCTGTGATGAATGTGTGTGCACAAGTCCTTGTGCGGCTGCACGCTCTCACCTCTCCTGTACAGGAGTGGAGTCACTGGATCACGTGGCAGGTGTACCTTTAACTTTTTAAGTGACTGTCAAACCATTTTCTAAAGTATAACACACAGCTGTGTGAGAGAGGTCCAGTTTGTACACATGCTCATCAACACTGACCAACACTGAGTAGGGTCTTTTTAATTTTTGCCATTCTAACAGGTGACCAGCGGCACCTTGTTGTTTTCATTTTCTTCCCTAATGGCTAATGATCTTAAGCATCTTCTCGTGTGCTCACTTGTCATCAGTTAACTACTTTGGTGAAATGTTTGCACCAATTTTGTGCCAAGTTTTAAATTTGAGTCTTCTGTTCTCTTATTGATTCTGGGAGTTCTTTATACATTCCAGATACAAATCGCTGATCAGATACATGCTTTGTAAAGATTTTTTCCCCAAGTTTGTGGCTTGTTTTTTTCTTTTTCCTAAGAGTACCTTTGAAAAGAAGTTTTTAATTCATCTATTTATTTTTACGGATTGTAGTCAATCAATTTACTCTTTTGGGGTCCTATCTTTGCTAAGTCCAACGTCACAGAACTTTCAACTATATTTTCTTCTAGAAGTTTTTTAATTTTAATTTTTACATTTAGCTTCATGATCTATTTTTTACTCAGCTTTTGTATAAGGTGTGAGGTATGGATCAGGTTCAGTTTTAGTGTGTGGATACGACTATCTAATTGTTCTGGCACCATTTGCTCTAAAAAGACAATTCTTTCTTCACTGAATTTCTCCAGGTGGCAATTTTGTTTAAGTTCAGTGGTTCGTGTATGTGTGAACTTTTTCTGGGTTCTCTTTTCTGTCCTATTGGTCTATTTTGTCTGTCTGTATACCAATACTATACTGTCTTTATTACTGTGGCTTTGTAATAGAAACCACGTGATGTTATTCTAACAACTTTGTTCTTGTTCAAAGTTGTTTTGGCTATGGTAGGTCCTTTGCACTTCCATATGAAATTTATAATTACTGTGTCAATTTATACATAAAATCAGTGTAGCTCCAATTCACCTTTCACTGCTAGCTGTGAGAAAATTAATAATGGGCCCTTTATACATTTTTTTCTCTGCCAGTAGGCACCATATTAAGCTTTGTCATTAGAGGGCGCTGGAAAGACACTGCAGGAGGACAGGGTTTTCCTTTCTGGGTCCAGTGTGCTTGCTAGGCAGGCTCCTGCAGTCTACACGGCTTATCTAGTGCTGGGCTCCCGAAGTGCCTGTGGCACCCAAAGGTGCATAGGTATTGCAGCCCATGAGCCTTTGTTTGCGCCCAGCAGCACAGTAGCTTCCCTAGCATCTGACTCCTGTAGGGCATGTAGCTGGGCTGCCCCAGTGCCCTGATCCTGCAATGCAAGTGAAATTTTCGGCTTCAGGGTCCTGCTGTGTATGCACCTTCTCCACAGCCAGCTCCTGCAGTGCATGGTGGCCAGCCATGCCACTAGCTTCCTCTGGCATCCCCCTCAGTCAGTCTTGTAGTGGAGTATCTCAGTGAGACACGTCCCCATGAACAGCTGGGCATCTGCTGGGCAATCCTTATGCCATGGTCTGGACACTCTCAAAGAGGTAAACTGCACCAATTATGTGGCAATACCTAATCCTTTCAGAGTCACTGTCCTTTGCAAATCAGTGCTTTGTATATTTGTCTGCTTTCCAGGGGTTTTCAGGTGGAAGAGTAAATCAATCCCTGCTACCCAACCTTGGCTAGAAGCAGAAATCTCAAAAGGATTGTTTTTCTTTGGGAAAGAGTAAACATATAAAATGAGTGAGTTATTTATAATTTCTCCATACATCTGGACAATTGACTCTTGTAACAGTTCTACAACTTTAAGTTCAGAAATGTACTTTCCAGGGAAACCGAGGTCAATGAATTAAAACGTTGCTCACGCCCAAGTACAGAGAACTCCATTGGTCCAGTGTACTCTGTATACTGCAGAGCTGTGTTTGGAGAAATATGTGGGGCTCAGGTGAGGTGGTCCTGGGTCACAGTCAAAATAGCTTATATGAAGAACTTCTATAGGCTTGTATATACAGGGCTGGGTTTGGGGTAGAGGTGGAAGGCATGTGAGCTTCCTAAATATGCTGTGTGCTACCTCTCCCCTCAGATGTCTTCATCTATAACTGTGCACTACTCTGAATGAGAATTCTGGTTTCTGGAAGTTTGTACCTCCTCTCTTCTGTCGACTATCGATGAGCTCCCAGTTTTGGTGCCTGCTCTGCAGGCTTCCTTCTCTATCTTTAGATCCATAAACCTTGCTTGATTTACTGGTGCTAAACTGGTGCAGAGCCTGCACTTCATTTCAGGCTGAGTCTACTCTTTACGTTTTATAACATGTGAACACACAGAATATCACTTGACAACAGGTATAATTAGAGCACTTGTTAAATCAGACTTTAGCACGTGCCATCACTGAGCATGTTGTTGTTAGCAGTGTTGGCTCAAACATTTTTTAACTGGTAGGAAAGCTGTTCACTTTCTTTTCCAGGTTGCTCAAAATGAGATCTAGGCAGTGTCTTGGTGGGGGATCAATTTCTCTTTGAAAGCAAGTCAGTGAGGGGTGGAGATTAGTCAGTAAACATTTATTGACTTCTGTGCATGAGGTTTTTCAGTGGGAGATAATGAGACGAGCAAACAGCCCCTGCCTCCAGAGGGCGCACGGTGCTGGGTGAAGAGCAGCAGCAGTCAACCCCAGGCTCCTCGCTTCCCTTGCGTTTCTGAGCTGCATCAGAAAAGTCTGGCAGAGTCAGGCTTTTGCTGATTTAGCAATCCATGCAATGTCGAAGTTGATCTGATATTTTCTGTATAAAAGTTAATGTTTTCAACCTATATTCGCTAAAGGAAAATCTTTTTTTTTTAACCTTAATGATTGTTCTTATCAGTACACATTTTATGTGAGTTTGAATTATGGAAATCTAAAATACTCATTAGAGAAATATTAACAAAATTTATGAATAAACTTTGAAGTCATGTGAATCCTTACAAAGGAAACATTCGTCAACAACAGCAAAAGTTCAAAGTCAACTGGCCAAGCGACTTATGAACTGGGTTCTCCCAGAGGCAGTGCATGTTGGCCCGTCAGAAGACGTGCCGGCTGGTTTTGGCCAGAGAATGTATGGATTTGACTTCTGTGAGGTCACCTCATATTAAATGTGATTTCTAAGTACTGCTTTGATAACTAAGCCCATGGTCTTCTTTTCAAGCAAACATACCTCTGTGCATATGTAGCTTCCCTTATAATCCCTTTCGTTGGCTAGGTTCTAGGCAAACTCTTTTTCACATTTCAACACTCAGCTCAAAAGCAGGCTTTTCTGAAGCCTTCCTTAATATCCTCTCTATTCAACCTTTTTAATTTTTTCTTTTCTCTAGTTTCGGTGGACATCTGTACAGATTTTTTCTTTTGAAAAATATTTTGTAGTTTCTCGCACACATCTTACCTACTACTATTGTGAAGATAGGTAGTGTGTCTTAGGCTCTTGGACAGCTAATGTACATAACATAGAAGCCAGGGCAACTGTTTGGTATACCCTGGCACACCAAACAATTATACACAGGGTGCCTATTTAATGTACCAGGGATGATGGGATGCACTACAATGAGAAACAGGACAAATGTGGTCCTTGCCCAAACCTGCACTTTAAGCAGGAAGACAAACACTTAACCAAAATATGATGATGAAGGAGGGACAGAATATAACTGAGAATCCTAAATTTTTCTAGGGGATTAGAGAATTAATCTCTAGTACCGGGGGTATTGACATAGGAGCTAATAATGGGAGATGGGTTTTCCCAGCCAGCTGCAAAAGCCAAGGAGTTCCATGCTTATGAGCTACTGAGAAACACTCAGATGTCAGAATACCTGTTACAGGTGTTCTGAATACTCAGGGAAAAAGTGTAATTAAATTTAAATAGATTGTATATCATAGTATGAAATAATTAAAGCAGCAGACTTCTGTTTCCAGTGTATTGCCTGTACACAAAAAGGGCAGGCTTTATGCAGGAGAGGGAAGCATAGGCAAAAGCCCATCCACATTTCTTTTCTGCATCACTGTGTATGTGGTGCTGTGTTCAGCTTTGACCTCCTGCTTCCTTCCTCCCTCACCCCATGATCAAACTTTTGAACTTAATTTATTTCCTTGAAAGTGAATAACAACTAAAGTGATTCACTGCCTAGAGATGAAGTTAAATTTAGAAGAATGCCACTTCATGATCTGTTCATAAATTTTAGATCTTATAATTTTAAAGAAATATACTGTATTTCCTATCTACCAATATATAGTATATACTATAACTGTTTATGGCAGTATAATTGAAAACAGACTATATTTGCAGTCACCCACAAGTCAAAACCTCAGTTCATATTGAAAGGCATAGGCAAAACACTAATATTAATTTGGCTTGACTGCCAATACAGGTTTCATTATACGAACTGGGGAGTGGGGCAGGTGAACACAAGCCTTCAGCCTATAGCACTCTGTTTTACCCATGTGGTGTATATACAACATAAACTCATGGCGCCTGTATGCTCTAACAGTTCGAACTCATCTATTGATATGAGGACAAGGCAAATGAACTTCCTGCTTTGAAGATGAAGAAAGGACATGTGATAAACCAGAGTGCCAGACACCGAAACCTAATGCTCAGTGTGATAGTATTTGGAGGTGGGGCCTTTGGGAGGTGATTAGGTCATGAATGAGATTAGTGTCCTTAGGAAAGAAAGAGACCCCACAGAGCTCCTTAGCCCCTTCCACAGTGTGATGTTATATGGCAAAAGACAGTCTATGAACCAGGAAGCCAGCTCTCATCAGACACTCAGTCTGCCACCTCCTTGACCTTGGACTTCCCAGTCTCCAGAGCTGTAAGAAATAAACTACCCTGTGTGTGATGTTCTGTTATAGCAATCCAAATGGACTAAGATACCACAGTCCACAGTGTTTGTTTTTCTACAATACTCTGGGCTTAGAATAAGACCTAGATATTTAAAATGACATGACCCTTAGGATGGTTGACAGGTCTTTGAGGTAGAGATCTATCAAGGTTTGTCCTTTGTTTATCCATCAAATTCAGATCTGAATTCTACTAGTGACACAAGTGGAACCTAGTTTGCCTTGGGTATTTAGTCTTAGTGTAGGCCAATAATCACTCTTAACTGTTTTTTCTTTCCTCCTTTTCATGGCTCATGAACCCCTATGTGACACTCTCTATGGACAAATGCACATATGCACACATACATAAGATAAGCAATATAATTCCAGGAAATCCATAGACTTCCTGAACCCTTTCCATGGAACTCCTTATATGGAGACAAAATATGTAATTATATCACGTATACACTCAGGCCAAGTCCCTCGCCAGTATGTACCGATGTAAGTGAAATCAGGTTCTTGTAAATAGAAAGTGGTGCGTTTTCCTCTAGAATATTTACTTTGCTGTGATTATAAATTTTTTGGCCAGTTTTTCCTTACCTAGTAAAGGTAGCATATAACTTGTTCTCTTCCCTGGGTATTATAGGAAGTTTAAAAAAATATTCTAGTACAATGCACCGTCATTTTAGTTTATATGTAAGTGACTCCAGTCTAGAAAAGATGAGGGTGATAAAAGACATGATTTGGACATTTAGTTTTGTGAGATAATAAATTTTCTCATTGTTTACAGGGTTGAGTTAGGGTTTTCTGTTGCTTGCAAGCAAAATTAAATCAGAGATCTCTGGATAGTAAGGTATTAGGCTATTGAAATTTTTGGATCACTTTTTAAAAAGCAGTGAATTAATACTTATAATTCTATCTTCCCTTCCATTCAAGGTATGCCACTTGTTAATGTCAGCTGAACTTCTTCTGGTTTTCGGACAAGGAACTAAGTAGTTGTACTTAGGGTATTCTCCACTGAGTAAGTCAGAGATTGGAAATGACACTGGACCAAGCCCCGGGCTTACTTGCTTGGATCGGCTCCTTTGAAGTAGGCGTTGACCGTTTCTGTGAATGCTGCTGCAACAGGCAGGGTGTCCTGGGCCCCCATGGTTAGGGGGCTAGGCCCCCTGGAAGAACCTGCATGAAATGAAAAGCTTTCATTAATGTCAGCATAAAAGGCATTTAAGTATATGTGGAACTATACTAAAGGATTAAAGACTGAAAACTACTACTGAAAAAAAGGAATGTGCTAAGAACAATAACTGTATATTCAACATAAAGCTCAAGTATTGAAAAAGAAATATTTGGCTGGTTTACAGACAAACACACTTGAAATTAATTCGGTTGTGTATTTTATTACAGGAAAAAATCCAAGCAGAAGAATAAAGTCCTAGGGGTTTTCAATGTTTGGCATAAAGCATAAGGCAGTATTTGCATGACAGTTTGTATGGCAGGTAGTTAATAAAGATCATTAGCTTCCTATATGAGCTTTCTATTGCCTGTAAAACTTGTAGCATTTCTTCATATTAAAGAGACAAAAAGCCATGGAGTACTATATAACCCACTGGCCTTTTCAGGAGTATTTTCATTCCAAAAATTCTGGGTCATTTCTCAATTATCCTCAGATCAAGTAGGCTTAAGCTTACATGTCCAAAAAATGCACAACCAAAATGTACACCTCGACTTAGCACAAACACATAAATGCACCGGTTCACACTATTAAAAAATCACAGCAGTGCTCATGTTTATTAAACATCTACACTGGCACTGCACTGGATACCCTACACGGATAATATCATTCAACCCCACATCAGCTCTGTGGGATAAGCATTACTATTCCTAGTTTACAGAAGAGAAAACTGAAGCTCAAAGATGTAAGTGACTTGCTCAAGACAATAAAATTAGTTAAGTGGCAAAACTAAAATTCAAATCTAGATCTGCCACCCTATAGGGCTCATGTTTTTCTTATGTCATACAGTTTGTTTAAATGAAACATTTTCTTGTATGGTTTTAATATAACTTGAGGTTTCTAAAAGGAACAAGGTTTAGGATTGTTAACTTTGTCATCAGTCTCTAGGCATGGTGCTGAACAGTACAGTTTTAGTAATTTCTAAGTATTTAATTATCTCCCATGCTAGCGCTTTGTTCCTATCAGACAAAAACATGTACTTGTCCCCACCCCATCACAGACTGTTATGCTTCTTCCTTTTATTGTCAGTGACTTAAGCACCTCTGTCCTATTCTCTAGCTATGAAAAAAATCTACCCTTTGTATATCTCACTACTCAATAAAGTTCTTGATAATTCTGGTTCATGCTAGTCTCTTCTTTTACTAACTTTCCTTGGCTTTTAATGTCTAGTCTTGGTAACTTTTTTTTTCTTACTCTCTGCTAAGTAAGCCAATGTGGCAGCTATTGCTATAGTCTGGATGTTTATGTACCCTCAGAATTCATATGCTGAAGACCTAATGCCCATGGAGATGATATTAAAAGGTGGGGCCTTAGGGAGACGATTAGGTCATGAGGGTGGAGCACTCATGAATGGGATTAGTGCCTTTATAAAAGAGGCCCCAGAGAGCTAGCTTGTCCCTTCTCCCATGTGAGTTGCAGGTGACTTCGGCAGCCTGCAACTTGGAAGAGGGCTTTCACCAAAATCCAATGGTGCTGGCATCCTGACCTTGGTCTTAAAGTCTCCAAAATTGTGAGAAATCAATTGTTGTTGTTTGTAAGCCACCCCAGTTTGTGGATTTTGTTATAGTAGTCGTAACAGACGAAGACACGCAGTCCGATCCAGATCTGCCTTCATGACCCACCTCCTCCCGCCCCAGCAACTCTCTCCTCTGCTATAGTCACTTCTACACTCACTCCTACAGGGACTGCAGGAGATTTATCATAATGTCGGGGAAGGAGGAAACACCCAAACTTCACAAAAAACCCCTTTATCTTAAAGGATCCACGATTTAGAACTAATTTCTTTATATCCCTTTACATTGCAATTAATATGTCATTTTTTATTTTAATTCTTTCACTTATTACATAATTTTCCTTATTTCTATCTGGTCTACATAGCATTTTTGACAAGTTTATATTATTCTACAAATATTCTCCAAACATTGAGCCACTTCTAGGTAGCAGCTATTTTAAATCCATCTTTTTATAAATTGGTCTCCTTTTTCTTTTTAATTATTTTCTTAAGATGTAGTTTTATTACTACAAAGTGGAATAACCAAACCATAGGCAGATGCATTTTGACTACTAAGAATGACAGATTATTTTACATAAAGATTATAGTTAATTAAAATGCCATTAGTAATAAATGAAGGGCTCTGTTCCCCTGCAGTACCTTAGAGAATCTTTGTTAATACTATTATTAGAAAACTGGTTAAAATCAGAAGAGAATCTAAGATGGTGAAAATTCAAAAATCATGGCCTTAGTGGCCTAAGAGGGGACTAGAGACTATTTTGAAATATCTGAAATAATATCCACACATTGACTCCAGGGACAAGAGTTCATGGTCATGGATCTGCAAGTGAATAGCATTGTGACCCTGGGCAATTCAATGAACTTTAACCATACAATGAGGGCAACAAAACACATAATATCTGTGTTCTAGAGTTCTATAATTTTTAAGTTGTTTACAAGTACTTAAAAAAATTAAACAGTAGGAACAACTTTCTAATAGAGAAATAAGCTGCTTTGAGAATAGTATCTCTTCATTGGAAGTTTGAGGGGCTCTGTCAAACGTGTACTGAGCCTCTACCATGTGCAAGACAATGGTGGAAACACAAATATGTAAACTCTCCAGAAATAAGACATAAACATATGGAAAAATTTATAACAATAACATACGCAAACAAGAGCTTAAGTTAATAAAGTGATAACACTGAGATTTTTTTTACCCAGGATCAATAACCAAATAAGCAGTACAGGGGCACTGTTCTGTGACTTAACAAAAGGAAACTTGGGCCCTGAAGTCATACAGACTTAGCTGTGAATCCTGGCTCCTTCACTCAACAATCTGGATGACCAGGAGTAAGCTTTTTAATTTCTGCGCTCAGTTTCCTCATCTTTAAAATAGAATAAATAATAGTATCTATGTTAAGGGCTTGTGGTGAACATCAAATGGGATACTATTTGTGAAGTCATTAGCATGGCATGTACTCAAGAAATATTGTTATTGTCATTTTTGTAGCTGTTATTTCATCAGGGTAAAATTTACTCAGGTTGTTGAATTAAAGTTGGTTCATTGAAGTATTTTGGTAAGAAATGAAGGGAAATGATACCACAAATGGCTTTCTTCAAATGAGCATGGAGCTGGTCTAGAATTTTCAGGTTTCTTCCACCACTAAAATTCTGTTATCAAAGACCAATGAATTCTATGCATTTATGCTTAATTTTTTTGTATATTACCTAGGTGGTTATTGTATCTCAAGTTGCTTGGATCAATAGGAGATAAAAGTTGAATGAATGCATATTTGTCTTTTGATCCATTCAGGTGTGAGTTCCTGCAATAATTAGACATGGTACTAGGTGCTGAGGGACACACAGAAAAGTCTAAGACATGCCCCTCCCTTCACAAAGCTTATAATATGGAGGGAGACTATAAGATAAGGCACAATATACAGTTAGAAAATAGTTTAATATTATACTTTTGATATTATTATCATTTTTAAAGAATTCAAAGTATAAACAGTTTTATGATGTCAGTCCTTTAATAAAATAAAATATCAGACACTAATATGGCTTTATGTTCTTTACAGATTGAAAGGATAATTAGGTTCAGTATAATTATCTCTATTTCATTAGCCAGAGGTCACTCTGGTAGTAAGCAACTAAGCTGAAAATCAATCCTAGGTCTCCTGGCTCTAACAAAAACAGTAGTATCAACAACAAAACTTCTGAAGTTTTTACCAAGAATTATTCAAGGAGCTTTACTTATATTAACTCTTAATCCTGATAATACCCCTAAGAAAGCTACTATCATTATTAACCTTGCTTTGCAGATGAGCAAACTGAGGTTTCACCTCATTCAGTAGCCTTGCCCATAGCCACCCAGTTAGTAAACAGCAAGAACCCAACTGCGATGCCACTTCTAAACAGGACTGCCTGACTCTGGATCCCACACTCTTGCCTACTCTGCTCTAGGAACACAGAGTGAGAACAAAATTATATAGGCATCTGATGGCACATTTGAAGTAGCCCAGAAGGGTGAGTAGCTGCCGTCAGCTTGTGGAGTTCTGACAAAACAGCAACTTCAGAATCCTGGAAAGCAATTGGCATGCACACTTAGGGAGTTCTGAGTAATGGAGAAAAGCACCCAGAGACTTCAGTGTATGAGGATGTTTTCTGAAAGGCATTTTTCTGTGACTCTCATTACCAAGCAAGATCACACACACACACACACACACACACACACACACACACACACACACCCCTTAAAGCTAAAAAGAAATTCCTAATAACAGTATTGAAATCTTTAAAAGATAGGCCCTAGCCCTGGCTGGCGTAGCTCAGTGGATGGAGCGCGGGCTGGGAACCAAAGTGTCCCAGGTTCGATTCCCAGCCAGGGTACATGCCTGGGTTGCAGGCCATAACCCCCAGCAACCGCACATTGATGTTTCTCTCTCTCTATCTCTCTCCCTTCCCTCTCTAAAAATAATTAAATAAAATCTTAAAAAAAAAAAAAAAGATAGGCCCTTAATTTGTGAAAGCATTTCCTGAGTAGTCAATTGAAATATAAAGGTGGGTATGGAGTACAGACTGTGTATATAAAATGTTAAAGGAAAAAGAGACGGGAGAGACATTTTTAAAGAGAAAGATTAAAAAAAAGAAGAGCAAAATACCCAGATACAGAAATTGAGTAAAAGTACATTAAAGTTTACAGATAAATCAATGTTTGCATCCTGAGTTTAGCGAAGACACCTCATTTCACGCCCTTGCTGGTCACTGCATAAAAGTGGAGCAGTAATCAAGGCGGGTGAGTGACCTTTATGTCCAGGAGTAAGAGTGCCAGAGATGAGACAGAGTAAGCAACAGGAAGTCTCAGAACATATAAGAGAAGAGAGAAGAATGGGAGTTGTATAAAGCAGCGGAGAGTGGAGATTGGGTTAGCTTTATAAAAAACAGATATTAGATGAAATTAATAAAAATAAATTATATTCAATTCTATGATAATTTATAGAATACATTCTGTATAAAGTCATACTGAATTAAATTCGAATCCTGACTTCATCATTTACTGTGTGACCTTGAACAAATTCCTTAACGTCTCCAAAGTTCAGATTCATCATTTTGTAAAATGGAGACAGTACCTTTGACAGAGGTTGTGAAGGTTAAATATGATATAGGAGATCCTTGTTATCTAAGGATAGTCAGTATGAAAAAAAGTTGCTTAAAATGGTTCCTAAAATTTCATATGTAGTAATAAAAGGCTTAATTAGGACTCTAAGTTCTCATAAACTGTATTTGTATCTTTAATTAACACATGAGCAAATAATTAATGGGTTCTTAGAACAAAAATGATTTGTGTTGATATTTTGAGGAAGGGCATATTTTTCCAATAAAGTTGTATTATAACTCTGCACACCAGTCTAGGTTAAAATTTGGCTTTGAATCACGATCATTAAGTGAGCCATCATTACAGAGTTAATTGAGAATTTTGTAAACTTTCCTAAGGGTTTCTCAATTTCCTGATTTTCTTTTGAAGTAGCTATGATGTAAGCTTCCATTTTTCTTTCTTATTTAGTTATTAATAGTTTTATTGTTAATTGACAATATCTTTACCCCAACATCTTCACTGAGTTCACAGAATCCTGTACGCTTTCTACATATTGCAGATCAAGAAACCAGGTCTGAGAGAGGGTAGTCATTTCCCACATTTTCATGGAGAGTAAGTGGTAGAGTCAGGATCAAATGCAGGTCCACTTAACTCTATGCTCTTTCCATGTAAGGAGCCACATAGGTCTCATCTTGACCTACAGAGGCATTGGGTGAGTTATACCTGTTACATGGTTTTCATTGTGCATGGCATTTACCTTCATGAAAAGGAGGATAGCATACTTAAGAAAGTCAGTTACCATAAAGCAGAATGAAGGATATTGAATTTCTGGGTATGAAATAGGATTAAAGTTTTTTTCACTCTTCATAAGTCCCTGCTTACCTGTTCTAGAGACATATCTATATAACTATATCTATACACCTATATATCTATACATATCTATATGAATATGTATATCTATACATAGCCTATATTTCTTGCTTTTCAAATTCCACTATGTCTAGAAACATATGATCAGCAGACATTTTTGTTGTTTTATAGAGAATTTTCTTCAAACTGGGTCTTTGCTTAGAGTTCCCAAACTGTTATCCAACATTAATGTACTAATTAATTAATATCTTAAAATAATGTATGAGTCAGAAAATGGAAAAACTAATTATACTTTGTTTTCATCATCAAAGTCACATCAAACAGAATCAACACAAGGACCGTTGTTAAAAATGGACATAAGGGAGGAGACAAAGCCATAATGAAATGTCTTCGGTATGAGAACTCACATGACCAAATTCTAGACAATTCCATATAAATAGCACTGAGAATGTATTTGATCACACATTGGAAGCTGAGCCAGATAGAAAATGGTCCTACAAAGAATATAAGTAATGCTATCACGAGGTGATTTATGTAGAGCACTCATGTGTCTGCTACAATTTTTGGTCTCTTGTTTTCATATATGCTGGGGTACTGCTGGCTGTTTGCTCTGTTCCTCCGTAGACCAGCTAGGGTTTTCTCCCGTGTGTAGGGGCAGGTGGAATCTGCTCCCTCCTACCCCGTCACCATCTTCCTCCACATTATGTAGAGCACTCATGTGATGGCCACTGTGCTAAATACTTCACATTCATGTGTCTTCTATTCTCAAAACATCTCCTCGAAGTATTTTACCATTATTATATATTTTGCTCAAGGTAACTTGCTCTACAGTAAGTGATGTGTTGGGAGTAAAAACCAGATCTAACTTCAATTGTATTATTAAACCCTACCCTGTCTTATGAGTATTTGCCCATTCATGTTAGTATGCTTTGCTCCAGGACCCAGCTGGATGCACAACAGGAATTCTCAGTGGAGCTGTATCACCCCAAGGGAGGTGAAAATTGGTTCTTGGAGAAAGGTAAAAGAAATCTTACTTTTTAATATATAAAGCACACAGATATACATACAGTACATAACAACATGTACAGAACATCTGTGATATTAAAATTCTACTGGGGAGCAATTATGGAAAAACAAAGTTCTAGTAAGGCTCCCTGGGTCAGAGATGGGGGATAAAGAAAAAAAAGTTTGAGAAGCATTGGCTTATAGTTTTAAAAGGGCCATGGATGTTCATGACCTCATACACCTCATCAACTCTTCTGGAAGAAACACTAAGGCAATGGTTTTGCTGAAGGATAACAGTTTCTGTTTTTCTTCAAGCTTACACTGAGGGTATAGTATCTGCAGTGCCATAGTTATGGGTGATCTAATCAGGACAGCTGGGGAGCATATCTAGTGAGGACCATACAAAGGAACAGAGTACAGGAAAGGGAGGCTTGAGAGTGTGGTCAAGCTAGGAGAGGTGCTCTCCCGTGAGCAACGTAGGCTGTCCCTGAACTGAGGCAGGAAAGGGGCACGTACCATCAGGGGACACAGTCTGAGAACCCAGGGCAAGCCTGGTCTAGACTTCAAACTGCACAGGGGCAGGGCCAGAATACAATGGAAGGGGACCATGACACGGGTCCATGAGCACCAAGAGAAAAACCGAGGAGTCTGGTTAAGGAGTGCAGAGAATTTGAGGTTCCAAAATAGACACTCAAGCACGTTGGGCAGGCAGAGTATGCTTTTCTATGAAATGTCTGGTGTATATTTCCAGAAAAGTGGCTGCTACTTTAAGCTATGGCTTTGGAGTTCACAGCACTAGCAGTATTACTCTGTTAGAGTCTTTTACAAATGGGAAACATAAAGACCTTTAAAAAAGAGAACAATATATTCACTGAAAAACCATAATTAATACAAAAGTATGAAAACTAGTTCAGCTTCACTCATAATCAAAGAAATGCCACACAGGGAAAGAATGTTTAACTTTTTCAGATTAGAAAATACTTCCTGCTTGTGAGAATATAATGAAACAGGCACTGTGACATAAGGGTGGAAGTAACAATTGGTATAATCTTCTAGAAAACTGTGCAACAATGTGTACCACGAACATTTAAAAGTTTCATAACTTTAGCCCATGGTTCCAATTTTAAGAATTCACTGGAAGAAAATATTTTAAGGCCAAGGAATCATGATATGTGCAAAGATGTTCACTGCATGTGAGACACCTTGAAGCTATTTAAATGCCTAATAATTGAAGTGAAATAAACCATGAATTATGACAATGAAATGTGATGCAGACATTTAAGTTTTCAGTAATTAACAATGAAGCCAAAGACAGTTACATATTGCATTTCGTCTATTAGACTGGAGAAGGTGGAAACACCGACATAACTCTGCGTTGATAAGGGAATGGAAAACTTGCTAGTCGTAACGCTGGCATGAACATTTTGGAGTGACGTTTAGTAATATGTAGTAATATTTAAAATACGCATCCCTTTAACATAGCAATTCCATTTTTAACAACTTCTCTGTAGGACACATTCAGACACATACATGAGGATATAGGTTTAAGGCTGTTCACTGTACCATTTGTCAAAGAGCCAAAAAAGGGGCTAAAAACCTAAATATCCATTAATAAAAGATAGGTACATTCATATAATATGATATTGTGGAACCATCAACATGATTACATATAGGTGTATATGTGTACACATGTATACACACACACTGCATACAGTAAATTGAAATGGCTACTATTGACTGACAGCTACAGAACAGATTATATATTCTATTTGCATAAAACTGTACATAACCTATTTCTTTTATTATAAGAAACATACTTTTGAAAACACTTTAACATCTCTGAAATTGAGATGTATCTTGTAATCAATGTCAGAAGAAACTTGGTAGCTGCTAACAAAGCATGTTCCACTCCCACCTTTGCTTGTACCTGTCGGAATTATCCACAGTAGTTACCAGCTCATCTCACGGTGTCCTAGGTCGATTTGAACTACTTGAACTGAAAACCTGTCGTGTGACCAAATTTTAACTTACATTTGGACTCTTCCCCTCTGAATGTTTTTTTTTAAAGATTCCATTTGATGCAGCAATAAAGTGAAAAGTTGTTAGTATGCAATGATAAACTGTCACATGCAACGTCAGGCAGACGAAACTCTCATATTCTTTGAATTCTAAAGTACAGAATTTTGAAAGATGAAAGAAGTAGGTTATAACTGAATTACACATCATAAAAGAATATATAACTGAGGTGTTGAAACTGTATCTGTCAAAAACTCCTAAGTGACTTTCAAGATTAAACTATCGCTGTCAAAGAGGATAAAGAGGTCATTATTATGAACATGCAGGAAAAAAAGCATCAGGTCACTACGACATTAAACCTAACTGCTGATGCCAGAAGGAATTTAGATGTATATTGAATTTTGAATATAATATAGGTTTAGACTTGATTTCTGATGGTTAATAAGTTTATTTTGTACCTGAAAAATTGTTATTAAATGAATAGAACATATTTCAATGGATGACTTCTTACATGACCTTCAAATAAATGAGGTGTGTGTGTATGTGTATGTGTATGTGTGGGTATAGATATATACAAAGAGAATTTCATTTATAAATTTTCACCAGCACTGGCCAAGTAGCTCAGTTGCTTAGAGAGTCATTCTGATACACCAAAGTTGTGGGTTCTAACCCCAGTCAGGACACATACAAGAAGCAACCAATGAATACATAAGTGAGTGGAACAACAAATCAATGTTTGTCTCTTTCTCTTTCCATTCCTCTTTCTCTCTAAAACTCAATTAAAATTTTTTTCACCAAACATTAAAAATGTTATCTCTACTAATTTCTCAACAGTGTGCTCTCATGGTTGTAGTTACTTTTTTTTTTTTAAGTTCCAGAATCTTTTCTTTCCTTTAGCTTTATTGAGGTATTAACTGAGAAATAAAACTGTTAACATTGAAAGGATTCTTCCCAATTTAGTTAACACATCCATCACCTCACATATTTTTCCTTTTTTGAGAGAACATTTCAGTTACGCTCTCTTACCATTTTCAGTTGTACAATAAAGTGTTGTCAACGATAGTCCACATGCTTGCATTAGCTCCTCAGACCTTACTCATCATATTGTTGAAAGTCTACCCTTGTACCAACCTCTCCCTATTCCCCACCCCTCAGCCTCTGGCAGCCGTTTTTCTACTCTCTGTTTCTATGAGGTTGACTTTATTTTTTAGACTCCACATATAAGATCTGTACAGTATCTGTCTTTCTCTGTCTAATTGCACTTAGCATAATGCCCTCAAGATCCATCCATGTTACTGCAAATGGTAAGACTTCTTTCTTTCTCTGTATTTACTCTTTCATCTACATTTTCCCACATTGTTTGGATTTTTAAAAGTCGTGTACTTAAGCCAATGTCATAATTAAAATAAACCAAACTATGGGGTTATTTTCAAATATGTATTAATGGCATGGGGGACATTACTATATGTTAAAATAAAAGGATGCAGCCCTGGTTGGTGTGGCTCAGTGGACTGAGAACTGGCCTGGGAACCAAAGGGTCACGGGTTCAATTCCCAGTCAGGGCACATGCCTGGTTTGTGGGCCAGGTCCCCAGTTGGGGGCATGTTAGAGGCAACCACACATTGATGTTCTCTTCCTCTCTTTCTCTCTCCCTTTCCCCCTCTCTAAAAATAAATGGATAAAATCTTAAAAAAATAAAATAAAAGGATGCATAATTCTATGATGTATGAAATATAAACTACACATACACACAGTCACATACATATGCATAATCTTAGAAAGGAAATAACCAAAGTGACAGCAGTGGTTATTTATAGTTATTAAATTATAAATTATTTCATTTTCTTTAAACTTTTCTGTTTTTCTAAATTTCCTATAATGAGCATGCATTATACTTTCATGTTGTGACAAAAATATTATAAATAGGAATCTTTCCTTTATTTCTTGAATAGTTCCTGTTCTTACAGTTAAAAAATAGACGCTGAATATTTTGAACGCTACTGAAAGTTATTCCCCTAAGGGGTTGAGATTTACGAACAGAGAGCATAAAGAATGCTGTATGATTGCCTGAAATCTTGCTGTTTGAGCTGCCAGTTTCATGGGGTAAGGGCTGTGAGCAGAGTCCAAAAAAGGCAAAAATCTAAGGAAAAGAGTAATCAGCATTAACTACTCATTCTTCCTCCTCCTGGACTCACCCTCTCCAATGATGACTGCAATTCTCGAACATCACCAAAACATCCTTGAAAAACGAACATCACCCTTGCTTAGTTACACTTCTCAGAATAACCTTTTGTGGTTTTCCAGAGGCATATGTCAAGCCTCTAAATCAGATTGTAGGGGAAGCCATACATACTCATATCCTGGTGACTTGGTACAGCGGATCCAGAAGAGGAAGAAAAAGTACGAAAACCGGACTGCTGAAAGTGTAAGCTCTAGCAGAAATTATTACCACATACATGTTTCAAGATAAAGAAACTAAAGTATTAAAATCTTAAGGGCAATGACCTATCTTAAATGCCATGTCTTGATGAACCCAAAACAATCTTTGATTTAATAAATGAAGCAATGAATATAAAACTCTTAGCACATATTAAGTATTCATTAGTGGTAATTATTATTTTAGGAAATGATTACATTTGTAGAGTACTTTATAAAGGCTTTTCACAAGTAACTAACTAAAGCCTGTTAGGGGTATATATGGTACTGATTAAATATATTCATTCAACATACATTAAAAGAGCTCAGAAATGGGAGATTCTCCTGAGTCTTGACAGTACCTGTTTGAATCATTTTTTTCATTCATATGCCAGTTCTCTCTAAAGGGGCAAGTTGGAGTCAAGAATATAGTGGGTGGGTACCCTTGGTCTGTGAACAGCTCTTAGAAGACACATCATAAACACCTATCCTGTGGCGAAAGCTAACCACCACACAATGGTAAAGCAGTTCCCCTGGTGGTTCTTGGCTTCTCCATTCTTCTCGCAGGAAGTTTGAAATTACTTGTCAAATCTGCTGAAATGCCATGATTTATAAATCCTTTAATAAAAGAGTTGGTAACCTTTCTTCCACATCTTCCATCAGCATTAACACACTTCCCCAAAGCACCCCCCGCCCCCCAGAGTATCACTAGGCAGATCATTAGTCTCAACGAGTCAGCTGTAATGACAGGCTCTGGTGGAGGCAGGAGGCAGGCTGCACTGCAGGGAGGAGGCATTCTGCTCCCAAATCATTCTCCTGTGCCATAAGCAGCGAAGAAAAGCCTGCTCACTGACCCTGATGGTAAGTGGGGAGGCTGTGTAGCAACTCAAAGTAAATCAAATTGCCAGATGTTTTATGGGAAAGAAGACTAGAATGCTACAACCCAAGCTGCAAAGCAGGATATCTAAATAAAACACAGCCATGTTACAAGTAAGCAATGTGTGAAGTTGGACAATAGTGGTCAGAGCTGATCATTATTGGGCACTTCTCATGCACTGACCTCAGTAGTGAACTATTTAACCTTGACTACAACCCTGTAAAATAGATGCCACCACTTTTCCAATTTCCAGGGAAGGAAACAGACTTAAATAACTTACCTCAAGTCACACTTTGTGCTGAGGCTATAATTTATTTATTTTTATTTTTAATTTATTTTTTATTGTTGTTCAAATACAGTTGTCTCCATTTTCACCCCACCATGCCCCCTGCCCCTGTAATTTAGATGCAGAAGGCTAATTCCAGAACTAACACATACTCACACACACACACACACACACACACACACTTTCCCTTTCTCCTAAACATATATTCCATATTTTTCTCTATATGTGTGTATATGTGTGTATATGTACATGTATGTGTACTTAGAGTAAACTGATATAAATTGGTGACTATTGCTAATATCTAGGATAATACCCAATATACATTTAGGTTAGCACTTAGACATTATGTATGTATTTATACTAGGTCCCTAACATAACAACATTTAAAATTTATTCAAAGCAGACTCTATAAATTTAAATGTCACTTGCATCTCTTTCTTTGGAAGTCATCCCTAATTTCTAGAACAGGTTAGGTCTCCCTGTTGGGTATGTCCAAAGCACCCTATTTTCTGAGTGATAACATTCTCTACACATTATTGTAAGTACTTGCTGTAAGTAATGTCTGGCTGTGGCGCTCATGAAGACAGTAACACGTCTTTCTTGTTCACCAGTATAACCCCAGTATCTTTTATAGTACCACGCACACAGTATGCACTCAATAAATACTTAATGATTAAATGAACACAGTCATAACACTTGTCTTTATATCAATATTTCGAGACCTTATTCTACAAATTTGTTGTTTTTCCTCTCAGACACCTACCAATGGCAGAATTAGTAAAAACATTACCATTCTGTAGAAATTAATGGAAAACTAATTTAATGGAAATTAATAAAAATTAGTGAAAAATCCTACATTTGTTTGTGCTGCCATCATAATCGATTTTGCACACATACACATATGCATATGGAGTCAGCCCCGACCCCTGCTAGAGCACCCACACACAACCATGTCCCGCATGTGCGTGCTGGAGCTGCCATGAGGAGCACTTCACGTTAAATTCTGTAATGTCACAATGGACAACCAATTCCTTCTTTTGAACATAACTTATATCTCTGTAAATTTACTGTGGTTATAAGAGGGTAACATCAGAATTTTTCTAAAGAACTACCACTACATGAAAAAAATGAAGTGTCTTCCCTGACCTGTGTGGCTCAGTTGTCTGGGCCCGGTACAAATTCCAGGTCAGGGCACGTACTGGGGGTTCGGGTTTGTCCCGGTCCCGGCGCATACAAGAGGCAATTGACTAGTGTTTCTCCCCTCTCTTTCTCCCTCCCTTCCCATCTCTAAAAAATAAATAAATAAAGTCTTTAAAAAATAAATAAAATCTAAATAAAAGAAAAAATAAAATATCCTTTAAAAACAATTTTTTCCCATTCATAAGAAGCACAAAACTTATTACTCAATTATTTTCAAGATTTATCCAAGTCATTACATTTTTGTTTGATATACACATAGATACTACAAATCCCTTTAGTCTCACATTATGTTCAGGTTTGAGTGTTTATGTTAATATGCCAGGAGGAAGGAAAAGGAGAAAAAAGAAAGAAATAAAAAAATGGCAAGATGGATGAGAAGGACACACACCTAAGAGATGATGAAAGTCTTTGAGGGCAGCTCTTAAGTAAGGGGGACAGTGTGCCGTCTGTACGATAACTTGTGTTTGCAACAACAGCCATCCAGAAGCTGGTATTTTTCTCCTAGGCTTGATGCCTGCAACTTTCCCACCTGGTACTTGGGTTAACAATCATACTCGGAGTGCAACTGGTCAACCTGTTAAACCTCTGAAGTATGGACAACTGAGAGACAACACAGCAGCAAAAGATATCTATTTTTATATACATACATATATATATGTGTATATACATATACAATTTATTTTTAAACTATTTCATATATTCCACAAACTATATCTATTGAATGTCACGCATTCAAAATTAATCACTGATATTTGTATGGCTATTTAAAGAAAAAATACAATGGAGGAATTTTCAAGTTCCAATGCTTTCTTTCCCCCAGTATGACTCCCTAAGGCAGGCATGCCCCAAGGTTAAACCCTCACCTCCATGGATGTGGTGCCCTTATCTCTAAGCAAGTGATTGTCAATTTTCCACAGTCTGTTTACTCCTGATGCATCCTACATATGCATGGTGTGCAGGATATCAAAGCTGAGGGGTTTCAAAAGAGAATTCTTTTTTCTGACCAAAGCTAACACTGCCAGAGACTCATTTTTCCTGACTGACAACAGCCCGCCTCTCCCTGTGTCTCAGGATGGAAGCTTTCACTCCGTTCCACAGCCTATGAGATGTCAAATGTTTCTCCCTCAGTGTTTTTCAAATCTCTGGATGAAAACAGTTCTACCAGTCCCTTACTACTTCTTTCAAACTGCTTTAGAAGAATCTTTAAATTTCTCCCTGCCTCTTATCCTAAAAATCAAAGATGATCAAACTTTTCTCAAAAAATTCTCAAATTTCCACCTTGCATTGAGATTGTAACTCAAACTCTTTCTCTCAGTATTTATAGACCTTTAGAATATTATCTGTACCTACTTTTTTAAAAAAAGATTTTATTTATTTATTTTCAGAGAGAGAACAAAGGAGGGAGAAAGAGGAGAGAAATATCAATGTGCAATCGGTCGCCTCTTGAACCGGCAACCTTTCGGTTCATAGGCTAGCACCCAGTCCACTGAGCCACACCAGCCAGGGCTAATATCTCTACTTACTTTTTAGGATAATCTTTTAAAACATTCCTTGCCTCTCCCAATGTTTACCATCCCTGAACAAAACCTGGATATCACTCACCCTAAAGCCTTTGCTCAAGTCATTTATTCAATTTGGAGCACTCTGAGCTACCTGAAGTCCTCCCAGCCTCTTGATGTGAGGCCCCTCGAGTCCCTTCACAAAGTTATCTTAGATTCTTCACAGTTAAAAAATTCATTTCTCCTATTTTTCCAGCACATTTTCACAATTCTATTATGGCACTTACCACAGCACATCTTTGATAGGAAGTGCCTATCTCTTCTATTTCTTGTGAATTCCTAGAAGGCAGAAGCCATACCATTTTACCTTCATGATTCCTACACAGGGGCTTATAGACAAGAGCTCATGGAATGCTTGTGGATCACTGAATAAAGAAAAAATGAGGGAATATTCTTTGACTTTGTAATTTTATTCATAATGACCCTTGTTCCCTTTTCCTGTTTGAGGAAACTATTTAACTTCTGTTTTGGGTTTTGAAATTGTCTACACATAGTAACCCTTCTCTTGGGGGCTTAAGGGTATGTGTTGTTCTTGTTAGTTCCCCACTTGAGGAGCTCCAGTCAGATGAGAAATCCTGTTTTATAATCTACTTCTGCACACAGGCAAGTGTGACTCAAACTCAGGGTTATTTCCTGGGAGTCGAAAGCTTCAATCCTGAGTGAAGCAAAAGCTGTCTAACATTTATACAGCTTAAAGTTATTGAATCACATTCTTTCTCTTTTGAGTGAGGGATACATTAAAAAACAACTGTGTGTTTTAGACCGTTACGGCTGTAAGAGTAAAGAAATACATCATCAGTGAGTCTGATGGAGGTCCAAGAGGGAGCTCCTGGGTTTCGTCATTACCAGAGACTCAACAAATCACTTTGAAGACCAGGAAGACACCAGACATAAGAAATAAGTGCATCTTGGGTATGACACCTTCTTGGTCCCTTTCCTTAATTCTCTTTCAGTTTGAATGCAACCACAGAGTATGAATAATGAAAACCCTTTCAGAACTATCAAGCCATGAAAAGATACTGAGAAACTTTAATGCACATTACTAAGTAAACGGAGCCAATCTGAAAGGGCTATATACTGTATGACTCAAACTGTATGACATTCTGGAAAAGGCAAAACTACGGAGCCAGTAAAAAGATCAGCACTTGCCGGAGTTGGAGGTGGGGAGGGGTGAATACATAGAGCATAGAGGGTTTTGAGAGCAGTGAAAATACTCTGTATAAAACCATAATAGCAGATATATGTTCACACATTTGTCCAAACCCACAGAATATACAACAGCAAGAGTGAACCCTAATGTAAACTATGGACTGTGGGTGATAATGTGTCAGTGCGGGTTCATCAGTTGTAATACATGGGCCGCTCTGGTGGGGAGCGTTGATAACAGGAGAGGCCATGTATCTGTGGGGGGACAAGGGAAGTCTCTGTACCTTCCCCTCGATATTCTGTGAACCCCAAAGTGCTCTAAAAAACAAAGTCTTAGTAAAAATAAAACAAATATAAAAATCTTTCATATTGTATAATGTGTTAATAAACAAAAAATCTATCCTATTTGATTTTCCTAATGATCCTGCCAGGTGGGTATTATATCTTCCACTTCAAAGATGAAAAAACAGAGACTCAAGGGAGGTTAAATTCTCAAGATCACATGATTATTAGCTGCACTGACAGGTCTAAATATTACAGTGGTAATATTGGTAAAATGGGTAAAATTGGTAAAATTGGTAAAATAGTGGTAATTACTGGGTAAAATGAACCAATCTACCCATTGATGAGCTGTGTTGTCTTGGAATATTTACCTAAATTCTCAGAGCCTCTGTTTACACGTCTATAAAATCGAATCATAATAGTGCCCTCTTCATTCCGCTGCTTTGTGGATTACTTGAGTTTGTGGATATGAAGTAAATCGCACAGGGTGTATGTGGTCCATGGTAGGAGCTCATCGGTGATACTGCATCAGTAGTGTTAGTATCAGCAGCAGCACCCCAGATGTGCTGGGTGCAAATAAAGTGATCCAGGTGCCCCTTGCTTGGTTACTCAGAACAGAAGCTACCACTTACTCTTTAAGTTTTCCTACCAATATTTAACTGAATAGAATTCTGATAGGAATTCTGTACTTTCATGGCCTCCCCAGCAGCCCAGTCACACAATGTGGCCTAGGCCTCAGGCCCCTCTTTACTGCAATATCAAGAAATACATGTTTGGTCTTTGTCTCCAGTTCCTGGCCCAGCTTCCAAAAGTCTCGTGATTTCCTGAGTGACAGAGGTGAGAGGGCAGTTTTTGTTTTTTGTAATGGTCCTCTTTCCACACCTGAGTTCATACTAATGACATCTCTTGGAGGATGGGGTCTCCTTGCCAGAGGAACCCACCTCGTGGGTGGAGCATTGGAACTTTCTGTCCCATTCCTGGACCTTTGAGGAGAGGAGAGGAGAAGGGAGGAGAGAGCTTGGAGAGTGACTTAACCACCAATGGCCAAAATGAAATCACTCATGCTTACACAATGAACCTCCAAAAACCCCTAGGCAATGGGGTTTGGGGGTCTTCTGGGTTGGTGAACACAGTGTAGACACGCTGTGGTCTACAGAGTGGGTCCTCAGTGGCTTCGCCGCATCATGGACTGGAAAGGGCCTGCGACGGAGCAGGACCCCTCCCACCTGAGGAATATCACGATTTTAGCAAAACAGTTGCTTCCCAGAAAACTGGCCACACTTTTCAAATTTTCTTTTTTCTAGTGACTCTCAGGTGAATGAACTGGTTATCTTTCTGGCTATGTGTGAAAAACTGGGTGTTTGTTTTTTACAGGGTGTTATTGCTATGTCAGGGTAAGAGTTGAGAGGTTCATGACTATGATTGTGTCGTACCAATTAATTACTAAGTAGGGATATTTAATAACCTGCTGAAGGAAGTCAGAAGTTTAAAGTGCCAAAGAGTTAATTTTTTTTTTCACATAGTCAACGTCATTCTAAACAAGAAAAAGTAGTTCCTGGTGTGTAGATGATTAAAGTCCTTACAGAAACATTTTTCCTTCATGGGGTCTAATCTGGGAAGAGAAAAGAGCTTGGATAGTGGACTGAATGAGAATAGTGGGTGGATATGAGACCAGAGGTCTCAGCAAGGTCAAGGACAAGATATGATCAGGGGACTGGAGAACGGGAAGGCTAGGAGATTAGGAAAACCCCAGCAGCCCACCTGCCTCCAGGGGCTGTTGCAGAGGCTGAAGGAGAGGGTGGGTGCAGAGCAGGATTGGTCCTGGGGCACCGCCTAGGGGGCAGAATGTCACTCTTGGCTCTGCCTCTTGCTGACCAAGTGGTCCTGCAAAAGTTACTTATGTTATGAGGAAATTATGTTAATTTCTGTGCAGATACAATGAGATAACAGATAGAATATACTTTGCGCTAGTTAGCACTCAGAGGTTAGTTATTATTTATTACTTTTTTATTACCTCAGGTCCCCTATTGAAAACTGCAACCCCAGTATGCTCCATTCTGCTTTCCTGTTTTATTTTTTCTCTAGAACATATTACCATCTCCAGTATATTTTACTTATTTATCTTATTTTTGACTTGCCACATTACAATGGAAGCTCCAAGCGACAGGAATTGTTTTCTGTTTTGTTCACTGCCAGGGCCTGCCTAGGACAGTGCTAGTGTACGCAGTACTCAGTATGAATTTGTTGAAGGAAAGAATCATGGCCTAATATAGAGGAAGGGTGACCAATTGTTAGTTACAAATAGCCAAAATGACCCCTGCCAGTGGGGACCATTTCCAAGATGTGGCCAGAGGTGGGGGTTGCTGAGTAGAGTGGAAGAAAAGTCTGTGGGAGCTGACAAAGTCAGAGAGGCCCTGGAGCCAGACCCGCAGAGCTGCAGGACTTTCCATGGGGCATGCCGCAGGAGACCTGCTGGTCCCTGGGGAGAGCTGGGGTGCAGTCAAGGGCGATTTGGGCAGAGAGCCCTCGAGTGTAGAGCAGGGTGTTGCGGGGGAGGAGACGTCTTGAAGGCGGGATGGGAGTAAGAGCAGTGAAGAGCACAGAGCAGCCTACAGATGTGTGTGCGAGATGCTGGAAGCCCAGGGGATGGAGATGATATCGACATGAGGGCACTCAAGAATGTATGGTTTTTTCATCACCACATACAAGGTGATTTTGTAGTTAAATCAGCTAAGCAAGGAGAAGGACTGCACCTTTCCGGAAACATTTTGATGGTAAAATGCTCTCAGAAACTGTTCAAATATGTAGCACATTTCCTACTTGTCATGGAAATATCTTTCCCTTCCTCCCATCTCAGAAGGATACTTGATAGCTTCAATAGGATATACTCCTGGGAGAATGAATTAAAAAAGTTATTACTTTTTGTAACCTTGACTTTTTTATTAATGTAATTTACATAGGTTAAAATTTCAATGAAATTGTTTATAAAACATTAAAAAAAGCTTTGAGACAACAGTGTGGTGATGGCCAGAGGGAAGTGGAGGTGGGCAAAGGGGGCGGGGGAAACAGGGACATCTGTAATAGTATCAATAATAAAAATAAAGGAAAAGAAAACAAGAAAGCTTTGGAACTCTTGTGAGTTACAACTGCTGTCTAACACCTTCCTATGCCTCTAGTTCAATTAATTTGGAAAGGTGAAGCCCCTCATGTTACCTCCAAAGAAACTCACAAGCCAGTGTTCATTAGCTGGTCCGTCAGTGGCTCAAACCTTTACCCGCTGACTACCATGCAGGAGCAAAGCAATGAATATGACGGGGTGAACTTTTGAACACTATAAACACACTATTTAGAGGCCAATGAATAATAATTTAAATGAATTTAGAAAAAGTGAATCTTTTTGACATGGAAATCTTTCTTCCTTTTCTATATTCCTTGAATGAAGAACTGAAGAGGATAATTAATATTAATAATAACAAATGCGGGTAAAATCAGAGTGCCCCCGAGAAGAATATGCCAGAAATGTTATCTAATAAACCATGTTTAATGGCAATCTTTTGGGAATATAAAAATTTGGGAAGGGGCACCATTCTCAAGGCACTTGAACATGCCACCATTTCTATGTCATTTTATCATCACAGCAGAAAATTTAAAAAATCCTTTCAGGTTGAACTAGCCAAAAATATCTGAGACTAATATTTATAAATAATGAAAACAAACCATCTCCATTCTTAAAACATAGGTTTTCTTGCTCAGGTGGCAAGGTGTTATCTTTAGTTCCCCCTAAATTTTCCCCTGAAGTTGATTCTGAGGTACGTCTATCTTTACAAGCATTGCTCGGTGAGTTAAGGAGGGACACACACTAGTGATATGGCTGCCCTGGAGTCCCCCGGGAAGCTCTGTTTATATTTCCCAGATTTGAGCAAAGTCCAAATAATGATAACTCAGCACTACAGATTCCAAGTAATTTCTATTAAAACTTTCTTGCATGGGGCCTCTCTTGGCCCAAACTGAGAGGCTTAAGGAATTTGGTTCTTACTAATTGGAATAACAATGTTACCAAATTTAGACAGTCAGAAATCTACTAAGAAAGTTTGTATTTTCTGAAAGTAAAAAATGTGGTCCACGTTATGTTATTTCACACATTTGTTAATATTTGTGTTTGATTAATAATATATATTTTAAAAACAAACCAACAACCAAAAATTGTCTTTAGATTGGTATCTTTCAGGAAAGAATATCTCTCTTTTTAAAGAAACCCCAAGCCCCGGCTGGCATAGCTCAGTGGATTGAGCGTGGGGTGGGAACCAAAGTGTCCCAGGTTCGATTCCCAGCCAGGGTACATTCCTGGGTTGCAGGCCATAACCCCCAGCAACCGCACATTGATGTCTCTGTCTCTGTCTCTGTCTCTCTCTCTCTCTCCCTTCCCTCTCTAAAAAATAAATAAATAAAATATTTAAAAAAAAAAAGAAGAAACCCCAACTAAAACACAAGCAAATGAGCCAATAGATAACTCCAAAGCCAAAGCAAGGAGCAACAACACAAAACCTGCCAAAGTGTTTGTTTTTTTTTTAATTCAGACCATTATTGAGGATTGCTGGTAATGTATCACCTAATTTCCTGGTTGGAAGAGGGTGCACTACAGCTTTGAGGCCGGACTGAACCAGAGCAAGGACCTTTACAAGTGCAGGTATTTTTGGTGCCTCAGGATTACCAACCTACTCAACCCACTCCTTTGGAAATGTGTTGATCAGTAAAAAGACACCTGGGCATTCAAAGAGAAAGTATAGAAGGTCGTAAGTTTGTAGACTTTGCATCTTGTCATTACAAAATCAGTGACCTGAGACAATCAAGTCTTCCAGCGTGATATGGGCTGCCTGTCCTCCTGTCCTCTACCTGAGCCAGGACAAGAAATCAGGTAATTGGAAAGTTTTAAATCGGACTATATTTTTGCTGCTATCCAAACTACTACAAGCTAAGGACTTCCATTTCTAGGACCATCCTGTGAGGAAAACTCACTGTTCACAGAAAAAAGCCACACCACACATATATGACTGAAGGATCTGTCAGTCACTTCCACTTTTAAAACTGCACAGAAACACACCAACTCCGGAGCGCTTTCCTGTTGTCACGGAGCACAGACACGAGTTCAATATTGAGATTCGATTCTAGGGCAGAATAGTTTTTGGCCAATTTTTGATCCCTGAATATATATAGCTATTTAAAATGATAAAAAATAGGGGCTTAAGTGATAAATATTTATGTGTAAGATGACCCATCAATTAAATTACTTCATTTTCCCTCCATTAGTTTAAATGGGTCATTTTATCAAATGATGAGCCTGTTAAAATTATTTAGAATTTAAATATAAAATAGAAGAATATTAATCCTTAGTGCAGAACATAAATTATCCAACAGTAAGGTTAGATATTTCACACATTCCTGTGTATTTCCCTTAATCTCCTAAAATGGGGTCCACCGATAATTGTCCATTATCGGTACCGCAGTCATTCCCGTGTGGTTTCAGGAGACGTAAACAGAACTCACTGAAATACACCCCCACTTCTTTCTCTTCCTCATTTTTCTGATCTTCCATGTAGCTTCCTTGTTATAAGGATATTTATGTATATTTACATTTTATGAAAATGAATGTTATATCTGAAATATTAATTATCCAAAACAGAGTTAAATGCCAATTTCAACCAAAACTGTCTTTATATTTGTTGCATTGCATTTGCAAAAGTATGAGGAAAGAGCCCTGGTTGACAGAGTTAAGTTCCTTGGACAAAAAGGTGTTTGTTTGTTTGTTTTTCAATTTAACACAATTAAGCCACCGATATTAAATGCAAATTAGCTTTAATTTTTAATATGAAAAAATTGAAGATCCCATACAAACCAAATTCATGTAATATTTCTTTAGCATTTAATATTTTCTAAGTAGTCATAGCATTTTTATATAGAGACTGGGTCTTTTGAAGAGAATTGGGATTTTGAAATGCAGATGGGGGACAAAGGATGAGGGGAATATAAATTAGAATCTGGTATGCTATGTACTACTTACCTTCAAAAGTCAAATAAAACTTTCCTCTGTCAAACCAAACGAGGGAAGGCTGTTCATTCTCTGTATGGCCAGGAGTTGAAGCGGGATGGGAAAGGTTAAGGAGAGGGAGAGAGAAGGACACAGTATGAGTTAGAGAGCAGGTCATTAATCTCACTATGGGGGAGGGCAGAGGCACTGCATGCCATTAGCGTGCAGGGGAAAGGGAAGGCTGGCGATCTATGGGGTTTTGTTCTGGTTTTTAGTTCAGGAAACAGAAAGCAAAGCGAAGCTATGGAGGCCTAAAGGGATGGGCACGTGTTGTTGGTAGCTTGATACTGGGTGCTTGTGCGCATGGAGCGGAAGTCTTCCTGGCCATGCAGGGGCGTCAGCATATTTTAACTGCACTAGTTTGGGCAAACTATCATTCAGCAATTGCTGCATCCATTTCACCTTCGATGTCAACCCCTTCTATGTTTTCAAAAAGATAAATGCAGTTATGGGTCATATAAACTTAGTTTACATTTTAAATGACAATAGCATTGCATATGTCAATTTAATATTCCTGGAAGATGTCATACATCTTCCATCCCCGTCCCTGGAATCACCTTGGGAAGCCAGACACAAAACACCTTTTACCTATGTACCAAAGAGAAAACAAGATTGCTAACAGTGTTCTATTCTTTTTTAAATTAAAAAGCAGTCACTGGACATGTAATTCTGAGCAGTTAAATTATTCTTTCCTTTATAAATTCACAAAGCAATAATAGCATCTCACCTTTTTTGATCCTTTTCACTGAGAAACTGTCATGCAACCTGCTGCTTTCTAATATGTTCACTTAAAACAAGTCAATGGCACAAAGTCCACAATGAACAGGAAACAGACAGGGTGCATCTGAGAGGCACTGGACACTCATGAGGTGCACAGCATGTCCATGAAGTTTTTAGCATTCCGATGGCATAATGGCTTGGATTTTTAAAGTCTAGATATCTAGAGATCACTTGGCTAGCACCATACCTGCAGGGGTTTCACAGCGCCTTTCAAATGAGGGCAGTTTGTCATAAAAAACATCATCTTCTGACACTACGAACCAAGGAAATATAAAGGAATGGAAAACAAAAACACAAATACAAATCCCAAATGAAATCAAGCAGCACACTTTACTGATCAAAACACAAGAATGACTTTAATGGAAAAAGGAAACAAAACTTAAGACACTGGGGGTATGACTAGGACATAGAAAAAGTATGTGCTCATTTCATGATAATTCTATGAGAAACAATTATAATTTTTTTTAAAAAAGCAGGTATTAGCATCTGAATTTTGCTGAACTCAGTCCCATGGAAGAAATCACGCCTCCACTTTTTCAGGGAGTTGTTAAAGGCACTATCATTAATAATTGACTTGTGCAAGTATATCTCACTCAGACACAATTCTCAGAGGGCCAGATATATGTCCATCAACAGAACCGTGTGACAGCCTCACAGAATAACCCAGCATGTACTGCCCTCCATGGGGAACGAGGAAGCTTTTAAGAAGACCATGAAAAAGCAACAGTATAAATCTGAGGTCCTTGAATAAAGTATCCCATTTCCACTTCATCAATATCCAAATTCAATTTGCCTTGTATCTGTCTTTGGCAGTTATGGACTGTTTATTTTGAACAGCACTATTGTAATTCCATCTTTAGCTGTAGTACCCAGCTGTGGCCAAATGTTTTTGTAAATTGTTCTCAACAGTTGCTTTGGACTCAAAGTGTCCCAGATATCTGCACGTGGTGTCCTTTCTCACCAACTAACAAATGCAGGTAATTAGAGCATTACTCTATCTGATAAAAAAAGAGTACTCCATGCCATAGGTCCTAAGGATATTATCATAAATTTAATAGAAAAATTGAGTAAAATCTGTACAAAGACCACTAAGATAGAATCCTTCCTATAACATAGAGAAGATAAGGAAATGAAGGAGGGCAGTAAAACTATTCCATAAACAATGCTTCTTGGAAAAGGTTCTACTAGCTTGCCTCCCAGACTTAAGGAGTAAGGTAGGGAAACTATCTCTTTGTCAATTCCTAAGGTTCTAGGACATCTCCTGTTAATCAGTTTTTGTTATACAAATGACTCCGCTGGTGGCTAGAACAAGTTAAAGCAACTCCTATATTACCTATAGAAGAGGAGGAGGACTAAGGAAGACATTCTGTAGTCTCTAAAGAAAACAGGAAGCAAAACAGTTACATTGGCAGTAACAATGTAACAGTGCCTTTTCATACCTACTAGTGGGAGATGATGGAGGACTTTTCCTTTTTTTTGAAGCACTAATTTCCTATTTTTAATCTCATTCAAATGAGAAGCCTCCAATACTGCCATTTGTTCTTTGAGATGAAGTTGCAAGAAAATAGTTTATAAAGTTTAAATAGCGAGCTTCTGATTTTTTTATAGTGATTGTGGACATTGAGGGCTTGTAAGAAAATATCCTAAATAAACAGGAGAACTTGAAAAGTGAGTCACTGGATAGTTCTGTGCTTGATTAAAATAAGGGCAACACCTGAATTAAATAAAGAAAAAATTTCCTTAAGGACTAACCACAGTGAGAGCCTCAAATTGATATATGATGGAGAAGTCAGGGCTGAAGACAGACCTTTCCAAAAACTAGCAGAAAGAAAAAACAAAAGACTAAATTTATATGTGGGCATTTTTAATTGGGATCAAGAATATCCTGATCCAGTCCAACTGCCTGTTTCTTTTTATGCAGGATAACTGGCATTAGCATGTATTTTTACAAGAAACTTATCCAATTCAGAAATGCCTTCCAGGTTGGAGAGACAAAAGTTTGGAGGAAATATTTTAAGTTTTAGATGCTATGGTTAACACCCCAGTACTGCATACCAATGACCTTTGCTCAAATTTCTACACCAAAGGATGCATCAAAGTTCATGAAGGCTTCCTTTGTTGCCCGCAAGTGATTACTTGTCTTTCATTACAGATTCCTGGATCTTAAAAAGGCAAATGAAAATGCGTAATTAACAGTGAAGGAATATAATTAATAGTAAATTTAACAATGAAGAAAAACTGTCTTTATTTTGGTCTTTTTGAACTGGGGTCTCCAATGAAGATTCTGCAAACATCTAAAAAAACCTAACCATCACCATAGCAATAAGAAACAAGTAATAATAATGGATATTTACATTTAGAGATAATTCCCTATTTATTTCTACCTCAAATGTCTAGGAGTTTATTTCTTATAATAGAATACCTTTAAATATTTTCTCCATTCAAATAATATTAATAGATTTTTCTCCAAAATCATAGAATGAAGGTCCTGTGAGGTATTCCTGAGTACAAAAAGAGAACATTGTATTTCATTGATGCTAGGATGTGTACTTTTTCCCATTTTAACCTCTGTAACTGGAGTGGGTCCTAAAAACGTGAGAAGAAAGCTTCGCATCCTAGGTCAATTGGCAGCATCTCCTTTGCTTTCTTAGTCATCTATACGATAACTGCATCTTCTAGTGGGTATTTTCAATTCAGTAAAGGAGAGTCTCATAGAAGCTTTTCATTATTTGAGTGTGACAACACATAGGCAGTCCTGTTTTCAGGTGTGGCATCAGATTTACTGCTTTATAGTCACAGCTTTCACAGAAGATTTTATGTTGAAAGTCTTACAGGGGCATATTCTTATATGAACTGTCACAAAGGAAGATTAAACTTGCTCTTAAATTTTTAGTCCTTAAATTACATTAAACTTTGCTTATTGGTTCCTACCACACTTGCCCCAATTTTGGCTCATGTGTCCCAGGAAATGTCAAAAAGTACTGTGGTGGTGGGAGGGGAATGCTGAGCCACCAACTTCAGAGAACTCGCTGCTGAAATTCTCTATCTCCTTGAGCCACCTGACTTCATTAAGTTGACATTCCAAGACTGTAGGGAATAGTTAGTCCTTTGGTGCTAAGAGCCAAAGCACGCCCTTTCCAAAGAGAGATAAACACCAGCAGACAAACAACTGCCAGGTGGTGGGCCACTTGACGATGTGGTTACTTTAGTGAGAAGTGGCTGTCAGGTGACCTGCAGCAGCAGGAAATAAAGAACAGGAGAGTGAGGAATGTAGTGGGAAGATGAAAACTGAATAAAAAATAACAAAAACCAAACAGATTAAATCAGAATGCTCCTCTGCAATGAAGCAATGTGACTATCCTTTCAGGTGGCTTTTTAAAGTAAACCCCTCTGTGGTTCATCTTGAAAGAATGCATGCTAGATGTGTTCAGAATTAAAGTCACTGGTCTGGATTTGAGATTTCTGCAGCAGGGAGTATAAAAACACATTGTGGAAAACATGGACACAGTTCAAATTCCTGTGTGTGCGATTTTCTCTGTGAATCTCAATGAGTTGCAAGAACATGTTAGACGGTCATCTGAGGTCACTGAGGTTTGCTTCCTGAGTGATAGTTTATTCTTGTTTTCCTCTTCGACCAACCAGGAAAGTCACATGGAATAGGTGGGACAAATGATCTTAAGAACAACAACAAGCAAAAACAAAAACCAGAGCAGGAGTGGAGAAAGTGGCTCTAATAATCAAGAGTATTAAAAAGTTAAAAAATAAGGTCGGGATATTATAGAAAAAGCCCCCCAAAAAGTCAGAGAGAAAAGAACTAACAGGCATAAAAATAGAAAGCTCTAATTGCCCCAATTAATGATGCAGATAAAGAATAGTGTTTATATATATATATATATATATATATATATATACATACTTATATATTTAAGTATATATACATACTTATATTTATATTTATATATATATAAAATGTTAAATATCTGTATTACTGCACCATATGAAATTGGAATAGCTGGCTGTATTTTCACCAAATCTGAAGGATTCTTTGGGCTGGTCTAATTAATAATATAGAGCATGTGATATAGTTGAACTCCTCTTTGGGGCTCCTAAGAGGCACTCCTTAACTTACTCCACTGCAAAAATGGAGTTCTTTTCCAGAAGAGCTTCTGGCTTTGATCAAGCTACTACTCACATGGGCAACTCTGCAGCATGCTCTTGGTAAGTAGCAGGAATTTACTTAGCTTTGGTTAATGATTCTCCCAAGCAATGCAGGATGGTTGGCTGGTTTATAACATGGAAGACTTGGGAGGGAAGTTCTGACAATAAAGGAGAACAATGGGAACAAATGGAAAGGGAAAGCCCCAGGTCAGACACCATGCAAACAGGAGAGGTGGCAGGAGCCTAGGGAAGATGGGTGAAGGCGTTCAGAGAGACCAGCCTTGGGAAAAGGGAAGATGCTCCAGGCAAAAGGAGGCCTTTAAACCTGAGAAAACCATCCAGCTGAGCAGCCACTCTCTACTCTTCACTTTCATCACACCACAAGGAAAGAGGCAGAAAGGCATTTACTGAAAATGCCAGCAATGATTTATTTCTCAGGGAACATTGACCACAAATCACTGAAAAGCACTAGAAAAAAAAATGTTAAAAAGTTTGCCCAAGTCCCACAATGCTGATGTGTATACCATCTGTTGACATAAAAACTACCAAAAATGATGAAGAAATTAAAGCTTCAAGAAAATAAAAGTTCTAAATTTTGTAATTTCTGGTGTGTTACATGGTTGGAATTTAAATTAACATTCCCCATCAAAGGAGATTATTTTGATTATAAGAAATACTATCGAAATTATAGGACCTTATTTGACAATTTCTTCCTTGCTTTTATAAATAGCTCTGTATGGAATAGCATAAGAAAATTCCTGCACTTTGCCTCCTTTGCTGAGAAGGTGCTTTTAAAAGAAGAGTCAGATGATAGTAGCAAAACACACAGCAAAACAATTTTGACCAGAAACATAAGGCCTTGGGGTTTCCAGATAAAAATATAGCCAGTCAAAACCACAAACAGATGAAAAGAGAGGAGAGAATTTTTACCAACTGTGGGAGTGGTGGCTGCACTCAAGGAATTGGTGGACGATATCGACGAGGTGCTTTCAGCCCTGGCTAGGGGTGCTATTGGAGGAGGGCTGGAAGAATGGATGGGAGGGCTGAAAGGTCTGGGCTGCAGAGAGAAGAGAAGAGATGGGAAGTTAGACACACAGGTCATGGTGCTTTTGCTCTATATTCCTCATGTCTCCCAGCCCCCACTACAAGTTAGGTGCTAAAAGTACAGGTGACATTATTTTTACACTGAAATTGATTATATCAATACAGGAGCTTGTAGATGGAGCTGGAGGAACCACAAACCACAAAGTGTTGCACTGCACTCAGTCAGTATATCCGACTTAGAGAACCTGAGATCTGTGATGCAGTCAGTGATGTTCCAAGACTGTGAACTCACACACTCTCAGGGACTAAGCAGGTAATATAATCAGAGAGTTTAAATCCATTTCAAGACATTTAAGTACAAAACACTGTAGTGTACACCTAAAACAAATATTAATAACATCACCAGGCTGTGGCTCCTGTTCAGAGATACCAACGAAATTTACTTCTGCCAGGAGTCTCTTCATTGTTCACACAGAATGCTTTCCACTTCTCAGCCTTAAAACATGATGTAAGAAACTTCCAGAACAAATACACTGGGCCGCCCTCTCCCTCATAGTTGTATAGTGTGCCTACCATCAATAACTTCTTTGTAGTCCAGGGACAGAAATAAAGACTTGTCCTCTCCTGAGGGCCTTTCGAAACCAGATATATATGGTGAAAAGAAACACCTCCCTTTCTAAAGGTTTAGCACAAGTGAACATTACTGTATTAATTGCATCAAACCGACTGCAGCAGAACTGGGGGCCCCCAGCATGCCTATTCCCACCATTTAGAGCCTGGCTTGAAAGATGGTAGAGATGTGAGGAGGGTTGAAATGCACACCCATACCACAGTGGCTGTCTTTCAGATGCCACCTGTCAGGGCCATTGGCACAAGCAATCTCAGGCTTAACTCATGTTGAGATGGCTGAGCAAGCCAGGGCTGAAGGGAACATACCACATCTCCGACTCCAGGTTTTCCAGGAGGTAGCTTTGGCCGAGATGGAGGCCGGGGAGGAGGTGGAGGAGGGGTAGTGCTGCTGCAGGGAACCAAGGGAGTGGCTGGCCGAGCAGGGGACGATGCACCTGAAAAGCAAGCTGGTGTTAAAAATGGCTGGAAGCACAGGTGGCCGGAGTGCCATCGTCACGAATCTCTCCTTCCCCATTCCCACAGTGCGATGCCAGTCCCAGACAGTCTTTTTCACTTCAGCCATTAGTGTATTCAACACTGTAGCACACAGTATTTTTTTTTAATACAGAAAAAAAAATCACTCAGTTGAACTATGGTTGATGGCAGAAGCTGAAGCTCATTGCCTTTTGTTGTCATGTGACACCCAGTGAAAGGTAAATCCTTTTCTTAGTGACAGGAAATATATTTTTAAGACTCTTTTGGCTGGGTAGAGGGTAGCTTTCAATTTGAACACATGTACACCAAACTTATAATACATCTTTTGATTTTTGCATATTTGGAATTTATTTATGTCCAAGATGAGAATGGAAGTTAGAACTTGAAGGAAGTTGAATGAATTTTCTTCATTATATATATATATTTAAATACGTGTAAGAGATATACACTGTTACAAGACATGAGTGCTAACTTTATAAACATAAGCAAATGTTTGATGTTAAGCAAAGGACAGAATAGAAGAAGGTAAATTAGGTGTTGCATGAATACTTTGTGTTTAGAATCCTAATAAAAGAAACACATTGACTTAGACATTCTGATTTAAAGGAGGCTGCTTAGGAATCTGTTCTACATTGAGCTTGCCCACTCTGATGTTTGTGATGATTTTAGAAGAGCCTCTTGGATTTACTTTTCTGGCTGTCAATGACAAACATGTGGAACACAGAAAACACACAGAGGCCGGCATGCACACCAATCAGCACACCAGCAGGGGCCTTAGAACTCAGGCGTCTGTCTACTGCCGCTCAGATATCTGGGATACATAGGTAAACTACTTGGCTAAAACCCTTAAGAAAGTCAAATCAATATTCCACACAGTTCCTGTTCAGAAATGTTTCAACTACTTCCACATGTTTTGTACTTCAGTTAGAAGCACGGGTATCAAATCATTCCAAGAAAATTCTAGGAAATCCTGGCCCAGGGAAATACCCGGCCCTCCCTGCGTCCCCTCCAGTATGTCACAAAACTGTGTTCCCTGGAGAAAGAGACCAGCATCTCCATCTCCAGATTCTCCAAGAAGTTGTGCAGGAAACCATCTCAGCATCTGCTCTCATCTTGGGAGAGTCCCTGGAGGTAAACTTTGCTCCTTTTGTTTAAACAACCTGAAATCTTGAGCATGCTGTGTTTCTCTGTGCAGTTTATTCTAACTGGAATTTCATTAGTGGGAAATCCTACTAATTATTATCACCATTCCCATCCCTACATCCCCCTCACCTCTGTAAGTACCACTTTGTTACTATATTCTTACATTTTATTTTATTGGGTCAGAGTCTATGCTAGCCATCATCTTATTTTATCTGCACAGTAAGCTTTGCAGTAGGGTATTGTTACTGTTTCAATGGAAAGTAAAGCTCAGAGATATTCAGTAACTTGCTCAAGGTCACACAGCTCAAATGATCTATTTAACTCCAAAGACCAAGCTCAAATGCAATGTCTTGTAGCTTTAGGTGGACTGTAGAGTTCAACATCTTGAACGGGCAGCTAACACATACCTCCCTCAATATAAATCTTCTTCATCTTTTTGGCTAATCTCCTGAACAAAAAAAAAGGGGGTATGTTTTGACAGGTCTCACTATAAAGTTTTCTGTCAAGTTAATAGATTTATAACCCAGGATGTTTTCAGAAAACAGAAGTGACAGCAAAGAGATGGGAAATAAACTTTTAAACAACACTATCTTTGTCAGGAAATTTCCTGGGGCTTTTGGGGAGGGGGCTCTATTGTGTTGGAAAATCATACATAGGAATGGTTCAAAATGTCTGTTTAGGGGTCTTTTTCCAGGAAATAGTCTTCTGAATCAATCTCAGGGAGAGGTCAGCTGCTTATCCTTTTCCTACGTGTTCCAGGAGGGAAATTTAAAGACCACTTGTGGTCATGCTTGGGAAAGTAGTAAGGGTTGTCACCAGAGCTGTGTGGAGTACTGGAAAAACGGGACGAAACAACAGGTGACCGGAGCTCTGGCCCTGTCTGCCTCTCATGGGCTAGGGGCCTTGAGCCTCTCTGAGCCTCAGCTTCCTATTTTAAAAAAATGAGACGTGTTTCTACCTTATAAGGTAGTGGTAACAATCAAAATGGAAAATGCTTATGAAAGTATTTACTGAACTATAAAATACTACAAAAATGGAAGGCAATCAATGTTGATGATGATGGTAAAGATGTGTCTTTCGATAAAGACAGAACTAAAAGCCAAGAAAAAGAGACTAGTTAACTGTTTTTCTTTAGGGTTATTTGCTTTAACCTACTTTTTCCTTGCTGAATTAACTAATTGGTTATGCAGCTGGGAGACACTCAGGGAGCGTTTAAGAACTGAACCCTACCTGGCAGAACCCTGAGATTCAGCAGAGAATATTCAGGGCCTGAGGGGGTATTTCACAAACAAAACTGAGGCTTTACATGATTACTAAGGCTTTTGTGAGAAGACAAAGTTGTTTCACATTCTAAGAGGGTAGGGTTTATTATTTGTACATCTCTATCATTCTCTGGTCTTCAATTATACTTTCACTTTCTCTTCAAGCATTGTTTATTCTCAAGAACAATGATGGAAAATAAGTGGACACCATCACCTGTTAAGGCTTAACTTTAAAAATCCTATGCACATTATCTGAGTTTTGTGAATCCAAAAAAGTTGGCAACCACTGACATGTTCTCACCTCATTTGCTGCACTCACCCTGAAGTTCCACCAGAGTTTCTCTGACAGCCCCTGCAAACAATGGACCTACAACTTCAACTGCCACCTCTCTGTGTGTGGGGGTGGGTGGGTGAATGGGCAGGCAGCGGGGGCACCTGGGGAGGAGAAATGAGTGGAATCCAACAGACCTGGGGTCAGTTCCTGGCTCTGCTACTTACTGGCTTTGTGGCTATGGCCAAGTTCCAGCTTTTAACTTCTGTTTCCTATCTGTAAAATAAGGCTAATACACCACAATATTGTGGGAAGAATCAAGTGAAATAAAATATATGCATTTCAAAATATGTAAGAAACTACACAGCCTTTTCCAATTGTGGTTTTTAGAACACAATTTCATCATTTATTTGAAGAAAGTATTAAGTGTGTGTGGGAATGGTTATGAACTATGTTTCCTTTTTGGTGACCAGCACGTTACAGGCCCCGAAAACGCGTGCTCAGTGGAGCTTTCGGCCATGATGGAAGTGCTCTAGGATGAGTGCTGTCCAAGGAGACAGACACGAGCCAGTCACTGAGGCAGTCACTGAGCACCTGGATCGCGCCCACTGCCTCTAAAGAACTATTTCTAATTAGTTATAATTAAGAGTAAAATAGTCACATGTGGCTAGTGGCTTTCATACTGGACAGAGAATTAACATTGGTTAATTCAAACTTCGGTAACTCGAACACATTTGCTTATGGATGTGTGTGCGAGTGTGATGTCTGTGTATAACATCTTTTAATATTGCTCTAGTAGACCAAGTTGGAAAAGTGTACACAAAGACCATTCTATCTTTACCAACATCTCTCTCTCCCTGGCCTCCGAACTTGCTGTAAGCCATTGAGACTCCTCCTCCCCATCTCCTGGCACACAACCCACACAGCAGAGACAGCCTTTGCCAAGAATCAGAGTCTGCACTCCAAGAAAGCTGTGTTCTGGCCAAGCTAGGTATTTTTAACTCTTGCCATAAGAAAATTTAACTTTTTGGACAAAATTCTTAACTTCTGTTTTTCAACAGCAGGTAACTCTTTTGATTTACAAAGCTGTGAGAGCTGCCTAAAGTTGGTGGATGACTTACCTTGCTTTGAGTGAAATTTTAAAAAGTGGGCATAATGACATTCAATTAAATAGATTTTGAGAAGTACAGGAAAAGTTAATTTTATCGGGCTAAGTGATGTGAATAGCAGGGAGTGAGAAACATAGCTAATTTTTAAAAAGCAATCCTAAATCTACATTTCTGAGAGTCTGTGTGTATTTCATCAATAAAACATTAAGCAGCAAATAAACTGGGACTTAATTAAGGAGATAATGGTACAGTTTCATTTATTCATGAGGTTCATTGGCCCAGTTCAATCTTCCACTTAGAAATTCAATCCTTTAATACCAGCAAAGTATAGTTTTTTTCCAGCTCAATTATTAAGAATCAATAGTCTTTACTGGCAATATTTTAAAGTAATTTCAAATAAGGATATGGAAGCTAAACATTAACAGCAACAACAAAACTCCCAAAGGTTCCAGAAAGAGAGCCAAAACTCCTCTCTCTACTCATTATAACAGTGGTCAATTCAATTAAACAAATGTCTCCCAGAGCCCTGTGGAAGGTGATGAAGGGAACAGATTCGACAAACAAAGCTTCCCTGTCCTCCCTGCCCCCCAAAAGAGCTTAGTGGGCTGCCACTGGAGAGAGGGTATTATCCCTTAAAAGTCCTTTCAGAAGACTGAGAGTCTGACCCAGGAAAGAGAACCCTAAGGCAGATGACAGAAATGCACCCTTCTTTGATAATGGACAGCCAGCCTCTTTGGGTTTGGGGTCTAGACAGAAGGCTTTACCTAGGGGCCCTTTATTATCTCCATAGAGAAGGAGCTTATATACTAGAAAAGACCTAAGAAAGCAACAGAGGATGAAGGTGGTGCTCTAACCTTCTAGAATGACAGAGAAGAACACTGAGGAGCATGTTATGAGAGCATGTCAGTGACCTTGTTGATGATACAGCGCCATACTGCTGGGTGTCAGTTGTCAAGTAAGTTTGAGACATTTTGTAACTAAACTTTAGAAGAGTGCCCGTAGATAACAGTGGTTATGAATACAGGCTCTGGATTAGACAGACCTGAGTGTGAATCCCAAGTCTGTCACCTCTAGCTGAGTAAACCTGGGCAAATCACTAGATACCTCCGAGCCTGTTTCTCATCTGTAAAATGGGGGAAATAAGAGTATCTATTATGTGAAGTTGTTGTGAGAATAAAATAATATGCATAAAGTATTTAGCATGGTGCCAGGACAAAAAATATAGCTGTTGCTATTATTGACCAAATAAAGGCCCTCAAAGGTCCTATGGTTAAAAAAAAATCGTCCACTTTTGTTTTAACACGTTTCCCCAACTTATTTGAGTATTGAATAGTTTCCCTTTTTTAGTGAGGGAGAACACAGGAAGCCCACTTAATGTTACAAAACATTGATTCTGTGTGTGGTACAGGTGAATCCGCAGCCCCCTCCTTGGTCAGCTTGGATGCTCTCATTTAAAACACACAGGAACTTGCATGCTCAGAGCAAGCACTGAAAGATACTCCAATGAAAGAGGCAGAGATGATGACTGACTGTTAGGATAGAGACAAATGCCTTTCCTTTATGTCTCCTACTAGATCTAAATAACTTCAACTAGGTATCCTTTTTCAAAGCAAATGAAGAATCAGCAGCACATGGCACCCCCAGAAAGGTGCATAACTGACCCCACAGGCACCAGAGGGTCTTGCCAGGCAAACATGTGCACCAGTGGGATAAACAATATGTTAGAAAATGCATTAGAAAAATCTTGATCTTTCTTTGGTATGCATGGCAGGGATTCCCATCCTTTTGTAAACACAGAATGCAAAATGAAGCTTTGCATAACAAAACCCAAAAAATCAGATTCAGTGTCAACATGTGCATATACTGTTCCAAAACATACATTTTTGATGGACTTTCCTCCCATCACCTGTCACCACACTTAGAATTGACATGATAGGCTGATGAGCATGTCAAAAAGAATCAGAGAATAATTTGTCTTTAGTGACAGCTTGATTAGGTTGGGGATGCAGTGAGGTATTTCATTCTTGTTGTTTCCTAAAATCTCCTTTGCAAACTCTTTTTCTTTTCCTGAAGTAAATTAGAGGGTTCTCTCCTCACAAAAAAAGCAAGAAAGAAAGAAGAGAAAAATAGAAGGGAAAAAAACCCCACACTGATTTACAAAAACTAGGGTCTTTGGGAAAAAGAAATATAAACTTCCAGTTATAAGATACAAAAGGTCTGAGAATATAATATATAACCTGGTGGTTATATTGTATAATTGATAACACTGTATTGTATAGTTGAAATTTGCTAAGAGAGTAGAACTTAAATGTTCTCACCAAAAAAAAAAAAAAGTAGACAGGTGGGGTGATGGATGTGATAATTAACTTGATGTGGGCAGTCCTTTTACAATACACACGTCTATTGCATCCTCACATTGTGTACTTTATCTTGCAATTTTATTTGTGAATTATACCTTAATAAAGCTGAAAACCAAACAAATTAAAAAAAAAAGCAAAGCAAAACTAGGGCTCTTGTGGACACATCTGACAAGGAAATCAGACATTTAACATGAAACTTACTGACTGTGAAATCTGTTTCTCTAGAACTTGCCTGAATTCCAAACAATGATATCACAGCTTTGTTTAAAAATGTACACTTCCTAACTGCAGGGGTGAGGGTGGGCACTCCTCAGGGCTGGGAGGGCAGGGCAGAACACATCCACAGACTTGCACTATGACTGCCAGCATTCAATGGACTAGGACATGCCACAGGGCCACAGGACACCCAGACCAAAGGAGGGATGACTGAAGCTCTAAAGCCAACTGCCAGGCAGAAGGAGGGTGTGCTCATACTGCAGCAGCCACAGCCATTCCCGGTCACGCGAAGCACACTCAGACAGTAAGACATACCACTGGTGGTCCCCGTACCACTGCCCGAGCCAGGTCCGGGGGACGAAACCACAGTTCTGTAGGTAGGTGGTGGAGGGGGAGGTGGAGTTGCTCTCTGTCCCAACCCAAAATCTTTAGGAGATGAGATTGTTTCTAAATAATCATCTTTAATGAAGCTCTGCTCAGCGACTTTCTTCTGGACTTCTTCTAAATTGAGCGGCGATGGTACATTGCGAGGAGGACCAGGGGGCCCTGGAGGACCTGGGGGGCCTGGAGAGCTCGGGGGGCCCAGCTCTGGGGAGTCATCTGGGTTGTCTGATGCAGCTGGTGGGGACACCACCTTTTCCCTTGGAGTCAACTCCTGAGTAACATGTTCCGGGGACGTATCAGAGAAACGGACCCACTTTTCTTCAGCATTAACAGCAACCGACTTGGGGGACAACACGGGGCCAAAAATGCTGTCCAAGTCATTGATGGATGGTAGCTTTTCAATTTTGACCTCTGTAGCTGAGCGGTCATCTCCTGTGGTTGAAGTAGTTGGTTTTGAGCTTTAGTTGAGGTTTGTTAATATAATTTTTTATGGAGGGTGGGGTGGGAGGGGGTAGGCAAACCTGGTAAATAGACTGCCTTTCCGGGCACCTCACTGGGCATATTTCATGAGGTAAAAATATCTTGATCAGAGCTGAAGGGGAGAGGAGAGCTCACATTCCCTCCAAAATGTGAGTGTCATTTTTTTATGTGATTATTTCCCCCTTTGCAGGGTGACCCCAGTTAGCTACTGTTCCCATCATCGGAAGTGCTGAGCACACTGCTGCTTTCAAGGGCTGCTCACGACAGTGCAGTGTGATCACTTTGAGAAGCAGTGCTAGGGGCACAGGGAAGTACAGGCTTTGGCATGGCAAATTCCAAAAGGGAGGTCCCTTGTGAAAATCTGGCCTACTGAAATTCATATAATGAAACACAGCTGAAAGTCTCCCTCATATTTGAAAATGATTATCTACTGTAGCATATTAAATTAAAATGGTGAAACTAATGATAATATTTGCTAGTTAAAAAAATGCATATCATAGTTAGCTGTGTATCTTCCACCTTAAGTATACCAGAAACACAGTACAAAGGTTACATAAAGGGATATCCCCACACATATATTTACATACCCATATACACCCCACACACAACACACATATAGGTTATTGAGAAGACATTTACTACTTATTAGAACACATATACCTATTTAACAAGGAAGCAAATCATAAAAACATCTGTATAATTTCTCTTTTTAATCAAACCTAATCAGTTAACATCAGAGGCATAGCTGTGACACATATCTGAAGTCATGAGGCAGAAACTTATGTTTTGCTTAAACATTAGGACCAGCTATTCTTTTTGTCTTATTAATAATATGAGAAAAGAATAAAAACTACCTTCTATAACTTAGCAGGAAAAGATTTGATAACAACTGCTGTGTGAGGAAGTATATTTTTTAAAAACTGAGGTTATTCAAATTAAAAATTGTTACCTAAATAATTGCAAGGCATGAAGAGAAACCACTTTACCTTTAAATAACCCTTTGGCTACAAGAAGCAGCTTAGTCCTTCCATATTTCACATTTGAAAGGAGTTAACATTCAAGTTTCCAAGGCTACAGATAGCAGTTTGCATAACCTGCAATATTTATAATTTTGTAGTAGCTTTATTTATATCTAATGTATTAATAGAAGAGATCCAAGGGGCCAAAATGATTTGAACTTGCAAATACCTTTCCTATGACACCCCAGAGAACTCCCTGTTGGGTCTGAGTCAACATAAATTTCATAAATGACTATGGCCTGCATTTGCTTTTATTGATACATATGCCACTCTGTAGCTATCAAACTCACCAGGCTGCACAAATAGTAAAGGATGAAGCTGCAAAAGAAGTCCAAAGGTGATAAAGAACCACATTCTAAAAGCCCAGGCACATGAAATGACTATTACTGCTTTTGACTTGCTAGTCCAATAAGACCAGGTAGATTATAAATTGTATGAATATTTAGTATTGATCTTAATAGAAAATAAAAATGTGCCTTAGAAATGATCTGTCTAAAGGGCATGCAGCAATTGCTTGCAATATTTCATCATTTTTGCACATCTTTTTGCCAGGGGATAATAAGTAATTTTATGATTACTGGGAAAAAAATTCCCTATCACCCAAGCTTACCAGTATGATACACAGTCTGGGAACCATTTTATATTTTGATAGACTAAATAGTTTTAATTCTGGCAAAAATTTTATCTGTTCTTGGAAAATTACAAACTGTGTCTTGAGACTATTAATTTGCATATCATTAAAATGAGATCCAATGAAGGGACATAATTAAACAATAATTTTTGATACTGAGATTTTTTTCTTTCATTTTACAGGTAAATAGGACACTCATTCAGTAATAATACACACAGAAAAATTAGTTGGGAAAGTGTATCTTTTTTGTGAAACTTGAGAGTGATTCTTTAAAATGAGTCTTCATGGTAGATTGTAATGGAAGTAAAACTAAATGGAAATATTTTCATGTTAATCTAGTCTATAGTTTCCAACACATTTTGGGCATGTTGAAGTCTGGGATGCAGCTCTGACTGCCACATCATCCCAGAACAGAAAGAACTATAGCTTACCTGGTCCAACCGTGAGCGGGGAGCCTGTTCGGGGTGGGGTGGCTGGTACGTTTTTCGGAGGCAGTGGTGGAGGTGCTGCAAAGAGATGAGGAGCCCGGCATTACTGGTTACTTTCTCCCTGAGTTACACAATATTCTGTAGAGAAGCAGGATTTAGGTTTTCATTCATATTCTTGTTCTTGGAAGTGGAATAGCAGTTAATAGTCTAATCTTTAAAAAAAAATTCAAACCTAAGGAACTGATACAAGTCCCATTCATATGCTTCTACTTTGCAATAAGAATTTGCCAAAAAAGTTTAAGATAATAACCATAAGAACATTATTTTTTTATTCATTCATTACTTTATTTGACAAACCTCCTACATCATGTACTAGGAACTATGTACACAGGGTTGAAGAAAAGGAGCCTCTGACCTCAAGGAATTTCTGACTAGATTATTGAGTATCATGTTAACACAGTTACAACCCAGGGTGTGATCACGGAAATGAGAACAGCCAGGGAGGGGACTCTGTAAGAGGTTTTTAATACAGTCAGGATATTATATGCAATCTTTGGAAAGACTGGGTCACATTGTTTTATATGGACTGAGTCTGGAAAGATTTCTCTAAGTTATATGTTTTAAATTTTAGTATATTTTGAAAGCCTGAAGCAAATTGATTTGGGCCAAGGAAGAATGAACACATTACCTTGGTAAAAATGATGACTAAAAAACCCTTGAAGATAGAAAAAATACTGTATTATGGCCCCAATTCTTTTAAACTGGACTTGTCATTTTGTGGGCAAAATTGGGACTTACAGCTTTAACAGGTACATTTTTTTTCTTATCCTTCCTCTAAATGTATGTTTTCTTGTCACTGGCCATATTTGGTACATCCAAAAAATTCATGCCACTGGGGTTCTAATCCTTTGAAAACACATCTTTGAAAGTTCAAGTTTTTAAAAAAAAAACTGTTTATGTTTTCCCCTATTTTGTGAAGGAAATAGCCTTAGAAAGATTGGATTATGTGGCTTATAGCACCATATCCGACAAACAGCCTCTTGTGCCATTGACTAGAAATCTTTGGTTAATTCCTATGATTATTTTTAGGCACCAGAAAGCAGAACCCTGGGGATGCTGAACTGGAAAAAGTATTATATTAATTGGTTTGTGTGTGCTCTTCACAGAGTAAAAATATCCTCTACATCCCCCTCCACCCTCAAACACCTTTCTCTGAGATCCAATCTTCCTCCCATGGGATTTTTAAGGAGTGTTTTCCACATGCACATTTGCTAAGTCTACTAAAATGAGAACTTGATAAATCCATCAGACTGGTAGCTTGACTGACTGAGCAATCAGTTCAGTCCAACCCAACCTACTGCAGGTGAAAGGCTGTAAAGATCTTTAGGATCTCCTTCCCTGGCCACCTGGAGTAGAAGAGGGGCATGCTGGAATGAGTTGGGCTGATAGCCCTGCTTTGAGATAAATTTGCCTAGATCTCCTGTCTCAGCTTCTCTTTATCAGATAGCATCATTTGTCTTACTCTCCCATTATCATTCTTTCCTGTCAATGTTTCCTTTCTATCCTATGCAGCCTCAGTTATTCTGTATATCTAGAAGAAACCACACCTGACTTGATGCTATGTGATACCTCTGTGTTGTGTGATAGCCCATGCCTGGAGCATAGTAGGCTCTTGAGCGTACTTGCTTTTCACTCGTACATATACATTCTGAATGAACGATTAAATGAATGAACAAATAAGCCTATGATATGTCAGAAGAGACTATGATCCAAAGTTAATAATTTTACTTTGTTAATGTTATTCTGCCTTGATAACCTGCCCTTGGTCCATTTAACTCTAAAGCCTATTAGAATAACATCTCTTCTGAATATGATACAGTCCAAGTGTTGCTTACGTAGACTTTCTAAGAGTTGCCTAATTTCACTATGCAGACAGACGGTAAAATGAGTCACTTATTTTTCCAGACAGAGCAGGCACATAACTTACTTCCAGTGGGAAAAGGCCTTGTTAACTTTGGCGACTCGATGCTTGGATTAACTGGTTGGCCTGAACCCCATATCTCAGGCTGATCTAAAAGAACTGGAAACATAAAAAAGAAATTGCCAGGGTGAGTTTAAAAAGAAATGCTCCTAGATTTTATAAGTTAACATTTCAATTTAAAGTTGAGCTTGACACAACTATTTCTCTCCTGCCTCAGGACTAGCAAATTAATTTAGGAATGTGCTGCTTCTTGTTCTTTTTGGGCAGAGAATGGAAACAGGAGTAGGGTGTGTGTGTTTGTATGTGTACAGGAGGGTGTCTGTGTGTTTACATATAGCTAAATAAAAATTGCATTTTCTTCCTGCTTGGTCAATTAATGACATTCAGAATGTACTGGCTCAGTTTCTGGCACCCATTTGAAAATCCAGGCATTGACCCCATGGAAATTTGCTTTATGTTGGTTTATCTAAAATTTGTTAAGAATGTGCTTTAAGAATTAAAATGCCTGGGTTCTATACAGTGGTTTGTATTTTTAAAGGATCTTACTGGGTCTTTAAATAAATCTTTCACAGCATCATGGACAGAAATTAAGTTACCGAAGAGTATTTGGTGAATATCTTAAGAGAACCAGAAAAATAAACACGTGCTTAGATATCTAAAGTATTGCCAATTAAATCATGAAAATTAAGCACTGAGCCTAAGCATATTGAATCTAAGATTTCTTTTCTTTTTTTTTTTAAGATTTTATTTATTTAGAGAGGGAAGGGAGGGAGAGGGTAAGAGGGAAAGAGAGAGAGAGAGAGAGAGAGAGAGAGAGAGAGAGAAACATCAGTGTGCGGTTGCTGGGGGTTATGGCCTGCAACCCAGGCATGCACCCTGGCTGGGAATCGAACCTGGGACACTTTGGTTCCCAGCCCGCGCTCAATCCACTGAGCTACGCCAGCCAGGGTGCTGAATCTAAGATTTCTTATATATATATTTTAAAATCCTTAGTCAAGTATATGTTTTTATTGATTTTAGAGAAGGGGGGTGGATGAATAGAGAGACAGACAGACATACAGAGAAATGTCTATGTGAGAGAGAAACATTGATTGGTTGCCTCCTGTATGCACCCTGACTGGGGATTGAACTTGCAACCTAGGTCAGTGCTCTGACCAGGAATCCAACCCATGACCTTTTGGTGTATGGGACAGTGCTCCAACCAACTGAGGACCCAGCCAGGGGTCTTCTATTTCCTTTGTCTCTTCCTTTTGATTTTTTAAATTGCTATGATAACCCTTAAAGAGCTTTTCCCAGCACCTATCATGTGCCAGGAGCTATGTAAACACTGATTGTAATTCTTTATGTTATAAAACACAAGCTGAAAAGTCAGTTGGATATGGATTTGAATCCAGCCTCTACACTTACTGTAGACCTTGGGCAAGTCCTTTAACTTCTGAACTTCCCTTCCTTTAGTGTAGAGATAATAAGAGCAATCTCAGAGAGTTACTAAAAGGATTAAAGGAGGATGTAAATATAATATATACAAAATGTACATAAAACACTTACCACGAGGCCCACAGCTATTATTATATGTATTTAATCTTCACAACACCACCATGTAGTTGGTATTAGTACCATTTTCAGGAGAGGAAACCAAAGATTAGAGCAATTAAATAACTTGCCCAAGAGCAAAGTAGGGGAGCTAAGATCTGACCCCAAGCATGCGTCCTTGACTCCAACACACATATTTTTCCCTTGGTCCTTTTCAACTAGTGATAGAAAAATCAATCAAAAGAAGTGAGAATGTGCAGGTATGACAGGTAAGTACAGGTATCAGAAGAGTTAGTATGACTGTTGCAAATGCTGTGGGAACTTTAGGGAACATCTGGGGCCAAAACCACCTAAAGAACAATCAAGCCAGCCTCAGGGACAAGTCCAGGGTGCATCTCCCCTCCATGATGAACCTCAAAGATGTTCTTAGCTCTGTTTTGTTTTAACATGAAAGTAAACATTCCTTAAAGGTGTAAAGCAGCATTTCTTAAATGGATTCAATGTCAAATCCCACCTTGATTTTTAAGAACTGTTTTCTATTTTGTATATTAAGTTTCCATGCAGTTATAAAATTCCTGTAATAGATGGAATCAAATGACACAGATCAAATCCTGTCTTCAGTCACTACATAATCATGTCTATAAGAAGGAGATGATCACAGGTAAGTTAATAAGACAACTGCAAACCTCATCACAGTACCTAAATAGCAGACAATTCACTGAGGAGAATTTAGGGAGGGTATTTGTATATTTTCCTAACTAATCATTGAAAAATGTCCAGGTGTGGCAGACTGCTAGCTGTTTTCCAGCATATTCTCTCCATTTCTTCCTAGTTAAAGAGTTTTAGTTGGCCCTGTGGCATTAAATGGTCTATAATGGGCTCTGGTTGAAGTGATGTGTCTTCCAGATTTTGCTCCTACAGCAAATGGCAGCGAGGTCCACTGGCCCTTCCCACCTCCACCCGCTTCCTTCTGACTGGAAGACAGGGAGGGCTGCAGCAGTCCCCTTGGGCCCAGAGATGAAGGCCACGTGTTGAGAACAGCAGAGCAAGCAGCCCTACAGCCCCATGTTGTTCGCTCTGAGACTGTTAACATGAAACAAACAAAACTGTCTTGTTGAATTCACTGTTCTTTGGCGTCTCTGTTACAGTAGCCTAGCATGCTCATTATGTTTTCAACTCTTGTCCTTAACGCTTAAATTTAATTTACCTCAACGATGGATTGTAGAAAAATAACATTTTATCCTATATGTACCACAGTGCTCTTAAATCAAATGATATTTTTAAGAGCATTTTATATTACCAAACACAGCTACTAGAGATTTGATGCTACATTAAAAATATTTCTCAAAACACATATATTTCCTTGAGGAAAGCTAATGAAAAGAAAAAAGTCTACAGATATATACATTTTTCCTACCTTCTGTCTTCTGTTCATCAAAGGCTGATTCTAATGGTGGGCCAAAGAGGGGAGCTAGGGCCACAGTGTCATCTGGAGGTTTTTTGCTAAATCATATACATTAAAGCAAAAACAGAGAGAAAGGGAATATTAATGCTGAAAAACATGTACAAACTTTCACACACTTTTCACAGTATGGCAGCGGGTGTGTATGTGTGTACTTGTGTATGTATATATGCATGTACATAAGTTGCTGTAGGTCTGGAAAGTATATATAAGGATGTCAAAAGTATTACAAACAAGAGAATTGATAGGGGATGAGATCCCTTGTTCTCAATGGGGGACCAAGGCACTGATTCAATAAGCTAAAGGAGAGAAACTCTTTCCAAGCATCATGATTCTCCACACCTGGAAGAAATAACACTAGAGATAAGTTTATTGCAAAGCACCTTAAGATCTCCAAAACCATTGATATTTGTCTTCACCACATTTCTGTATTGAAGTTAATGCAATTTATATAATAATTAGTGAAAGTCAGGCATGGGGAGCCTAAGTGATAAGTGACCCAGAAAGTTCATGTTTGAATAAAAAACTGGGTCTACCAGCTTCTAGTTGTATCTATCCCTCCCTCCTATCCAACAGACTAGTTATATATAACCTCTTAATACCTAATACAGCACATCTCAGAAAAAAAAAAGAATATTGAAAAATCAGGGGGAATAAGTTAAACTCTCATTCTTTCCCCCCATTACTACTTAAAGTGATTATTAAAAGGTTGTGTAATCTTCCCTGTTTCTTCCTCCGACTGATCCTAATGAGTTCTCTGTGTTGTGGTGGGTGGTAAGGGGTGAAGCAGGAAGAGGAGAGGTTGGAGGAAAGAAAATATAAAAGATTCAGTTTTTAAATGAGTGTTTTTGGAAAACAATGTCCAGTTGTACAGTACTTGCTTAATCCAATAAATACACAGTGTAGAATACAATGTTTTGCCGAAAACAAAAACAGAAGATTCCTTTGGTATGTGGTAGGTGGAATGTATCATGAAACTGTATCCAATTAAACAGGCTACTCTTCATAAGAAACTGTAATGGTATTTCAGTTCAGCATTCCAGACCCTATAGGACCTCCTCATATAGACTTTCAACCTCCCATTAGTGAGAGGACTGCACATTCTGGTAGACAATTACTGTAGATGACTACAGAGTATTTTCTTAAAGGTCTCCCTCAGGCTGCACTCATAAGAAATTATAACATTTGAATCATGCCCTGGACTTACACATATGGGCAGGTCCTTTTTAAAATAGGACCTGAGAGTTTAGCTCAAATGAGACTGGCTAAATTGTTAGCAGTGGGGATGATGCTTTGCATAAGACATAACCAACATCTTTCACATGTACCTTATAAGTTCTGGAGTTGGTGTGGACCGCCTGGGTCTGGCCACTTCTTCACCTGATGTACAGGACAAAGAAACTTTTTAGGCATTTTTTACCATTTCTTACCTGTCTTATGAGCTATGTTTGGAAACACATAGAGATTTGAGTCCCATCAATAAGCAACTCAACATGAAAGCTTTGCAAAACAAACCCTCTCCCCTGACAATGCAACAATCTCATATTAATGCTACTACATAGAAAATGTAGTAGCATTTTCTCTGGCATTTGTAAAGCCTAATTAACCAATGAATTACCATGATGAGCCATCAAATAGATGATTTGTATAATGTAGAGCTAATGGAGTAACACACCATTCTTCAAATGTCTGCTTCCCAATTTCCATAAGAGACTACTAAGCCAGGCCATAAGTACAAAGTACATAAATCCACCATTCTCTGCTTGTCCTTTGCTTAAAATGCCAAGAAAATGTTATACCTTTAACCAGGAAACATGAATTTAGAATTGCCAAGAATGTGCTGTATGCAGCCGAGAAAAATCATGCCCTATATATATTATAACCTATTGCATATAACCTTGGCTGACTACAATTTTTATATCAAATAACACAAGAATGACTAAGTTATATCTATCTTCAGTTCCTTCTGCCCCCTTCCTCTCCCCACCCCCATGACCAAGTGTACAATTGATAAACTTCATTTTTAAAGTCAAATGATACAGCAAGAGTTTACAACTATAGGAAGAAAATAGCAAAGTTTTCCAAAAACATATTCATTTTCACAATTTAAACATTAATCATTCAAACCCACTAAACCCCTTTATCATTACAAGATTTCTTTTCTGTAAAAGATATTTGTAAGTCTTAAAAATCAAGCCCCAAAGTATATAAGTTAAATGTACATAGGCTCCAAGATCCAAGGAACTTATTCCTTCTTTTAAATTGTACTCTATTTTTGGTAGCTAAGATATACTTACTGGACAAGTTCCTTTTAATTGCACCCTAGAATTAGAAATAGACACTATAAGGTTTAAGACCACATATACGTTATGTACAATATGTATATTTCTGTTATTGTAATTAAACTGAACTCAAAGAAATGCAGATGGTGAAAAATGAAATTTTTCTCAGAATCACATTCAAGTTGGAGATTGTAGACACATACATATAAGTAAATTTTTCATTTTAGTTAGGATTATAGAGAGATGGAGAGTAAACCATCTCTCTATATGTCTCCTGAACCACAAAAATCCCTTACCTGTATAGGTTTGGTAAATTAATGTAAATATTAAATACTCTATTAAAATATGATACAGAAGTTTAGCAGACCAGAAAGTGAATCCAAATTTAATTTACACTTGATGTTTGAAAGTCATAGACTATAGTAGGAGTACTGTCTGCTCTTATTGGGTGGGGTCCATAAGTTAGTAGAAATAGTCATAGTTTGCTAATGAAATTTTTAGTGATATAAATGGCAAATGTCATAAGAAAGGAAACCTTAGGGGCACTGCCACTGATTTTGCAGCTGTTCTATACAAGGAGCCAGGGAATTCCATCCTCCCCCCCGGGTCCCCCAACCCCAATTTCTTCCACTTGCCTGCTACCTGGCCCACCCGCCTACCAACTGGGGGTCATTCCTTTAGCTCAAGGCACTGTGATACTGCTGGATGCAAGTAGGCCAGCCACAAGTAACCTGAGAAGGCCATTTACAGCTTTTACAATGCCCTGGCAGAAATTTATTTTGATAACAGAAGAACCGATTAGATAAAAAGAGTTGATTCAAAATCTCCTGTGAAAGGTTCTCAGCCCGAGATTCTTCCAGAAAAATAGACCCCTGAACATGTAGAACCATGGGTGGGGTGTGGCCTGGCAGAGCTGCTTAGGAGAATGATAGGGCAGACAGAGCTGCAGGGTTGTGGGGTGGAGTGAAAGTGTAGGAAAGTATTTCTAACAGCATGACCAAGAGCTTGGTGGGTGGTCATCAAACAAACATTCTTTTCTACTTTCCTACTTTGGTAAAGGCTCTGCCTAGTGGTTGTAGATATATTTCTTCTCACAAATGGTAACATCAATAACTCAGGGCAAGATATAGCACTATAAGAATCTTCTTTCTCTTTTTCCTAAGGATTTTTCAGAATTTTTTTGTCTCATTTTGAACTCATTACAATAAAGAAGCAGTTTCAATCTGAACAAGGATCCACTAGATATTTTCTAGAGAGTAGTCTAGTCTCTCAAACTAGATTTTCTGTCTTGCCTTGCTTAATAACACAATCTGTGTCTGTGTCACATAGAGAATTATTATGTTATTAGTAAAAACTTAATAAAGTTTATTAGTGTTAATAAATTAAATATTTAACTATGATTATTTACTATAATAAATCAATAAATTTAATTATATTAATATGTATTTATTTAACTTTATAAATAAACATTTAAAATAAATATGGTAATTTACACCAGCTATGGTCATTACAGGAGTTTGGATACAGGTTGGCTTATGGAAAATAAGACAGTATAAACAAAAATAACAAGAGAACAAATTGTTAAATGGTGTTAAAATGTTTTTCTAGGTATGGAGCCTCAGCTGGTCATATTTTTATTAATAAGGTCTGAAGGAAGAGGCCCTGCAGCTCTAATTTTAAGTAGTCAATCATGAGGTCGGCATTGAGGGAACAGCGTCCCTCCAGTACTATGCGATTGAGACCCAGAAGTAGAGGGCGGCAGAGGCTGTACTGAAGAGCTGTCAGTCTCTCTATCTTACCCTTTCATTAAAAATGTGGTACTTGTGACACCAAGAAAGGTGCAAAGCTGCTTCTGTATTCATTGATTCCTGGTGTGTCCATTCAATAGAGTTACTGTTAGGAGGCCCTACACAGAAGCCCCTGTAACATTTTTAGTAAATACTCCTCATGAATGAACAATCACTCATTAAGTGCAGGAAGACATGGCAGAAATAGGCAAGAAAACTCTTGTTTAGAAATTAGGAAGAATAAAATAAGATCAATTTAGAAAGGAACAGATATTCGACTGAGCAGCAGCAAGTCAGCAGCAACAGAAAAGAAAGTCCCATTGTCAGCTGGATCTGGCATACAGGTTTTGACGGCCTTGATGTTGCAGCATGACAAATCCAAAGCAAGGTTAAGGTGATGTCGACCATGCAAACCACATTCAGGGAAAGAAGCCCACTGAACTCAGAAACCTTCTCCTCACCAAGTGACCCCATTTTCCTTCCAATGATTAACATTATTGGTAGATTGTGAATAGATTTCCTTCATTTTGAGTTGGTTATTTCACTTTCTTTTTTTTTAAAGAGTAATTTATAATCTGAGATGTTAACTGAGATGATCCACACCTGCAGGTATTGTTTTCTTTGATCCTCAGCCAAGTGGTTCAAACAGAGAACCGCCAGTTTCTCAGCTAGAGCAGAGTATTTGCCTCAAATAATAATTGATTAATTGAACTGACACAGACCTAGGGATATTTCAGAGGCATCATTTTCAGTTCCATTTCCTCTTTCAAGGGACTGACCAGACAGATGGGGATCATTTCAAACATAGCAAAGACCCTTATTTTATTGCTTTGAATACATTATACCCTTTAGCCTGAGGAAAATGACTGAGATTTCATTTTGAACAATGTAAACTAGTACTGATTTTTCTTCAGTGATGACATACAGAATTATGTGACAGCCCAGGCATATTGACTTGAAAGCATATCTTGTCCTCTCAGATGGAAACTGTGATTATGCATTATTATGTATCAGTGTATACTGAACAATGAAACTCATGGTCCAGGGACTTATTTCAAATTCAGGCTTAAAAACTATGTGCTTTAAAAATTATTTCCTCATTTTCCTTATACTTTTCTTAATCTTCAGTATCGCTTTGCTATAAACTTCTATGGTGAATTCTGGCCAATCTCTAGACCTTGCACTTATACAACTCCCCCCCATCTTTAAAATTTAGCCCTATGAGTTAGGATATGTTAATTTAGTTTGTTATGGAAAACAGCTCTTATAATCTTAAAATATGTTCTTGACACATATAGTATCAGACACTTCCAACCAGTAAACAGCATTCACCTGCCTCAGTCATTCATACTGGGCTATCATACATTTGATGAGAAGCCAACGTGGCCACCTGGCCTTGGCAGCAGTTTTCTCTATACATGTTTAAGGTAAAAATGTTGAGAGTTCTTACCGGGCTGCGCCTCTGTGATCAGCAAAAAGGAAGAGAGAACAGACACCTAGTCAGAGAATGATGGATCAGTCAACAGGCTTGGGTAACAGAAGGCTTCCTAAACAGCTAACCAAACATGCACTCTAAGTCATCAGGCCAAAGGAAGATGGGTAATTATTGTGTTTGTGGCTCATTTAAAAGATAAGGAGGTTTTGGAGAGCTCTAAAGAGAATCTGTCCATTGTATCTCAATATAATATAGCTTAGCTCATGGAGATGTACTAGTTTCAAGTTATTTGCTAACAAGACCAAGGTGGAAATCTATGAGGAATTTTGATATCTTGGCATGAGGAGTTTTTAGGGAGGGGAGTTTTTGAGCATAGGTAATAAAGAGAAAACTAATCCCTCACACAAAAGGGTGTTAACAAGCATCATAAGAATGACGCATTTCCCACATAATTAGGGCCTAAATTGGAGCCTCCAAAAGTCAGAGACCAGGATTAGACAGACCTCTTCTTTGCCTGACTCTTTTCATTAGTGTTATATGGAATGTGTGCTGATGAAGACTTTATTTTAGGTGTTCTTGGCCTGGTGGTTTGGGCAGCCTCTACCAGTGAGTAGAAATGTGATGGGGAAGATGAGGTGCCCCTGCTAAACACAGATCGGAAATGAAACTGTCCAGCACCAGTAGAATACTGGTGGACCAGACGACATCTGGAAAACCACAAGCAACAGACATAATACTTCTCTTTCATTCCTTACACTTTGACAATGGCTATCAATTTACCTCAACAATCTCTGATAACTCCCTCCTTAGAACTGTTCTGTAGTAACAAGAGTGACTATGATACCAGTGAGGAAAGAGATGATGATTAGCATTTCACCTTCAGAATATGGGGCTAACCCATGAATTTACCAGAGACTATCCAGGACCCTGTATTGGCCACACCTCCAAATCTGGGCCAGGAGCACAAATATAAAAATAACTAGAAGGTTGCTCAAATAAAGAGGATGGTTCTGCTCTCCAGAACATAGGAAGGAAATGAAAACCTATAGTTCTTATATCGGAGAGGCCTCCATGGATATCTAGGCCAGCTGCATTGATCATATAAAGGGGAAAGTGAGGTTCTGTGATACACAGCCAGCAAATGGGTAGAATCAGAGACAGAATTTAGATCTATAATCCCCCATTATTGTGTTCTTCCTTGGACACCAAGTGTGACACTGTTGGAGGACTCCTAAAAGGCAAAAGTCCTTGTGGCTGATGTCCAGGAATGGTTACCTCAGATATATTTTGTAAGTAGCCAAGAATTTAGAAATATTGATAGAGTCCATTTTACTTATAAGAGTTTAGACTTTATTATTTGCCTTACTTTCCAGACACTGCTCCATATTGATTCCATCTCTCTTATAAATCTGTCTTTATGCATGGAGGTAATTTAAAACATTTTATCTAATTTTTTTCTTCACCACAATTCTTTTTTTTAAGATTTTATTTATTTATTTATTTTTAGAGAGGGAAGGGGAGGGGGGGAGAGAGAGAGAGAGAGAGAGAGAGAGAGAGAGAGAGAGATGCATCAATGTGCGGTTGCTGGGGTTTATGGCCTGCAACCCAGGAATGTACCCTGGCTGGGAATCAAACCTGGGACACTTTAGTTCCCAGCCCGTGCTCAATCTACTGAGCTACGCCAGCCAGGGCTGCATGGAGGTAATTTAAATAAAATTAGGAAAAAGGGACACAATACCTATTTTTGGGCTTAAATTCTTTTACTAACTAATTTTTACTGTATTTTCAGAGAAGTTCAAATACTCTTTTATATGAAGATCTAGGCTTTATAATTCTTTAATGACCAGACTCACATTCTCCTTTAAGAAAAGAATGTGGGAATTTATAATTTTAGCTTTAATTTCATGGCAAACAATTCATTCTTTTTGTTTTTTAAGATTTTATTTATTTATTTTTAGAGAGAGGAAAAGGGAGGGATAAAGAGAGGGAGAGAAATATCAATGTGTAGTTGCCTCTCATATGCCCCCATTTGGGGACCTGGCCTGCAACTCAGGCATGTGCCCTGACTGGGAATAAAACCGGTGACCCTTTGGTTTGCAGGCCAGCACTCAATCCACTGAACCACACCAGGCAGGACAATTCATTCTTAAAAATAGCATAAAATAAAGCAAAAGGGGGGATTAGAAGTGACACAAGCTCCCCCAAGATAAAATTATGAGAAATAATGCAAAATAAAGTGCTGACTATAGCCATATAGAAACAGAAATCAAGTTCAAAACCTGTTATTAATATAATATATAGAGAACACTTTTTGAAATAATTTCAATGTGTTAATCCACCCAAATTGTCATATTTTAATCTCTAGTGAGTTAAAAACCTAAATTTTAAACAATAGTTCCTATATTTTTTCTAATAGAAGACAACCTCATAAGATAGCATTTTGGAAACTCTATTTGCAAAATGCCTTCCTCAAAGAACAGCTGTTCAAATTCATGTGGTCACGTAGTCAAGTTCATTAGCCAGAATCCAGAAGACCCACTACAAGCTAAGGAAAAGTCAGATGCAGAAAGCCTCAAGGTCCATCATTAAGAGTATCTGAAACCTTCAAAAGAAAGAGAACTCCAGAAGTTAAATAGAAAGGAATTAATTATCTATGTTAATTATCACCATTAAGGAGCATAAGCTAGCTGTAGGCACTGCCAAAGTCAAGGATAGCAAAATCTTTATCAGCCAAGAGGCGGGGATCTTTGCCTGTTAAAAATTTTATTTTACTGTTTCTTCTGTCATTTTCCATGACCTCCAAAGCCTTTAGCATTCTATATTTGTTCCACCAAGAGATTTTCTTCAAAGGTGGAAGGAAACTCATTCAGTATCTGGTCTAAAACTCAGATGTGTGCAGGGCACATGTGTTTCATGAAGCTCTGGTGAACTGCCCACTACTCAGGTGCATCTGTGCCTGCCATGCAAAAATGTAGGCCTAGTATTCCCAGATGCTCAGAGTTATTGAACAAAAATGCACAATATGATTTTTCTAATTCCGATGTTCTGATTTTTAAATGCAGACCAAAATTGTTTTTAACTGCACAACCAAACAAAACACTTACCCAGGCTCAGAATCTGCAGGTGGCCAATTTGTTTCTGATTGCGGGCATGTGTATCATAAAATAAGCTCTCTGTAAATTTCATCTGCTGTTTTTATTACTTCACCTGATTACTCAAATTGGTCTATTCCTTTTTCTGAACAAATTTCTTGCATTCCTAATTAAACATTCATTGTTTAATTCCAAGATTTCTCTTGATCGTCTTACAAATTTGGGAGGTTTTGAAAGCGTTCATTTTTCCCTTTATTTTTATTTTGGTGTTCACCTCAGAGATAACTTTTTATATTTTGGGGCTGTTTTAAAGTGAGTAAATACTACTTAAGTTATAACTTGATCTCTAGAATAAAGATATTTCCTTGTATTTGTAAATGTTTCATTTGTAAAATTTATATAATTTATGATATGGATATAAGTCCCTACAAAAAATACCTGAGCCTATGTCCTTGCAGTACCTACAGTGTCCTTACTCCACATTAGCTTTGTTATTTTTTTGTACAAAAGAATACAAATTCAGTTAACTAAAATAGCTTAGTTTTAGCCAATGAAGGTCAGTGTTTTCAGATATTTATTTGAAAAAGTAGCCAAATATAATCTGTCTTGCTCATCAAAATCATTAAATAACCAGCCTCAGGGTTTGAAGCTTTATGACATTTTCATTTGTTAAATTCAGTGCCATGGGGAAACAGAAAAATGTGTGAAAAGCTATAAAACACCAAATAGATATTTTAAATAGTCTAGTCATAGCAAATTCAGTGAGCCATGTTAGAGAATTTCCTAGGAAAGAATTAGTGTATACGATTATTCTATTATTTTGATCCTAGCCAATATTCCTATTTGTTTTTAAAGCTTTAGGGTGAAGACAGACTCTCTGGCAAGCTCCTGTTTGCCATCCTCCCATTGGAGGTGTTTGTCTATACTTAAATTTGTTTCTATTACATGTATTTAAATTATAGCTATTACATGTCAGATCACAATGAATATCTATCATGTCTAATAGGATTTGGTTGAGTTGATCTTCTGAAACTCCATTTGCCAAGAGAAACAAAAAGATCACTAAACAAAGATATCACTACAAATTGACAAGATTAAGCAATGAACAAGATGACATTTCCCCCCCCCAAAAAAAATGAGCAAGGGAGTGGGAGGAGGACTCGTTCTTGAAGATATGGAGCTAAAAATGAAAAGGAGTACTTGCAGTTAAAATTGCTCTCAGGACAACGGGAGGAAAACCAGTGAGAAACAGGATTTGAAAAGGACCCTGGGTGAACTTTAGGCCACACATTTTTGTTATTGTTTGAAGTAACCAAATTCGGATGATTCAGAGAAATATTCAGGGTTAAGGAGAATAAGGGAATTGGCAAAATATGAAGAACAGTTACTAAAATGCACCAACAATATCATAAGCCACATAGCATGTGATACATAGTTGACTCTCAATTACTCAGAAGTGGGCCATTTAGCTTAGTATGAATAACAATACTCATAACAGGTGCTGACTTTACTTTGGGAAACAGAGACATTGGATCCATATTTTGATAAAGTAATATTCTGATCCCATTTTTTGTTCTTCCTGTGTCTTTTGTTCCTCCTCCTTCCTATCACATGGCCTTGCTACAAGTGTGTATCCTGTAGGTGCTTCAGAATATGCCAGGTTTGGATCAATGGGGAAGGATGAGAGGTTATGGCATCATTGGAGCATCCACTTAAGGTGAGTTGCATAGAATCAGCCAAGCACTTTTGGTGCTTGTTAACATGGAAACACAATATTTTTGTATTTTCCAGTGGCAAGGTCATCTGTGTCATATTCCCAATAAGCCAGCAGCTGAGAAGAGAACATTGAAATTTTTTGTTTTTGAGTAAAAAATTTCTCAGAATAAACTTTCATTGAATGTTGTTCTAAGATTAAAAAAAGAGGCACATCATATCAGAATTGTGCTGACACTAAAATTGTATACACTTTTTATAACACTTTTATAAAAATTGATTTACACTTTTATAAAAATTCTCTTTTTCTGTCTCTAACAAACCCAAAGGGCGATATTTTTTAATGGGTTTGCATTTATTTTCTATATTCTTATCATTTGCCCTACATTTTTAAAAATCGAATTGACTGGGGTGACACCAGTTACTGAAACCATGAAGGTCTCAAGTGTACAACTCTACAACACACCACCTGCCCACGGCATCATGCACTTACCACCCAAAATCAAGTCCCCTTCTGCCACCATTTACCTCCCCTTTGCCCTCTTCCACTTCCCCCATTCCTCATTCCCTCTGGCAATTATCCTATGAAGATATTTTCTGATTAACTGGGAAAAAAGTAACTTCCCTTTTCTAGGCCAGCTTCACAAGTATTCATACAAGATAGATGCTATCATGTTGTACATTAACAAAAAATTACCTTAAAAATGTTTTGCCTAGCTCATGGTAATGTATATGCAGCTTGACTAATTCAAGCAAAAGCTGCAATAAATGAAATTCAATACCTGAAATATTTGGTCATATGCCTGTGATTGAGGCTGAGGTAAACCTCTGCAAAATTACTCTGCGGCCCTTCATAACTAGCTGGTGAAATCACTTAACAATCAACTTCCTTTTTCCCCATAGGATACAATTAGACCTGGTCCTAGTTCACAAAGGTTTGTTCTAAAATTTAAAATTTTGTTTAGTTGTTAAATACAGTCAATTATTAAGAATGCAGATGATGAAAATAAACAATAAATAATATTTGGCCAACATGTGGAAAGGAATTGTTATTTCTTACCGGACTCTTCCTCTAAAAGTGTAAGCATGGGAAGGAAAAAAGAGAACATGAAAGAGGTGAAATGTATTTTTAAGAAGCAGCAGCTCAAGGCTCAGAATAACCTTACACACATCAGCTCTCCAAGGCATTGCTGTTACAAATACTTCCTGTGAGTGTCTGATACAGTTATTCCTAGGCTGCTGGCTTAACTTGAAGGGCAGCAGCACAGACCACCCCAAAATATGCCACTTAGGCATACTGATTATCACAAACTGTAGGCACTTGGCTTTCTCTGAACTTCCTTAATTTGCCTAAAGATATATCCTCCAAAAGGATCTCTATAGTCATTAATCCTCCTCCAGGGAGTTTCATCAACCAGGGAGCATCATGAGACAGGGTAGTAATAAGCTACGAAAATTTCTTGGCAAGTGGAATAGGGAAACTGAGACAGACAGCTGATCAAACTGGCCAAGCAATTTACAGCCAGGTGCAGATGGTCACCAGGGCAAAAGGCCCTGAGTGCTTGGCAGGGGGCAACATTGGGAAAACAGGGACCTGGCCTGGAGGGTCAACTTTCCTCCCTGGAGATATCATCTAGGCCTCAGCTGTATTTCAGCTCCAGGCCCAGAAAAGCAGCAAAACCAAGAGGGTGATGTCAGGCCCAACTGCAATGACTAAAGATCCCCAGCCCTGTCACTGACCAATCAGTGGAGACCATGACCCTGAAAGGGCACATGTGGAGAACTGATGAATATTCGGCTGAAAGCCTCCCTTGAGACTTCCCTTAAGATTCCTGCAAGGAAGAGATAAAGCCTAAAGACAAAGGACCAGTGCGTGTTTTCCATGTTCTCCCTTTCCTTCCTTCTTCCCCAGCCACTTCTTTCTTCACAGGCATACAGCTTCTCCTAAACTCTAAGGCAATGGGCAGCTGGCAGCCTGTCCCAGGCTAATCCCCTGTACCTGTCCCCAAAGTCACCCTTTCTCTGACTTCCCAGTGAGCTAAGTAAGGCAGCCCAGTCTAGGCTCTCCTATAGCTTCTTCTATGCTAAGCCCTCCCTTGTTTCACTGTCCCCAGCTTTAATAAATGTATCCTCATACTTACCTGTACTCATTGTGAAGTCATCTTTCCTACACAAAGTCAAGAACTCTCACACTGGCCCTGGGCAGACCCACTCAGGGCCAGGTCCCTGTCCAGTATTATCACAGGAGAGGAGACCAGAAGCCAACATCACACCCAGACAAACTTTGTCACAAACTATCACACAAACCATTGATTCTTCTAAGGGTATATTCACCTTTCTTAAAAATGATTTCTTCTCTCCTATGAGGGCTACATCTCCTCCCCTTTCCCTATAAAGTGATATTTAAGGTATTTCCATACTGCTTTCCACCAGTCTGCATTCCCACCAACAGTGCAAAAGTGCTCCCCTTTTTCCACATGCTTGCCAGCACTTGTTGTTTGTTGATTTATTGGTGATAGCCATTCTGACAGGTGTGAGATAGTATTTCATTGTGTTTTAATTTGCATTTCTCTAATGATCAGTGACACGGAGCATCTTTTCATATCTATTGGCCATAGGTATGTCCTCCTCTGAGAGTTGTCTATTCAGGTCCTTTGCCGATTTTTTAATAGGGTTGTTTTTTTGGCGTTGACTTTATAAATTTGGATATTAACCCCTTATTAGATGTATCGGCAAATATGTCCTCCCATTCTGTGGGTTGTCTTTTTATTTTGTTGATGTTTTCCTTTGCTGTGCCCAAACTTTTCAGTTCGATATAGTTCCATTTGTTTATTTTCTTTTGTTTCCCTTCCCTGGGGAGATATGTATGATAAAATATTGCTATGAGCAATGTTTGAGATTTTGCTGCCTATGTTCTCTTCTATAGTTTTTATGGTTTCAGGTCTAACATTTAAGTCTTTAATCCATTTTGAACTTATTCTTGTGTGTGGTGTAAGAAGGTGGTCTAGTTTCATTTTTCTGAATGCATCTGTCTAATTTTCCCAACACCATTTATTGAATAAACCATCTTTAGCCCATTGTATGTGCTTGCTTCCTCTGTCAAATATTAGTTGACTATAAAAGTGTGGGTTTATTTCTGGGCTCTCTATTCTGTCCCATTGATCTGTGTTTATTTTTATGCCAGTACCATGCTGTTTCGATTACTGTTGCCTTACAGTATAGTTTCATATTGGGTAGCATGATTCTTCCAACTTTGTTCTTTATCAGGATTGCTGTTGCTATGCAGGGTTTTTGTGGTTACATGTGAATTTTTGAAACATTTGTTCTTGTTCTGTGAAATATGCCATTGGAATCTATAGGAAATGCATTGACTCTAGATTGCTTTGGGTAGTATGGACATTTTAATGATGTTAATTCAATTTACCCATGAACATGGTATGTGCTCCCACTTACTTGTATCTTCTTCAATTCCTTTCTTCAATGTCTTATAATTTCCCAAACACAGGTCTTTCCATCCATGGTTACAAAACTAAAAAAAGATCTGCCTTGTGACTCAGTGATCCCACTTCTGGGAATATACCCAAAGGAACCCAGAACACTAATTCAAAAGAATATAAGCACCCCTATGTTCATTGCTATGCTATTTACAATTGCCAAGATTTGGAAACAGCTCAAGTGTCTATCAGTAGATGAGTGGATAAAACAACTACGGGACATTTATACAATGGAATACTACTCAGCCATAAAAAAGAGGAAGATTTTACCGTTTGAGACAGTGTGGATGGACCTGGAGAACATTATGTTAAGTGAGATAAGCCAGTCAGAGAAAGATAAATACCATATGACTTCACTCATATGTAGAATCTAATGAACAAACTGAACTACCAAGAAAAACAGAGACAGACTCATAGATGGAGAACAGGATGACAGCTGAAAGGGAGGGGTAAGTTAGGGCAGGGAGGGAATGAGCAAAACGGTAAAAGGACTCATGGACACAGACAACAGTGTGGTGATTACAGGAAGACAGAGATATTAGGGGACTAAGTGGTAATGGAAAAAAAGACAATAAAAGTAAATTTAAAAAATGATACTTAGTCCTGAACTCTAAAAGTCGTCTCTCTGAGTCACTCCTTTTTCCTGAGTGCCTTGCAGGCATACATGAAATTTGCATATTAATAAATTTGTGTGGTTTTCTTTTATTAATTTTTCTTTTTGTTAGAGGTCTAACTAAAAATCTAAGATGGGCAGAGGTAAAGTTTTGCCTCTCCTATAAGTTCAAGCTACAGAGGGCATAGGTGTGGGCTCCATTTGAGGACATTCTAAGATGTCTTTTGAATAATTTGGTTTTATCAAATACATTTATGTCTTGAAAATAGAAAAGTATGCTTTGTAATACTGAAAGGAGGTGGAAAATGCCATTAATATTTTTTATAGCCAGGCATGACCCTGAAACTAAAACATGAGATTTTCCAGAAATTCCAGTCTTATCATGGAACCCAGTATCTATCATCTTCTCCCCAAATACCCTGGCTACAAAAATTGATTCTTTCATTCTATCTTTCAGTTCCCGCCACTCCCAGCAGACAATAACAAATTAGTTTCCTGGTGAGTGGTCTCTGGCTCCTTGGAATGCTCTTTCATTTTCTCAGTAACTGTCTTAAGTGAGGGCTTCATTTCTTGAAGTACTCCACGAGCTTGCTATATGTGCTTCCTAGCCTATGGTCCCTGTGTCCAGTTTCACCTTCTAAATCCATCCTTTTGCACTATCCTCAGGATTATTTTCAAAAAGAGTGAAGTGAAAATACTACTCCATTCTTCACAAACGTCCCTATTATTCAGAAAATAGAATGCAAGCTTCATTCTGTCACTTTATGCCCTCACGATGGGCTCCAGCTCCCCTTCACACCCCCCTCTCCCACTGTTGTCCATATGAAACCTACACGCAGCTACAGTCTCCTGACATCTTCTGAACACACAGGTTACGCACACACTCCCCTGCCTCTGCTCAAGCTGCTTCTTCAGTCTTCCATGTCTCCTCCCGCTCCCTCAATCGAAGCTTACTCATTTTTCAAGGCCAGTAACACTTCCTCCCTGAGGCCTTCCCCAAGCTTCTCAGTCAGAATAAATTGTTCCCTTCTCTTATTTGATCAAAGCACGTTCCTTTTGTTGACAATAATGAGCCCATATTGAAGGTCTTTTTTATTTGCCTGGCACTAATTACCTCAAGGAAAACAAAGGTACACATTATAAGTATGTTTTTTGCAGTTCATATTTTGTTCTGTATTATTTAGGTATTTCCATCTGGTTATTAGCTCACAGTGACGGTTGTAAATGGACTCTCTGTCCCCAAGCATAGTGCTATGCATAGTAGGCACTCAAAATATGTCTATGAATTCCACTTTGGGGGCCATTAAAAACTATAAAATGTTTGAGGCACAGTGTCTTTTACAACCTAGAAAGATGCTTTGCTCTGAAACAAAGCTGGACTATATATTGACCAAGTGATGTAGCCCAGGTTGTAATGGCTCCTTCACCAGCACCCATAAATGTTTTACTTAGCTCTTACCTAACTGTTGATCTCTCTGCCCATTAGTGACCTTAGGTACTAACACAGGTTACAAAGTCTCCAAGAAGGTGTAACAGAGGGGAATTGCAACAGTGAGGACTTGTAACCCACTCCATCATTCTTTTGACATTGTTTCTATAAATGCTGACTCAGAGTAATATGTAGCTTGCAGATGAACAGCATGAATGTATATGAATCCTAGGACCTATTCAAAAGATAGACTCTGATCTTCAGACATTCCAGCTCTGGAGGACTTGCTGACCTTCAACGTGGAGCCAAGATGATGCACACCAGACCATCACTTGTCTTGTCAGAATGGACTGTGCTCGTTTGTGTGTAGAGAACTTTTCAACCCCTCGCCTTGATCTCTTTGTTCTGCTTTCCCTCTCCCTCCTTATAGAAACCTCTGCTTGCACTGAGATGTTAAGATGGGCTTTGAGACATGAGTCCCTGATCTTCCAGATGGCCGGCATGTGGATAAACCTTTCTCCTTTACAACAGCACCTCTCTCTTGAATACTGGCTTTTGAAGTGGCAGGCAGCTGGACCTGCATTCAGTTACCAAAGTGGCACAGCTTTGCACAAACATTAGTGTAGAACTATGTGAAATTTTCTTCTATAGCAAAAGCTAAATCTTTAGAAGAACTGAGGGTCAAGATAGGGGCCATACCCTTGGTGCTCCTTTTAGGCCTAGACCCTTGATAAGTAGCACAGAGAAATGAAAATTATTAGGGTCCAGGTTCTCAACCTACAGGCAAAAAGAATTTTAGGATTAAAACCAAATAGCTTCAAAGGGATTGTCATGGTCAAGGGAGGAACACGAGTTTTTATACATTCAATTAGCTTAGCCCCTATTTTTGGAATGCCTTTGAGCAAGTTACACTGTGCCTCAATTCCATAATATGTAAGGCAGTGATGCTTGCTACTTTGTTGAATTTTAAGGATTAAAAGAGAGGGTGATATTGACAACTAACATATATTGAGAGCTTACTGTTATTGTTTTACCTTAGGTGGTTGGTGTCATTGCTAGCTTTAATTTACCAGTGAGGAAAAGGACGCTCAGAAAGGTTCCTAGGTCACATAGTTACAAAGGCGTGGAGCTGGGACTCGATCCCAGATTTCTAACATCAGAGAACCTGGTCAAGGGTAGGCTCGTGGCATAGCCCAAGTTCCCTAAACAGATTAAACTCACTTTCAGGGCCTTATCAGCACTGGGGTCTGGAAACAACAGAGCTAAAAACTCATGGCTCACAAAGCCTGGAAATGATCTTGGATCTTTCCAGTGAAAAGAGCTAAATAGGATCATGCCAGTCTATCACAGCAGGTCTTGAAGAACAAGCTTTTCAGAGAGTGAGTTTTTCTTTCTAGGCATGATTTCAGATTTTGGAACTAAACACTGATTTTAAGGTAAATTTCTCAGCTTTTTTCTAGAATTAAATGCATATTATTTAACTAGATTCAGAGTAATAAGCATGAATACACAAATTGATATGGCACCTCTCTTCCCCACATCCTTCCATTTGGCTACATAATGATTAAATCATCTTTATTTAATATATTGTTTTCTTTCTTTTTTATTGTTAGTAGCCACCAATACCAAGAGCCCTCTTGGCTCTATAGCCTCTTGGCTTAAGGGTTTCTTTAGCATGTTTAGCAAACAAACAGACAATGACATGGCAAGATAATTCTCCTTTTTAAAATGAGCTAATAGCATCAGAGTTGATTTTTAATAATGGAAAAATAATAAGAGCACTGGTAAAAGATGTATACTGCACCCCCCTCCCCCAACACTAGTACTTAGAAACAGAGTAAGTAAACTTTTGGACTGGACAAAATACCTAAAATATAACCACTGAACCATCAGTGCAGAAATTTCCCTATCCCATGGCCTGAGAAAAGGTAATTCACAAATCTTGTTGAGAGGCGGCTCATCCTTATGATCAACAGCTTTCCAAGGAACAGGTAGACCCCTGCTCTCTGTAGCTGGAGAATCTCTATCTGGCAGCAGTTACCCCAAATCACTTTCTAAGGTGAGCAGTCACTCAAGTTAGGTCTTGTTGAAGCCTATGTGCCTATATGAGGGGCTAGAAATCAGCAACCCTTAAAACTGAATTCTGTTTAAGACTCAGAGCCAAAGCCAACAGAGGTGAAAGAAGAAAATATACACCAGAGTTTCAATGATCCTTACACGGAAGTTTTGTGCTATAAACACATTCTTGCCTCTTAACAAGGAACTGAGTTACCATGAGAATTTTTGGCATCCAGCTTTATAGAGTGGGATCAAGAAACAAAAAGCCAGGCCTAATCTATAAGCCTTTTAAATAGTCTACAATTGTGTAGCCTTAGTGATAGAATGGCTGTATTTTAATCTTTATATTTCAACCAATGAGATTTTATTATAAATATAACCACTTCCTGTCTGTTATTTATGACCAGTCATAACAAGGAACAAAAGGATTATTTATTCATTTGTAAATCATTAACGGATACTTATTGAGTACCTGATAAAGACCAGAAACTATTCTAGGCATATTAGTGAACAAAACAATGGGAACAATTAAGGTTATTTTGGGGAGAAGAGGAAGGAGACAAATAATAAATATAATACATATGCAAAGTATTTAGTATGGAGATAATGAATGCAATTTTAAAAATCAGAACAAGAGATTTAGAATGCTGAGATAGAGAGTTCTGTGATTTTAAATAAGGGTGTCAGAGCAGGCCTCACTGAGCAAGCGACATGAGCCAACACCCGAAGTTGAGAGGGATGTCACAACACAGCTATGCGGGGAAGAGGGCCCAGCCAGGGAACCCTGGAGGAGCAGAATGAGAAGGAAGAGTGGCAGGAGGGTCTCTGGGGGCTAGGGGTGTCCCCACCACAGGGGGCTTGAAGACCACTGTGAAGACTTTGGCTCCACTCTGTTCCAGTGTAGCTATGGCTGTTATTTATCAGGAGTTCTTAACTGTGGATGCTCAGTAACTGTGGTTGCTGAGAAGAGGCATAGATGAAACAGATAAAATAGTATCAGACAACACCTGGATGTGACATATGCTGTCATTTGTCATTACTCTTTGGAAGCGTATTTTGATTCCCTATGTACCATGTTAACAAAATAAAATAAAGATGGACTCCAAATAAGGGGTGGGAAGGGAGTTTCAGCTTCGCAAAACAGAATGAGACCAGTCTATCTAGCCTTGTTTGCTGTTGGCCACTTTAGGACAAGAGGCTCTGACTGGGGTGCTTGGCTCTGCACACTGCTGTGCTGGTAGCTGAATTAAAACAATAGTTCCTACGGTCCATGGGTCCAGCAGTAGGTGGCTGTCCTTTAGACAGATGTAAGAGATGGGAAAAAAAATCTCACCTTAATTCTGGTTAAAAATAACATTTTCTCCAGTTGCCGAGGGAACGCTTTCTGACATAATTAATGTGAGTGATTCACACTCTTAAGATTTTTTTCTAAAACAATTAAAAAGTACATTCATTGCTGTAGATTATTTTTGGCACTAAAATTATTCTTCAAAGGATAAAGGGATAGATACAATTTTTATACTGTAATACTTATTTTTATACTATAATTCACACATATACAGAAACTACTTAGTATAAAAGCTACTTATATAATATAGTAGTATAAGAAAGACAATAAAGTATTTACCCTTCACCCTCAAGGTCAAGTGACTGAAACCTGAGACTTTAGGTGAAAAACAGACATCTCACTGGGAAGAGCATTATGACAGAAAGCAGCACCCACAAAAAAAAAAAAAAACCAACACATTCATAAATGTAAAACACCCTGTAAACTCTAAGAGAAGACATGAAATTGTTGTTCATATATTTCATCAGTTCAGTAATGGAGAAAGACTTCATTGAATAGAAGGGGAAAAGATCAAAGAAATTCTGAACCCTAAATACACTCTTTCTATAAAATGGTGTGAGGGATATAAGTTGCATTATATCACAGTGAAACACCAAGTTCCACATAATTTCCCACAGTGAAGAGCATCCATTTGTCCATTCACACAATCCTCAGCACCTACTGAGTGTCATTTAGTGCTGCAGGCTCTGGAGGAAAGGCCCCACTGAGGAAGGAGTAAACCTACAACTTCTGGGTGAAGGATTAGTTGTCATAAACCCAGATTTCCTCAGTTGTTCACAAATGACACTTCTGTTACAAACTTATTTTTCAAATCAATTGCTTCTTTACAGAGCCTCTTCTACCTGGGTTATGGCCATTAGTTAATATAAGTAGTTTTAAATTCTAAACTCTGTACCAGTAGAACTAACACAACCAAGGTAGAAGACCTTAAAGATATTTAAAATATTACTGTTTTTTAAATATAATTAGCACTATAATTAAAAGCATATAATTCTTGAATTTGCTACCTCTGGTTGAGGATATCCTAAGATTTTATATTTCAATATTGTGGGTGTATTGTCTCATCCTATTAGATTTAAAGTTGGAAACAGAAATTGAGTCTCTAACTCAAGTGATCGGGTCTCTGGAACCCCCAACCAGAGTAGGTTGTCTGAGACAGTAGAACATAAAGAATTTGGAGTTATGCAAGGAAATTCTTTTACACCTCACAAAGGGAAGCAAAATACCATGTACTCAGAGGGTACTGACAGTATTGATGAGAGAATAATGCAAAAGGCGATCCAGATGGAACTCATATTCCACCATTTTCAAGGATATCAAAACATACAACTCAGTGATCTACTCTTACCAGAGAAGAGTGGGCATGAGGGCTAGTGCAGGGAGAACAAGGAAACAAAAGCAACAGAGACTTCCTCAGGGAAAAATAATTGATGAAGGAAAGAAAAACACAAATCAGACATGAAACCAATTTGTCTGGAGGCAGTCCATTGCTTATTATAATGCAGGAAAGAGAACACTACATTTTGAAAAAGCTAGGCCCCACGCATTTCCCCGTGTATCTTTCTCCATAAGGCCTGGAAAAGAGTCAACATCTCATGTGCCGACACTGAATTATTTGGTCAGGCTGCCTGCAGCCTTGTCTCGAGGCTTCTCAGACTGCATCTGGGATCTGGGATGGAGTTGTATTGTCTGCTAAGGGGGGGGTGTGGAGGGAGGAGTGGCAGCTTCTATATCCCCTGATTGATATTCCTGGTCTAGACCCAACTCAAATGATGTTTGCCCTATGAAGCTCTCCTTGATGAGCAGAACCCGAGCTGAGCCTCTTCCCTCTAACTCTTTGCACTTGAGGCCTGGGCTGAGCACTGGGCATCAGAGTGCACACAATCTTTAGCCTCCCCTTGCACCCTACAGCGTTTCTACCAGGAGAAAATGCCAGTGTGTAGGAGACTGGAGCTCTCCTCCCCCACTGATGACTCTGTTTTTACTGAACTCAATGGGGTGCTGAACCTTCTGCCAAAGTGAGGAAAGGAAAGGGGGTGGTGTTACCAAGCAGCAGCAAATTCATGGGTTTTACTCTCTGGCAGGCTAATTTGGGGGTGGCAGGGTGGGTGGGCCACCTGGAATAAGCAAAAAACACCAGACTGTCTGTAGTTCAAAGCTGTCTCCCCTTCCCCATATTTTTTGATTAAATGACTCTGTCATTGATTGCAAATCTCCAGGAATAAGATGAAACTAACTGCTCCTTCAAAACTCCCTGTCATATTCATTCCTTGTATCACTAGATTTTATAGGCGATGGGAGGAGGCACTAGCCTATGTGCTAGGAGAGGTCGACACCTACTCTCACATCATTTCTATCAGCCCTCTTCTTCTTGACTTTGCACAAGACCTCCCTTGCTATTTTTATCTTTCTGCCTCCCACAACTCTCTTAAGTGAAGGAAAAGGAAAGCAGAGCTGAAAAGGCAACTGATACTTTATAGGGCCTGAACTGGGCATTTTGCAACATTAGCTCATGTCATCTTTACATCAGTCCTGAGAAGGTAGGTATGTATTTTTGTTCCCAGTTTACAGATTTAGAATCTGAGGCTCCAAGTTAAGGGACCTGCCCTTGCACACACAGATAAGATACAGACTCAAAAGCCTGCGTTGCAGTACACTTTCTATCTTACAGTATACTTCAAGGAAATGTTCTCTTTATTGGTCCGCTTGCTGTGTCCCCAACCTGCTTCCCACAGAGACTCAGGCAGAAAACACAGCAGAGTGTTAGAGCTGAGAGGGATCTTAAAGACATTTGAATTGTAGACCTTTACTTTGCAGGTCAGAAAACACTGTTTTTAACTTGGTAGAAGGAGGCTGTTGCTGGAGTCCTGTCCCTTGAGCCTTCAGCAGCCTCTTGGTCTTTGAGTTGATTTCATCTTTGAAACGGGGTGATCAACATCTCCCTGCCCGCTTCATAATGGGCTGCTCATGCCAGCTTCTGACCACACCAGCATTTATAAAATGTAAACCATTATTATGATGAATCATTGATATAAAAATGCTTGCTGATTGATTGACTAGGGCAACTGAAATATATGAGTCATATGAAGATGAGGTGTTATTCCTTAACACTTAAATGTTCAGGGAGTCTTAATATAAAATGAGAGACTTTTCATAAACTAGAAACCACATGACACAGCACAAATGCAGCCTGGCTGGCTTGTTAGCTCCGCCTTGCTGCCTTGTCACCTTGTCACATGGAAGGACACTCTAAGTACCAGACTAGGGAGTGTCTGTAGGCTGACTGGGAGAAAGCTCGGGGCGTCGGCTTCTGAGCTGGGATCATGGACTCTTGAGACACCATCAAAGTGACAGCCTTCAAAGGGTTGCGAGTACTCAGAAATTATATGTAAAATGCTTTAGATGAGCTAATGAGCTTTTCACTTTTCCTCTGGAAAAATGGCCAATAGCTTTTTACCAAAATAGTATGATAGATTGGTTAAGAGTTCTGAATTACATACGAGACCTTCTGAACTTAAATCTCAGCAGCTTCATTTACTAGCTATGATGCTTGGGATGAGATCATTAATCCTATGCCTCAATTTTCTCATCTGTAAAATGAGAAAAATAATAGTACCTATCTCATAGCACTGTTATGAAGATAAGCGAGTTAATGTATGTGAAGCATCTGACATCCAGTCGGCACACTATTTTCACAGCTGCTTATAGTTAATGACAACCTCTCAGGAGAAGTCAGCAGTGATTTTTGGCTCACCAAAGAACAAAAGCAATTCCATTCATGGCAGCGGGTGAGAAAAGGATATTGCACCAATAATTAGGCCATAGCATTTGTCTTTTCATTTCCACACAAGCTATGGGAACCAGAGGTTTTAAGCTGCGTGGTGGAGCAAAACACATGGCTAAAGATGTGCCAGAGATAGGGCTCCCTGTGGATCCTAGGACAAATGGAGATGTCCACACCGGACAGCCTGGGAGGGGGGAGGAAGCCAGGAGGCTCTGAAATGGAAGCCAGAGGCCAAGCTGACCATAGAAAACTGTATTTTCAATCAGGAAATTGAAGTGAAGACAGGCAGGGGTTTGGACCACAAGAGGAATTTCAGCTTCTGTGTGTTGCTAGAAACATTGTTATGTTATTTTCTGATCATTTCTAGGCAGTGTTACCAAGAAGGTTGGACAAAGTCTATACAATTTTTGATATTAGCTCAGTATCTGCTACATGGAAGGTGCTTACAATATTTGGTGAATTGATTTGAAGGAGGCGGGTGAGACATGATGTTGATTCTCCACAAAATAAATTTTGGGGGATGGGGACATGCAATATAGGATCCCAATGTGAATGTTAGCTTTCAATTTGGTCTTCACATTTATTCAGGGGATTTTGTTACTCAGAACAATTAAAGAGTGCTTCTGGAATCATTTCCAAACCAATTCCTAGGCATAACAAAGAACGTTCTTTTATTAATTTTCCCCATTTCATGCCCAGTGTATTACTGGTCTTGTCTCTAAATGACTTGTGGCTATTTGGTTTTCCTAATCTACCACTATTAATGATATTCTTTAAAATGTGCCTTTAGGCTTTGCAGATAATTCTAACAACAACAATAAAATAATATCTGAATGTAGTGTCTATTATAAGTATTTTATATGTATTAACTTATTCAATCTTCACAATAGCCCTATGAAGTAGGTATTGCGATTATCTTGATTTATAGATGAAGAAACAAAGGCACAGGTTTTGTAAATTGCCCCAGGCAACCCAGTTAAACAGTAGAGCCTGGCTGTTTGAGTAATTATAACATTATTGGAATAAGTGTCTATTTCCTTTTCCCTCAGATTATCTTAAATGGAATTGTATTCAATTATACAGTGACTTCCCATTTTGTTTTATATGTAAGGGCATATCTCCTATACAGTTTGATCTTGCACCACTATTTTGTTTAGGCCTTTTAAAAAAATAATTTTTACTTTTTAAGAAGAAAGCCATTCTTGGAAGACATAATGGAGGCTTGCTGCTACCCTGAACGTGGGGAGTGTGGCACAAAGGGAAGCAAACATCCAAAGAACACATCTCACACCTGTTTCTTTAGGGGGACTGATCTTTACGCTGTACTCACAGAAGGAGATGGACACCCCAACAACCAGCTTGTGAGGCAGTATTATTCCTACTTTAGACATGAAGATTCTGAAACTAAAACAGGTTTAAGAAAACTTTTCTAAGCAGTATTGTTGGCAAGAAGGTGAGCTCAGGTTTATAAGATTCTAACATCTTTCCCACTATCTAACAGTTTTTTCAGCAGATAAAGACCCAAGTTTCCATCTGTGTTTAAAGAAATATTAATCACAAATGTCCAGTACCAAAAAAAAAACCTGACTTAAAATTAGTTCATCTAAAAGGAAGATCAGATTTGGTTTGGAATTAATGTCTAGGATAGGCAACAGAGCCCAAACTGCTTTAACTGCATTCAAGCTTTGACATACAGATAGACTGTATACCTCAGGGCAGGAAGACAGAGAATGCTTTCTGGGCAGGAGTCTGGAAATGGAGAAGCGATAAGGGCAAAAAGTTAAGTTAAATATATATATATAGTTATATATTTATATATTTTACTTGTCAACCTGACTGGCCATGGGGTACTCAGATCAAACATGGTTTCTCTGTGTGTCGGTGAGGGTGTTCCTGATGAGATTAGCATTTGAATTGGGCTACAGCAATCTGGATGAGCATTATCCAATCTATGGACAACCCAAACAGAACAAAAGGCAAAGAAGAAGGAGGGATTCACCCCCTTTTCCTGTCCCACTGTTTGAAATGCAACATCTTATCTCCTGTCCTCAGACTGGGATTTATACCACCAGCCACCTGGTTCTCAGGCTTTTGGACTTGGACTGAATTATCCCACCAGCTTTCTCAGGTCTCTCGCTTGCAGACAGCACATTGTGGGACTGCTCAGCCTCCATAATTGTGTGAGCCAATTTCTCGTAACGAATCTCTTGATATATGTATGGATGTATCCTGTTTCTCTGAAAAACCCTAACGTAACTAGTAATGAAAAAATGATTTCAAAGTGCCAATTATGCATCAAGTACCATTACTGGGATCTTCTGTACACTTTGTTCATTCAGACATTTATTAACTCTCTGAAGGCCTAATGTTTGCCATGCGCTGTGCTAAACCAAGCAACGGGGCAAAAAGTCCAAGACATGGCCCTGCCAGAGACTGAAAGTAACCTGCACTAAATTTCCATAAGGATTGTTACTGTCCTCACTCTACAGAAGAGGAATAGAAGCTCAGGACAATTATGAGGCTTATCTAGGGTTGCACAGAGAGAACATGGCAGACACAGGCCTGATGCCCAGGCCTGTCTGAATCCATGTGTTATGCTCTTGCTCTACTACACAGCTGCTTTCTATTAACCTCAAATTCTAGAACAAGTTATTTCATTGATGGCCTCAAAGCACTTTGAAAAGGAGGTGGTAATCCTAGGTGACAATGCAAAGACATAGTCAAACTAAATGGCAAAATAAAGCCATCACTCCCTCGCAGGCGGTTTCTGGTCTGGCAAAGCTATAGAAATTCCATGTATCTCCAATTCAGTGTCATATTTAATGACATTTTCATCACTGGTCTGAACAAAATGGAAATATGTTGCCAGGATGAGGACAATGTTAGGGGAATCATCGTATGGTGAATGAGGGAAGCCAAAGAGTGTTATTGATAGATGGCTGTAAAACTAGGTGACAGTGACTTGCCACAGTGCTCTGTCCTTGGCCTGGTCCCATTCATATATTTGTTCACACACACACACACACACACACACACACACAATAATTTATTGAGTGGTGATGATAAAAGGCTCTCTATCAGACACAGGGTATCTGTGGAGAACACCAGAATGTGCCATCTAGATTTCTCTTCATAAGGGCCTCTCATACCTGCTGTTGAGAGTACTACTAGAAGACAGCCTTCAACTGTTCACACATCGGGATCTGCCTCAACTGCAAGGTCATGCCCAAGGTCATGCCCCTTCTCAGCCTGCCCTCATGCGAGTACTGACTGATGTTAACAGTAAAGGTTATTCATCTTAGCCAAACTCAGGTCTACCCATGAAGGGTCATTTCAGCTCTGGAGCTCCAATGTGATCAGTTCAGCTTAACTTCTCCCTCTGCCCATCCTACCCCACAGGTGTTGAAAACAAGGTCATTCCTTAATAAACATCCTGCACATTAAACTTAAACCTTGAGCTGGAATCAGTCTGCTTCATGGAAAACCCACTGTGAAAATGAGGGGCTTTGTACTTTGTTCATCCATCCTCTAAAGAGCACAGCTATAGCCAAGGACAAAAATTATACAGAGATAGCATTTGCGTTTAATAATTTTCTTTCAACAGTGAAACAGCCTGCCTCAAAAAGTACCAAACTTTGTAAGACAGAGGCAGCACTATTACTTTCAGAAGGGTCTTTCAACCAAAAAAGTTAGTACTTTAATTAAATTTGTTTTTGTTTATCCTGCTGCTGGTTGGCACACAGCACAGTATCACTGACATTTAGATATTAGTATTAAGAAATTTTTAAAAGAAAACTTCCTAGATTTTGGGAATACTTTGAAGGCAAATGAGAAAATAATTCCATTTTCCAATGAATTTCAAAAGCAATCTGAGATTATTTAAGACATAGTAGCAAAAACTGTCAATGTCCACATCAATCTCCCATATCTAACTCCTTTGTCTTTTAGTAACAGAATCCAGAATTTTAGCTGGTAACATGTCTATCCAGCCAAAGACTACATCTCCCAGACTCCCTTTTAGTTAATGTGACCATGTGACTAAATTATAACCAATGGGATCTGAGTGGTGGTGATGGGTGCAACTTTGGAGTTAAATCCTTAAAGAAAATCACTCGCCTTTTATTTTTTACTCCCTCCATCCTGAGGCTGGAACATGGTGGTCATTGATGCTGCTAAGGCATCAGCACCCTAGTAAAGGTAGAGCAGTAATACAGAAAGTCCCTGGGTTCTTGAATGATCCCTGGAGTAAGACCTTATTACTGATTTGGATTATCACCTTTGACTTTTCTATGGGAGAGAAATAAACCACATATTCTGTTTAAGCCACTACCATTTTGTTAAAGTATTTCTAGCAATATTCTAACTTGTACAGATGGCAAATCAACAACTGAAATATGGGTGATATTCAGCCTTTGCCTTATCAGCATGGTATCTTACCAGGAAACTACCACATGATAAGAATAGAAATTAACTTCTTTTACCTGTTGAGTTTATTTTAAAATTCTTTAAAAAGAAATGGAAATCCAACATAAACCATAGTTATGAATAGCTCACTATTTGGAATTTCCTCTGTTTCTATTAGTGTATGTAATGACTGATAATTTTGTAGAATAAGAACCACAGACTAAATGAAATATTCTGATATATCATTAACTAGTGTAGGCTCTATTTCTCTTTTTGACACCTGAATTAAGTGTAGATATATAAATACTCTGATTGTTTTACTAGGAACATCTAAAGTTGCACAACTTATTTGTTACTTTTATCATGGTACTAACTGAATTACAGAAGGTTATTGCTACCTATCTGGTTTTGGAGACAATGTACTAGATACATGAATACAGGTACACAAGGAAGAATACGTTTTTAGTTATACTGTTCCTTTATACTTATGTATACCCAGAAACATGCATATCTTTTCCTAAGGTAGCTCATTCTTGTATACTAAATATAAAAAAGTCAAAAATATTTGCAAATCATAGTAATGACAAAGCCAGGTTTTCGTATTAGAGAGAACAAGCTTAGGGTGCAGGGATAGTGGTGACAGGGGAATCCGAGGGTCTTTCAGTTTGTGGTGTTGCTGGTATGCACAGCCTAACCCTATTATTACTTTTCCTGAGTGTCTCCCCTTTATTTTCACACTGCTTTCCCAAACATCTTTTTAATAGAATATTAACCACACCATGTCAATATATCACCTTTAAAAAAGGTGCTGGGAGAGCTCAGAGGAAGCAGCCACTCTTCTTGCTGCATCCTCAGCAGCACTTCTGGTTGGAGGAATATCCAGCAGGTGACTTGGGCATACATATTCTTTTTGATAAAGGGCATTTCTTCTTCTCTAGGTTCAACTAGCTTTCAGCATATATCTACCATGTGTCTGGCTGTTCTAGTAAGTTTTCTTTCTTATACATTTGTTCATTTAATCCTGTGAACTTGCCTTTCCCACTTAACCCAGGAAGATTCCAAATGCCTACTAAGTTTATTATAACCCACAGAGAAGTGGATATAAATCAGCACATGATTAAAAATTACCCGAAATATCATTTGCTGTGGTTGATAACTATTAGCGATCCTTTTAGTTGTCGCTAACAGTAGTGATAAAGGTCATTATAAACACTAAGCACTGAAGAAGGTGTCATTATAGACTTTATTCATCCCAGGCAGGCATCTATCAAAGGATAGATGATTACAACTCCTTTAGAAAGGTTAGCTGGGATATTTCCAGAAGCGTCACAAAAGTGGTTCAGAATTTGTTAACTACTTCATTAGGGGGAATGCTATAGGGAGATCACATCTCTCTGAAGAAGGTGCCAAGAAACATATTAGGGGCTAGCTTGAGAGCCTTCAGCTGATCTTCATAGCTACTTTTAGAAAACAATTATAGAATTTATCAAACAACAAAGAGAAAATACTATAAATGTTGGAACTTAGAATTCAAGAACTAAAGAAATTTAATAGATGGGAATTGGAGGAAGGAAGTATAAATTGTGGAAAAAATACCAATTTGAGTAAAACAAAGCATACCTGTATTTGAGGGGCCTAAAAGATAAGAGTACTTAAGATAATTGATAATAAAACATAGTGAAGATTATGAGTTTTAATATATTTCTAGACTATGATCTATGATACTATAGTAATATATTTTTTTGAAGCATAACAATAAAAATTTTTTTAAGAAAAGTAATTTTCTTGGTTTTCTTTCCAGGAATTTCTATATGTTATATCATAAAAATAGACACTAACATATGTTTTTAAAAATCACTGTCAGTATATATGTAAACTTTATATTGTTTTTAATTGCTTCGGAAGTAAGTCTAGATAATCTTTTTTTTTTTTTCATTTGCAAATACTTTCAGGAAAGTAAGTACAAAAAAAAAAAGAAATGTCCTATGCATTTTTACCATTTTGAAAAGCACAAGAAATGCAATGTAAAATGAATATAACTTTCTAAAGCTAGAATGAACTGTTTATGGTTTGCAGAGTTCATTAAATGTTGACCATATGCAGCCATCAGTATAAGGAGTTTCTGCTCTACTTAATGCATATGGGCAGAACACAGCTCTCTGTTCAACCTCACCCAAGCTTGACATAAAAAACCACTCACCACCGGTGATGGGGAAAGCGCAATGTTGCCTATTGATGCCTTCAGTTCATCTACAGTTGCAGCATTCTTAAGAATGTCTTTAGATTGCAATGGCTTAATCTTGATATTAAATTTCTTGTGTGATTCTTCTTCTTCTTCTGATTCACTTGAAGAATAAAAGTGCTTTCCTTTGGTAGGTAGAACACAGTTAAAGATACATAACTTTTTTCTACTTGTAAGGCAGTGATGAGTATAAGACAGGAGTGACTGCACCTAGAGGCAGCAAAAATACCCTTAAGGTGGCAGCAAATCAAAGCAAAACAACCAAATAAAAGAGTAAATCAGGCAAGGGTTAGAATTTCTTCATCTTCCCTTGGAACATGATTAAGGATGGTGAATTTCAAGGAGCAATAATTATAATGCGCTACACTTTTGCTGCAGTTGGATATTTGGTGGGTCACACTCAGTACACACATTGATAAGCCCTCTACAGGGAGAGGAAAGTCATCCTAATGGATGATTTGTGATGAGTTTTAAGTGCTTCAGAGTGTGACCTGTTCTGCCCAGAGATGATGTGTGGGGAAAGCACAAGTCACAGCTATTTGCCAGTCATGAAAAATGATACTGTCACATCAGGCCTTCGCAGACAACCCAGTATCCACAATTTACACAACTGTTTTTCAGCACATTTTTCTCTTTTCCCTTCTTCTCTTCTATGAATAGATCAAGGCCAAATGCCTGCTTGTTAGTCATCAGGCTGTTCTTTGTGCTGTTTAATCATTGCTAATACTATAGAACAGGATTTGGGAAGCTTGGGTTATTTCAATACCTTTTTAAAACCTGAATTTATAATACTGCTTTACGAGACAAAATAAACATTAAAAGAAAAAAAAAATAAAGAAAGGATATAGCCGGGTTCCTCAGGTCTGATGCTGTAGCCTTCTTCATCCAGCTCAGGTGAGTTCTATAAAATACAAGTGCGCATAATGCAATTATTATCCTGACAATAATCAAGGAATTACTCATTTTCCTTCTAAAGCATTCTACTTAAGGATATAAACATATCTCTTATTTTTGGAGGTGAGGATTTTAATTTTTTTAATTGAATGCTCGGCAGTATATTTTTAAATATTTACTCAAGGGTACCTGGGGAGTCTTACTACTGGGAAAACAAACTAGGAATCAATAATGGTCAATGAAAGGAAACATTCAGAGAATTTATCATGCATTTTCTGTAAGCAAAGGACTGTGATAAGCAACATGAAGGGATATAAAATGAAAATTATTTGTCTTTTGGAAAGTTGAAATGTATTTTGGTAGGCAAAAAGTAAAAAACAAAAATAAAACAAGACATCAGTGATAGGAGTCTGAAGAGGAAATTAATGAGGTTGAAAGGATCGGGGATCTGCATGTGCCTTTTGGGATAGAGAGAGAAGGCAGATGGGGCTTGTTGGTGGGGAAGAGCCTATATTGAGACCCCACCGCAGAAACCAACAGTATTATTCAGACGGCATGACTGGGTAAGAAGCTGGACAGTGGAAGGCCATGGGAAATAAGACTATGGGTAGCCAACATGCTGGGGCAGATTTCAGGCTTGGTATTGCTACTGCAGTTTCTTAATCAGGAAAGAACAAGCTGAAAGGAGCATCTTAAGGTGTTTAGGAAGTACACTTTTGGACAGGCTGGGCACAGAAGAAAATGGAGAAGTGAAAACTAATTCAAAAATACTTGCGTTATGCCAGTAAGACGTGCTAAGAATACAGACAAAGTTGGTGGTGGTGGGAAGGGATGAATCAAGGACATTTGGAAGGACAAATTGTTAGTTCTTGTTAAAAGATCTATCATAGGAGAAAAAGGAGAGGGAAGGGTCAATAAAACTCCAAGGTTTATACTCTCAAATCCTAGGAGATTAATGGTACTCCTCGCTGAACTAATTGTAACAGCAGACAACTAACATTTTTAGAAAAAAGACAGGAAAGATAAAAGACAGTTTGCATGATTAGAATTAGTTATCATATTTTAGTTCCTATTATAAGCACTATGACCTATACTTTATTTCACTGAAACTTCATAACAATCATATGTGGAAGGAATTATTCTATTCACCAAGAAGGAAATTAAGAGAAATCAGATGCCATTTCTCAAGTAATCTACCCAGCAAATGGCAGACCTACTCCTTGGTCCCAGGTATTTGAGACAAAACCCTACATGGGGAAAGGGAAAATGGGAGAATGGGAGAAGGTGAAGAATTCAAGGGTGGCCCTCTTTAAGGCGAAGTAATAGGCCTGGAAGTTAGAGAGAACAGAGCTGGAGGGAGAGATTTTGCAGTCACGGGAGCAATAAAAGTGCCATGACCTTGGGGAGAAAAGAGAAGCTGAATCCATGGAAAAGCCACTTTTGTTTATTTTGTAGTTTCCCTCTTGTCCTTCTTTAGTACTCAGCTTACTTTTTTTTTCCTTTTCAAATACAAGTGTATTAAGGTCACTTCCCTCCTAAAAACTTGTCCCTGGCTTCAGAGTAAATGCCCAGTGCCTGGGTGTAGCCCACCAGCCCCTGCAGTGGCTCCTGATACTCTCTCTAGGCTGAAGCCTGAGATTCTCTTCCCTGATCCCTCTCAGCCACAAGGCCTTCTTCCCACTGTTAACTTTCAGGATGTGAATGCTGCCAGTTCTCCCCATCTCCCATTTCAGAGTCCTCATAAATGCCATTCTCTCTGCCTGGAATTCTCTTCCCTCAAATGGTCAGGCAGTCAACCCCAGCTTATACTTCAGGGCTTCGCTTAAAGGTCATATCCTCCCTGAGGCCCTCCCTGCCAAAAGCAAGATGATATCATGTATTAAGAATAAAACTCTTCTTATTACTTAGAGGGGTTACTTCTTATTACTTGGATATAATTACTACTTGTATCTAATGTATTAATAATTATAATAGCAATTCCTATGTGGCTTTATTAATTTTTAGGAATAAAGAAATTTGAGACAAGTTATGCTTCAGTTGAGCACTTACATGTTGACCAGGACAGCACTGGGGTTTAGAGTGTGTGTGCTACATGCGGGGGTAGTAAGTGCAGTAGAACTTGATGAGTAATTTGGTATTTTAATTATCTTCTTGTTTGTTTAGAGTACCACATTAAGGCATATTTAAGAATCCTAGAAAATTATAACAAGAGTCTTTAGAGGAAAAAAGAATTAATTTTAAAAAATCACCCTTTCTTAATATCTCACGGCCTCTCTTATAACATTGTTTATGAGGAAATAATTAGTTTGTTAAATCCTTGCAACAATGTTACAATATAACCACTGACTTAATTTTTTGCTGGCTAAGCAAATAACTATCCCAAAGCCACACAGAGCTGACTTGTGGAGGGGCTAGGTCTTGAACTCATATCCAATAGCCTCTAGTGCTTTTAAACTCTATACAGTATAAACATGTCAGGTACTTCCTGATGAGATGGCATGTTCACCTATTTGTATGTTCTATTTTAAATATAAGAATGCCTCAACTCATTTGCAAGTTCTGAAATACTTAATAAAAAAATATCTTCTGATACTCACGTATCTTTCCCAATCAATTTCTGCATAAAATCCATTTGGTGCCCCATTGCTTTTCTTCTGTAATAAATTTGAAAATAAATTTAGAAGAGAAACATTTGAATGAAACAAAAGAGGAATAAAGAATACTTAACTTTATTTTATTTAGCAAGAGCTATCAAAGTCCAGGGCTGGAAAGACAAATTAGAGCAGCCTATTAAGTAACCACCTTGGTGTAACTGAATGATAAACTGAGCTGCTGTGGTACTGCATAATAGAGCTCACATACTTATCTCACAAAAGACTGTAGAATACCTGAACATAGGATATTAACTACTAGCTGTTCAAATTTTATTCAGTTACGAAAGAATTAGAAGCACCTACATTATAATTGGATCCTCTATACTTTTGGAGGATAAAACCATATATATAAATGAAAACATTTTGACTTCCATTTGCTCTCATATGCAGGTAGTTCCAGCATATCCAAAGAGTATTCATCCAAATTAACTAAGCTTTTAACTTTTCTAATACTGACTCAATTTTTTCCTAACCAACCCCTTGATAAAGGAAATCACTCCAAATTAGTTAATTCACCTCCTAGATATTAAAAGTAGTGTTGATATTCTTTACAAGTGTTTTTTCTTAACAAACTATTAAAATAGAATCAGGATTAATCATGATGTCTGCCATCCATGTGTCCGATGCTTCCATGAACACTCATCATTGCAAGATGATTGGACATCAGCATTACTCTCTCTGGATCATCTTCAAGTTCTAGTTTGGCCCCTAACACAACTATGATATACGGCAACAGCACTTGAGCAAGGATGTTGCCTCATCTAAAGGGAAAGTACTAGGCTTCTATACTTTTCTTTTTAAAGATTTTATATATTTATTTTTAGAGAGAGGAAAGGGAGGCAGAAACAGAGGGAGAGAAACATCATTGTGTGGTTGCCTCTCATGTGCCCCCAATGGGGACCTAGCCCACAACCCAGGCATGTGCCCTGAGTGGGAGTTGAACCAGCAACCCTTTGGTTCACAGTCTAGCATTCAATCCACTGAGCCACACCAGCCAGGGCTAGGATTCTGTACTTTTTTAAAAAATATTTTATTTATTTATTTGTAGAGAGAGGAAAAGGGAGGAAAAAAAGAGAGGGAGAGAAACATCTATGTGCAAGAGAAACACCAATCATTTGTCTCTTGCACAAACCCCACTGGGGACCTGGCCCACAACCCAGGCATGTGCCCTGACTGGGAATCAAACCCGTGACCTTCTGATTTGTGGGAGGATGCCCAATCCACTGAACCACACCAGTGAGGGCAGATTCTATACTTTTTGAGAGCAAAGGACAAAAACACAAATTAGGCTGGTTAACGGAGGGTTCATTCAACAGCATTCCAGTATGTGGCACACAGAGAGCAATGGTATGTCACTGAGCACCAGCCGATCCCAGAACAACACATATTAAATGGTGACACACGAGGCTTGAAGACAGGACCTCTAATTTTGCAATCACAAATGAAGGCCACTTGGACCACAATGTGAGCAGCTAACACAATTTGACAAATAGGTGAAACAAGTAAGCTTTTAATGTTTACATGTAGGACCACTAGAAAACCAAATTAGAGGTAATGCATCATTACTGATTAATACTTACTGAATGTTTACTGGGCATTCTAAGAACCAACAGCTTAGTAAGGGTGAAAAGTGTGTAAGAACAGATGGTATGTTCAATCCCTCTTTCTTCCCTATGTGTTACCACTACTCTAGAATTCACAAGTGCAAGAATTCTGCCCATGTTTCCACAGACCAGTACCCAGGAACACAGGCCCTGTGCCCCTCCTCCTTTTCCTGCTCTTGAAAAAGATCATGTACTCAGACTACATCATTTTAACTTTCCCACATAATTGCCTTCGTTGAAGTGGTGCTTCACTGACATTCTTTCTACTTTGAGCTAAGGTTGCTTTAAAAACCTGTAACATCAACTTCGCCCCTGTATAAGCTATAAAGCTATTGTTGAGGACATGGTCCATTAAATAATATGCCAGCTTAATAATAAAACATCTCTTTCGTGGGGAATGGGCATGGTTCCTCTTTTCTTTTTGCCATGTTTGATTTCTTTTTTAATTCCTACTTTACCAATCTGTTTGCAATGTCTTTCCAAAATTCTCCAAATCCTTCTCAGACAGTAGATGTAATAAAATTAACACACAAACTTAACTTATAATAATGGGAATCAAATGAACTAAGTTGATTCCACAGAACTAAACTCATGAATTTTGTGACCAGTATAGTACTACTATTAACAGACCTTTTAGTTCTTAAACAATTCTTCAATACAAAGGATTGTTATCTAAAATCCAAAGAGATTAGGTAACAGTAAATTACTGAGTTCAGAATTTTCAGTTCTATATTTTGCCTCCATGATAATTTCATTCCATAACAATGCCCTTCAAAACCAAGATAGGTGATGTGTTTAGATGAACAAATGTGTGTTTCTTTTCTTGACAATATAGGTCCAATGTTATAGATAAAAAATTCCTGAATTTTCTGAATATTCTAGATCTGGGCTAAGTGAAAATTTCCTTGTTTCCACGGAAACCAAAAAAGATTGAGTTGAAGAACAAGCAGAACCTATAAAGTTTTTTCTTTTAAAATAGGAACATTCTAAACATAAATACTAACACTAACAAAATACATTCCTTTTGGCAGATAGGTATTCAAAACACAGCTTTATTAGAGAAATTAGCTATTTGGCCTCATTTGTGCTAGTGAATTCTTACAAATATATTTGTTTTCACAAATGGAAATTATCAAGTTAATGGTAGACAGAGTCTGGCTGAAATTCTTCTGGTAAACCCCAAGAGAGAAACAACTCTCCTGGTTTAGCCACTTAAACACGTGTAGCTCCTAATGGTAACAGTGAAGATAATGGCTCTATTGATTTTCAACTGGAAAACTAGGAATATGCAAGGGAGAAGATAAGTAAAGTGGGGAAGTATTTAAAAACTAGGCTTAATAGTACAAGAAATATTGGCTATTCATCAACATATAAACAGTGATTTTTTTTCCCCTTGGAGTTACACATTATTTTACTTTTTTGTGTGTGTTTCAAAATTCAATACTTTGCATAAGTAACCTTTATTACTTGAATATACGATTATTATTTAAAGATTATTGAGGCTCACAGCAGTGTTAATCTTGTTTTAATAGGTATTTCACTTTGGTCAGACTTATTATCAGTTTGCAGATAATAAGATGGGCTAAATCAACGGATGTAGTAATAACTGTGTTTTATCATACATTCATCAAAGTTCTCAGTTTCCACTGGGAGTTTTCTATGTCAGCTCATGGCCACACAGTGATCTGCAGGTAAGAAATATTCAAGACGCAGGATGTACTGCCTAAATATTATCTTTTTGCCACTGAGGCTGACTTGACTCACTTTGCAAATAGTCCTATAGAACAGCACTGTCCAAGAGCACTGTCTGGGATGATGGAAATGTTCTATAAGTGTGCTGTCCAATATGGTAGCCACTGGCCAAAAGTGGCTATGGAATACCTCAAATGTGGCAGTGTGATTGAGAAATTGAATTTTAAAGGGCCACAAGTGGCTGCCATATTGAACAAAGTCATTGCATATAGCCTGGGCGGAGGTCAGCACCCTTGACTTGACATCCTTTGGTAAAGTATACTGTTTCCCACAAGCCAAGGTCGTGCCAAATTCCTAACATTACTAAGATAATGCCAATCCTAAAAAAGGATTACTCAATTTGTATAGTCATGCTTATGTTAGAGCCAAATATTTCTTATAAATAAATATTTTTAAAAATCTGAATAATTTCCTTTGTCTCAAAGGAAACACATACCTTTTATGACTGATCACTCTTTATAAGTATATTCAGACATCAGTATATAGAGTCTACCTAGTTGATTTAAAAATTGGCCCCAGGTTACTAAAAAAATAATTTGGAAATAACTAAAAAAGACTCTTCTTAAGTGGAGTAAATAAATGCTACTCTTTTTTTCAAGTTTCAAATTGGGATTTTACTCACTGTTTCTACATACCCCTTGGAAATTTTAAACTAAAATCTGCTTCCTCAATGAAACTTTTTTCCTCCTTCCCTTGCACACCATGCTTTGTTGTCGTAGGCTGGTTCCTGTGGGCTGGGCTGCTGCAATTGATTGTTTTCATGTAGAAAAAGTTGTTAAAGGATCTGTTTGTTCTTCAAGACACATATAAAGAATCACATGAAGTAGCAAACATAGCACGGAAGAAACAATTCCTAGGCCAAATTGTAGGGCCTACCAATGTTGCAGGTTTCCTTAAACAAAGAGTGGACTTTGGGGCCATAATGAGGCTCTATTCAGCAGGCCAGTGTGGCTAGGTCAGGAGAAGAAGAAAGAAGGAGGAAGATACAGCCCTGGCACTGGGGATTATGTGGATCTAGTCCTTATTCAGCCAGCACTTAATTTACAGGTAGAGAACAGATACCAGGACCCAGTAAGACTGAATAAAAATTGTATTTCTAATCAAAGTATGAAAGGCCTAGCTCTACCACATTTTACCCTAGGTCAAAACCTTCCTGAGGGTCATTAATACATGTTGCACACACAGTTAATAGCTCCAAATCTGGGCCCTATCCTGCATACCTACTCAGGTTGAGCAGAGATAATGTCCCTAATCTATGTGTAGATGAAAATCTAAACTGCTTAGGAAAAAGTTAAAGTGTATCCTGCATGACTACAGTTTGTCTCTGGGTTAAAATGGATTGTAACACCAGCTGTCCCAACTCACAGACACCACGACAGACAGTTCTGCAGAGGACAGGTACCTTGAGCCACGTGGGGAGCAAGGCAAGTCCACCTTCATACATGGAACCCTGCCATGAAACCTCTGTAGATGAGTCTGCAAAAGCATTGTCACTGGAGATGGGCTTCATTGGATTTTGAGAAACTGAAATATGCTAAAGTACATTAAACCTATTGTGTAGCTCTGTGTTGACAGTCATTTATAAGCATTAAGTGGGTACACTACCACCTATAGTTTGTAGAACCACGTCAGTGAAACCATAAATTTCAACTTCAGTTATCCAAAAGACAATCATTTGGAAGCTAAATCAGCCATGTAAAAATAGAGCGGGTCCACAGACACAAGGTTTTAAAGTAATCAATTTGAGTTTGAAATAAAATCAGGTTCAGGCTCTAAGACTGAATACAAACAGCAACTTGGATCCCTATGGCACTGGTATGATAAGGAGTTTTCAAATTTGTGACCACAGTTAGTAGGGAAAACCTGGGGAACAGTTCCAAATAGTAAACCTAGCAGCTGGATAATAATTTCCAATTAGCCATTGAAGCTGCACATCCTGTTTCAGAGAACTAGCATTCATTTGAATGTAGCTTTTTTAAATGGGTTTGTGTTATTTCCTAAGAAATCAAAATTAAATAATTCCCCTTTCCTAATAATCATGACCAGAGATATTTATGGTATTTCCAATTAAGAAACAAAGAGGGTACAAGCACTGATAAATAACTTTATATGACTTGGAATGGTGGTGGTAAAGGAGAACCTAGGAAGCTCCAGTACAAAGCCCTAAGCTAGAGTAGACAAGTCCACACAGCGAGGTTCATCAATGCAGCACGTGCTCACTCCATGCCAGCAATGCATCAGGCCCCTGGGCGCATAATCTACCAGAAATTTAAACTGGTGGTCCCTAGAAGAGCAGAGAACACTGAGGTGGCAATGGGGCCTCACAGACAATGAGGATGGGAAGGGCTTCAGAAAAAGGAAAAAGGACAAGACTCAGGGTGGCAGAGGGAAAGAAGCAAGAAATAGCAATCCAGCCTGGGAGCAGCAGGGAGAGAAAGCAGAGGATGGCTAACAGAGCCTTGTGGAAGTTGGAATGGAGGGGACAAGAGAACCCAGGGAGGGGACCCATACAGAAGCAAAGAGATGACACAGAAGCAGAGAGTACCTGAGACAGAGTTAACGAGAGGGCTCTGAGCCAGAAGCAAGAGGTGAGGAGAAGCTGAGTCTTCTGGGTCTTTTTTTTCCCCTGCTGAATAGAGCCTTGATTATAGTGTTACCCAATGTCTGGTAAATTTCAGTCTATTTTCTTAACATTTCATGACAAGAACTACATGAATGCTACAGGCACCCCAAAGCTAGGAACCTTGAGTCAAGTGTGGGAGAAAACCTGCTATAGCTGCAATTAACACCCCAATGTAGGTAAAATATTATAAAGGGTAATTTTTCAAAAAAATATTTTTAACCACCAGGTTTATTTTAGTTCCCACTCCAGTCCAATGAGCCTAATGTGAGTCCTTTTTTTCAGTAACAGCTGTTCTTTTGAACCTTTTGAATAGGCATCTGATTTAGATTTGGAGGAAGTCATTTTAGAAGTGGGTACAGACTCCCATAAGCACAACTCGGATAAATTCAAGCCAAGGCACCACAGACTTCTTCGAAAATCAAGAAATCTAGGGACCAGCAAGGAGTCAGAGTTACTATTAAATCTAAACCCTCGGTGGACACACTTTCTTCCTTCAGGCTGCAAATTCAGGCATAAGTGGTTTCAAGACCATTTCCTCCTTCAGGCTGTAAATTCAGGCATAAGTGGTTTCAAGACCATTCCCTACTTGTGAATTTAATATAGAAAATGTATCTGCAGCTCAACTATGAAAGGGGAAAAGCTCCTTTCAGTTTTATTGGATCTCAGCTCCATTATGACTTTGCGGCCTCGGTTGGAGAAAAACATTCTCACATAATGAGTTTTTATATCATTAAATTGGAAATGAAATAACAGTTGATGGCAGCAGCCCCCGCAGGAACTGTCTGGTTTTTGACCCACCATATTGATGACTAGTTTGCCTGCCTAGTCTGGGGCAGGGCTTTAGGTGAATGCCGTAAATAAGTTTAATATGATCAAGACTGCATTTATGTTCCATGCAATTACTACAGAAAATTATAACAATAAGAGGTCTGAAAAATCATATAAGCTATTTTTTCCCTAAGAAAAAAATGGGGTTTTAAGAAATTTAACCATAGCTTATATTAAAGTGCAAACCTACTGAAAATGATTGTTTAAATACTTACAATTCCATCTCTATCCGGTGAACCTCTGTAACAAAAAGAAATTTGTAGCTATTAGGAAAATGAATTTTTCTCACTGCACAAAGCATCTTAACAGGAGGAAACACTAAGCACCTCTCTTCCCCTTCCTGCATTCACACCACAGTAAACCTATCTAATGAAACTAAACCAAAACACATCATCTAGTGGTATTTGAGTGTGGGGTGTGTGTATGTGTGTGCAGGAGGGAGATTCTCATTAAAACTTGAAGTCTACAAGGACAAATTGCTGGAGCAGTGTTTTGGTTGCCTTTTAGAGAAGAGCTCATTAGGCATCTGGCCCAGTCTAGATGGCTCCATTTAAAACTACTGCAGGGAATGCAAACCAGTTCGCTCTCTCTCATCTTCTCCCCTGTGAGGGGTCTTGAATTTCCACCCTGAGAAGGAACTTCTATGGTATCATTAAACTTACTTTGAAAATCTATATTTTCTTCCATATTTCTCTATTGACTCTTCCTTTGATTATAGGAAAGTAGGAAATGGAGGGCAATGTTTCTGAAGGGCTCACTCTGATGACCGAAGGGTAATTGGAAGGGTAGCACTGTGGCACTATGCTCCAGGTGCTTAGGAGTAAGGGCTTTAGAATAGGATGAATCTGAGTGTCCAGACTCTGTCTGCCACTTATTAGTTCTGTGACCTTGAACACATTACCTAACCCCTGTAAGCCAGTTTAAATAAAACAATATATATCTACAAAAAATTTATAATAGTTCCTGACACACAGCAAGTTTTCAAAAATGTTGGCTATCGCTGTTTTTTCTTCTGTTATGTCTCTGCCCTAAGAACACAAAACTGTCCATCTGAAGCCACATCAGACTTTGTTGTAATAGAGGAAGGCTGTCATTGTTATTTTGAAAAACTGAATTGGAGGAGCCAGAGGAAGGGAAAAGCAAGACGGTGGACTGTGAAATCTTGAGGAGTGTGGTATGTTTGGAACCTGCTGTAGGAGGTGGGACCAGGTAATGAAATTATTTATTTATTGCTTCATAGGGTGGGCAGAGAGAGGAATGCAGAGAGTTAGTGGGACATTGCTCAGGTTTTGAGATGTGACTCTCCTTCCTCATCAATAACCCCTTCTACATTAGCAGAATATTTTTACTTGGATTACAAAACACTTAGTGGGGGTGCATCATTTTTCATAACCAGTTCTGTGTCCACGGGGATGAAGAGGACAGAAGCAGAGAGGATGCTGATATTGAAAGACCACTGGAATTGACAGAGGGTATTCTGACATTCCCTGGCTATGGGAATTAGTTGGTTTAAACAAATTTCATCTAAAATAGAAGAATAGGAAGAGTCTTAACTGATAAAAGTTATATTTCATTGAACAAATAGTGAGTGCTTATAATGGGCCAGGCACTAGGCTAGGATCTGGGGATAAAAATAATGAAGACATGCTGATCATAGATGAGAGAGGTAAGTAATCCAGTGAGTTGTCAGGGACACAATAGGCTCAGGTTGGTGGGAAAGCACAGAGAAAAGGTACCAATTCACACTCACCAAAACCAACTTTTCTTTTCAGAACTATTGGGTTGGACATAAAGTCTGTTTAGTTTTTTTCGTAAAATAAGACACATGTTTTGCTTTCACCAATAATGTTATTGATTTAGATATTTTCAGTATATCAGCTATCTCCCACATGGTAGAATGTTGATTCCTCTCAATTCATGCCTTGATTTGATCGCTATTAACTTCAACTCATCTACCTGACCATGGGGCATTGTCCAGTGAGAAATCTCCAGCATGAAACTTTGCAAACCATTTTCAATACATTCAGTCAGTCATAGCACCTTCTCCACACACTGCACAAATCTGTTTTGCATTTCAGTTGTATTTTTATCTTTCTTGAAATAATAAAGCATAATATGCTGGATATATTGCATATTTTCTTCCATGTTCAATATTAAAATGGCTACACAAAAATTCACCAAGTTTAATAAGTTTTTTTAAGTGCACGCTTATATGACAGCTTCCACAATACAATCTAACAAAATTGTTTCAAATGAAGTTAAATACAACTAGGTACTACTAGAGTCATCTTACAGAAAAAATCAAATGAACTTTTTGGCCAACCCAATGTATATAGTGAAAACAAACATTTCTTCCTAGAATTTTAGCTTCTGCTAAAGGGATTGAGAAAGAGGTGATTGTAGCAACTTTTGCATAGGATAAATCCAGAGGCACTGAAATTTGTGGGGATATCTTTGCGGGCAGCAAGTAATAAACAGGGAGAAGACAAGTCTCTGGAGATAGGCCTGGCTGTAGTGTTGCCCACTACTGGTCCAGATATCAGGGCATATCTATAGGGTATCTTACATGAGAGGCCGCTTGACTTCTATATTGCCTCTATAAGGATGGCATTTCAAATGTTTAAATCAGAAAAACTATCATTATATATAGCAGCATTGGTGTCTTCTGATCCTTTGTCTTACCTACTGATGAAAATGGGGCTGGTGCCTCCTAGTGTGGTGGCAGTAAGCATGGCAAGTAAGAGTTCTGGCTCTAGTGCTAGACACCTGAGTTCAATCAGCCTATATTTCGTAGCTGCACAATCTTGGGAATATCACTTCATCCCTTTGTGTCTCAGTTTCCTCATCTATAAAATAGCCATGACAATAGCATATACATATACCCCATAGGACAAGTAGAGAATTCAATGAGTTTATAAAAGTAAAGAGCCTGAAGTAGTGTCTAGAAGATAGTAAATACTTATTAAATGTCATGTAGAATAAAATCACTATGTAATATGACCTAGAATGGGGCACAGAGTGATTTTAGCAGCATCAGACACTTGGGCATGCATTCTCAATTCACTTCATAACCGTTTTCCTGAAATTTCATATTTTATTTTTAAATGATTTTTAAAAATTTAATAGCAGACCATTATATTTACTGACTTCTATTTTAAAATTAATCATCGACCATGGGCCCTTTGCCTTTGTTTTAAAAAGTGCCAGTTACCTCCCGCAACTACTGCTTCTTCTCAGTTATCCTACTATTGGCCTTGATGACAATTTTGCCCATTGATTCTTTTCTCTGGGTGATAAAAGCCTAGGCACTTGATTCTGGACTAAAATACTGGTTTCAAGTCTTATTTCTGGGTAGCCATCAGCAAATTACTTAATCTCTTTTGGCATTGATTTCTCACCTCTAAAATTGAGATATGATTTCTAACCTTATTGAATTACTGTGAGGATTAAAAGGAATATCAGTACATACAATTTATCCTGCACAGGGCCTCCCACTTAGCACAGGCTCCTTCCTTTCCTCTCTCTATCAGGCACTGTAATGATTAAATCAGGAAGCTCTGGTTCTAACCCTACTCTGTATCTAAGGAGGTTGGATCAGCTGAAGTTGGGGATGGTGGTACCAAGCAGGTGGCATGGCAACCCTGAGGGAGTTGCAACAGCTCTGAAAACAGTTTGTGTCAACAAAGTTTCAATGATGGCAGATCACTGCCTAAAGCTGAAGGGACAGCAAATTCCCAGAGCATTTTGCCAGCCTTTCTAAAGAATGATATATGACCCAATTAGAGATCAGGGGCTTAGACTAAAGTGTTGGTCCTCTAACTATCATTGCCAGTGGAACCAATTTGATGGCTAATTCTCTATCACATAAGTGTTTTGGGGTGCTCCAATGATAAGTTAAAAAGACATGCTTGGTATTCTACAAGCAAACATTTCATTAGAGTATTTCAGAGAGATATTGGGCATCCACCCAAATCTATGAAGAAAAATTCCTTATTTTCATACCTTTAGAAATGGTAATGGAAGAACAGTGCTTTGGCCACAAGAAAATTAGCTCACCCTGCTCTGAGGAGGCTGTTTGACCTCTTTTCCCTTTTGAGAAAAATTTTTTTTTGTTTTTAATTTTCTTTACACACCAGGGATTATGTGAAGTCAATTATAGACACTGTTTTCAAAGAAAAATAGATTTGGTTTCTGCTAATGTTCTCCTGAGATGCATCTAATGATGTCCCGTACAACCCATGGCACATTGTAGGTGACAGCAGACATTGCTGACAGACTGTACAGGGTCTGGCTCTTCAGGGAAATTGGATTCCATCTAGTGTAAGCCAAGGCCAAGGAAGGAAAAGTGTACTCCCAAGGCTGTGGGAATGTTCGCAATGCTGGAAACAGAGAGGGTCTTCAGACTCCAGTCAAAGGACCATCACCTGTTCTGGGGGTTGTTTAGAGAATGGCAACTTCTTAAGAAACAATAGTAATTATGTTGTCCTTAAAAAAATTCCTAATTCAATTGTTTAGAAAAACAAGACTAGAGTAAATGTGAATTCCATGAAATAATTTTTTACTAAAAGAAAAAAGCAAAAAGAAAATGTAAGAACAGGTGGCTTAGTATTTGATATCCAGATCTGAAAATTGCTTTTATTTCTCCCAATCCTTTATGTTCTCTGGCTTAAAAACCTCCGAGGTGCTGAGGTTGCCCACTGCCTGCAGGAGGAAGCCCAGACACCACAGCCTGGCACTTCCTCTCTGGCTCTGATCTGCTTTCCAGACTTGCCCCCAGTTTTCATTTTTACCTGTAGCTGACATGTAGGCAAAATGCTCTGTTTCGCACTAAATACCAATAGACTTTTCCATCTCTCTGCTTGGGCAGCTGTTGTTCCTTTTCCATGAAATGCCTGTTCTTAACATGAAGGTCAAACTTAAATCTCCTCCCTCCCTGAAACTTCACTGATCATCTATCCAAATGTGAGCTTTCCCACCTTCAAATTCCGATGAACTCCATTTTTAATTGCTTCCAAGGAACTTACCACATATCAATTAGTATTAGTAATATTAAGAGTAGTAGTTGGTGCCATTTACTGAGCATTTTTTAAGTACTAGGTACCATAATAGTAATTTCAAATGTCATCTCATTTTGTTATATGGAAGATATTTCAGTTTGTGTGGTAGATATTTTATCCCATGAATTATAAAATCTTGGAGAACAAGGACACAGTGCGATGTTCAGTATCCTGTGATAAAATTATGCATGGTAAAAATGTAAAGAAAGAAAAGCTAAGGGCAATAAATAAATGTAACTTCTTCATTTTCAGCTGTGCCCAAACAAGTATTGATTTTCCTATTTTCTAACTTTCTTTCATGGATTCCAGCTAAATGGTGGGTGTAATGTCTCATTATTCTGATATACAGCAGACCACACCAGCTCTTCACTTTTACATGGCCACCACCACCTGCAGGTGAGTAGTGGTGTTCTCCTCTCACTGGTCTTGGGCTGGAATTCTGAGTTCCTGGCCATCCTACTTCCCATGTGTGAGTTACCTGCCTGGCTCAAAAATGCACCTGAGGTTTGTGTCAAAGCTAGATACTCTAAAGGAGAACTTGAGACAGTCAAATAAATGCAATAAAATTGTATCATTGGACATTTTCAAGATGGCTTTATCAGTGTCTATGGGCAATCGATGATCTTGGGTGTGATCATTTTAACATGTAAAAGTATCTACAGGGTTGTTTTTTAGTATTGGTTTGCAAATCTTATTTGCAGCCAAATAGCCTATCATTCTTGTAAATTCTGTTGGCTGATTTACAGTTCTGCTTGTACAAAATCTTGGCATCTCAAGTAAAAGCTTTGGAATGTTACCTAGACTAATTTCTGTTTCTGGCTCAGCCTAATCTACCTAAACAGGTGTTTGCTTCTTCATTTCAGTTACTTGGGCAACCCTAGAGATGGAAATGAATACTTTTAGTCCCCACAGAAGTTACAATAACACTTCCTGCCTCCCAGGACTTCTGGAAAGTGTGGTTATCAGGTTATAAAGTAATAACACGATGACAAATTGAACATGTGATGAAAAGTCTTTATCTCTGTAGCGTAAATCTAAGAACTGTTTATGCTGAACAGCTACAGTTTACCCAGAAATAGAATATTACATTTTATCCAAGAGGACTCTGTGTACTATGACAATAGCATTCTTTGTCAAACAGCTTCTCTGAGGAAGCAAACTTTTAAAGTACTTACGTAGAGTCAGTGTCCTTTTCTTTCTTTCGTATTCCAAAGGCCTTCCTTGTACGTTTTTTCAATCCTGTGGGAAAACAACAAAGGGTCAAAGAAATCTATTTTTCTATTTGAATGTTCCTGGCAACATTCATATGAAAATATTTTTAAAAGTTGCAACATGTCCCTTAAAGTTAAATGTTCAAAAGCAGTGAAAGTTTCTTCAGTTGGATGTACATGTATGTGTGAGTATGTGCATATGATTCACTATTGTTTTTTTCAACAGATGTCTGTCAAAGATTCAGCACTGTAAGTGCCTAGCACCATCCGCAACTTAAGAATGTAAAAGAATGAAAGGGAGGTCAAGGCATGGTATAGAAAAGATTGCAAGCTTTTCTTAGAATGTTGTTATTCATTACCCTAATTGGTGCTGCCAAGAAACCAAATTACAAATGTAGAAGAATAGCAATTTCTAGGTTAGTCACATTCTTGAGACTTGAGTAATTCCAAGACACCAGCTATGTAAACCATACCAAGAGAGCTCCACTGACCTGACACATCTTGGTATCCCATATTTCCATCTCATCTTATCCTATTTCAGTTCTATGGCTAGACTGAATTACTAGCCATTCTTTGAATTACCCCAACATCTGTACCCCAGCATCCCTTTTCCTTATCTTTGATTGAAATGCTTTTCCTATTTTCTTGCTATTTAGAATTTTAATTCACCCTTGAAGGCCTAGCCAAATGTTACCTCCTCAGAGAGGATGTCTCAGTCCTCATGGTGTAAGAAATTGACTATTCTGTGCTTTTCCAAAATGTTGCTCTTATGTGTATTGTAATAGGTCAAACTGTTCCACTTAATATTTCCTGTATCAGTTTCCCTGATAGGTTGTCAGCCTTCTTATGACAGAGGTCAAGGTTCCTACATTTGTATGTCCCCTACACCTAATACAAATAGCATATAGTACTTATTGATTTAAAATATCTTCCAGGAAGTATCATTCAGGCAGTATTGGGGTATGAAGACGCCTTTCTTCCATCCAGGAAAAACAGGCCCAGTCTCGATTTTGCCTTTTCTTATCCTGTCAAGGCTTTGTTTGAGATTCCTATTTCCAGTGCATTCCACTTACTTCTGTGACTTATGTCTTTTATGTTAATGAGTATTATTCAAACATGCTAAATGCCTATATATTCAAAACCTTAGTTGTTTTTTTTTCTGGTCATTTGGAAAGTCTTCTTGACAAATTGGAGTGGAAAAGTCACGGAGTTTCAGGATTTGTTTGGCGCTATCAGGTGGAACAAAGGGGAAAACACTGACAGAATGAGTGATTTGATGACACCTTCTTTCAAAACATGTGAGTCAGCCTGAACTGCTCAGATTATCTGAGTCATTCATTATTTGGCTTTCAGGGTACCACTCAACTATAATCTCCAAAATGCCTCTGTTCTGTCTGATTTTGTACTTTCATAGTCATTTTATATAAAACATTTAGGTTTTTAAAATGTCAATGTTTGTTTTAAAAAACCTCCCACATAAAAACTATTTTTCATTTCTCTCCACAGGAGTTTTCAGAAAAATAAAGTTATTGACATTTGAAAAGCTACTCACCCACAGTATTTAGAAACACCTTCCCTCCCACCATTTTTAACTTTGATTGTTAAAAACTTTCTTTCCTCTCATTTCTAATTGCCTTATCTCCTTACAGGGACAAAAATATCAGTTACAATCATCATTTTTTCCTTTAATTTTCCTTGGGTTTTGAGTCTCTTAATTGATTTCTCCATTCTTCCAATTTAACTTTGGCTTCACAATGAATGCCATATTCACCAATCATTACTGATTTTTATGGGGCCATAAAACAAATGCTATTATTGTCATATGTTTCCCAATCACTTTACTTTCTATAACTTTATTACGATTAAGAAATAGCATGCCCTACCAAACAGAAAAACACACAGAAAATACACACAGATTCCATTAAGTCTTATATTAAATTAGTAACAGAGCAGGCAATAGTAGTTTTCCATAGACTGTACTGTTTTTGACCACCAATTTGGACAAAAGCCAATAGCAACTAGGTCATGAATGTCATGAGTTGTCCATTTTCCAGTGAAAAGTGTACTGGATTGGGATCTAGGAGACATAGAATCCATTCCCAGGATCATTTCTAACTGTGGAGCTGAATACAAGTTACATCCATTTTGCAGTTTGAGGTCTCATTCTATAACAAATAAGCCAGTAAAAAAGATCAAAGAATTTACACACGTTCACAAAATGCATGCTAATCCATAGCTTTACTTTCATTAAAAGTCATGTTTCCCATGCACAGAATACAGCTATATGTGAAATGTATACAGGAATTCACCAAAGATGTGACATTCCAGAAAATAAAACTAATCCAATTGTTGAATAAAAAAAATCATTGAAAACTTTCCCCCTTAAAAAGTGGAAAAGATTTGGGAAGTTTAGGAAAGCAGGAAAGAAAGCCATGGAAGACAAAAGCAAACAAAGTATAAAATGTAAAAGTCATTCCTATCTCAGCAGCTCTTTGAGAAAATGAAGGAACAATCATACCAACTGTGTTCAAGTGAATAGGAGGTGTGTGCATGTCTTTCAAGAGTTTATTTTAAAAATTCAAAGAAATTTGAAAAAAAAGCAATGACAGTCAAAGACCTTACAGGAATCACATATTTCAGACACTATATATGATAACCTGATAAGCTTAAAAAAACACACTTTATCACATGATTCTTCATTCATGACTCTAGAACTCCATGAAAAATTTAAAGTCATTTTCTACAGTGTAATTTTTCCTGGACCGGGTCATGAATCTCTTGTCAACTATTTTTACCAAACGTGGGAGGGAAAAATAGTGTTTTTGAGAATTGAAGTGACTTTTCCCTTGCCAATATCAAAACAGAGAGCTCAAAAAGGAAAAAAGTATTATTGTTTTGATGATCTGGGACTAGAAGGACTCTTTCCCAAGCTGTTGAACTGAGAATATCTTCCTCGTGCATCCAGAACTGCCATCTTAGACATTGGATTTAGACAAACAGATGTTATATTTCTGCAAGAGCATTTAGGTTCTGTTTATTATATATATAATCAAACCAATGAAGGTATGCCCAAACATTTAGTTTACTTTTTTTTCTAAATACAATGCCTCTTAAAAGCAAATCATTCTCCATCAACTGATGGATGAATAAACAAATGTCAAATACCCACACCATAGAATATCATTCAGCCATAAAAAGGAATACAAAATTGATATATACTATGACATGAATGAAGTTTGAAAACATTATGCTAAGTGAAAGAAGCCAGGTATAAAAAGGCACAATTAATATGATTTTATTTATATAAAATATCCAAAGCAGAATATTTCATTGATACAGAAAGCATATTAGAGTTTGCCAGGGGCAGGGTGGAGGGGACACAGAGAGTGGATGTTTAACAGGTAGGTACAAAGGTGATAAAAAAAATTATGGAACTAGGTAGTAGTGATGTTTGCACAACATTGAAAATGTACTAAATACCACAAAATTGCACACTTTAAAATGGCCAAAATAGGAAATTTTCTGTTATGCGTATTTTACCACACATGTGAAAAAAGACACAGACTAGTTCAAGCCAGATGCTTCTGTGATAGGAGAGGGGAAAGATGAAAGGGAGTGGGGAAGGAAAAAAAGAAACAGAATCTGTGGACACGTAGAAGGGAACAGAATGCTCCTTGGGATCAAATCCCAATTTGACCTTCTGTTGGTTGTCATTTGCAGCAAAAGTAATAGGGAATCTATGAGATATTGTGTTACTTTCTATATTAGATTCATGTCCTCACAGGTCATGAGCTTTGTAGGGACAGGGCTTAGTTTCTTTCTCTGTAATTGCTAGGAACATGGAGAAGTCAGCACTTGGTCACTGAGTGCCTCATATGTGCCAGGCATTATGCTGAGCACTTTATACAAATTAATTCTTTCAGTAAGCCTGGAAGGTATTACTGACCCACTATTTTGTGGATTAACAAACAGACTCAAAATGCTTAAATTCCTCTTCCAATGTCACTAAACAAACAAGTGATAAGACCAAGATTTTGAGTCAGGTTTGTTTGGCTCCAAGCTAAGCAACTTCTTTTGGGGTGTTCATGATGATTCTCACAGTACCCCGGATAACGCCTGGTACACCGAGGATAGAACATCAGCGTTTATTTAACAATTTTTTAAAAAGCCACTGAAAGTTTGTATAATAATTAAAACAAAAAAAGAATGAATTTTCCTGATGTTTGCAATCTATATTCCATTGATGTTGAGGTTTTGATATTCATTTTTGTATATAGAATTAGTAAGGAAGGAGAAGGAGCCCCAAACTGCACAGGATAGACCTATTTGAATGCACAGGCATTAGGCCAGGGACCCTGGGTGAGGGCTGTGCTATGATCCCACCATGTTTTGAGGTGAAGAATGTACACAATGACACATTGAAAAGCTTGATTTAGCCCAAAACACATATTACAAATAAAAATGAGTAGATATAAATTTATTAAGTACACTTATACTGTTTTAAAAATCATGTCAGGAACTCCCTTATCTTAGCCCAACACAACCTTATAAGATGGGAGCTACTATTGTACTGAGTATGTACCTACCGTGGGGCATAAGGAGTAACTGGTGCCAGATCACACAGGTGGTAACCAGGTGACCACTTCTCTAAGTCCCTCTGCCTGACTCCAGAGTCCATGCCCTTCATGTCTTTGGAATATCTTTCTGTTTCTCACCATAATTCATTTTGACCTCTTATTAAAAACAAACATACATGCAAAAAAAAAAAAAACCTTTGATTTTTTTAAAATTGGGAGACATTTTTAGAAAAATTGGGCTGCATGTATCTCAAACACAAAGACTATATTTTGCATATTTAAATCTTTAAATGCTACCCAACAAACATAAGAAGACTCAAACATGTTTGCTAAAAGAATTATTTCTATAATAAATATAAATGTTTTGTTTGAATCTTCATCAGCTTGGAGGGTTACTCAAAGGCAAATCACATATAATGGAATTACTTACTTTCTACAAGAACCCAGGCCAAACATTTGGTCTCAGTAATAAAAAACAGGCAAATTTAATTGTCCTGGACATAATGTGCATACTGACAGTAATTCTTGATGGGCAATATCTATTCACTATTATGTTCAATGTATTTGTCAGAAAAGATCATGATGCTTTGTATATCAGCTCTTCCTCTAAGTTTTAAATATAGGTACTATAATTTAATTGAGATTTATTGTCACAGAATCTTACAGAAAGACTTAAGACCAGTTAGGATGAAGGCCAGTCCCTCCCATAATTTTTTAATGATATTTACAATTTTTAAATTACTGCCTAAGATATGGAAGATACTGAGTTAAGGTGAGTACCAGGAAATATAAAAAGTTGAGTTCAGTGTCTAGCTATACTTGGAACATGGTAGTCACTCAACAAATGCTTCCTGGTTGCTCTACATATTTGCAATTCTAACCAAACTGTTTCAAGTTGGTGGGTGTGTACTCTTTGGTCTGAATGCTTTATCTTCACTTTTATGTGACTTAAAAATAATCCAGGGGATCTTCACACTTAGCAAGAACAAAGTCTCTTTACAAGATGCTACCCCAACATTCTGAGCTAAGCCTATTGGGAGAAACGTGCATCTTAGTGACACACTCCATCACTACCGAATTGCACAGCAGCCTTATGCTGAGAACACTTTGACATTTACATTTGATATATGGAAGTTCATGTTAATCCACTGTAATGGAAATTGCTAGAAGGCAATTATGACCTTTAAGGGCTAAAAACAGTAATGGCTCTTCTAAGAAAGAAATATTTAATCTTTTGGTAACATGGAAGAAAATGTTAAAGATGGTCATAGAACAGGTTTGTCACAAAAAGGACTTAGTGTTTGCTATGCCAATGTTCATGTAATGAAGGAGCTGGGTGGAATTAGGAAGAATTTTAAGCAGACAAAAAATTTCTATTAAGCTTTAAGTACAGGAATAGGATCCATGGGAAGCAGATGTAGTTATAAAGAAAGAAGGAGCTCTGAGCTCTGTAGGGCAGGACTGCTTCAAATCTCATCTTCACCATCTCCTGGGGCTAGTTACTCAACATCTCTGAACCACAGTTTTTTCAGGTATGTATCATAAAAGGTTTTGTAAAGTTCAAATCACAGCTAAATAACATGTGAAATATATTGCACATCACTTTATACAGATTTCTTTTGCTTTTCTTGTAGTTTTGATTTATAAAGCAACTAGAAATCAGTTATTTTAACTAAGTACATAAGAGTAACTAAATGCCTGGTATTAGCACTTACAGCATCTCCATAGCTCTGTTCTTTTAGAAACAAAAAATACAACATTGAAATTAGAAAATAATCACAGTTCCAAAATCTCAAGCTTTTCTTGGTTACTGCTATAATAATAACAAAACCAAACTTGATCTCAAGAAATGTAATTTACTAACTTTTATCATTAAAGATAAATGGGGATTAAAAGACTCACAGTAAGAAATGAAACTACATCCTGTAGCAGGAAAATACAGCATTGATTAAGCCTTTACTATGTGCAAGTCTATTACAAACTTTAATCAGCTGGTCTTCCCAGCATGATTTGAAAGTAAATCTATTCTATTGTACTTGGGTTACTTCTATTATACTTGAGTTAGTATACAGAATTTAGAGCTTCCAGCTCCCACCTGGTGGAACGACATATCACCTTGCTTGGAGAGCAACACGTCAAACACCAGTGAAATTAATTGGACCTGTTAATGAGAACACTGTTCTGTAAAGCGGTGTTCTCATATCCTGTCTTTCCCTCTGTCATTCTCTCTCCACATTGATGGATTCTCTTCTCTCCTTTCATCTCGAGACCCTCCTGAGCCTGACAGTGACATACACACAGAACCAAAGTTAATGATCCAGCTCAGATGAAATCTGGTTTCCAAACATAAACACGAATATTGAACGGAATCTTAATTCTCTAAATCTCATTTTCAAGATATTCCATTTTCAACATGAAAATAAATCTAAAAGAAAGCAAACTGGAGCAGAAATGCTTTTTGTATGCCCTTGCCTTTTTATATATCATCCAGAAAGAAGCAAGTCCTTTGGTAAAATCTCTAAATCATCACTACATGTACCTGTCAGTGCTGTCGGTTAAATTCTTCAAAGTGGATTAAACAAGAAAGCTGGAATGTGTCCTACATAGAATTGTTTTGGTTTAATTCTAATCTATTACATGGGAGCAGAGCGGGAGACAGGGGAAAGGAGATTTAATTGGCATGGCTGACCTAGCACACCACAGGTTATCAGCCAATTTTATCTAGTAGGAATCATGAAATATCCTTTCAAAAGGAAATGGAAATGGTTAAAGTTAAAAACATATACACATGGAGCTATATTTTTTAAAAAATCAGTTATCAGATAAACATACATAAAATAAAGGTTTTAAAGGGTAACTAAATAAATAATTTAGCTCTAAGTTCTTTTGAGAAGCCTTAAAGGTCTCTGGGATGCATGTGGATTGACCCTGTTTGCAAAATTTATAGTAATGATAATGATCATCCATCTATTTATTTACCTTTCTTCCATCTATCTACCTCTCCATCCGGCTACCCATCCATCTATCCTTTGACCGTAAATTCCAATAGGTAACAAAGTTCATTGTCATGAAATTATTCCTGTTAGATAATACAAATCTATCAAGTTGCAATGAAAATCTGCTCTTCTTTAGTCTATTCTCTTTAGAGGTAGAAAATAACAACTCAGCTCTCTTGGAAAAAAACCATTGGTAGGCTTGCAGGTTTACTAAGCCATCCCTTCAATCATCTTCTTAGGCTACATGGTCATATTATTATTCTTGTTCTTTGCATATCTTATATTTCAAACATTTAAATTCATGTTTCTTACTCTACTATTGATTCTATGACTCTAAGTCCTCATATTTTTCTAGCACGCTCAGATGTCAATTTTCCCTGTCACGGGTCAGTGTGCTGTTCATCAACCTCCCAGTATTGGTCAGGGATATAATTCAAGCCTTTCATTCAGTATATAGAGTAAGCAAATTTCTGAGTATTTGGGGTCACTATTAGAAGATACGATATCTAATATTGCCCTTGAATTATGTGAGATCAAAGAGCAGTTATAAAACCCCTGAAACACCTCCCTTCAAATAGGCAGCTGTCACACACTTAAGCTCCTCCTTATCTACTCATTAATGCACATGCATAATTGTGCGGTGTTTTAGATAAACAATGACGTGAGATAAGAATGTTAGGGGCCAGATTGTACAAATTCTTGAAGGTCAAGTTAAGGACTTTAGATCTTAACTGCACTGGGAGGTCACTGAAAATAATGGAACAGGAAAGGAACACCATCTAAATACTTTCTTCCCCCATCAGCAATATTTATTACCTAGTACCAGAAAGCTCCAATAGGAATTAATTTTTGTAACGATTACTATGATGTGCTCCATAAATAAGTTGCCTTTTCTAGATCATCAAAAGACAACATAATATTGAATATTGTTTTAGTGTTATAAGTATGCTGTAGTAATTATTTGAAAACCATTATTTGAGTTAGGTTCTATATACAAAGTCTAACTAAAGTATTTAATTTACTAAAACAGCTGAATATCAGAGTCTCTCTTACCACTTAAGAGTTTAGCATTTGTGATAGTATATAAATACAACAATTTTGACAGTCCTAATTGAGATTCAAACTAAAAGCCTTCTGTTTAAACCCCTATGAGTCCTGAACTCAAACTCCCCATAGAATTCTGTTATGTTTATGGTCAGCCCCCAAATCATATTCTAGATATACTACTAACGAGCTGCATGATGTTGAAAAAAATCATTTGACCTCTCAAGAATTCAGCTTTCTACCATAAAATCTCTGCTTCACATGATGATAAATAAAATGCTATCCAAGCAAAAAGTGGTATTATTTGTATAATTATCGTCATTTTAATAGAGAGTTGAAAACAGTAAAGCATAGCAGTATATATCATATAAAAGTAAAGATCCAATCCAGTGCAAATAATAAAGTTTCTCTCTTCCCTGGTTAATATGAAAAAGGAAAAAAAATCAATTTTCCTTTGCAAACCAACTAAGATTATATTTTCTAATATCTTCTGTTGGATAATATTAACTTTAAGATTCTATGAAATCTTGCTTAATTTTCAACACTCTACAAAAACAACAACAATTGGTCACCTGAGGAATGGGTAATCTAAAACTGAACTTCCTTTCAAGCCAGCTCCTTTCCCAAGGGTTCCACCTACAAGTAAAGTAGTGCCATTATCCCCCAAGATGCTCTATCCAAGAACCTAAAAAGTACCTTTGACTCCTCTTTTTCCTTTTTTTCCACAGTGTTGTTCATGCTGTTTCTTATAGATAGCCAATCTATTCACCCAGGCTACTTTCACCTCAGGAAACTGCTGACTTCAAGACATGGCCTCTAAAATTGCCATGGAGGAGGAATAAAAGCATGTGGAAGTTACCCTCAATACTTTACCACCTCACCCGGGAAGAGACAGAGTTTTGCTCATATACCATTGACTTATATGCCATATGGCCTCACCTAGTTTTAACAGATGCTGGAAAAGGAAGTCCCTGGCTGTGAAGCCACTTCCTAGCAATAGCTCTGCACCATGGAAAGGGAACTTGGCTCTTTGGAAATCAACTAGCTGTATCTTCCAATGCCTACAGAGAAGCCATATCTCTCATTATCCTTTATCTGTAGCCAGGCACTCTAATCCCCCATAATTAACTTGCTGCCACTTTCTGCCTGTGTTACTGTGGATAAATTTGTATCTCCCTCAGCCTCAGTATTCTCTTCCATTAAGTGGGTCTTATTTCATAGGACTGCCATGAAAACTAAAGAAATCATGCATATATGTGCTTAGCAAAATCAAAGGCTTGTGATAATCAATATTTTCTAGAAATTGAATTGGAATATAAAATGGATCCCAGGAAAAATTCTTAAAATTGTTTGTCCAGGGCTAAAACCTCACTTTTTGTGTTTTTAAAATCTAATATGTATTACATTTTATATATATGTATATGTTAAAACTATAACTTTCTTCTCAGAAAATTAAATTCTGTGGAATAAGGTAAGCCAGCCTTAAGATAGCATTTACTCAATGCCTGCCATGGATTTTTCATGCATTAGCTCATTAAAAATCACAGCACCGCAGTGTGATGTGGGTAGAATCTTTCCACTTTACAGATGAGGAAGGGGCTTCTCAGAGACTGTCCAGAGTTTGCCAACAAAGAATGGATAGTGAGTAACGGGTCAGGGGTCATATTTGCATTTGTTGGAACCCAGGGCCTGTGCTCCTGACCCATACACACACATTTGCTGGGTGGCTGAGGGGAGTGTGGGTGGTGCACACAGCGCACTGACCATGCACTTGCTCAAATCCCTCAGAGCTCTCCAGTTGGTTCTCCTCCTAGTTCATTCCCTGGTCTCCTCTCCCAGCATTCCTGGGAGTACCTTTCCTACACAGTCTACTCCATTCTCTTGCTAGCATTATTATAGGAAAAAGAAGTTTAATTTCGGGAAAATAGAAAGCAATATCAATAACTAAGTCAGTAGTTGATATGTAGGAATGAAGTATTTTCTATGCCACCAAGTCCTAACCTGTTGAGTAGGTTTTACCTCTGGAGAAACTAAAGAGATTGACCAAGCATCTTTGTGACAGGCTGTCTCCTAGTAGAGGGGGTACGTCCCTCTAGGCCTTCTAGGACTCCCATATGATAGAATAGGTTCAGCCACATAATCAGAAGGCAAGGGAATAAGACATTGTTTCTATCTCTGAATACTAGTTTTAATTTTATCAATGGTGACAGCATTCATCTTCCTCACTTCAAATACTCTCAGCCATCAACTGCTAGCAAAACCCACCCTACCACTATGGTGTACCCTGTGCCTCTCAGCTATACCCAATGGTAGGTCTTGCTTGAAACAGCTCACTGTATCCTATCTGCTTAAGAGTGCTCTCCAGTATTGAGCAGGTTTTCTGTGTAAGTTGTACAGATTCAAGGCTGGTAGGCAACCTGGCCACTGTGTGTGATAACACTCCAAGACTTGGTCCCTTTTTCTAAAGGAGCTTATCATTTGAGATAACAAAAGAGTATTTTTATTTAGGAAATATGAGAGAGTGATGGGGAAAGTTAGAAGACTATTATAAACTTAAGCATGTTTCATGTACAAGGGAAAACTTGGAATGTCTGAATTCTGTTGAGAAACTAATGCAGTAAAAACCCCATTAGAAGATAGTACAGGTCATAGAAAAAAACACGTGGCTCCAATCCTGTTTTCGTCAGGGTGTATGTTTTAGAATTCCAGGAAAAACACACTCATGAAAATTCTCTCTCTAGATGTAACAAATAAGGTCTTTTACATGTAGGAGTGGCTCTTCTTTTTGGTCAGAGACTCCACTGGAAATCTAATAAAAGCTATGGATCTTTTCCCCATAAAATATTGACAGTCACATTATCTACCAGAGTGTGAGTACGATTCCTGTGACTTTACAGGCTAGCCATATATCATGGATTAAGTTAAGTCCCTTCCTCTGTAGAAACACGTTTTTTTTTAAAAAAATTTTATGCTGTGTAACCATAATGTATAATACATGATTTTGGCAGAGATGACTCAGCTATTCCTAGCATTATGGTGACTCTTCATCAGAAATTAAATAAATTCCTTAACACCTCATAAGGAATCAGAGCCTCAGTCAGGCTTAGAATTCAGTGTCTGTCCCTGGACCCACGATGATGGATGCTCTGAATTAGTCAATCAGCCAAGTCCTCTGCCATGTTCTTGCTCAAGGAGCCTCCCTATTTTTCTTCTGGATGGTTTAGTCATCCCTCTGCTTCTATTACAAACAGCCAGTGTTCGTGCTGGAACTGCAGCTTTCAGAATGGAGTCGAAGAAGGAAAAAAAGCCTAGTTACTTCAGAGCAGAAATAGAAACTAAAGAGCTTGGTCACTAACAATGAAAATGAAAGAAAAAATAAAAGTAATTCCTACATGTGTGCTAATTACAATGTTAGGCCTTCTCATGTACTTGCCATCATTTACACCATAAATCATCCTGCTGAGTACCTATCATCCACTTATTTTTTACATTTGGGTAGCCAGAGGCTCTAAGAGATTCTGTAACTTGTGTAAGGCTCCATGGTTAATACATTGCATTAATATTTAAATATTTTTGTGTCTGATTCTGAGTCTAGCATTTTCCTACTATATAATGCTTTTAATATACTTATTAAAAATATGAGCTCTAACTCCATGCTTCTAGTATCTTGCAATTATCTATGTCTGAGAGACCTCAAAGTTTTCTTAGCTAAAAATATATGCATGGAGGAAAAAGGTGACCTATACTTCCTAGAATACTCAGAAGAATTCCAACACTAAAGTCACATGGTTTTGGCTGAGTGACAAGGCAATTGAAACCTTACGTGGAGCCCTAGGCTTCCATCCAAGAGCATTCAGACTCAAACATTAGTTCCCCTTACCCACAGGAAATAGGTTTCAATCCCCTTTCCTAGTGGATGCCTGAAACTGTGGAAAGTATGAATCCTATTATTATATTATCTAATATATATTATCTTATTATGCAGTATATATTTTACTATTTTTTTCCCTGTACATACATACCTATGATAAAGTTCAGTTTATAAATTAGGCACAGTAAGAGATTAACAATTATAATTAATAATAAAATGGTACAATTTTAGCAATATACTGTAATAAAAGTCATGCAAACGTGGTCTCTCTCTCTCTACAATAACTGATCTGATAACCCAGACAGCTACTAAGTGACTAGTGGGCACGCAGAGGTAGGATATACAGTGTGGGTACACTGGACAAAGGAGAGAGGGAGCGGGACAGCGTGAGATTTCGTCATGCTACTTAGAATGGTGCAAAATGTAAAACTTATGAATTGTTTACTTCTGGAATTTTCCATTTAATATTTTTGGACCACAGTTGTCTGGGAGTTACTTGAAACCTTGGAGAATGAAACTGAAGATAAGGGGGGACTACTGTACTGCCTTTTCTCTCAAGACATGGCTAATGGAACCACAAGGACAATCAGTGGTTCTAGGCAGTCATGATGAAACTTTATATCCTCTTTCCATTCACCCTCAGACACCAAATTAGCCTTCACCTGTATTTCCTTCCAGATCAAAAGTAAATGCCTTTATGAACTGTCATGGCTGAAATATCGGCTTGTTTTAGGCTGGAAATGGGTCAAGAGTCATTGTTTTGCTACATATTTAAGAGCTTTGGGACACACCAGGTAACACAATAGTTCTGTAACAATCTAGACTGACTGGCTTCCCCCACATTTCACTGAGACATAGTCAGGCATAAGGACCATGGCACCAGGTTCTTTAAATTCTTTAAAGTATCTCCTAAAAAAGTATCCAGGTTGAAAACAAAGCCACATTAAAATTCATTAGGGTGCTGTCTTTGAGGTGTTACATCTCTTCAGCCTTCTTTGACAGCTTCCCATTTCTACACCTCCTTTCATTTCTCTGCCTCTTAGGCAAGGTAGCTGAGAGGAGGGGAGCAGCCAGTCTGGGGACTGTGTTAAGAAAGCCCTGCCCATGGGGCTCCACATGGGGAAGGACTGCCATAGAGCAACTGTGTAATCAGATAGGAAACCCTTTAATGTCTGCCCTGAAGATGTCTTCCAAGGTCATGCTCAAAAATGACTCTGGTCCTCTCCCTTGGTAAATGCCTACTGTAACCCACATGAAAACTTGGCAAATGCGTATGCTGAATTTTATTCTATATATTGGACTATGGAGATAAATATGATAGAGCTTCTGCCTTTGAGGAGCACTACTTAGTTAGGAAGAGAGATTTATAAATGTAAATTTAAAATATAGCATGATGTTAGCATATGGTTCTATGCAGTAGTTAGTCTATGAGAGCAGAGAGAAAAGGCACCCACCCCAACCCAGGATCACAGAGAAAAGTCCCATCTGACATGTACAATGCAAGCCCAAAAGATGAGTAAGAGTTAGTCTGGTGGGAACAGAAATGTGGGCTGAGCACTCTAGACTGAGGAAACCACACAAACATAGGCACAGAAGGATGAAATAGATGACATGTATGGACAACTAAATGTAATTTACTATTTGTCACTAAAACCAAGTAAGAAGGAAACAGTGACAGGAGATGGGGCTGCATTGGCAAGGATCAGGTCATGGGGGTCCTTTATGCCAGAACAAGTGACTATAACTTCATTTTTTAGGTTACTGGAAAGCAAAAGTAGGCTTTTAGCAAAGCATTTATATGCGTGTTTAGATTTGTATGCAGCAGGGAAGATGGGCTGCGAAGTGAAGACAAGAAGCAGGGAGACTAGTTTAGAGACCATTCAACAATCTGGTAGAGAGATAGGACGAGGGCCTGAAACTGGGCGGTGTCAGGGGGGATGGAGACAAAAAAAGTGGATTAAGGATTTATTTAGGAGACAAATTTAGGAAAAAATTAGGGGCTGATTGGATATTGGACTGAGAGATGGGAAGAACTCAAGATGATTTGTAGGTAGAAATAAGAGGCAAAAGGTTGACCAGGGAAGACTCAAATGTCCTGGATTATACAACCAGCTAACTGTGGCTGATTGAATGCAATTATTCACACTTAGTTACATGGTGGTGATCATTTATAAAGTAGATATTCATCACAATCACATATTTTGAGCTTCCCCACTGGCCTATGGCCAAGGGGACATTATTTTGTCACAGATGAGGAAATGGGCTCAGAAAATTAAATGGACTTGGTCAAGATCATATAACACAGCAGTGGTAGAGTCTCTGGTTTACACAAGAAATCAAAAATTGTCTTTAAGTTTTCCTATACAAAATTATTAATATTTGACCATTTTGGCTATGCTGATAACTTCATATGGTTTACCCTAACACTATGCTATGTTCTTCAATGGGTGAATTTCATTGTCAGAGACCTCAGTGCAGAAATGGAGGCTTTCTCTTCATTCGTTGTTTCAGAATCTTTCTGTTTCTGTAGCCTAGTAATTTTCTTGCACAGACCATTCTGCTACATTGTGAGAGGAAAGTCAGAACTGTGGGAATAAATCCAAAGAAGAAGCATTATAGTCCTAGTAACTTCTTTGATCTGTAGAAAAGTGCTTTTTTCTAGCACTTGCCCTTCTTATACATCTCATCATATTTAGCCTTCCTTAGAGGCAGCTTTCCAAAGACAGATTCTAGCTGTCTCACTAGGTTCTCATGAAGGTCACATAAGATAATGCATGTGAAGAGGATTTATCAAGTGTTGCCCAACACGTAGTACTGTGTTGTTATTCTTGTCAGTAATGGAATAAAAGGGAGGACAAAAAACTTGAGTCAATATCCTTCCAACTCCTTCCTGATTCATTAGCACATTCCAACATTCAAGCAACCAGGTGTTGATTACATCTAGTTATACAAAATTTTAAAAATACTCTATAGCCACTTTTCTTATTAAGATATTGGAGACAGCTGGAAAATAATTACTTAGATATAAGGCAATCAGAGATAATGATTTTAACCAACCCGAGTATTGCTTTCTTTTTCTATTTAATTTTTCCTTCCTTTCTAGATCCCACCTTAAATATTCTGTCTAAAGAGATTAGGTCTCCCTACCCTGAACATTTATATTGAATTTTTAATAAAAAGCCTTAGTGTGCTTCACAGCTCTAGTACAGTGTGGTCTGTGATTGATTCTTCTTTTTCATGCATACCTTTATACTTCAGATGCTCTATCAGAAGCCATACAAGTGAATACTCTAATTCCAGCCCTTTAGTTTCAGTTTTTAAAATCTCCTCATTACATCTACACCATTGCAAAAGCACTAATTGGTCATTTTTAAGATGGAAATCTAACTATTGTAGGCCACTCTGTATTGTCTCTGAATTCACTCACCCAGAAAGTATGGAATTTAATATATAAATCCTATAAAAGATGTGATTTATATATATAAGTCCTATTATATTCCTTTATTAGGAAATGAAAATTTTTACTTGTGAAGCAACATGAAAAAACTGAAGGCTTTTTCACAAATAGCTTGGAAAACCTTTAATACCTTCTCCTCAAAGACTGAACACTGTATCCCCCACCTCATTTTCCAAGACAAATCACTGCCAAACAACATTAGCTTAATATTTATCATGTATTTTAGGACTGATTCAGTTAGGGTTCACCTACAATTAAAATATAAGGTAAATTTTCTCATATCTTTCTTCTACCATACATTTGTAAAAGGGAAAAAAACAAATACACAGAGAAATGAAATTGTTTTCCACAGGAAATAACTGTAGCTCACCATGTTATTTTATTTCAAGAGACCACTTTTAATTGAGGGTTTAATTTTGTAACACTTCTAAAGATTTATGTAAATTTTTTAAGTTCTAGGAAATTTCTGGTATTATCACAAGCAAAATATTTTAGTGCATTACAAGAAAAGAACCTTTTTTTACACATTCATGCTACTTTCTGTTCTACACAGTGGCCATTTGGTTTATTGGTTATGTTCAGTCTAAACTTTTGATTCTGCAGTTGAATTTCAAAAATCAGAAAAAAAAAAAAAACCATTACTAGCTTGCCTAGACTGACACGAAAAACTGAAAGACCTTCACATTGATGCCTTGTATGGGGAAAGCCCTGGGCTGTTTTCACCCACACTCCCTCTCATTCATTCCCCATAACCACCATGACAGGGAGGCAGACTGTACTCCTATTCCCTGGAAGAAGAGCTGGAGATCATAAAGCCCAAATCAGAGATTTCCGGTCAGGGTCACACACGTGGGTCACACAGGGAGTTTTTAAAATGTTCATATTCCCAGTCATCACTCTAGCACTGAGAAGTCTAGGGCAGAGGCCCAGGAAAGGAGAGGGGTGGGTAGAGGTGGAAAAGGGTATAAGGTGGATAAATGGTAATGGAAAAGTTACAATAAAAAATAAATTTAAAAAATTTCCCAGGTGATTTGGATGTTGCTAGTCCATGTGGCTCAGTGTCTTGGGAAGCTCAGCTCACAGGAGCAAAATCTAGGAACCCTCAAACCCTAAGGCAACTTTCTACTATCCCAGCTTTGAACCCTTCCGATCTATTTGGACTTCCAAATCCATCTAGTAGAAAATCTGTGTGGTCTGAGATGACAAGACTGCTTTCTCTGGACCTCTGACTCCTGGCGCAATCAAGTCTCCTCTACATTCCTCTGACACCAGGAGCTCCTTGGCCTATATGTAAAGAAATTACACAGATACACTTGGAACACTGCAACAGGAAGAAAAAGAGATCTATGAACTAGTCAGAAATATTGCTTGATCAATCTGTTATAATTAAAGGCTTTTTACATCAGGATGGAAGTTGAACTAGATTAGTATTTTTCAAACTACAGGCAATCACTCAGCAGTGGGTCAGGAAATAAGTTTACTGAGTTTGACAAACATTTTAAAAATCACATAGAGTAGAAAACAGAGTGTCTCTCAAAGAGGAAGAACAAGTTTTTTTTTTTTGTAAAATACTTCACTTTCAATCTATGCATATATATACATGTATGTATCTGAGTCCAATGTAACATGTTTTTATCAATGTGGGGGACAGTGTAAAAAAAATTATTCTGAAAACACTGGACTACATCATTTAGCTTCCTTCTCATTAAAGATTTTAGAAGTTTATTTATACACACACAGATTATCAACAAACAAACAAATCTGACAATAGTGAAGAGATCTATGTAAATTTTATTAAAGTATAAAAGTTTCTTTTAGCAGAATATTTTTACCTTTTTTGAGTGAGACCAACATTTGTGCTCTTAAAGGCCAGGCACTCCCTTTCTGTTCACATTGAGGGAAAAACTTCCACTGGTAGAGCAAGTTTTAGTTGGAACACTAAATCATGGATTGTCGATGGTAAAAGTCTAAGGGAATAAGCTTTTACTATGCACATAGTGTTTGCTACATATAATCCCAGGAGGCTAGGTACTGAGAGAGGAGCTATAAAAAGTTATACTATCTAAACAATTCCTGCTAAAAAAAACAAAAACCCCTAAAAACAAACAACAGCAACAACAATAAAAAAGAAGAACACCAAGGAAATGTCAGTGGTGTTAACAATTAACATGATAGCTCAGTTCAGGAAGCATGTAGTACAGACCAGTCCCTGCTGTCTGGGCTTGGGAAGGAAAAGAGAGAGCTACCAGGAGATCTTACACTTGTCACATTGTACTATACAAGTACTTAGAGACGTCCCTCCAGCATTTCCCCTTATATCCAGGTTTGCCCGGGGGATGGTGATGGTAGTGGTGAGTTGTAGAAGTTAGTGAGGGGGAGAACTAAGGAGGTCATATACCAGCCATAGGAGACAGAATAAACAAAGTCATGGAGATAAGAAATGGCATAGTGAGTATAGGAGTCTAAAAGCAATTCAGAGCAACTGGAATATAAAGAAAACCAGGAAATGAAAAGCCACCGAAGGGTTTTAAGCAGGGACTGTTATCATTAGATGTGTTATTAGATGTGTCAATAGTAAACTCTGATGACCATGTGGAGGAAAGAACTGAGGGGGGAAAGACTAGAGTCCTGAAAACCAAATGGAAGAAACTTTACAATGATCCATGTGAGAGAGGAGGAGGCCAGTACAGTTGGAATGGAGATGAAGGGATAACATGAAAAAGGGAAATAATGAGCTAAAATTGGCAGGACCTTATTGAATGGAGGCAGAAGATAGACTTAAAGATTGCAATTTTAAGTAATGAGGATAAATAATGGTGCCATGTACTATGCTGGAATAAGTAAGAAAAAGAGGAGAATAAGTTTAGAGGGGAGTTGAACTGTTAACCTGTTAACTTTGAGATGCAAGAGGAATATGCATATGGAAATACCCAGTTGGCATTTGGGTATACCACTTGGAAGCTCAGGGATAAGAGTGTAACAAAATAAGTCGTGCTGGCACCATCATGGTAGATGAGAGCCAAACCTGAAAAGAATGCCTGTGAGTCTTTATAACAACCATATAAGATAGGCCATATTACCCCTACTTAAGAAATAAAAAATCTGACGCACAGAGAGATTAAATAATTTTCCCAAGGTTCTACAGTTAGTGGTAGAGTAGAACACCAATACAAGTCTAACTGCCAATCTTCAACTTTTTCCACAGAAAGAGGCTGTGGTGTCTCTTGAGAATGATGTCAGGGAAAGATCTAATCCCTGGGGGATCTGGATATTTGAAAGGTGGACATAGGAGGAAGAGCTATTTGCTCTGTCACATTGAAAGACTGATCATGTTTCTGATGCCTCATAAAGGAGAATGCTGTAAAGAGAATGTTGCAAATGTGGCATCAGCCATTTGGATTTTTTTATTCTTTTAAGATTTTATTTATTTATTTTTAGAGAGAGGAGAAAAGAGGGACAAAGAGAAGAGGAGAAATGTCAATTGGTTGCCTCTCGTACATGCCCTGACTGGGACTGAACTCACAACCCAGGCATGTGTCCTGACAAATAGAACCAGTGACTTTCTGCTTTGAGGGACGGTGCCCAACTAACTAAGTCATACAAGTCAGGGCACAACCTGAATTCTCAATATAACATATTTTGCAATAAATTGTAATAAGAGAATTACTTTTGCAATAAATTGTAGTAAGAGAATTAATTCTTACTGAGCAACTACTGTATATTAGGCATTGTACTTTATACAAGATTAAATAATCTCAGATAATCCTCACCACTCTATGAAACATGATTAGTTATTATTAGCCTTTTATAGACAAGAAAGCCAAAGCTTAGGGGAGTTACAAAGTCTGCTGAGAAAAAAAAAAAGGACACACATAAATGGTATTCTAGTTCATGACTATGAGACTCCAATGCTCATGGACTTCCCACTTTCCATATTGTGTGGTCTCCAAGTGAAGTATTAGTGAAGGTTAATAGATGGTGCAGATAGTGGTTAGTGTGTCCAAACAAGACAAAGCCTTGAGCAAATTCAAGTTGGTAAAGTTGGTCTGTAATGTTCTTTAAAAAATTACTTCTAATTACATGTAAATTCTTCTCACAGATTTGCTTTAAAGTGCAATTTCCAGTAAGGCCCAAGAAGATGGGCAGCCTAGTTATTTGTGTCCTATTCAGTGACATAGTTATTCTTCTGAGGGGCTGCAAGACCCTAAAATAAGTTTTCCTGTTTCAGGTTTCTTACCTATTCTGAGCTATTCTCTACACTATTGATGGAGTGGTTTATCCAAATCTGCAAATCTGATCATGTCATGACCCTGATTAAATCCACCAGTTCTTTTCCTCATAAATCCGTGACCTTGTCTGGTGTACAAGACCATTCATCATAACCCTCTCATCTACTCACTGGCTTTGTCTCCTGCTGCCCTCCCTGTGCCACTCCCTAGCCCATGAATACTCAACTATTTGTATCCTCCCTCATAACTCAATATTTTAGCCCCTGGTTTCTGAGCACATTCTTCTTTCTACTTTGAATTCCCTTTCTCAACATGTTAACCCACCAAAACTCCTATTCGAGCATTAGGATAAAACATGATAATGACCTCCTTTGTAAAGGTTCATCTACCTAGAACTGGTTACTCTGTCAGCCATTAGAACTTATGAATGCCATATTATTAATGCCTCCCTAATGCAACTACTTAATGAGTATAACTTTTCACTTTCATGACTTTCATTTATAGGATGGGGACTCTCTGCTCCCCTCTTTGCAACTGCGGTTTCTGGCAGAATAACTGGTAAATAATATATATTTGATAAATATCTGAACAAATGAAAGCTATTCAAATCAATGAAAGATTAAGTCTATGATACAAATTTTTATCTAGATGTGAGTCACAACCACACAGCTTTGTAATGATCTTTTTCTTTTAAATTAAATTTCTATATATTGAAATGAACCCAAAGGCACAAAGACTGACTGTTCAGCACACTGTTCATAGGCTGCATGTTAAATGCCACTGAACAAAGGAAAAGCAAAAGCTCACTGAAGCTCTGGGAAAGCTGTGTTTTAAATACCCATTACAATAGAGGCCAATGTGTCCAATCTTGTAAAGGTTCTATCAGCATTCATTGGACCTTGGGGTTTAATATCGTCTTCCCCTCTGGGCTAAAAAGATGGTATCGGGGATCCGTCTTGTGAGGGCTGATGGGAAAATCCAAACTCTCTTCAGTGTTAAATTGGAGCTCAGCAGGTTGAAAATAGATCCCAAGTGTCCAATTCCCTGAAACACAGGCTCAGCCATTTAACTACAGGAAACCCGAGGAGAGGACAATGTCCTCTGAAAGGTCTCAGGGTCTCCGTGGTTACAGAAGCCAAAAGTTGTTTTTATGTTGCTTTAGTGTTTATTCAGACTGAACTTAAATCCTCACACCATAATATCTTGCACATTTTCCTCACATACTCAAAATGGAGAGAAGCAGTGATTAAATCTGGCCAAATATTGTTGTCGTTAAATAAGATAAGGAGAATGGAAGTCCACCCCTTTATATTGTAAATTCAAATGTGGAAGGAAGACGACAAGTGAGGATTTGGAGAGAAAGCCTGGCACTGTGAAAGGCATCCTGGAGGGGAATCAGGACACCAGGATTTTGTTTCAGTTCTACCTCTGATTTGCTGTGAATTTTTAGGCAAGCCATTTAGCCCCTGCAGCCTCAGTCACTTACCTGAGGTTTAAATTTTGAAAAGTCATTAAAACTCTGTGAGTCTCAATTTCTTTGGGTATAAAATTAGCCTGACCACGCCTACTTTATGGGATTCCATAAGGCATAAATGAGATAATGTAGATGAAGTATATTCCCCAATGCCCTAGGGCAGAAATCCATTTGTTGTCTCAGTAACATTTTCACAAAAGAGAAATACCCATTTTTAAATAGTCAGGTACAAACAACTTGAGTAATTTTTTTTGTCCTTAACAACTAAGTAATTATATGAAAAAATGATAAACATAAATTGAGAGAAAAAATTAGCAATTTTATTGTATTTGCAAATAACCATAGTTACCTACCACAGAATGTGTGTACTTGTGTCCCACATAGAACACTACCTCCTTCATTTCCTATCCCACACTGATTTTCATACTATACTTATTTTTTCATCACAGTAATCATCTAAAACCCAGCTTTGCGAAGATAAGAAGCATCTGAAGGAATGTAGCACAGTCTAAGATGGAAAGTGTGAAGTAACTGAACTCATTTGGTGTCTAACAGATATTACTGCTTCCCTTGGAAATTTAAAGTATTTTATGGTGCCCACGTTTTTTGTTGTTGATAGTTGTGAGTTTGTTGTCATTTCACTGTTCATAGTTTTGATCATCTTTTTTTTCTTAGATAAGTCCCTTTAACATTTCATATAATAAGGGCTTGGTGATAATGAACTCCTTTAATTTGATCTTATCTGGGAAGTACTTTATCTGACCTTCCATTCGAAATGATAGCTTTACTGGTTAGAGTAACTTTAGATGTAGGTCCTTGCCTTTCATGACTTTGAATACTTCTTTCTAGCCTCTTCTTGCCTGCAAGGTTTCTTTTGAGAAATCAGCTGATAGTCTTATGGGCACTCCTTTGTAGTTAACTTTCTCCTTTTCTCTTGCTGTTTTTAAGATTCTTTCCTTATCTTTGATCTTGGGTAATGTACTTCTGATGTGCCTTGGTGTGTATGTCATTGGGTCCAACTACTTTGGGTCTCTCTGAGCTTGCTGGACTTCCTGGAAGTCTATTTCCTTTGCCAGATAGGGGAAGTTCTCCTTCATTATTTTTTCAAATAAGTTTTCAATTTCTTGCTCTTCCTGTTCTCCTTCTGGCACCCCTATGATTCAGATGTTTGAATGTTTAAAGCTATCCCAGAAGTTCCTAGACCTCTCCTTATTTTTTTGAATTCTTGTTTCTTCTTTCTGTTCTAGTTGAATGTTTATTTCTTCCTTCTGCTCCAAATCATTGATTTGAGTCCCAGTTTCCTTCCCTTTACTGTTGGTTCCCTGTGTATTTTTCCTTATTTTACTTTGCATAGCCTTTACTTCTTCCTCTATTTTGCAACCATACTCAACAATTTCTGCAAGCATCCTGATTACCAGTGTTTTGAACTGTGCATCTGAGAGGTTGGCTACCTCTTCATCGCTTAGTTGTTTTTGGAGCTTTGATCTGTTCTTTCATTTGGGCCATATTTTTTTGTTTTAGCACACCTATTACACAGTAAGGGGTAGAGCCTTAGGTATTTGCCAGGGTGGGGCAACCCACATCGCTGCATTGTGGCACTGTATGTGGGCAAGGGGTCCGAGAGGGAACAATGCCACTTGCTTGGCTCTCCACTGGCTTCCAGTCACTTCCCCTGCTACCCACAAGCAAATTGGGTCCTTCTGGTGCTGATTCCTGGTGGGTTTGTGTACATCCTAGGACCCTGTGGGTCTCTCCAGTGAACTCTCCTGTGAGGCTGGATGTTTCTCCTGCCACCACACCCCCCATAGGTTTTTATAGCCAGAGGTTTTGAGGTTTTATTTCCTTGCACTGGAACCCTGGGTTGAGAGGTCTGTCTTGCTACCCAGTTGTTGCTCCCAGTTTATCCACATGCAAATATGGGACCACCTGGTCTGCCAGTCACTGCCTTGCCACACATTCTGAATGAATGTTTCTTCTTTAACTCCTTCATTGTTGGACTTCCATTCAGTTTGATTTTTCTGGCAGTTCTGATTATTTTTGTTTTTAAATTTATTGTTGTCCTTCTTTTGGTTGTGCAAGGAGGCAAAGTATATCTACCTATGCCTCTGTCTTGGCTGGAAGTCTGAAATATTTTCTTAAATTAAAAAAAATTTTTTATTGATTTTGGAGAGACGGGGGGAGAGGGGAGAAAGAGAGAGATATTTCAATGTGAGAGAAAAACATTGGATGTCTCCCATACATGCCCCCACTGGGGACTGAACCTGCAACCTAGGTATGTGTCCTTACCTGGAACTGAACCCTCAGACTTTTGGTGTACAAGACGATGCTCTAACCAACTGAGTCACACTGGCCAGGGCAGATCTGAAATATATGAATTATCTCTTCAACTAAATAATTCTATGATTTGTTAGTTTTTATTGCTTTCTTATACTAGTCTGGATAGAGTTCATGCAAAGACAATAAATTTAAATCACTCATTTACCTCTTTCTTCTGGATTAAAAGGCACCTTTATCATCAATACAAGAATCTGTGTACCAATAATCTTTGAAACTAAAGGTTGCTGATATGTATTGATTATTGTAAAAGGGGGCAAATATTTTTAAAAACATACACATGGCCAAGAGAACTTATTATCCACTACAGTTGTGATCTCTTTCTGCTTGAACTATAAAGGAGTTAAAATCTGTTCACAATTTACCAACTGCATATGGCACTACTTTTTAAGGAATGTTGTATTTAAATGGAAAAATAGTCAATTTGGGGAATTTTTATTTATGAAAGATAAAAGCATTTCAGGAAGCATGTGAATCATACTTACATGAGGCGAAGCTCGGGGAGAAAACAAAATATTACTGCATAAAATACTTTTTGTTTGCCATGAACAGGGAACAGAGAACCCTATAAAATCCATCCTCTGAAAGGATAATTAGCACATAGATGCTGACTCTGGGGCTCCATCTTGTGTCAGTGGCAACTTACTGTTAATGGCTGACTGAAGTATTATGTTAAGAAAGATCCTGAGGAAAATTTAGGCTCTCTAAAAAATTAAGTGTGATATTTGTCATAGATTTAAGAAGAGAGACTAGCAGCATAAATGCCACGTCTGCCATATATATTAATACATTAATATAGAGAACTCTAGAACACTCTCTTTCTCCCACTTTTAAGGAGGAAAAAGCCAAATCTCATTTTGCTTACTTTACTGATTTATACTAGAAATCCATGTTGTTTCTATTTTTGGAAGTTGTTTCAGCATCTTGAACAAGAAAGGAACATTTAAAACAAATTTTTTTATGTTAAAAAACAGAAAATAAATAACTATAAAGCAACTCTCTCAAATTTTAAATAAAGTCTAGTAGAATGTTAGATCAACAAATTTCTGCTATAGTAGAGATGACTCAGGTCAGATGAGGGAGCAAAAAATCTCTGAGAATAATCATCAAGGTAGAAATATTAGGAAATATTCTGAACACAGCCAAGTTAGGTTTGAAAACACCTGAGCATCATTCTCTGCTACTATTCTGAAGGAAAAATCCCCTTATTTGATACTGAATTGCTATAAGATACAGTTGCAATCCCAAAATGCTCATCGCAGATCTTTTAAAAATAATCTTCCAAGATAATTATAGATTCACCAGCATTTGTAAGAAATAACAGAGACCCTTCTAGTCTTTAGTCCAGTTTCCTATTTTGATGATAAATCTTTCATGACTACAGTACAGTATCACAACCAGAAAACTGGAATTGATATAATCCACCCAACTATTCAGATTTCACCAGTTTTACATTCACTCATGTGTATTTGTTTTTTAAATACAGTTTTACAATGTAGATTTTTGTGATGGCCACCAGTGTCAAGCTATAGCACACCTCTATTACAAGGATCCCTTGCACTAACCCTTTAATAGCCAAGGCTACCTCCCTCCCTCCGCTCTTCCCAACCCCTGGTAACCACTAATCTCCTTTGCATCTCTATAGTTTTGTCATTCCAAGAATATCATACAAATGGGATCATACGTTATGTAACCTTTCAAAACTGTTTTTCAACACAGCATAATTCTCCTGAGATCCATCCAGTCTGTGTGTCTTCTCTCAGTAGCTCATTCTTTTTGTCACTGGGTAGTATTCTAGAATATGAATTCCACAGAATGGTTTAACTATTTAAGCTCATTGTAAATTTTATAAGGTGGTTAGGAAAGCAGCGAATGGAAATGCCAAAAAGACGAACTCTTTTTCACATAAAAGCTGACAGTAGAACTCAGATGATGACCAATATAAACTTTATCTTTATCCTCTCTTATTTTTGTGTGATTGTGGAAGGTATATGGTAAAAATCTGATTAGTGGAAACAGCACACAGTGATGAGAAATAATGTGTTTAAAAATAAAAGCAGGGACTGCTGACTTCACTGTGGCCTATTTCCAGAGTGGCAAATATATTTCACTTCCAGTAAAAACTATGAGCTATTGGTGGTGACTGCGGGGAGGGCCGTGATGAGAATTCACAGGATGAGTGCAGGCTCAGCAAGAGTAGAGCCTAGTTGATGAAGAGAAATACTTGTCACATCTGTGCCAGTTGTTTGTCACCAGCAGTGTTCAAGATTAAGAAGGCCCACATCACCTGAAAGGTCAATGACCAACATGAAGTATATAAAAACAAAGCTGGAAAGCAAATCTGGTGAGGGTGTCCCTGCATTGTTCAGGCAAGGAGCTCCCAGAAAGCAGAGTGTCATTGGAAAATTTGTCCTTATAGTGGGAAAGGATAGTTCAAGCCAGCAATACTTTCATTACCACCTCCTAATTCTTTTTTTATCCCAACTCTATACACATTAGTGAAACAGCTCATTTTGAGAAAGACCAAAAGAGCTAAAAGTTTTTCTTTTCCTTAATATTTGAGTGTTTAGTAAGTGATAAGCAGGGTATCAATGCATTTTATATATATTATCTCATTAATTCTCACACAAACTGAGAATTTTGGTCCTATTATTATTTCCACTTTCAGATGAGGGCTGAGGTTCACATAAGTTTCGTAATCCACCAAATTAGGAAAAGGAGGCTTTTCTATTTTTCTCCACTGTCTTTCTTTCCCCAGACCTTTTTTCCCTCACTCTAAGTAAATAAACTGGAATTAGGCTTAATGGACATCATCTCTGTTGAGTCTGAACTGCATGATCGTTCCCATATTCCTGGTGCCTGCTTACCTCTCGGCACTGGCAAAATCAAGTGCTTGGATCCCCAAGGCTAAGGACAAGATCTGGAAATGGAGACTTGAGGGAGTTTTTGAAGCCACTTAGCTTCAAAGAATGACATTTCCCAAAACAAGCATATTTTTTTTTAATTTGCCAAATTTTCTTATCCTTATTTGACTGAATAACATCATTTTTATTTTGATTTAGATGTGGTAGTAGAGAGAACACCAAAAACTTTCTGTAACTAGGGTCTGTTGAGGTCTTACTCTAATTTCTGTCCCTAAGGAATTTAAAAATTCGATGGGGAGGTAAATGCACAAAGGGAACAAAAAGAGAATACACAGCATTTTAGCATCACATGGCAAACTGTATTTGTCTATAGACACAATAGAAATTTTATGAGACATTGGACAACAGTTTTATGGAAGAGATGAGACTTAAGTGAGGCCAGGAGATGTGGAATTTTTATATAGACATGGAGAGTTTAAACAGCCAGCTATTCCTATGACTTTTGAAAATGAATCCCTTTAAAAGTCTTTACTTACAGATTATGTTTTAGGAATTTGTTGTCAAACACCCTCACTTGCTTAGGGTCACTAGACACAAAGAAAAGTAGCACCAGGAGAATGTTTTTCACGGGCATTTGAGTATTTGCTACAGGAGTCCTTTGGACCTTAGTTGGTGAGAAGGCCTGAAGTCCCATTACAAGCTCAAGAGCTCCTGGGAAAACCCATCTTCAGGGGATTCACGGCCTAGAAAGACCAACAGCCTGAATTTGCTTTAAGGACTCTTGACCTTCCAGTCGAGTGTTTAGAGAATTTGTTTTGTTTTGTTTTAAGAAAAAAAGAAAAACTGGGATTAATGACAGAAAATTGCGCCCAAAAGATTTAAGAAAGCAAAGCTTAAAATAGACAGGTCTTAACCTCTTCAGCTAATATTAAATGAATTCATTCTATTTCCTTCCAGTCATGAGAAATCCTTGAACCCTTCCCTTCTCTTTACCCTCACTCTTATTCCCCCCCCAAAAAGTTACCATAAGTACCGAATACTTTAAGTATTAAGAATCTAAGTGAAGAAAGTTAATGATGACATATGATGCTAAACAGAACATAAGACATGATTTCAGATGGATTAAAGCAGACCTGTGTTTTACCGTGGGGAAAAAAAATAAGGTGAGGATTCTGCTTCTGTTTCTTGTGTTATGCAGGGAAAATTTTTTCTTACCATATTTCTACCAAATTTTACTCTTTTAAGTGCCAGGACCCAGGAGGCAGTACATTTCCCTTATTTTAAAAATGTAAAGGATATTTAATAATGATAGTGTGTTGGTTACTTCTAAGAAAATGTTCAACTGAGAATCTGTTGCTAAAGGTCTGCAATGCATAAAGCACAAATTAAGTGTGAAATCAAAAGGGCGGTAAGAATAACTACACTTAAGGCTTTCTAAATCACAACCTAGAGTGAAATAAAAAATTTCACTCTAGACTGGTACTGGTCTGGGCCTGACAGAAACTGGGCCACACAGCAGGAGGTGAGCTTGAATATAACACGCTTGAAACCACCCATCCCCCCAGGGCTCCGGGTCCATTGTCTTCCTTGTGCCCAAAAGGTTGGGGACCACTGTTCTAAAAGACTGCACAGTGAGTAAAGGGCAACTCAGAGCATAAGTGACAGAACTTGCATATTATTTTATTATAATAGAGTGCATAGTATATTGCACTCAAATGCTTCAAGGGGACAAATACATATGTAGTGATTCAATTTTTCCTCAGTTTGTGATAATAAAGATGATCTCCCAGCAGCAATTGTCCTTCCTTCACAGAAATCATAGTGTGGCAGACAGGAGCCAGCCATCTAAACAAAAGTAATACCATGTGACAAAGAAATATTCAGAAGCAAGACACCACTAATCTCTGCTGGGTGAGAAATAGGAGGCCTTAACCAATAATGTAAAACAAAATGCAGCTGAGACAGTAGAAGGGTTTCCTCTTTACACCACTTAATGAAAGGGTATTTGGGCTCAGAGAATTATGCTTATATGTATTTAATCACAAACTGAGGAAGTTAGATTTTTACATATTAAAATACAAATTAGGATCATCAATTTCTGCAAAGGTGAAACCCAGCCTTTAAGCAAAGTCAGTCCCAGTGGTTGCCATATTTTTGGGTACATAGGAATAAACCAAGGAACTCATTCAATACAGTTATTGGGGTTCATTCCCTGTGATTCAGTAGAATGGAGTTAATCTGAATTTGTAATAAGCACTTTAGGTGATTCTAGTGCAAGCACTGTAGTTCCTGGACCATACTTTGAGAACATACTCCCAACTGGCCTATTGCTTTCTGGAGCTGATGGCTCATCTCTTGCACAAATCCATCGTCTGGTCTCATCAAAACCACTTATATTTTCTTGGCACGCCATTATAGCTGGGTATTTTCATTAAGAAACTGTATATAATTAGGAGTACTTACAGTCATAGCTGCCTCACCTTCTCCAAAGAACTTCTAGACAACATGTAAAAAGCTGAGTATAATGCAAGTATTTATGAATCAATTGATATCAAACTCTTCAGAGACTTGATTATTGAATAATTTAATAAATATGTGTAATATAAGGTCACTCCCTAATATGTCTTTTCATAAATCTGAATTTAAGTTGGATTTGCTTTAAAGTAACATGTACCTATAGGTTAATAATCTTTTTCTAGCCTAGTACACCTGGTTGTCACTGTTAAAGTAAACAAAGACCTGGGTATTTAAGAATGAAATCTGGGGACTTATTTTAACATAATCTTAGGCTATTGAAGACAGATCATCTTTTTAGCTTATTTTATGCATCAATAACTCTAATTGCAGTCTCTGTCTTTGACTGGAAAGAGTTAAGGGCTCTCCCATCAACACAAACTGAAAAAACCTTTTACAAAAATCATGTTCAGTCTGTGAGGTGTGTTTTCTCCTCGTATAATCAAAAACTTAGAGGTTAATGCCTTTCCCCAGACTCCCAGAGAAAAATGACTTTCCATTCATACTTAAAGGTCTGGGACCTAACCTGTTTTCATACAAAGTATTCCTGGAAGGGATCCTGAACTGTAAAATCCTTCTGTCTTCACTTGCCAGTTCATCTGGCCACTTCTCCTGAGAAAAACAATACATCAGAGCACAGCCATTCATTTTCAAAGCCAACATTACACAATAACAAATGTTTTACATTGTCTATCCCATCGCTATTCTAGCATAAGTAAATTCTAAACTTATTCTCATTCAGAATTTATGAGCCCTTTTAAAAATCAAGATGACCTTTTCCTAGATTTCTAGGTAACCCACCGCCTCCTTCGCCAGCTCTACAAGCGTGGCCGAGTGGAAGGAACAGTGAATGGACTTGAGGAGACAGGGATTCCAATCCTGTCGTCCCCACTAACTAGGCAGTCCCTTCTCCTTTCTGCAAGATGAGAGAGTCAGATTCCATCATCTTCCTCTCTGAACCATGGTCCAATGTTTATCCTTTTCTTTTTGTATAATTCTTCTGATACCAAAGTAGTTGGTGATCTAGCTTTGTTTCCTAATAAGACATCAATTAGGGTGGGAATGCTGCAACTCTTCAAGTAACATTGGTCACCATGTTCCATATTGTCTGTGACAAAGACCCCAGACACAGAATGAGAGGTTGAATCATGTGAGTGCATGTGAACCCCCAGGTGGTGTGCCGGCAACTGACGCTTTGTGCAGCAGATTAGGTCACAATACAAAAGGATTAACTGAATCATAATCTATGTGTTTATCTCTAATTAAGGTCCTGTGTCTTTATTTGCTGAAGTAAAATTTGGCAAAAAGTCTCTGGGCTTCTTTTTTTAATGGTGAAGTGTTAACAATGTTAGGACCAAACTTATATCTGATGCCATGTATTACTAAGACAATCATCCTTCAGTTCTCAAAATAAAGCTCCAATTAGAGTTTCCTAATGAATATGTGTATAATAACTTCGCATGGGCTGAGCTGAGGATGTATCAGGCAAAACATTCTAAACTGAAAAGGATATATGGACTTGAGTTTTATTTGTAGAATAATTTTAGAATACTTCTCATAGTTTTAATTTATTCTCTGCATCAAGATTGGCAGAACCAACTAGGAAATACCTTGTTGACTGCTATACAAAATTAAAATTAGTAAAAATTGTATTCTATAATGATAATAACAGTAAGAATATTATGAAAATAAGTAGTTTTTTAGGACTGGAACAGAAAGTGTAAAATTGGGGGTGTCAACAGGGCCCAATTAATGAAGCTTTCAGCCCTGGCTGGTGTGGCTCACTGGATTGAGTGCTGGCTTGTGAACCAAAGGGTTGCTGGTTTGGCTCCCAGTCAGGGCACATGCCTGGCTTGTGGGTGAGGTCCCCAGGAGTGGGTGCGCAAGAGGCAACCACTCATGGATGTTTCTCTTTCTCTCTCTAAAAGTAAATATTTAAAATCTTTTTAAAAAATGAAGCCTTTCATGTATGTACTTGATTTTACAGGTACCTTGCCACATGCACAGAATTTGAGAACCATGATCTAGAGCAGCAATGTCCAACCTTTTTCATCACAGGGCACACATTAAGTAACTACTAAAACTGTGCAGCACAAAAATACAATGTATTTTTCCAATCTGACAGAAAAAAGATATAATTTTGATTCATTCACACCAGATGGCTATTGTTGTGTTGATTGTTGTCATTTATTATTTGACAGTCTAAGGGAAAAGAGGTCAGGGCCCCTGACTAGTCAGGTATTGCATGTTTTAAAAGTTCTTGCAGCACACCAGTTGAAAAGCACTGGCCTACCTGCAGAGCCTTAAAGTTCTTTCTAATATGAGGTCTGCCTTCTTCCATGATCCCATGTTGATTTCTTCTTCCTAATCCTATACAGCTGCTCTAATCTTGTAGAGATCTTTTTCTATTTTGTGAAATATCTATCCCTATGCCTATTATTTTAAGAAATCTTAAAAGTCTTCTGATATTGAACATCCCCACGTTGACTATCTTATGCCTATCATCTCACACCTTAATGCACGTCCCCATAAACACTACAATGGAGGGCTGTGCTGGTGAGAAATGGGTGAAGCTGAGCACCTAAGCCTTGAGAAAGCATGCTGGGTACTGACACAGTGGGAAGACAAGACAGTCCCAGCTCCTCTTTGCTTTATTTAGCTTCTTAAAAGGGAATGAAAACTAACAACAAAAACAACAAACTTGGCTAATCCTACCTGTAAATATATATATGAGTTTAGGAACCCCCAAGTAAACAGAAGTGAAACCACTCTCCCTGGCATCCTTAAAAAGGAAGAGAGAAAAGTTCTGTTCTTTTTCCTTTATTAGATTTTCATCCAGATAAACTGGAAAATCCATGGTTACAGATGTGTCTCTGGATCATCGTTGTCATTTGTCTTGTAGAAACATCCACAAATCTCTTTTTGCTGTTTTAGATATTTGTTTCACCATGAACAAATTCTTAAATTCCCAGTGAGTCAGTTTGTTGAGTAAAGGGCATAGTATATGCAGTATTTAAATCTGGGCTTCATCAGTTAATTTCTTTGCTTCAATTCCCATTAAAAATACAATAAAAAACTTTTACTTATCTCATAAGAGGAATGAAGTACATGAGAGCATTTTATAAAATACTTGAAAAATGGTAAAGCACTTTAAACATGTAAATTACATATTTCACAATATAATTAATGTTTGTGAGTTATTTTTTCTCAAGTCTAATCTTGCTGAGCAACTTATAAATACCCATGGGTACAACCCAATCTTTTTACCCCAGTGGTTTTTGTATCAGTTGTTCATTAGCCCCACTTGACAAACTTTTTAAAGACATACTCTCCCAGGATGTGACCTATCCCAGATATCCTGACTCAGAATCTCCAAGGATGGGCTCAGGAAAAGGAGCTCCCATGTGACTCGGGTGATCGGCCAGATTGGGGGACTATTGTTACATGACATTGGACATCCTCCACCCCAGTGATACCCAGTATCTGTGCATAGCAGGAACTTATAATATCTCTGATAATGGAGAAAGATTAAAATACAAATGTATCTGTAAGAAGTAAGATCTTGAAAAGTCACATTAATTTATAAATAACAATGGGATATTTTGGTTATAATAGGTCTTAATAGGGGAATGACTTCCAGAAACCAACCTTGAAGCTAAAATTAATCATCTGGTCTTAAATCCTGACTTCATATAGGAAGTTAAAGTGCAAAAGATGGAAAGAAAGAAAAATTTCAAAATCTAACCTAGGATTCTAGGATTTAGCCTGCTGCCATTGTGTCCTTCCTATTTCCTTTTCTCTTTTTTTCCCTCTGGATATATAACACTCACACACACACACATAACTGCATTAGTATCACTTTTCTATAATATACTGCTAAGTAAGTTAGCTCATCAGATTCAAGTTATTAATCATTTGGGTACCTGCTATGTTCAAAGCCTCATTTTATGTGGAAAGACAAGTCCCTGCACTCTTGCTTAGAGGAGAGAAATAAGATAAGTACAGCAGTCACTATAATACAAATGAATAAAGGTAACACTCACCAGTTAGAAGAGCCCTCTGACCTCTTTCTAAGTATTTCACTTGTAACCAGACTCCCATGCAGTCAAAATCAGGAGCCAGAAGGATAAAATTAGTTAATTTACACATCAGGGTTAAAGTGAATAAAGGTTAGAGAATGGTTAACAAGCCAAGATACAAATAGCTTAAAATAAACTGTTCAGGTCAGTCTATGAACGACAAGCATTCTTCAAGGGGTTCCTTTACATGAGGAGGCCCTGGAATACCGCAGCAATTAATCAAGGAGGCTTAACGATACAAGTCTCTGCTACAAGCATATGCTATGAGCCAAAATGGCAAGGGAGTCTTGAAGAAAGACCATGAAAGGTCTTGGAGGAAGTGATATTTGCAGTGGACTTTGAAGAATGGGAAAAACATATAATAAGCAAAGATGGTGAGCAGGACAGGCCAGTGGCAGCTTGAGTTTTACCTGGGAGAAAACATATCCTGCTAGTCTATGGCAGTTCGGTAGCTAAGACACTCGAGTGTGCCCCAACCCACTGGCAGGGCCCTTCTCAGAAAATAAAACGGGGCTTTCTCAACTCTGACAGCTGCAGCTGCACTCCAAGCACTGGCGTGACCCCGCTGATGCTGCAGTACTGAGCAGGCAGCAGCTTCGCCTGGGGAGGAGGTGGGAGGGAAACTAAGACAATCACTCCCCTTGTCCATCTGTAATCACTGAAGAATAATTTCCAGATCCCAAACTCCAGATCTCAAACACATGGCTAATGTGAAGGTATCCTCTTTCAAGTAGAGTTTGGCATATGGCCACTACCCGTTCCTACCTACTCTGAGAAGAGAGATGAGAAAAAAGGAGGAGAGTTGAAGAATAGAAAGAGAAAAACTATTTGAAAAGAAAAGAATAGAAAAGAAAGAAACTATTTGTGCCTCACAAATAGTTTCAGAAAATTTATATAGATGAATTTTAGGAGGAAAAATAGTAAATATAGGAGGGGCTGGTCCAAGAGATCTTGGAGTATGTTAAAGGTTAGTGTAGTAATAAAACTAGTTATCAGTTCCTAGAGTGTGTACCATGAGCATTGGGTTCACACCTCTAAGTCCTTACTGTGACCCTATACTCTCATCTCTATTTTATAGATGAGAATGCTGAGGCTTTTGAGGGTAAATAACTTACAAGCTTTTAAGTGGCTGTGCCAGACTAAACCCAGGTTATGGACTCCAGGACCCACACTCTTTACCCTCATGTTAAAGCACTTAGGTTACAGTGGTGGGCTGCTACCTGGTTACATTTATTTGACTTTAGGTAACAAAGACAGGTCTTCTCATTCTTCCTCATCTCCAGTGATTCTGAATTGATGCATACCACATTAATTCCTCTTTTTCAATGGTAATGCTAACACAGTACCTCCTTCCTTATTAACAACAACTTTAAAACAATATTTATCTTTATGACTCCAGAAGGACCCAATCCCACATCATGTCTCTATATTGTTACTGTCAATTCTCATTTTTGACCTCCTGTTGTAAGACACAAACAAATATCAGCCCACTTTGGGTCTCTGCACCTTTACTCCCAGCTCCAGGGCCCACATATTCCTGGGAAGTACAGTCTTGGAAACCAAGTTGCACATAGCTCCTGGTATAATAATAAAACCACCATGCTCAGGGGAAGCCTGGGTCTGTTTGGAGCATGAGTAATTGATAACAAAGGCAAATTCTCTCTAGTTGTCTTTCCAAGACACCCAGGTGGTTTCATTTAAGCTTTAAACACACAATACACATTTTATTTACTTTGAAGTTTGTCAGAATCTAACCATGGACAAAAAATAAAACCACCGATATGATTTTTACCACAAAGTACATATGCACCAGGCATAAATAATTCAGTTCATACAGTGCTAGAAATGAGGAGACACTAGAAATCAGTTTGGCCCACCTTTTCATTTGCTAGTAATGCAAACTGAGGCCCAAAGGGCTGACATGACTTGCATGAGGACCTCCCTGAGCCACATGCAGGTGGCAACACTCATGGGTTTGATAGGATACACATTTACTCCTTTGTGCTATGGCTACTTGGGTTCAATTTTGAGGTTTTTGACTGCTATTTTAAAAAAATATTTTATTTTATTTTATTATTTTTAGAGGAGAAGGGAGGGAGAAGGAGAGGAAGAGAAACATTCATGTGAGAGAAAAACATTGGGGCCTCTCACACATGCCCCAACTGGCGACCAGCCCATGACCCAGGCCTGTGCCCTGACTGGGAGTCAGACCAGTGACTTTCTGTTCTGTGGGACAACACCCAACCAACAGAGCCACACTGGTCAGGGATTGAGTGCTATTTTTAAGTGGCTCATTTCTTTTCTTTTTTAAATTTTATTTTAATCAGTGTTCAAGTACAGTTTTCTCCCTTTTACTCCCAATCCAGCCCACCCACCCAACCCTCCCCTCTTCCCTCCCATTACTACCCTCCCCCTAGTTTTTGTCCATGTGTCCTTTAAATTTGTTCCTGTAAAGTGGCTCATTTCTAAAACAACAACAAGTAGGGAAAATTTTGAGGTATGTCTGCAAGTAAAGGTAAGGCCAACTTGAATCTAAGAATGAGGAAGTTGCCCAAATGAAATGAGTGTTTCAAATGTACATAATGGACTTGAAGGGGTTTGGAACATGCTGCCTCTAAATGTGCTGCTTTGGCATATTGATTATTGTAATCTGAAGGCACTTGAGAAGAGCAGATGCAGAAAGAGGTCTCTGACCTCTGCCTTTCTACCTAAAACTAGGTAAAAAAATTTCCTGTGAGAAAGGTGCCCTCCCTGTGCCAGGAAGAGAACAACATTCTTATCACCACAGACTGGGAGTTGACACCAAAATGAACCTGTACAAATAAAGCTACTAAAATAATAACCCTGACCTTCCATTAGTTTCTTTCATGTATTTTCTAGTTACTGTCCCACAGTTTACTGCCTTGACGTGCTTTGTCTTGTCACACCTCCAAAACTGATTATTCTTTGTGTAAAAGGGCATATAAGCTTCTGGGCCTAAAGTCTTCATTTTCCTTCTGAAGACTACTGTGTACACATAAAGACATTAAATAAATTTAGATTTTTTTCCCTATTAATCTGTCTTATATCAGTTTAATTTTTAGGCCACTGATAGAACCTAAAAAAGGAAAAGGAGGTTTTTCCTTCTCTACAGACTGCAGTTAGGACCATAAGCTGTTCTTCCATCACGATCATTCTTGCGAGAAATTGATGCATGACCCAGCTCTCCCACCCTCTTCACAACACTCCCTAAATTCCTGGGAGATCCTTCACTCTTATCCCCCTCAACTGCATATAGACACAAGCCTTCTAAGCAGAAGGCCAAAATTCCACACCATGTGGAATGGTATACTTTCCTAGTGTTCTGTGAGTGGCAACTCTGTAAAGTTTTCTCTCAAAATGCAACTCCTTTAAAATCTCCATGGCTCTCAAAACTCACATTTTTGACAAAGTATAAGGTTAAAACTGTTTTAGAACAAGAGGACTTTTTAAAGTAATCAACTAGTACCATGGCTTTATCAAAGAAAATATGATTTTAATACCTCCTTTAATAATAGTTTAATATCTTAATATTTTAAATATTAAAATATTCTATTAACTTACCATTAATATTTGAATATTGATACATATTAATACTGATACATTTAATATTAACAATACATAAGTGTTATTTTAATACAGAAGGACATAATCTCCAAATAAATTTCTTATGTGAGGACAGTTGGAAACCTTAAATCACACACACACCACACTCCTAATTTTGATCACTTCACTATGGACTAGTGGCAGTCTACAGACTAACATTTGGAAAACACAGCTATAAGCAATGGGAGCCATTAATGTTCTAAGAAGAGAAATAACAAGAATAGATTTGTTAAAAAAAGATATGTCTGATGGCAAAGACAATGGATTGAGAGGTGAAAGAATAGGCTGACAACCAACCTCCAGGTGCTGCAGATAAAGCAAACCATATTTTCCTGCCCCTTAAAGATTAAAAACAACCTAATTTTTCTCAGTGTATATTATACATCAGTATGCCTAATTAAGACTGAGAATGGAAATTCAGTATAACAGAATCATATCAGGTGATGAAAAAAAAACATGAAAAACAACTAGAGATAAGCACAGATAAGTTGAGGAGGTAGGAGAGAGGACGGAGAGGACTGGGAAGTATGGGAGTACTACAACAGTGACTGGAGAGTCATTTGCTAAACTAGTTTCCTCTTCTTCCTAGACACAAAACTAAGTTACATTCCCAGAGTCCCTTGCAATTAGTTGTGCTATGTGACAAAACAGAACTCAAGTAGAAGCAACATTGGGTACTTCTGGGTAAGAATACCTTTCCCCACCCTCTTTCCTCATCTGCCAGCCGAATGCAGAGGACTCTAAAGCCCTAGAGATTGGCAGAGATATGAGATGAAAAGAACTGAATCTCCGAATGAATGCATGGGAGGCTCCCTACCTACCAGGAGTAACTGTTACATAAATGAGAAAATATATTTGCTAGTGTGAAGCCACTATCATACTTGAGTTAGTTTGTTACACCAGCCAGCATTACCCTAAAAATAATGTATCCACTTCTCATGCTTAGCTTTCAAAGAAAAATAACAGCTTTATTGAGATATAATTTATATAAGTTTAAAATTCGATGGTTTTAGCATATTCATAGAGTTGTGCTAATTTCAGAACATTTTAACCACTCTACAGTGCAACTCTATATACACTAGCAGTCTCTCCTCATTTCCCTTTGACCCTTCCAGCCCTAGACAACCACTAATCTTTCTGTCTCTATAGATTTGCCACTTCTGGACATTTTCTATAAATGGAATATTATGATATATTGTCCTCTGTGATTAGCTGCTTTTATTTAGCACAATGTTTTCAAGGTTCATCAATGTAGCATGCATTAGTATTTCATTTCTTTTTATTGCCAAATAACATTGCATTGTACGGATAGACCATATTGTACTTATGTATCATTAGTTCATGACTCATAACCAAGCTCTTCTTATATCTGCTGTAAGTTCTTTAAAATATTCTACCACCATACTGAAGAGAAGATTCATTTATCTAGAGGATGTACACACACACACACACACACACACACACTAAGTCTTATGGATTAAAACCATCAATATTTTACCAAAAAGTACTTTATTTGACTTAAAATCACTCACAAGATTTGAAACTCCTGTTTGAGTAATAACAAAGTCCCCAAGAGTGAAAAAAAAGAGGAAATCACATGGTTTCATACCTTTTAATTCAAGAACTACAAAGAAAAATAATGTATTGCAGCCAATCTGGCTACAGCCTCCATGAGAATGTACTTTGGGGAGGAACCCAAGGAACCAAACTTAATATCAACACAAAGTAATTAAGTAAAAATTAGGTATTGCTGGGTCAGGAGGAAAAGTTCATTAAAGGAACCAAGTCTCAGTGTTTTTCTAAAGATAAATCCCAGCTAGTCTAAAAATCATTAAATCTTAATGACAGAATCAATTTGTTGGTGGTGTTTACAAATGAAATAGTAACATATTTCTGTGGCCTGGAAGTTTAGAATTGTGACTGCTTTTCCATGTTAGAGAAGTTAAATTTCTAAGATTTACAAGACAGGAGAAAAATGCTGAAAGACATAAAAATGCTGCTTCTGTGTTTGCTCTCTTTAGGTCATCAGGAGGACATTCACAAAGAAAGGATTGACTCTGCATGCACTGCATTCATTTGATAGGCACTCATCAAGCACCCCTTGTTTCCCAGGCATGACGGTGGTGCTGGGAATACAGAGATACCAGCACAGACCATAGTAAGACCTATAAGAGAGTCATGGATAAAGGGGAAACTTGGAGAGAATGACTAAGTCTGACTGAGCTCCTTGTCTCGATGGAAAATACATTGTGTTGGGTCTTTAGGGATGAGTGCATTTGCCAGGCGAGGAAAGCAAGGGAATTTTGGGTATTAAGAATGGGAAGCACAAGGACTTGGAGTCGTGAAAGGGCATAGCAGGTTTAGGAAATGAAATGAAGGGAAAAAAAGGGTTATGCAAAGCAAAATTAAAGGGAATGCAGAAGTAGGCTGAACACTAGTTTAGGTTCAATCTTTAAAGGGACTTGTATGGCAGAATTCTGAGTTTAGATTTTGTTCTTTAGCCAGCAGAGAATTAGCATTCTTTTAAAAAAGAAGCAGTTACATGGTTGAACTATTTTTAAAATTTTTACTATGAAAAATATACACACAAAATAATAATATAAAGTTACCATATACGTATTGGCCACTTAACAATTGTTATGACTTTTTTACTTTTGCTTAATTTTATTTAGATAATTTTAAAGCAGACCTTCCAACTTATTTTATTTTATCCTTACATCTCTGCATATGAATATGTTCTTATCTAACCACAATCTATTTTCACAGCTAACCAAATAATATTGTATTAGCATCATTTAACCATTTGTGAATGGAAACATCCTTAATTATTTCAGAATTATATTTTTTATAGTAGGGTTTGTTCAAATGAGGACCCCAGTTAATTTCCCATGTTGGTATAACTTGTAATGATTCTTAAATATCTTAATTTAGAGCACATCCCCTTTGCCCCACCCTCATTTAAAAATCCCCATAATAATCCCCATAACCATAGACTTACTGAAGAAAACTGGCATAATGTCCTGGTGTCAGCCACATACATTTCATTTACCTGTTTGCTTCCTTATTGGTGTAATTTAACTTTTTCTTGTGTTTTTCCGATTTACTATAACTGGTAGTTTACTCTAAAAGGCCTAATAAGATTTAGCTTCAATTTTTTAAAGGTAAGAATACTATATAAGTGGTATTGTATAGTTTATATTGCATCCCATTGAGAAGCACTTGATATCTGGTGCCCCACTCAGAGTGATGCTAAGACTGATGACCAGATTTGCTTAGAAAAAGATGGCTTTACTAGTACTGTGAATAAGATGGACTATGGTGAAGCCACGTTGGTAGCAGGAAGATCAGGCATTATAGCATTACAGAAGAAATGAAGCAGGTGTGACCTAAGGCAGGAGTAACAGATAAACACAGAGAATGCCACATTCAAAAAATTAGTCTGGAGTAGAATTATTAAAAAATTGGACATTTACTACAAGTTTAAATGGGGCATGGGAACTGGGGCAGGTGAGTAAGTGGTAAGGGACAACAGAATATAAGCTCATGACAGTGGAGAATTAAGCATTTGTTGTTCAATACTGAACCCTTAATGCACTGTGCTTGCCATGCAGTAGGTATTCAGTAGATATTTTTTAAAGGCATATATGATTACTTAGACAGTTGGATAGATGGATAGATGGTGCTGAAACATTTAATACAGAAAATTAGTTGGATATTAACACACTTATAATAGCTGGGAAAAGAATATGAAACATCCTTCAAATTTGACTTGCTTTTAGGATATTTGTCTATGGTTTATTAGTACCTCAGAAAAATGCTTACCATTATAAAATATATTCAAATTGTACGGCCCAAACAAATCTAAATTTATTCTTTGGAATGCATATCTGCATTATAGGAATGTCAGAAAAAACTTTAGGATTTTTTTGGTCTCTAATCATACAGAAGTTTTGGAAAGACCCTAGGATGATGATAATGTGAGAATTTATACATGTCCACTGGGGTCTTTTCATATGGTAAAGTCAAGAGTATTAAAAATTATAACAATAATAGATCAAGAAAACCAAATCTGGGTCCTTGAAAAGATGAAATAAATGAAGCCGATAGACAGGCTAACTAATAAAAAAAGAGAGATGACACAAATGGCTAGTATCAAAAATGAAAGAGGGGGCATTACTATAGATCCCATAAACATTAAAACAATAATAAAGAAATATTTACTTACAAATTTGATAAGCTATATGAAATGTACCAATTCCCTGAAAGGCACAATCTACCGAAACTCACACAAGAACAAACAGAAACTCTGAACAGGCTATATTTATTAAAGAACTTGAATAAGTAATTAATAACCTTCCATAACAGCATCAGGCTCAGATGGGTTCATTGATGAATTCTAGCAATTTTTTCCAGGAGACAAAAAGTAGAGGGAATACTTCCTAAATTATTCCATGAGGGCAGAATTTATCCTAATGCCATAACCAAAGACTTTACATGAAAAGAAAACTATAGACCAGTATCTTTCATGGAAATATGTGTAGAAATCTTTAATAAAATATTAGCAAGTTGAATCCAACAATGTATGTAAAGAATTATACACCAAGACGAAGTGGGATTTATCCCAGATAGTCAAGGCTGGTTCAACATTCAAAAATCAATTAAGGTAATCATATCAACAGGCTAAAGAAAAAAATCACGATTCTATCAATAGATGAAGAAAAAGTATTTGACAAAAGACAACACCCATTCATGATAAAACTCTCAGCAAACTAAGAACAGAGGGGACATTCTTGAACTTGAGAAAAAACACTACAGAAAAACCTACAGCTAACATCAGACTTACTGATGAGAAACAAGACAAGATGTCCTCTGTCATGACTGCTTTTCAATATTGTGCTGAAGTCTTAGCTAATGCAGTAAGACAAGAAAAGGAAATGTAAGGTATATAGAATGTGAAGAAAGAAAGAAACTGTCTTTCTCATGTAGGACTTGATTATCTATGCAGAACATCTGAAAGAATCAACAAACATCTACTGGATCTAGCAAACAACTATAGGCATGTCTGCAGGATAAAAGGTTGATATCACTTTTCAATCTGCAGAACTCAATCACTTTTCTATATGCTATCAATGAACAAGTAGAAATAAAATGCAATGTTATTTCTGGAAATGAAATAGGTATAAATCTTAAAAAATAGGTATAAGAACTATATGAGGAGAATGATAAAACTCTAATGAAGATATCAAAGAATAACTCAATGAATTGAGAGATATTTTATTGTTATGTATAGGAAGACTCAATTTTGTAAAGATATCGGCTCTTCCAAACTTGATGTATAGACTCAATTTAATCCCAATTAAATTGCAAGCAATTTATTTGTGGGTAAGGACAAATTGATTAAAAAGTTTATGGGGAAAGTCAAAAGATCCAGAATAGCCAACACAATGTATATTCAACTCAATGTATAATGAGTAGAATAAAGTTGGAGGACTAATACTACCCAACTTGAAGATTTACTTAACACTATAGTAATCAAGACAGTATAAGAGACAGACAAACAGGTCAATAAACTGGATAGAAAACCCAGAAATATACCCATATAAATATAGGCAATTGAGCTTTGACAAAGAAACAAAGAAGCAAAGATATTCTTTTCAATAAGTTGTGCTGAAACAATTGGACATCTACACGCAAAATAAATAAATAAATAAATATTCAGACCTTACACTCTTCATTGAAAATGGATCATATGCCTAATGTAAAACACAAAACTATAAAACTCCTAGACAATAACATGGGAGAAAATCTAGGTGACTTTTGGCAATAACTATTAAATATAACACCAAAGACATGATCTATGAAAGAAACATCTGATAAGCAAGACTTCACTAAAATTAAAAACTCAGTGTAGTGACTGTGGTGGGGACAGAGGTATAAGGTGGCTAAATGGTAATAAAATGTTTTTAAATAAATAAAATAAAAACTTCTGTGCTGCAAAAGACAATGCCAAGAGACAATGAATGAGAAAATAGTCCATAGATTGGGATAAATATTTGCAAAAGATACATCTGATAAAGGACTTTTATTCTAAATATTTTTTAAAAATCTCTCTTAAAACTCAACAATAAGAAAATGAACATGATTAAAAAGTGGACCAAAGATCTGAAGATTTTATACAGATGGCAAGCATATAAAAATATTTAAATATCACATATCATTAGGTATTTGCAAATTAAAACATAATGAGATCCATTACACATTCACTAGAATGGCCAAAATCTAGAACACTGACAATACCAACTGCTGTCAAGGGTGAGGAGCTATAGGAACTTTCATTCATTGCTGATGAAAATGCAAAATGGTATAGCCACTATGGAAGACAGTTTAGCAGTTTTCTACAAAATTAAACATATTCTTACCATACAACCCAGCAATCATGCTCCTTCATATTTGCCTAAATAAGATGAAAATATGTCCACACAAAAACCATTACACAGATGTTTATCACAGCTTTATTCATGATTGCTAAACCTCGGAGTTCAATTAGATATCCTTTAATAGATGAATGGATAAATAAACAGTAGTTTATTCATGCAAAGGAATATTGATGTTCAGTACTAAAAGGAAATGAGATGTCAAGCCATGGAAAGATATGAAAAAAATTTAAATGCATATTTCTAAGTGAAAGTAGCCAATCTGAAAATAAATTTTATTAAACTTTTAGTTATAAGATGAATAAGTTCTGGTGATCCAATTTACAGCAGGGTGATGATAGTTAACACAACTATACTTTGTATTTAAAGTTATCAAGAAAGTAGATCTTAAATCTCATCATGAAAAAAGAAATTTTATTCATCTGATGTGATAGAGATGTTTAACACTACTGTGCTAATCATTTCAAAAGATATAAGCCTATCAAATCATTACACTGTACAATATTTGTATGTAACATAAATATATGTCAGCTACATTACAACTATCTGAAAAAAGTTAATTAAAAACATTACAGGTAATGCAAATAATGATACTTACAAAAACAAAACTTGAAAGAGTTATAGGTCACAAGGCAAAGCCTTTCATCTTTCATCATGATGGTATTTTCCCAATTCCTTTCTTCAAATAACATTTCTTCTATCTGATAGTTTACTATCTCTTCTGTTCTGAATGTTTTAAAATATCTGGTGGTGTTCTTGTTAGTAAGGTAGAAAAGTTTGTATAATAATATTCCTTCCTCCCAAATTGACAGCATCAATTGTCATTAGTAGCTACCTTTCAGTGGCTAAAAAGTGAAAGGTTCATATATGTTTTACCAATACATATTTTAAAAATCCTTCCTCTCCTTTTTTACTAATTAGAAAATCTGATTCAAACTGCTTTAGTGCAAACTGAGCATTTGTTAATTGACACAAGTGAAAATTCAGGCATGGAACTGCCTTAAGATGTAGCCTGTTCCAGGGACTCAAACCACACCATCAGGGCACCATGATGTTTAGCAAAGGATTCTCCTTTCTAAGTAGGGACTTGCTACTCAAGGCTCTCTATTTAGAAACTGTAGCCTCAGGCTCCCATCTTCCTGGGTTCAAGTTCCAAAGAAGAGAGAGTGTACCCCATTCCAGTAACTCCCACATAATTTGCAGAATTCTTAGATATTTCAACCATCTTTGATCCAATCACTTTGGGAATTTTATTTATATAAGCTTCATCATTTCATGTTCTGATTGGCCAGATCTGTGCCACATGCTCTGTCCCATATAGACGAATGGCTATTTCCTAAAGAACATTTTGGATACTTATACTAGAAAAAAGTAAATGCATTCTAGGACAGCAAAAAAAAATGTTTCCATAGTTATCCTGTTGTCATTTTCATCCCCACCTTAGAGATGAAAAACCAAAACCTAACAAGTGATGTGGTTAAGGCTAGAACTCAGGTCTCCTCTCAGCTTGGAGTTATTCCACTCCACTAGATTGTGTTATATACCAGGATAAATACTCATTACTGTGAGAATGAATGAAAGAACTCTCCCCCCAGAAAATGTGTACTGTTTCTTACTAGATAAAATAAAAGATTTTGGAGGCAAGATATAAAAGTTTTTATTTTTCAAATTATCAGTTGTTATTCCAAATATCTCTGAAATCAAAATGATGAAAGGAATACAAATCAGCTCCTAATACAGTTGATGGCCCTAAGGGACAATAAATGCTCATTATTCACATCAATCTTAAAAAGGTCCCATGATTCAAACAGCAAAATAGCTCACAGAGTATGCTGAGGTGGGTTGCTTAGCATTACAAAAATTACCTTAGTGTTCATTTAAATAGTTTACATAGATTCTGGTTTAAGTTCCAACATATTCTAACTGAATGATTAATTTACCTCAATGAAAGGAAGATATTAAAGTAGACACACCTTTCATTCAGTGTAATGACTGGTCTGGGTTGAATCTAACTGAAGCCATAAAACCTAGGATAATTTACCTGAAAAAAAATTTGCTTTGACATAAAAATGTACTTATTAATGGAAATAAGATCAATATTTAAAATCCAGACTATTCTATTTTAATACCTCCCACTCTTTGATTTTTGCTAGAAGTGCAACAGGGTAGAACTAATGAGTATTTCTTGAAAAACTAAACTTTAAGTTGTACAAGGGCAAAGACCTATTGTACTCACTACCTGGCATCTACACAGAGACTAGCACAGGGACAACTAAAATAAAGTGTGCTGAATAAATGAGCAAGTAAATGATTTATTTAACTTCCGCTCTTGGATTGCACTGTGACATACTTTGTTTTCTAGAACTCTAAGCCCAAATTTCAAAAAGTTATTCCCACTGTCACCCCAATTTTAGAAACTTCTCCCCCTCTTCAGAGCTATATGGTATTTTCTGCCCATGTTCCTTTCACTTAGAATTTATTGCCTCACTATTTTCATGTATATATCTTATAGTCCTCAATTAAACTGTAAGTTTCTTGATGTCAGAAACCTAAGTTTATCCTTTTAATACTCCCTACAACTTAATATAGCCTTCGAATGCTTAAGTATGAATTTTTACTTGTTTCTGATCACAGGGACAGTTTTCAGAGAGACAGACTGAAGAGAAATATAGTATGATGTTTAAAACAAAAAAAACATAAACAAAAGCCAGGCCACAGAAAATAGGAGTCCATAAACAGAAGGAAGGGATAAATTCTTTCAGAGTTAATTAGACAATTATACTTGGACAATAAATTGCTTCCAAGTTTTCCAGCACATAAACAAAAAGGAAGACACCTAAATTACATGTCAGAAAATTATGCATTGGCAGAAACATTGTTTCCCCTAAAATTAAACCCAAGTAGAAGTTTACCAGGGGTCACTGTAATACAAAACAAATGGGCATTGGAATCAGCTGGTCCTGGTTTTACAATCCAGGGCATGTAAACAATCCAGCCCTCAGTGTCTTCATCTGGAAAATGGGGACTTTAATAACTACAAACCCCTTGAGTCACTGTAAGGATTGTTTTTATTAAGCTAGTCAAATCATCATCATCATCATCTTAATAGTATTGCATGAATATTATAACTGTGTTGAAGTCTCTATGTGTAATAAGTCATTTTCCTCTCATTCCCTCTTATGAGGGAGGCAACTGACATAGTGGATGAAATAACTGGCCTAAGGCTCCATGGCTGGCCAACTGTGTGACTGTCAGTGGGCACTAGATAAAAGTTAATTCCCTTTTCCTTGCACCACCACATTTTTACAAAAAGAATAATTAGTGTAGAATGATTTCTCACATGCATCATTTCCTCAGGGCTATGGGGCATCCTTGGACCATATTTGGACCAATATAAAGAGTACAGGGCAGATGACACAGAAATCTCAAGTATCTCAAGAATTACACAAAATGCTTTCTGTGTGTTTTGTTGGCATGTCTGTACATATTAGTTTAGATCAGTCAGGTTAAACCACAGCTTTCTCAGACTCAACCTCACTGAATTTTCCCTGGTTACTGAGCACAGTAACATATTGCCTCCAGCCTCATCCCATCACTCTCTGCCTCCAAGATCTTAGTACCAGGGGAGGCAGAAGTCAAAAGAGCATTTACCACTTAGTGAACTATAGGAGAGTCAATGGACTGAGACAGAAGAGACATCAGTTCAAGTTCAGACATGCTACTCCTGAGGGACAGGACCTTGAGAAGGTCACTCTAAAATGACTGTCTCTATTGATAGAGTGAATAAACTGGACAAGCTTAGTAATCATCTGATTGCTTCTTGAGGGACCTCTCTCAGGGACTCGAGGACTGCTACTACAGCATAAGCAGGAGATTAAGATGTCCTTAACTACTAGCTTAATCCTGAGTGACTCCAGTTTTATTGGCTTTTATTTACTGGGTGTTGACTTCAATTTTGTTTAAAAGGGGCTTCTGACCCAGTCAACTAGATGATTGATAATGGTCCTGGTTTAATAATCTCTGACTGCACATCCATTCCTGGCTGCACTGACTGCACTATGTGGGGCCTCTGCTGTTACAATTTGCCACTAGTAGTATGTCTACTAATAGAAGAGTTAAGGTAGTGACTTTTTTCTTTCTCTTTGCTAACTTCTGACAAGAAGTAAAATATTTCAAATGATATTCTTTCTCTAAAATGAGCAAAGAGATGTCCAAAGGAAGACACCGGTTGCAAGTGAGAGGAGATAAATTGGAAAATTATCTACTGCTACCAACAAAAAAGCTGGATGAAAAAAAGAACCCTTTCTCCCCTTTAGCATTGTACAGGGGAAGTAAACAAAACATTCCATTTGGTGTGATTCAGAATTTCCCAGATGCTAAGCCAGTCAGCCCACTGGAGAGCTCTAAATCACTAGGACTTTCCCAAAGCATCCTCAGGGCATAGAGTCATCTCTTGTGGAAGAGACAGGGGCAAAGTGAACTTCCTGCCAGACTAACAATCAGGAGATCTGGTCATGGTCTCCTCTGGTTCTCCTTGTTTGGAACTGGGCAAGTCACCTTCATCTCTGGTCTTGATTTCTGACATGTGTTGTAGCTCCTTCTTGCTACAACATAGTGCGTTCCTCCAAATAATCTATGAGTCAGACTAAAGGGTAGCCCTAAATCCTCAGGATTATGTTACACTTCTCAATATTAAACAGAAATACCTCAAGCCCAACCCTGTAGACCAGCAATTTCAACCAGTGTGCCACAGAATTTTTAAAACATGAAATATCTGACTATTTAATCAGGAGCACTGACCTCTTTTCCCTTAGACTGTCAAATAAAAAAATGACAACAGCCAACACAGCACTAGCTGTCTGGTGTAAATGCCCTGTCTTGGAACCATAAATACACAGGTCATATAATAATGTTGCATCTTATTAGTCATATAACATAATAAGGTCACATCTGATTGTTTAATTCTCAGTACCAGAAATCCTTACATACAAGGATAGACACCTCATTTTTTTTTCAAGTTGCTTTGGAACAAAATGGATGGGTAATTACTATTATTACTGTTTTTGTAAATAAATCAAAATTATACCTATTTTTTGTCAGATTGGCAAAAAATATAATATAGTTTTTGGTATGGCACAGAATTTTGGTAATTAGTTTGTGTGTGTAATGAGGTGTGCAAGGTTGGAAATCATTGCTGTAGACCTTGATACAGCCACTGACCCTCCCTCAGTGCCTCCAGGGTTTACTGGGTGGGTTATAGTCCTTTTAGGCATATCTTGTTCAGATTTCTCATTTACACTGAATTCTTGAGGTTGTGTTTTTCCTTTCATAGTTGAGTTTTATTTTGCTCTGTACTTCATGCTAATATTTCAGGACATGCTTTCTTTTTTCCAATTTCCCATAAATATCACATATTAAGAAGTGGTGGGTAATAAACACTAACAATAACAACAAATAGGGAATAATAAAAGAAGGGTTACATTACAGCAAAATAAGTTACTTAAAAATGAATTGTAAATACTTCTATTCTTAAAAATTGCAGATCATTATTTTCACAGAGATTTGCCAAATTCCTTTATTGCCCCTCAGTCCTTCACTCTGCTACAAATCCTTGCTGACTCTCATCCTTTCCAAGTTCCCTCCTGGGTACTTCCTGGATATTTAAATTGTTTCCAACTTCATTTTATAGAGTAATTCAGCTCTCTCTTCCTTTTCATAATGATTTTCCTTTGCCATGCCCTGAGGCTAGTTTTCCACAGCCAAAAAGGCCAAAGTAATTTTTTCTAATTGCTCTCTCTGTTCTTTAGTTGATCTGTAAAATGGGAAAAACCATACTTTTGTGGGTTATTGTGAGGCTCCAATGAGATGCCTGCTTTGTACCCCAAACAGAGCCTGGCACATTGTCATAGTAGGTGCTCAATTTAATGCTAGCTGTTATCACTCTTGGCATTTGCAGTACTAGATAGTCTTTTAGGATTGCTTTAAGGACTAGAGACAAAGTGTGTAATGCAGGACCTGCCTCATTGAAGGCATATACAAGCATATAAATGTGTTAATATTTACAGAGGGTTTACTTAATGCCAGGTTCTCTTCTCTTTATGCACATCTAATATTCACGGCAGCCAAGAGAGGTAAGTGCTATTCTTATCCTCATTTGACAGATGAGGAAGCTGAAGCAAACAAAAGTTAAGTAACTTGCCTAAGGTCACACAGCTGGTTAGTGATATAACTCAGATTTAAATCCAGGCAATTAATTGGACTTCAGACCTGTGAATTGACTCGTTTGTTCTGACTTTTAATTTTTTTTTTTTAGTAAATAAATGAAAATGGAAGTTTCATTCAATGCATGTTTTGGCTCTAGGAATTTGTATCAAGGACAAATTCTCTTCAGATACTTTTAAAAGCAGCTTTTGGCAGTTCACTGTGTCTTTCAGGAATGTTATCAAGAAGTCTGACTTTTTTTTTTATTGTTTACTGTAAAATTCACCTAATGTCTAAACAGAACAATGCTGCCCAATGCTAAATTATTAGATTTCAACAACTGAAACAAAAAAGTATTGGATTTCAGAGTTCCCTCTATTTGTTTAGATGTATTTGCTACAAGGATGGCATTACTAATAGAAATCATACAACCAAGTAAAGCCAAGAGCAAATCATTCTGATGCTTATTTTATAGTTATACAATTGTTCCTGTCCTGCATTCTAAGTAAGCATTCATGATCAGCTGCCCAGAAAAAAGCTGAAGTTAAGATTATTTTTCTAAATTCAAACCAAACATTGTAGAGATCAACTTCAGGAAGAACTAATCCAGAGAAAGAAAAAAAGAGGATCTGGGCCTCCAGACTCCCTGCTGCAGATCTGCAATGACATGGCCTACTGCCCTGCTTGAAATGAAGGCCTTTTGTTGGGGAGTGTGTGTGAGTAGACATTTGGTTAGTTGCCACGCCAGTACCCATTCCTTCTCTCCCCATTGGTAACATATTTCCTCTTTTCAACATAACCTGGACTTTTTTCCTCCACTCACCTATGTGTTTCAAGGAATACTGACCTTCCCTTCTCTGCCTCCAGCATGTGGATCCTGACTGTCCTGATTAAGTTAAGCCATCACAGTCTTATTCTTCTCCTGGTAAACCTTTGAGTTAGAAATAGACTCCTGAACTGAAATGTGAGATGCTTGTTTGGGGCTTCTGGGAAATGAATCAGGGTTCTAAACAGAGACACCCCAGAGACAGCTCCTTTCTGCCTCTGGATATTGTTTTATTTGAAGGTAATGTCTATACCACTCAGAGCCATTTTGCAATGCTGAGGGTGGCAGAACAGAGAGAAGAAAGCCTGAGTCTTTGATGAAACTAAGAAGTCATGTGCACTTCTGCTCCTAGAGCCTGTTTTTAGCAACCTCTATTTTTCAATTGTGTAAAATAATAAATCTTATTGTTTAATGCAGTTTGAGTCAGATTTTTATCTTATTTGAAGCTTGGAGCATTCTGTCATTGCATGCATGTATGCATGCACTTGTGCTGGCTTGTGCCAGTATGAGCATTAGGAAGGTAGGGTAAACCAGACTGCTTTTAGGGAAAGACGGTAGCTCTAACAAAAGCCAGGATGAAACAAAAATTTAGTATCTGCCCAAATCTGAAACACGGGAAATCTGTCAGCTTGCTATCCAAAGTACACTCTATGGACCAGCAGTGTTGACTTCACCTATGAGCTTATTAGAAATGCAGAATCTCAAGCCCTACCTCTGACCAACTGCATCAGAACATGCATTTGAACAAGATTGGTAGATGTTTCCTGTACACATTAAAGTCAGAGAAGCATTTATCTATCATAGGATACTTGAGTACTGGAAAAAAAAAACCACAAAAGAATGGGGCCCGGCAACATTGTTCTCCAGGGATCTCTTGAGTTTTCAAAGCTCATCTTTCCTTTCCTTTTCCTTTCCTTTTTCCTTTCCTTTCCTTTGTTCCTAGCTTGGACATAAGGGCCTGGAAGTCATTTATATGTACTAGCCTTTTCCCAGGTCCACTTCTCTAAAGATTATGCTCATGGACACTTTGAAGCCAAATTACAATGCCTGCATGGTAAGATTCTGAGCTATTCTCTGAGGCCCAGGTGACAAGGGATGCCTCTCCCTGCTATAATGGCTGCTGTAGAAGGCTCTTATTAAACCAAGGGAACACACATCACAAATATAGCCACTACTTGCGAATTCAAGTTGGGGCAAGAAAAGCCAAATTGGAAGGACATACTAATCCATAGCTGCCAGCCTAACATACTGGATATAGTAAGAGCTCAGGCAGGACCTGGTACATAATTTATGGGGCTAGATGCAAAATAAAAATGCAGGGCCCCTTGTTCAAAAACTGTTAAGAATTTTAAGAAGGCAACAACAAACCACTAAAACAAATGCAGGGCCCTTCTAAGCCTTGTCCAACTGTACAGGTTGCACACCCATGATGCCAGCCCTGCTGTCAGGATAAAATAAGGAAGAAAGAAATGAATGCAGTTGTCCCTGCTTTCAAGAACTTTTTGAAATGAAGAGAAATTATCATTGGAACAGGTCTATGATGGCTCATGGTAAATAAGACTCTGTGAAAAAACCATTCATACAAGCCCTGGCTGGCGTAGCTCAGTGGATTGAGTGCAGGCTGGGAACCAAAGTGTCTCAGGTTCAATTCCCAGCCAGGGTACATGCTTGGGTTGCAGGCCATACCCCCAGCAACCACACATTGATGTCTCTCTCTCTCTCTCTATCTCCCTCCCTTCCCTCTCTAAAAATAAATAAATAAATAAATAAGAAAAAAACATTCATACTAAAATAATTTTTTAATTTCTTCAAACTTAGTACATGCAAAGCACATGACTAATTTCTTGGATACAAATAATAATAACAATAATAATAATAGTAATAATAATTATACCATTCCCAAATCCTCATGGGGCTCACACTCTAGTGGGCATACTAACATAAAACAGGACTATAATCTGAGATGGCAGATTATTTAATGGAAAAATCCAAAAAGTATTAAGAATTTGAAATTGAATCACAAATGCATAAAATTAAGTGTCTTCTATAAATTAGTAAAGTTTCCTTCCTAACAAAAGCCATTTCTGTATGAGCAAACATCTTTAAATTTTATTTTTATATTTATTTTTTATTTAAGCATAGTTGGTATATAATCTTATATAGGTTATATTAGTCTGAGGTGTACAATATAGTGATTCAGTATTTTTATACAATATGATCACCCCACTAATTCTAGTAATCATCTGTTGCCATGCAAACTTATCACAATATTATTGACTATATTCCCCTTCCCCTCCTTACTCATCTCACCTCCTCCCTTCTGGCAACCATACCTTTAGTCTCTGTTTCCATGAATCTGTTTCTGTTGTTGTTTGTTTGCTTTGTTTTTAGATTTCACATGTAAGTGAAATCATAGGGTATTATCTTTCTCTTGCTTCTCATCATGTCCAAATGGCAAAATTCTATTTTATTGCTGGGTTATGCATATGTGTGTGTGTGTAAAGATTTTATATATAAATATTTATATGTATATAAATAAATATACATGTATTTATTTATAAAAATTATAAAATTTTATAAATATATAAAATTACATTTAATATATAAATGATATAGATATAAAATAATATATATTTATATATTGTTTATATATAATATAAATCTTATTTATATATTTTTATATATATAAAGTCTTTTTAAAAAATATATTTTATTGATTATGCTGTTACAGATCTTCTTTGTCCATTCATCTACTGATGGACCTAGGTTGCTCCCATATCTTGTCTATTGCCAATAAGGCTGCAAAAAACAGAGAAGTGCATATATATCTTTGCAAATTAGTGTTCTCATTTTCTTTGGATAAATACACAGAAGTGGAATTGCTGAGTCATATGATATATCTATCTTCAGTTTTGGGGGAATTGACACACTGTTTTCCATAGAAACTGTACTAGTTTGCAGCCCCACCAACGGTGCACAATGGTTTCCTTTCCTCCACATCATAAAAGAGGTCAAAAAGTAGGCTGCTCTACGTTCCTGGTTTTTGAATTTCTGAGTTTCTGGTTGTTGGATAAGGCACATCATTTTTGCCTACATAGAAATGTTGTCTGGTGTGTGTCTACCCATTTTTCTCCTGCATGGAATCTTTCTGCTATTCTTCCTTTTCTTCACAACATCCTTCAGAAACATCTATCCCAATCCCATTGCCAGAGATGGGCAGACAAAATGAAGTGACCTGTTTTCCTAATATGTTCGGAGAATGCTTGGCAAAGGGCTAAGAGACCAAACATGTGTAACAGGGAATGAAGAAATCTGTATTTAATATCAAGCTCAAATTAGAGAAAAAAGAGGCAGCTTATTTTAGACCTTCCAAAGCCCAGAAACAGTAAGCAATTTTCACATTTCCAAGCACCAAATCCAGTTAACCTTTTGTGAAGAGTCTAATCCAGGCTGTATTTGGGCAGTTGATTAGCAATGTTGGCCATTTGCGTGGAGTGGGAAATGTAAATGTCTTACATCACAGCCATTTGCACAAAAATCTAAAGCTATTTCACTGATTAAGATGTAGAGTTTATTTTTGACATCCGGACAAAAATCCCTAAATTATAACTACTGCTTCCGAGATAACAGCACATGTTGTGTCACGGTTGCTGGATACTCAGCTAGGTATATTCTTTACTTGACCCCACCTAACACCCTACATTCCCCATGTGGGCAATTCATATTCACCCCTCAGGAAACCTACATGTTACTCTTTGCTGTGCACCTAAGATGCATTTTATAAATACTGGAAACCTGAATGCTAAACTTGTAAATATCAAGATACTACTATAATTGTCATTGGTCAATCATGGATTCAAAAAAACATAATTTAAGCAGCTGACATTTGCTTAGCTAACTGGAACCCACGCAATCAAGATCTTGGTTTTTCTGAGGAAAACCTTTTCAAGTAGAGCAAATATTAAGCTTGAAAAACCAGAAAAGGACAGTTTAAGGAATCTTCCATTACTCATCATTTTATCCATGATGGACCTACTCACCCTTTAAAAAACACTTTCTGGGGTGACGACCCGGAGGCGGGGAATCGGAAAGCGAACTTGCAGTTCCCAGCATTCCTAGTGGGCGGGGCTTCCCTTTGACCCCCGCCTGCGTGCTACACATCCGGGCTTCTGTTGCTAGCGAGAGGAAGATGGAGGCCGCAAAAGTGTTGGTTCCCGTAGCGTGGATAAAGAACTGGGAGAAATCAGGGAGAGGTGAATTTTTGGATTTATGTTGGAGCCTCAGTGAAAATAAAAGCCATGACAGTTCAGCTTACAGAGATTTCCAGCGAGCTCTCTATGAGTTATCATACCATGTCATAAAAGGAACTCTGAAGCACGAACAGGCATCTAATGTTTTTAATGACATCAGTGAATTTCGTGAGGATATGCCCTCCATTCTTGCTGATATATTCTGCTTATTAGATATTGAAACAAATTGTTTAGAAGAAAAAAGCAAGAGAGACTATTTTACGCAATTGGTATTGGCGTGTTTGTGTTTAGTTTCGGACACGATTCTAAAGGAACGCCTGGATCCAGAAACATTGGAATCATTAGGGCTTATCAAACAATCACAGCAGTTCAATCAAAGGTCAGTAAAAATCAAGACAAAACTTTTTTATAAGCAGCAAAAATTCAATTTGTTAAGAGAAGAAAATGAAGGTTATGCCAAGCTGATTGCTGAATTGGGGCAAGATTTATCGGGAAATGTTACCAGTGATTTAATCTTAGAAAATATCAAATCTTTAATAGGATGCTTTAATCTGGATCCCAATAGAGTTTTGGATGTTATTTTAGAAGTGTTTGAATGCAGGCCTGAACATGATGACTTCTTTATATCTTTATTAGAATCTTATATGAGTATGTGTGAACCGCAAACACTGTGTCATATTCTTGGGTTCAAATTCAAGTTTTACCAGGAACCCAATAGAGAGACTCCTTCACCTTTATACAGAGTTGCAGCAGTGCTTCTACAAGTTAATCTTATTGATTTAGATGATCTTTATGTACATCTTCTTCCAGCTGATAATTGCATTATGGATGAACATAAACGAGAAATTGTGGAAGCTAAGCAAATTGTTAGAAAACTTACAGTGGTTGCATTACCTTCTGAAAAAAATGATAAGCGAGAGAAGGAAACAGAGAAAGAGGAGGAAAAAGTAGAAAAGCTACCTGACAACCAAAAACTTGGTTTATTGGAAGCCTTATTAAAGACTGGCGATTGGCAGCATGCACAGAACATTATGGATCAGATGCCTCCATACTATGCTGCTTCACACAAACTAATCGCTCTTGCTATTTGCAAGCTCATTCACATAACTATTGAGCCTCTCTACAGAAAAGTTGGCATTCCTAAAGGTGCTAAAGGCTCACCTGCTAATGCTTTGCAAAACAAAAGAGCACCAAAACAAGCAGAGAGCTTTGAGGACTTGAGGAGAGATGTTTTCAATATGTTTTGTTATCTTGGTCCTCACCTTTCTCATGATCCCATCTTATTTGCAAAAGTGGTGCGCATAGGCAAATCATTTATGAAGGAGTTTCAGTCTGATGGACAGAAACCAGAGGATAAAGAGAAAATGGAAGTTATCCTTAGCTGTTTGCTTAGCATTACTGACCAGGTACTACTCCCATCTCTTTCTTTGATGGACTGTAATGCTTGTATGTCTGAGGAACTATGGGGAATGTTTAAAACATTTCCATATCAGCACAGATATCGTCTATATGGCCAGTGGAAGAATGAAACTTACAACAGTCACCCACTTTTAGTAAAAGTTAAAGCTCAAACAATAGACAGAGCCAAATATATTATGAAACGTCTAACCAAGGAAAATGTGAAGCCTTCTGGAAGACAAATTGGGAAGTTGAGCCACAGCAATCCAACCATTTTGTTTGATTATATCTTGTCACAAATACAAAAGTATGATAACTTAATAACACCTGTAGTAGATTCACTGAAATACCTCACTTCGTTGAATTATGATGTCTTGGCCTATTGTATCATTGAAGCTTTAGCTAATCCAGAAAAGGAGAGAATGAAACATGATGACACAACCATCTCAAGCTGGTTTCAGAGTCTGGCTAGTTTCTGTGGTGCAGTTTTTCGGAAATATCCCATTGATCTTGCTGGTCTTCTTCAATATGTGGCTAATCAGCTAAAGGCAGGCAAAAGTTTTGACTTGCTTATATTGAAAGAAGTGGTACAAAAAATGGCAGGAATAGAAATTACAGAGGAAATAACAATGGAGCAACTAGAGGCCATGACTGGTGGAGAGCAACTAAAAGCTGAAGGTGGCTATTTTGGCCAGATCCGAAACACTAAAAAATCCTCACAGAGATTAAAGGACACGTTATTGGACCATGATCTTGCTCTTCCCCTCTGTTTGATTATGGCTCAGCAGAGGAATGGGGTGATCTTTCAGGAAGGTGGAGAGAAACATTTAAAACTTGTGGGAAAGCTGTATGATCAGTGTCATGATACCCTGGTACAGTTTGGTGGATTTTTAGCATCAAATCTAAGCACAGAAGACTATATTAAGCAAGTGCCTTCAATTGATGTGCTCTGTAATGAATTTCATATACCCCATGATGCAGCATTTTTCCTGTCTAGGCCAATGTATGCACACCATATTTCATCCAAGTATGACAAACTTAAAAAATTAGAAAAGGGAAGTAAACAGCAACATAAAGTTCACAAGTACATTACAGCATGTAAAATGGTGATGGCTCCTGTCCATGAAGCAGTGGTCTCCTTACATGATTCCAAAGTCTGGGATGACATCAGCCCTCAATTCTATGCCACCTTCTGGTCATTGACAATGTATGACCTTGCAGTTCCACACATCAGCTATGAACGGGAAGTCAGTAAACTCAAAGTCCAGATGAAAGCAATTGATGACAATCAGGAAATGCCTCCAAATAAAAAGAAAAAAGAGAAGGAGCGCTGTACCGCCCTTCAGGACAAGCTTCTTGAAGAAGAAAAGAAACAGATGGAGCATGTACAGCGAGTTCTACAGAGACTGAAATTGGAAAAGGACAACTGGCTTTTAGCAAAATCTACCAAAAATGAGACCATAACAAAATTTCTACAGTTGTGTATATTTCCTCGATGTGTATTTTCAGCAATTGATGCTGTTTACTGTGCTCATTTTGTGGAATTGATACATCAACAGAAAACTCCAAATTTTTCCACACTTCTTTGCTACGATCGAGTGTTCTCTGATATAATTTTCACAGTTGCAAGCTGTACTGAAAATGAAGCTAGTCGATATGGGAGATTTCTTTGCTGCATGTTAGAGACTGTAACCAGGTGGCACAGTAATAAAGCCACATATGAAAAGGAATGTGGAAATTATCCAGGATTCCTTACTATATTACGGGCAACTGGATTCAATGGTGGAAATAAAGCTGATCAATTAGACTATGAAAATTTTCGACATGTTGTACATAAATGGCATTACAAAATAACCAAGGCATCGGTACATTGCCTTGAAACAGGCGAGTATATTCACATCAGGAATATCTTGATTGTGCTAACAAAAATACTTCCTTGGTTCCCAAAAGTTTTGAATCTGAGTCAGGCTTTGGAGAGCAGAGTGCTTAAAATTTGCCAAGAAGAAAAGGAGAAGAGGCCTGATTTATATGCATTAGCTATGGGCTACTCTGGGCAGTTAAAAAGTAGAAAGTCATACATGATACCTGAAAATGAGTTTCATCATAAAGACCCTCCTCCAAGGAATGCAGTTGCCAGTATACAAAATGGGCCTGGTGGTGGGTCTTCTTCATTGTCCATAGGAAGTGCTTCTAAACATCATGAAAGCAGTGCTGAGGAGAATGATAAATCAAGGGAGAGATCTCAGTGTGGTGTGAAAGCCATTAATAAAGTATCTTGTGCCATACTGAAAGGAAATTCAAGCAATGGAAACAGTGGCTCTAATAGCAGCAAAACTGTTCAAGAAAATGACAAAGAAAAAGGGAAAGAGAAAGAAAAAGGAGAAAAGACTCTACCTACTAATCTAGAGGCCAGGATACTTGGTAAAGATGTTAAAGGAAAACCAAAGGAAGAGCGACCAAATAAAGATGAAAAAGCAAGAGAGATGAAGGAAAGAACACCTAAGTCCAACAAAGAGAAAGACAAATTCAAGAAGGAAGAAAAAGCTAAAGATGAGAAATTCAAGACCACTGTCCCCAATATAGAATTAAAATCTACTCAAAAAAGGGAAAGAGAGAAGGAGCCATCCAGAGAAAGAGATCTAGCAAAGGACATGAAGTCAAAGGAAAATGCCAAAGGAGGAGAAAAACCCCCAGTTTCTGGGTCCTTGAAGTCACCTGTTCCCCGATCAGATATTACTGAGTCTGAAAGGGAACAAAAACGCCGCAAAATTGATACCCACCCTTCTCCATCACATTCCTCAACGGTAAAGGAGAGCCTCGTCGAACTCAAGGAGCCTTTGGCAAAGCTCTACCTTAATCATACTCCTTCACCAATGTCTAAGAGTAAGGACAGAGAAATGGTCAAGAAAGATTTGGACAAGTCAAGGAAGAGATCTGGAGAAAGAGAAAGAAAAGATGAAAAGGACAGGAAAGAGAGGAAGAGGGATCACTCAAACAATGACTGTGAAATGCTACTGAACTTAACCAAGCGGCGAAAAGAGGAAAATGGAACAATGGAGGTTTCAAAACACAAAAGTGAAAGTCCATGTGAGTCTCCTTGTCCAAATGAGAAAAACAAGGAAAAAAATAAGTCAAAATCTTCAGGCAAAGAAAAAGGCAGTGATTCATTTAAATCTGAAAAGATGGATAAGATCTCCTCCAATGGCAAAAAGGGTATGTACAGACCCTTAAGCTGAAGGTCTCCCAGAGGAAGATGCCAAAGCTCCATGCATCACTCTCAGAACAGGATATCTCCCATAAGGAAGAGCTTCTGGTGCTGCCCATTTACTGGGAATCTGCTTAAGTCAGAAGATGAATATAAACCACCATCCTCATGATGAGACATTCCAAAGTAACTGATTTTCAGAACATTCTTTTCACCTCCAGACAATTCGTTGCAGCAAGGTCACAGTGTATACATTTGTTTTACTTGAGATTCGCCATCCAGAAGTAGCATCTAATGAAAATTAGCCACTAACTGTTTTAGTTCATCCTTTTTTCTCAGAAAGGAGAGGAAATCGTCTCCTGGAACCAGTTCATTAATGAGGTAGATAGACTGCATTTATGTGCAAACTCCTATAAGTTTGACAATATTGAAATGATTATATTGCTTTGGATTTTGGTTTCTTGTAAAAATTGTAATTTCAGTTCCTGGGAAAGATCATCTTTACATGTTTTTTTTTTTTTTTAATTGTCCTTTCGTGCCTTTAAGAGCCCTCTGGACAGGGCATGCCTTTAAGAGTCTATACTCGGAACAGCCCTCTCTTACACTGAGAGGGAGACTGCTGTGTGTCCTGTCAGACTCCCCTGTTACAACTGCGCACAGGGGAGCAGAAAAAGCATAGGCCAGGACAAGCACCTTTACATGTTTGAACAAGAATAGCAGTTTTATCCTTTAGTATGTATGCTCTTAAATATGTCATCAAATTTTCTCTGGCTCAGTAATTCTCCTATTGTCACATGTTCATGATTGAGAAACAATTTCTTATTCTAGTTATGGCCATACTGATACCATGATACTCTTGATTGGAAGATTGACCTTTTTGCCATTTAAAAAATTGAGACAAAATTTACAGAACATAAACCTCACAATTTAAAAGTGGTTTTTTAGCATATTCACTATAGTGTATAAACATCACCACTAATTTCACAACATTTCTGTCACCCCCAAAGAGACCCCACACCTGTTAGCAATCACTCCCAATTCTCCCCTTCCCCCAGCCCCTGGAAACAATTACTGTACTTCCTATCTCTAAAAATTTTTCTGTTTTGGACATTTTATAAACATAGAATCATGCAATATGTGACCTTTGTGTCTGGCTTTTTTCACATAGAATAATGTTTTCAAGGTTTACCCATGGTAATGATACAGCAAGTATCAGAACTTTGTATCTTTTTACAATGGAATAATTCCACTGTAGGTACATGTACCATAGTTTGTTTATCCATTCATCAACTATGGACAGGAATGATGATTTTTAAGTATTAAAACTGTAAGTTCAACATCAGTGTATCCACAATTATCATTATGATGATCTCAAGATTATACATGGTGTGAACAGAATGCCGTATAGAAATATGTAAATTATTTTCAGCAGTTCATGCAATTGTGATGGTTTTCTAAGGCTCTTCTAGCTCTGGCTTTATGAAATATGTGAATGTGAGTATTTTCATCTTATAAAGTTTAATGCATTAAGCATTAGTTTAAAATGAATGAGAAAAATGTTAGGCAGATAAGTTATGTGCCACACATAATGATCACATTTTGAATTTATTTTAGTATGCAGTATTTGAAAAATGTCAATACATAAAGGAAAGAAAAATGAGTATAATTAAGTCAATATATTTTTTAAGCAATTTTTATAATTTAGCAGGCATTGCATCTTAATATGTCACTATTAAAATCATGCCCTTGTAAAAATAAATAAAAAACACTTTCTGATCTGCACACTCATTTGAACAGGGTCCAGTTGGCATCAGAAGTAGGTCATTTTGCACAAATCACCCTGTGACTGGTGGGGAAGGGGGAGTTCTGGAGCTTTGGTTTTAAAGGGTACCACTAACACATATCCAATGCCAGGCTTTGCAAGGAAGCTGGGCACACAGTCCGCTTTCCTCCATCTCCATTGGCATCCTGGAAGCAAGCCTGTCTATCCTTTTGTGAATCTGAACCTACATCAGATTGAGCCAACTCAATCAGTGAGGAAATACAAATGCCCACTTCATTTTAATTCAGCTGCTCAGAGGCTTGCAGTGCAGTTTCCTCAGACAGCATGCCAGTGAAGCTCCAGGAAGTAGGGCTTCCTTAAAGAAGGCACATTCTGCCATTAGCTGTGTGGCATTTCAGAGGGACAGCAAAAACCCTTTAAAGGAGGGAAAAAACAGCTCCAGCTAGGGCAAGGTTGTTATCTTTTAACACCAAAACACAAGAGTACAACTAGTTATAAACAACTAGAAGGACATCTTACTAGGGATTATAAATAAGAGCTAAATTTAAAGGGCTATCCATTCTTAATAAGAATATATTATGCTCCATTGACTGTAGAGTCTGACTTAGGAGATTTAGTGGGTTTTTTCCCCATTCTTGGGGTTAGTTTGGTGATATAGTCAATATTTTCCCATTTTGCAGTAGTGTGAAAGATGCCATGGTATAATGCTGACCATTACATATTCTGCAGCCAAAATGTTGGGGTTTGAATCCTGGTTTAACCATTCTATAACTTTCCTATCTTGGGCAAGTAACTTAACCTCTCTTAATCTTGGTTTTCACATCAGCAAAATGGGGATAACATAGCAGCTACCTTACACTGTTGTTGAAATGGTTCAGTGAGTAAGTACTGACAGAGCACTCAGAGCAGGGCCTGCCACACAGGAAGCACTTCCTCCCCCAGTCTGTAAGTAGAATAGCCAGGGCTTGGATTTGGCTAATTTAAAACCTTTGATTTTATTGACTTTATTCTTCCTTAATTATATGAAAATAAAGCAACTCTCTGACATTATAAGGCCAACAGAGCTGCTAAAATGGTGCCATCAGGGTTAAAGAATCTTGATACACATGTAGGATGAAGCAGTCAAGGATACCTTTGTTAGAGTCATACATTTATTCAACAAATGTTTACCAAGTGCTCATTACATACCTGGCATTATGCTTGTGCTTCAGGATATGTGCTTCTTAATGAACAGGAGGCACAAGGGCTTTATTTTATTTATTTATTTATTTTTTGTATTTGGACTGGACCTTGAAAAACTTCGATGAATTCTATGAAGAGAATTGCGAAAAACAGCCTCGGCAAAAGTTCAGAGATAAGATAAAGATGGTGGACAAAGGAGAACATAAAGTTTATTCAGGCCATTTCTACTTATGGAAGCCTGAAGAACTTGATACCACAAACATTAGCAAAGGAATAATTGAAGTTTTGGATAAGAGCAAGAAGTGAGCAAATATATATGTATTTGCTGGGAGAGAAATTGGGTAGATCCTGGAAGTATGGACAGCTTATAATTTATTTCAGGATTCCAAAATTAAAATAAGGTCTAGATTTACAGTGGTGGGTGACAGAAAGAAGAAGAAAATACAAAACATTATGAAGAGAGAACTAATAGTATTTGGTGATTTAACCTATGAGGTAAAAAAAGAGAAGGTGATGCCATGTTTTCCTAACCAGTTGAGATGATTAAAGCATTAATGTGGCTCAAGGTGTAGAATTTCTAAGATTACTCAGTTTAAAGATAATCAATTTTATAGGTTGATTTTATCAATAAAGTGTGTCTTAACAAAACAGCACACTGAAAATTAGTAGCAAAGCTGGAATGAAATTCCCACTCTGGTGCCTTTCTACTGCCACCCCAAAGGAAAAGTCATGGTAGTGACTATAAAAAATGCGGCAGACTCAAATTTGAATTCTCTGCACAAGCTGTGGGGCCTTGTTCTGTCTGAGCCTTGGTGCAAGTACCTAATCTTGGAGGAAGTGCCTAATAAAACTATGGAGAACAAGGCAAAAGGTACTTAACTCAGTAGAGTTCAATGGTTGTTGGTTTCCCTCTCTTCTACACTTGACTGCAACCTTGCTTAGACTCTCAGGAACACCCTTTCTTCTGAAATTGTGTAAAATTGTGGATCAAGGGAACATATACTCAACAACTACCAGAAGAGAATTCTTGAAGCTCTACTGGATTCCTAAGAGGATTTTCTCACTGAACAAAGTGTGCTTAATGGGCACAAAAACATAATAATGGGAGCTATACAATGTGATTCAGATGCAGAGTCCCACACAGCTGCAGCATAAACCAAGCAGCAGTAAGCAGATGACATTAGTTTGTACATATTCAGATGCACACTCAGTGCTTCTAAATTCAGATGGCAACTCAGAGTGCCAGAATGTCACTCTGCAAGGAAAGGAAAGGGAAGAGCTAGGAGGGAACTCCAAGTCATCATTGCCAAACCCTGTCATTTTACAGATGAGGAAACTGAGGCCAGAAGAGGGGAGGGAGCATGGGAGCATGGGAAGGAGGGTGTATGCCAAAGTGAAGGGGAATAGGACTGTGATGTAAATAAGAGCACAGATGTTAGAATTAGGTAGACCTTAGTCAAATTACCCCTTTTGGCTTCACTGTTGACAACCTCATTTTTACAATAGAAAAAATAATACCATCTGTATGCAGTGGCTGTGAGCATCAGATGAAATGCTTCAGGAAAAGTACTGGGCACAGCTGGCTCTGAGGGTCATTTCGAATTCTTCTTTATACTAAACCCTCCCACCTGCACACACAGTTATCATATATGCTCTGATGCATGACTTTTGTGAGGCAAGTAGACAGAAAGCCATTTTATCCTCAGCTTTCTGTCCAGTCCTTAAGACCATTAGACCCAAGTCAACCACGACCCAAACATGAAGTTATTGCCAATGCGCTCTGCATTATAAATATGGGTGGCAGAGATTTGGTGAGACAGGAATTGCAAGAGTTAAGAGAAAAACAAAGCTTGGCTAATGTTTTGGTCTCTGAGGTCCCAGTGGCAGTCGGCCAACATGCTTTGGAACTTGAAAATGAAGGAATGGGAAACACCTTAAAGCAGGAACTTGTTTTGCTTTCTTTCTGGAGGAAAGATTTTCCTTGTAGTAGTTGAAGTCATTCCTGTCTCTACCAAATGATGGGGTTTTCTGATATAAATTACCCACCATCATGCAAATGTAAGAACAAAATTGATTAGGTGAGCAATTACTTAGTGTCTGTGCCAGGCACTAAGCTAAGCACTTTAAATGTATTAGCTCATTTATTCCTCATAACAACTCTATAAAATAGGTATTAGTATAGTAATATTGATTTTAAAGCTGAGAAAAAGATTTTAAAACAGACAAGAAACACAGAGAAGAGAAGTGAATTTGCTGAGATTACACAGCTAGTACATCAAGGGGTCGGGATTTGACTCAAGCACGCAGGTCAAAAGGCTGTGTACTCCTCTTAGTGATGCTGCTTTACGACCACCTAAACTTGACCTGGGGGTCACAGGAGAAGGGCGAGAAGGGCAGAGATCCCCAACAAGAATACAGGAAGCTGCAGCACAATGCAAACCAGGTAAGCGAAAGCAAGAAGAAAGGAGGGAAGAGAGAAGAGGGAGCAATGCAACAATGGGAAACAGTACACAGTGCTGAAAAGGAGGAAGCAGAGGAACCACACCTAGCACAGCCTGGAGAGTGTGTTGCTAAATGAGTCTGAAGTCAGGAGAGTCTTTTTAAAATGCATAGTTAGCAAAGCAAGTACACTCAAGAGCTCAGTGAGGGTGATAAATGGGGATAAAGAGCCCCCATATAAAGTCTTTGTTCTTGACAATGGGCAAGGGCCTCACCATCCCAGCTCCCTCAGACAAGCCCAGAATGGTGTCTGGCAGTCATTAAGCACAGTGACCCAGAAATCACAGAATTTGGAACTCAGTTCCCTCCTGCTCTGCCACTTCCTACCTGTGCATGAGACCTTGGGCCTTTCCCCTCATTTATCAAGTGGAATTAAGAAAAACCCTCATAGGATTATGGTGAGAGATAGGTGGCAGGCCATTTACATAGTCCCTCAGAGTCTGGAACACTGATAAATCATGCCTAGTAATAATAATGACAACAGTTACTTCCAACCTGGGTGACTGTGGCCCACCTTTCTATGGATCAGTCACATTCAGAGAACACAGAGTCTTGGACTTTTGTACACTTTGGGGGCCTGTGCCTTATGTACCGAGTTCATCTATTCTGCTGTTTTTCCTGCTCCGACTAAAGCACTTGTGCTTTAGAACAAGAAACACAGCATGCAGGTAAAAATGCAATATCTGAGGGCTGTGTTTTTATTTGCTGCAGAGTAAATAGCATAAATGCTCTATCTCAGGTTTATAAATAAAGTTGGAGAGGATCTCCAGATTTTTACACATTTCTAAAGTACACATTTTACTATAGTTATTGGGGACTGAGCATCTGGTAAAAATATTTAAATTGAAAGCAGTGTTAAGCCTTAGCTATAATGAAGCTATTAATATGGAATCAGGAACTACAACTCTTGCTACCAAACAGAATAACTTCATTTCTCTTCTTAAACAAAAGTCAACTGATTGAATTACCTCTGAAATGCTATAAGATAAAAATTCTATTAGACCTGAAACTAGGAGATGTGTCCAATAGATTGTTAAGCAAAATGAGAAAGTGGATTTCTCATTCTAGCATTGAAGACATAGAAAATTTCTCTGAAACCTCCAAGATAGTCTGTTAACATTTTTTAACATATAGTACCCATAGAAACCTCTAAAGTAAAATGTAAGAAATTGGAACCAATTTAATTAAAAATAATCAAAACAAAGATATCCTGGAGAATCGTTCTGTTATCTCTACAATCATCTACTCATTTTTTATCAGCCAGAACTTTTTATGTGAGGTATTATAGATGTTTTATGGTATTACAGGAACTGGACAGGAATCTTCTCAAATTTAATTTTTATCTGGTGGGAAGAAATAGGTAGGTATGCTATAATAATATTACTTATTGTTAACTATCAAATGTTGTGGTACAAATGATATCACCATGTTTACCCTTATATGGAATATATTAAATATAATTTCTCAGAGGTGAAAATTGAGAAAAAATATTACTCCACAGTTTACAGTGTAAGTTTGGATTCAGATCAGGTTCAAGTCCTAAATATTTGGCCAAGTCATACGTTCTCTGATCCTCAGTTTTCTTATCTATGTATCAATACCTCATAGTATCAATCCAGTATCAATCAATCAAGTCCTCATGGTATCAATGTCATAGACTTGTTGTATAGGTTAAAGCAGTATGATATTACCAGCAGTATGATGTTGTATAGGATAGAGCAGTATGAGATTAATGCTTATAGAAAATTTAAGACTAGTTTCTGGCACAAAGCAGGAAATCAGGAAATAGTAGTTATTTTTATATTAATAAATCTGAACTGTACTTCAGCACTTCCTCCTCTTGGTGGGGAGGGGGAGCAATAGTTATAGCTGTTCCTACTGGTTAAGAGGAATTATGGAGCATTTCAGAGAGAACATTATTCTTAGTCTTTCTAATTATGCAATATCCAGGGATCTAGGGTTGTTCTGGGGCACCTATCTTTTAGTAAGTTAGAGGGCAGCAGTCTTTTAGTAAGGTCTGATGAGAGAGTAGGAAGGAAAGGAAGGAAGAACTAAATCAGTTACGAGCAACTCCAGAAGAACGAACTCAGAGGGTATTGGCCATCAAGAGCTATTCCTCTCACCAATCAGTTGCATTGATATATGTATCGCACATATACATACAGTACCATAATTTAAAAATCATATTTTCACAAGCTTTGATAGGAAGAAATGGCAATGTCTGAGGATTAGGTTTATGGTCTAGACTCTAGGTCAGTGATGAATAAGAAAGACTTTCTGGTAAGTAACGGCAAGAAATATCCCTCAAGTTCATAACTGAGCCAGCACGGATGCCTATAGGGCAGAGTAGGTGTAGCAATGGGCTCTTCAAAAGGACTTAAACAGAGAGGGAGATACTCTCTTTTTCTTTCAGAAAATTTCCTAAAGATTCCTCCTTTCTTGTAGAACAGCCTAGCAACAAGGCAGTTGTCATGCTGAGAATCTGTTAACATTCATTTAGGAGATAGAGCAGTAAGATCAGAAGCCTTCTAAAGAATCTGGGACAGTCAAGGCATGGATGGAAGCTAAAATATGAGTGGCAAGCCCCAGGAACTGCTCAGATATCAGGTCAGAAACTAGGTAAGTTGGCAGCAGTCAGGGAGCACAGGTGCAGAGCACAGCCAGTAGACATTTGTGGAGCACCATGTAACATGTTCTGGAAAGCTCACAGATGCAAGGATATACATCAGCATGGGGTGTGTGTAGTATTAACAATGACAACAGCAATGATAACAACAATAGCAACAGTTATGATCAATTGGTGTAAAGGTCACAGGAAACATGTTAAAAGCACAGTGCCCTGTAATACTTGCAACAATTTTGACTCACCCCCACCTTATCAGGTTAGGTCTCATATTTTTAAAAAACCTCTTTGAGAATCTCAGTGCTTCTTTCACAAGACTGTGCTCACTTATAGTCACTTAGTTATCTGTATTTAATGTCTTTGTCACTTTACTGTAAGCTCCACATGCCCATGTTCATGATGTTCACTTGCCATATACACCTAGTACCTGGTACAATGTTTGCAGCCTCAATAAGTACTTGCTGACAATTTGGTGAATTTGCAATAGATTAAAAAGCTAACAAACAAACAAACACCCCTGAAGCTCAGGCCTACCCAAAGGCAACAGCCAGTATGTTGTAGAGGCAGGATTTGAATCCAGGTTTGTTTTGACTCTGAAGCCTGTGTACTTACCTCTATATAAATACAATGAAAAGTAGAAAAAGGCAGAATTCTTAGTATAAAGACAACTGGAACGGGAACAAGTCCCACATACAGGGAACCCTACCGATTTTCCTCTGGGTTCCAGATACAATTAGAGCATAGACAGTTTCAGCACCTACGGGGAGCTACAGACTTAGAGGGCTCTTGTTAAAGGAGACAGGAGGGATCTCTGTCTTTGAAATTCACAGAGGACCTGAGTTTAATGGAAACATTTGAGGAGAAAAATAAACACAGAGAGGTCAACCTTTGTCAACAGCGAGATCTCTTAAGTGCTGCTAGTTTTCTGATCGTACTAGAGGGACAGCGCTTCAGTGATGAGAACCAACCTCATAAATGGATTCAGTATCAAAATGACTTTCAGAGAGCTGAAGTGCTTCAAAGCCATTTTTAAAAAGTACATAAAAAACACATAATAGACTTGGATCTCTAATATCCTCATTTTTTTTCACCTTGGAAGAAATCTAATACCAGAACCATTTGGGTTAGAAAAAGAGTTTATTTAATAGTTGAATTAAAGCTTCACTTTGAGCCCTCAGCCCTCAGCAGTGATGGGGCCCAGTGGCTTTGGGAAGGGCACCATGATTCTTTCCAACCTCTCTTAGCTTTACCGAAAATAAATGTAAAATTTAAATATAATCACACACAGATTCAAGACAACTTTCTTTCAAAAGAAAACCCAGAATGGTACCTGGAGCTACTCAAGTCCAACATCCAAAGTAATTGTTTAGAGACAGAAATGGAAGCATGACCTTCTCCTTAAACCCCACTCAGTGGCTTTCCTTCGCCTCCAAATAAATCCAGAGTCACCTCTGTTGCTCATAAACCCCTGCCTGACCTGAATCTTGCCTTCCTTTTCTCCTGTGTCCTTCCGCCATGTCCACTGGTCTGTAGTCACAATGGCTCTCCTTTTATTCTTTGAGCTTACTAAGTTCCAGACCCTTTACCTCTGTATTTCTCATTCTTAAAACACTCTGTTCCCAGATCTTTACATGTCACAACGTGAAGAAGTCTCAGCTTAAATGCCTTCCCTGATGAGCTAATGTACCTTTCAGCACCACTTCCATTCTCTTCCATGACTTTTATTTATTTTTTTCCCATAGATGTTACCACCAGCTGAAATATCAGGTTTACTAATTTGGTTTGTTAGTTTTGTCTCCTCTTAATATTAGAATGCAAGCTGTATGACAGCAAGGACTCCCATGTGTTTTGCAAATTTGTACCCCATATGTAGAAGCAGAGCTAGCTCACAGCATTCCACTGTCACTATAAATATCCTCTGCATCTTAGGCAAAATTTATCAAGAGAGCAACAAACTCTGTTCTTCAATAAGCCAACCTGAAGTGGGTTGCCACAAAGACAG